>NC_089508.1:170743234-171343234 GCF_036850995.1 Saccopteryx leptura
CATTCCTCCTGGACCGGACATTGAGATGAACAAGAGCAATCTAGCTGAGGTCTTGGCTGGTTGACTCAGAGGTAGAGTGTCGGCCTGGAGTGTAGAAGTCCCAGATTCAATTCCCAATCAAGGCACACAAGAGAAGTGACCATCTGCTTCTCCACTCCCCTACTTTCCCCTTCTCTCTCTCTCTCTTTTCTCTCTCTTTCTTTCTCTCTCTCTTCTTTTCTCTCTCTTCCTCTCTCTCCCTTTCTTCCCCTTCTGCAGCCACAGCTCGAATGGTTCAAGCAAGTTGGGATGGCACCATGGCCTTACCTCAGGAGCTCTGTTGCCAAGCAATGGAGCAGTGGCTCCAGATGGGTAGAGCATCGCCTAGTAGGGAACTTACCATGTGGATGCTGGCCAGGACACATGCGAAGTCTGTCTCTCTGCCTCCCTGCCTTCCTGCCTCTTACTTAATTAGAAAAAAAATTAGTCTAGCTGAAGTTCTAGTTAATTTAGAAAATCTCTAATTTCAGTTTTATGCAATACTTGTAATGTGAATAAGGCTGATATTGGTATCCTGACTTCACCACTTTCTACCTGTGGGACTTTGGTTCAGAGTTCATCTCTTATTTAACCTCTCTGAATGTGTTTCCTCATGTATGCTATATGAACAATTATAATGGGCAATTATTTCCTGGGTAAGAAGGGGCCATTAAGAGAAGTCAATGATATAATGGGAGTACTTTTAGCCACAGTGTCTAAAGAAAAAAAATGCTCAGTTTCAGCTGTGATGGTGAGAAGGATAGAAAAGTTCATCAGAAACCCTGACCCTCATGAGGGCCCATAGGCTTCATGAGGTCATGGAGGTCATGGGCTATGATTACCTTGCTCACTGGAGTGTAAGCCTAGCAAATACAGTGAAAAGTGTTGAATATTGGTTGGTTGGATAGATGGATGAATGGATTCATGGATTCATAGATTCATGGATGGATGAATGGGTAGGTGGATAGATGGATGGATGGATAGATGGATGGATTCATGGATGGATGAATGGGTGTGTAGATAGATGGGTGGATGAATGCATGGATAGATGGATGGATGGATGGATGGATGGATGGATGGATGGATGGATGGATGGATGGATAAATAGATTCATGAATGAATTCATGAATGAATGGCTGGATGAATGGCTCCCTGCCTTCTCTGTCCCACAGGAGCTTTCCCATGACTCAGTTTTCCTCCTAGAATTTTTCAGACATGTATCTAGTCTCCTCCAAGCAGACTGACAGATACTCAAAGGCAGAGACTAGGTCTTTTGTCCTGCATCTCTCCACATCCTTAATTTATGACTTCCCAAGGGAAGAGCACTGGGATTCTGAAACAATACTCTGCCCATTTAGACCCAAAAATACCCTAAAGGTGTCTGTCACCTTACCCCTGGTGCTCTTTGTTCCACAGAACCTTCCACACTGAAGCAACTTCCTGTGACGTTTGGTGGAATAATGCTTGTGTAAACTCAGGTTCCTATCCTTAGGTTTCCAATCACTCCCCTACCCCCCTTAAGACAAAGGGGAGGCATCAGTGCTCACAAGGGAACTACTTCTTCACAACATATGAAACCAGAACTGCATCGTTATTTAAAGCACTGATTTTCAAGTCAGACAGAACTGGTTTAGAATCTCTGCAACTGTCTTAACTACTTTGAGCCTTGATTCTTTCATCTGGAAAGTGGGGATAATAATACCTTCTATGCAGGGTCACTTGGAGGATCAAGTCATGCTTTTGGTGGACTCCTTAGCACAATGACTCATGTAGGACAGGTGCTCAGTGAAACACCATGCCATCGATGCTCATAACTGGTCATAACTGCTCCCTCTTTGAAAATTAGAAAGAGGCCAATGCTATAGCAACTCAACCCAAACAAATGAAAATGATTCTTAGTATTCTTAGTAGACTTTTACTGAGCAGCTGCTAAGAGTGTGAGTAGCCTATGACCCAATTTTCTAGTCACATGAGCAGAAAGCAAGTAGAGCATGGTTTTAATACTTTCTCCCTCTCACAAGTGATAAAAGAGGTCACAAGCTGAATCTAAAGTTTCACTCATTCATTGTTTTTATTAACCCATTCACCAAATCTTTACTGAGATTCTACAATGTGTCAGACACTGGGCTCGACCCTGGGAATCGGAGCTGCATAACCCAGACAAGGTCCCTGCTCTCATGCAGCTTCCAATCAAGGTGGTGTACAAGGATTATCTTTTTTAAAAAAAAAAATCCACACAGACAGAACAATTATGAACTGTGATAAGTGCCCTAAAAGAAAAGTGCGATCTGTACACACACGCTAAAGGGAGACCCCCTGGTCTAAGGACACATGGAGAACGACAGACAGACCTTTTATATAACTGGGCTTGGAAGAGGGTCAGAACATCAGTCTCTATCGTCCCCCAGGGCTTTCAAACAACCCAAAATACAAATCCTCCAAGGCTTCTCTCTGTTTGGCTAGCCTTCCCTCCACCCACTCGGGTCCCAGAGCTGCATGTTCGGGGACAGACAAAAGTCCGTTTTGTTTTGTTTCATGAATAAGTAGTTGTTTGGTCACCAGGATTACCAGCAGCTGTTATTTCAGCCTGGCCCACGGCCGCTCCCCCGGGAGGGAAGCAGATGTACCTAGTGTCGCTGCTGTCTCGAACAATGCACAGAGGAGGCAGGGACATTCCTGCGAGCACCTCTCTCAAGCAGACATCCAGAGAACCCCCTGATGAACAAACACCAAGAGTTCTCACTTTACAAGAAAGCACAACAATAAAAACATCACCTCCACACACAGAATTTGGCCCATACAAGGAAGGTGACGTAGCCGAGGGCCGTTTTCATCATGTTTAAACTGCATACTCTAGATCTAAGAGGTTAGAACCAAAAACAGAAGAGAGTACCCACATCTATTTTTAAAATCTTTTCCATAGATAGTGGTACCCATGTGTAATTGCCAATAAAAATAAAATGGAAGAGTAAGAGAATCAATGAGCATTCCTGGTACTGTAACAAACTGTTCCTAACACCACGCATAAGCATTTTTAAAGCATCTCAGCATGGGCATGGACTTCTCCCAGGCTATTCATTTCACAAGACGCGTATGGAGGACAAGGGCGACTCCACCAGTTTGCCGTGGTGTGATTCTCATGTCTGTGACCTCTCTGCAGCTGCCACTCAAGTACACGACCACGATGAGCGACACCCGCAGGGTCCGCCTGGCTGCCTGGCTTGTTCAGGTGTCCTTCTCGGCTCTGGGACTCTCGCAAATCCCCTTCACTCCTCCTACTTTTCACCTGAAATTGTCAAAATCTAATTTTTAATTCATTTGGACCTATCGCCACTGTGCCATCATATAAACTTTCCATTCCTCCTTTCATTTCCTGTTCGGGAAAGATGGTTTATCATTTTTTCTAGCTTCTTAAAACCTAGAAAAATCAGGTCTCTCCAATTTCATTCTGGAGTCATTTGTTTTTTCAACCCAGCAGAATCATGGTGTGGATTTCAGCCCAATATTCCAGGCTGCTGAGACAAGTTTTAAGCTTGCTTCTCTTATGATCACATTAGTGATAGCATCTGTGTGTATGGAAAATAATACAATAATTAATAAATAATATTACAAGAATAGACTCTGTGTTTTGTGTACTCACAACTATAAACCCACTTTTGCCCACCCGTGTAATGTAATGGGGTAGAGCTCTAGTTCCAACATCGAGAAGACACAAGTTCCGATCTCACCTTGACCACTTACTAACTGTGGACTTAAGCCAGTTCCATTCTCTAAACTTCATTGGAGATATAAACAATAGTATCTTCCTCAAAGTGTCATTGGATTATATGAGCAAGTTCTCAGAAAGGTTTTGCACAAGACCTGGTGCATAATGTTCATTCAACAACGCCAACCGATATCTTTATTTTGATACAGACATGTTCTCTGGTCTCATCAAAATTGTCCATGAAATGATATATGAGAAGGAACAAGGGCCAGAGCCTTCCTATGCTTTCTGAGAGACCTCCCTACGGGCCAGTGCTTATCAAACTGCAGTTTAGTGAATCTAGAAATCAATTTAGCAAATCATTAGCTGAACATTTTTAAATGAGAGTAGAATGTAAAAGAATTAGAATAGGATGGGAGAAAATGGAATGGAATAAATGGGATGAGATGGGATAGAATAGAATAGAATAGAATAGAATAGAATAGAATAGAATAGAATAGAATAGAATGTATCAACGCACATTTCCTGCTGTAGGGACTACATGGTGATATACATACTAAGATACAATGTAAAAGCATTTCTTGCTGTGTCACAGTAAAAGGAAAAAAAAGAAAAGCTTGAAAGCCTCTGCTGTAGGCTGATCCAGAGCTATTACATACTTTTTTGGTAATGATATACTGTTTAGGAGAGACATTATTGCCCCCTACTGGAGCTATTCTTGATTTCTCAGAGAGATGGGACATCCTAGATCAGCAAAAGCCTTGATCGTCATTGCCCACATGATCCCAGCCATCCTTCCTTACCCTGTCTGGAAGCTCACTTTGAGGGGCTCACTCCTTGAGCTACCTTAACGCCCTTGGCAATGAGTCAAAGGCAGCACTGGAAGAGGAAGCTGGTGTTCTCACCCTTAAAATAATTCCGAAGCACGGCATCCTCTCCCACGCCCCTCCCACGGTCCCTCCTGGGAAACTAAGCTGAGCAGCCCTGTGACTGAGTCTCAGCTACACATGTTATCCTTGGTCCCACCTCTGCCCCATCCCACATCCCAGCTGG
Organism: Saccopteryx leptura; assembly: GCF_036850995.1. Classification (NCBI taxonomy): domain Eukaryota; kingdom Metazoa; phylum Chordata; class Mammalia; order Chiroptera; family Emballonuridae; genus Saccopteryx; species Saccopteryx leptura. Next base: position 170,748,012 of record NC_089508.1, read on the forward strand.
GCAGAGCCTCCCAAGCCCCTACGCAGCCACCTGTCTCTGCTTCTCCGGGGAGATTACACCCCTTGAAGGAATGCGAACCAACTGCATGTTCTCGGGAACAGGACTGCCAGGAGCCTCCATCCTCCAGCTCCTCCTGAGGTTTGAAAGAACTGACAGGGGTTGGGGAGCAGAGGGGTACCCACTGAGAATGATACGCTCTTCCATTCGAGAGATCTCATGGAGCAGTAAAGGCTCAGAAAAAAAGGCACCCCTAACACACTCCCCATTGCAAGATATGGGGCCCAGACCAGGCAGGCTTTCTAAGGATCTGCTTCATCCTGCCTCACCTGCTACCATGAATTGTGTGCTCACATCCAGTCATCTACACGTGAGGTCTCAAGTGCAACTCCAAGCAAAGTTAAAATGGAGGCTTTAGGGGGTAGAGCTGCTTGCCCAGGTCACTCAGCAGGGAGGAGGCTGCGGCTGGCTTCAGATTCTACTGTCCCTGAGCTCAGGACCAATATCCCTGGCCTCCACTCTAGGTTTGGCTGTACTTCTCAACTTCAAGGCTTATATCAAGAGATAAACAAACTGTGTCAGAACTGCCAAGAGGCAAATGAAACCTGGTATAAAAAAGAGTTTCAATCTTAACTTTAAAATAAATAAACTGTTGGGCGGCATTATAGTAGACATGTTTTAGGACATAAACAATTATAATAATACCCTTTAAAAATAGCCTCATTTGTTTTATGTGTTGAATCAGGCTTCATTCTTCCTCCGGTAAAGGCCTATCCCCAAGAGTAGATAGATGTGCTTTGGTATTTCGTCATCTATGAAACAAAGGAGGTAACAAGTCCATCAGATCATCCAGGCCTCACGCAATGTACCAGGTACTGTATGTGCTCCGTACTGTCCCATGTGCCATCTGATATCGTTCTGACCATAGTAGGCCCAGAGAGGTTGATTAATTTGCTGAAGGTCACGCAGACACTCAGACAGATACTAACCCAGGTGTGCCCACTCCCCACCCGGACTTGTTGCCTGGGTGTGTACAGGGCCTGTCCCCTGACTTCCCCTTACCCTCTTCCCCTTGTCCACACATCTCAATGGGTGCAATTATCGAAAGGGAAGGAGGTCAACAGAGTCAAGGGGGATGAAAAACAAGGAAAAACGGAGAAACCATCTCAGACTAGGGAAATGTGATGGCTAAATGCAACACGGTACCCTGGGATCCTGGATCACAGAATGAACGTTAGTGGGAAGCGAGTGAAATTCCAGAATAAAAGCTGCAGTCTGTCATTGCAATAGCCTGGTCCTCACCGTCCCTCTTGCTGCTCTGTGACCCTATCTCATGCTGCTTCCAGAACCATCTTTCCAAAGTGCAAACCTGACCACTCTCTCTCTCCTGCTTATGATCTTTCTGTGGGTCCCCCTCACCTGAGGGTGAAGGCCAGACCCTTCAGGGTCTATCTCCATCTCCCCTCCCGGCCACGTCCTCTCACTTCCCCTCCACATCTCCTGGGCTCGGCTCCAGCTCTGCTGAACTTGAGGCTGTCCCCGGAAAACACAGGCCCTCCCATCCTCTGAACCTTGCTTGACGCGCGCCCTGTCTGCTCCACACCCCCTGACCTCCAGTTAGAACTAGATTGCTTTCTCAGGTCTCAGCTGAGATGTCACTTTCCCCCGGAAGCCCTTCCCGATGCCCTCAGTCCCATGCCTGAGTTAAAATTCCCTCCCCTGAGCCCCCATAATATTCAGCAATTTATTCCCATCACAGAGCTTCTCTCATCCTGAGTCATGTTTATATTATATAACGTGCCCTTTTCCCTCTCACATGAGTCCCCACTTCAGGGGAGCGGGGAGCACATGCCCGGACGTGGCACTGAACAGCCATGACTGCTTCCTCCATTTCTCCTGCCGCTCGAGAACAATGTTAGCCTGTCCCCAGCACTCCCTGCCACTTGTTAATCTTTCCATTTTTAAGTAACGCCAGGTCAGGCGTAGGCTGGGCACCTGCCTTGCTATAGGCAACAGCCTCTCGCTTGAGTAAAATGACTCATTTTGTTTCCACTGTGTTTGTTTTTATTTACGAAATACTATTTATGGAAAGCAGGGTAAGATCTTCTGCAACATAGGCCAGTCATCTTCTATAAAATCATTTATATGAATAAAGGAAGTAGTAAGTCAGTTTAGGAAGGGGCTGGGAAATGGCTGTTCAGGCGGCGTGTACAGTGATAGACGCATGCATAGATACATGGTACGTGCATACAGTCATGATGGCGACTGCATTAGAGAGCCCTGTCATTAGAGCAGCTAAGTCCTGGGGCCATGGAGAGCAGGGCACTGCTGTCTGTGTCCTTAACTGCCTCTGGACAGGGAGAAAATTACTTTTCTATTTCTTAGTTGACCCGCCTGTAGAAAAGAAGAGAACAAAATTGGGCCATAGAAGCAAATGATTTTATCTCCCAGATACAAATCTCCCTTCCTGCTCATATGATATGGAGATACCTCTGCTGAAAGGGAACCCAGAGGTGATCATACTTGTATAGAGAGAGAGGTTAAGTGACTGACGCGAGAGCACATTGGAATTTAATGTCAAATCCAAGACCCAGGTTCCCTCACCCCCTGCTGATCTGTTTCCCTCCGCATTCTGAACTCTCTACCCCCTTACAACGCACACGCATGCGCGCACACAATATAAAGATCTTGAAATAATGGGAGAGCAAACAAAAAGATAAAGGCAATACTGAATTTCAGAGTATTAGCAATGTTAAAGAGGGAAGTAATGTACCTGAATGCTGAGAAAATATGTACCCGGTTTTTCCACGATGTTGTAATTCCCTCCTGGGTCTTTATTTAGGTTAGATGCAAGAAGCCAGGAGCTGTCAGGCTACACTAGTTTAATTGAATCCTCTTTGGCTACTTAATAGATGCATAATAAAGCCTGCTTAAATAGAGAGACCAGATCCAATCTATCACCTCACCTCTATGGATCATGAAAAACAAGCTTCAACAAGGCTTCAAGAGGAATAGTTACCCATATTTTTAAAATGGAATTTTTAAACACGTTTAAAACTGTTTCAGCCAAGTAATTTGCATATAGGATGCAGTCCATGCAATGATACAGTGTAGTGTTCTCCTCATTAAAAATAAAGCTCTGTGCTGTCTTTGCAAGTGCGCTGAGCATGTTTGTAACTGACCTGCTTAGAGGTAGGTTTACCAGGTTTACAGATGAACTGGAGGGCATAGAATCAGGAAATTTCAACCAGAATTCCCAATAAGATATAAAATGGGTAGATATAATGTCCATTATTTAAATATAAGTGTATCCGTAAAGTCATGGTGCACTTTTGACCGGTCACAGGAAAGCCACAAAAGACAATAGAAATGTGAAATCTGCACCAAATAAAAGGAAAACCCTCCCAGTTTCTGTAGAATGATGTAGCAGCAGGTGCTCATGCGCAGATGATGCCGTAACACCGTGTATACAGCGAAGCAGCCCACGCCATGCCAGTCGAGATGTGGACGGTACAGAGGAAAGTTCAGTGTGTTCTGTGGCTTGCTAAATTTGAATCCGTGACCAAAGTGCAACGTGAATATCGGCGCGTTTATAACGAAGCGTCACCACATAGGAATAACATTACTCAGTGGGATAAGCAGTTGAAGGAAACTGGCAGTTTGGTGGAGAAACCCCGTTCTGGTAGGCCATCAGTCAGTGACGAGTCTGTAGAGGCTACACGGGATAGCTACCTAAGGAGCCCTAAAAAAATCTGTGCGTGAGCCCACATCGAACTGCACTGAATAGGTATAAAACTGGGAGAGTTTTCCTTTTATTTGGTGCAGATTTCACATTTCTGTCATCTTTTTTTGCTTTCCTGTGACCGGTCAAAAGTGTACCATGACTTTACAGACACACTGTATATGTAGGTATGTATATGTGTATGTGTGTGTGTGTGTGTGTGTGTGTGTGTAAAATTTTTATGTAGCAATTCAGAAAGATCTGGTCAAACAGAAGCTCATGTGAGATGTGTCCATTGATCATAAGCTCAGTGTGAACCAGTGGTAAGACGGGCTGCCTGAGAGAAGAAAATCATTAAGGCAACGTTAAAATACATTAAGTAGCACTAAGTGCAGTAGCATCCCTCTGCACGCTCCACCCACCGGCCAAGACCCAAAGCCTAGCGCAGTGATGGGAACCATGCCGTCAGGGCAGCGGACACTGGCATCTGTCCAGAAGAGTACGAGGTCAGTGGGAAAGGGAGAGGGTCTGAACTAGAGTCAAACGGAGAATGGGCCGTGGCACCTGCTTGAGGGCCAAGCGAGCCTTCTTCATACATAACGTGTGACGGTTCTGGAACGCATGTGTCCCTGATCAGCCCCCAGGAGTGTCGCTGAGAGGACTCTGCAGGGGAGGTTAGACTCCAGCACAGCCGCCTCCCCATGGGCTCGGATTTTATAGTTTGTGGTGGCAACAAATCACAACTATTTTCTATGGTAGTGAATTAGGTCGCTTCATTTTCCTCCTGGAGAATAGAGAGAGTGTTTTGACAACCAACCGAGCTCTTAAGAGAAAATAAGATACTGATGTGTAGACAGCTTGGTGACTAAAGGATGCAATGTTGACTCAATTCACCACCTGCTTCCCATCTTAACATGCCACCAACCATCTGGCTGGCTCAAGAAGCTAGAAATAAAGGGCAGAGGGTCTGACAGTCAAACTGAAGCTGCTGGGAGTAGCAGCTAGCCCTCTGGTTGGATCTTCCTACGTGTTCCCACAGTGCAGCGCAAAGGTGAGCCACCTACCTCAGGGTCACCAGAGTTGCTCGTTAAAAATGCATGTTCCGCCTGGCCTGTGGTGGCGCAGTGGATGAAGCATCGACCTGGGATGCTGAGGTAGCCAGTTTGAAACCCTGGGCTTGCCCGGTCAAGGCACATATGGGAGTTGATGCTTCCTGTTCCTCCCCCTGCTTCTCCCTTTCTCTTTCTCCCTTCTTTCTAAAATAAATAAATAAAATAAAATAAAATAAAAAATGCATGTTCCATGGGCCTCTCCCAGACCGACTGAATCAGAATTGTTGGGGTAGGCAGCCTCTGACATGGCCCCCAGTGACTCCTTGCCTCCTGGTATTCACACCCTGGTATGTCCCTCCCTTCTTGTGTGGGCTAGACCTAGTGACTCACTTAGAATGAATAGAATCCACAAAACAAATTGGATGTCGCTTCTGAGATTAGGTTCAGAGAAGCCTGCGACTCCTCCTGCTCTTCTCACTTGCTCCCTCTGATGAAGCCGGGGGCTGGGCAGCCTCTGGCCAGCAGCGAGCAAGGACCCGACCCCTGCCAACATTATGTGAGTCTGAAAGTGTTGTCTTCCTTAGCTGAGCTTGAGAAAATTGTAGCCATGGCTGACACCTTGATCGCAGCCTGTTGATACACCCTGAGCCCCAGGACCCACCTAAGTCACACTTGGATTCCTGCCTTCCTAGAGAAACTGTGAGATAATGGATGTGTCGAGCCATGGCATATGTTATGCAGAGACAGATAAATAATACCCTGAAATCATTTCAACACTCACCCTTCAAGTCTCCCATCCCATCTCTCCCTATTATAAAGGAGTCAAACGTCTATGTAAATGGAAATGGATACTATTTAATAATATACACTGTTTACATGTAACTTACATCAAAGCTATCTAGGGCTGAATGTTTATGCCCTGGCCCCTGGGGAGCTTCCCCAGGGTTCGTGGGAGGTGGTGGGGGAGCAGCGCCTTGGGGCAGGATGAAGTGACTCCAGGTTAGACCTCTCGCCCTGTGTCTTCGGGCGGGCCATTCTCAGCTTGTGTTATAGGTAAGTGCAGAGCGTGGTGAACTCCCACAGGCCAGCCCCCCGTTTCTCCACTGGCAAGGGGAGGGGTCTGTCCCTGAGCAAAGTCAGTGAAGGGAACAAAGTCCAATCTTCTCGCCTTCTCTCCAGAGCAGCACCTGATGGCCCAGGGGAGGACCTAGACTTCAAGGAAAGGTTTCTCATTTTCTCCAGGAGAAATGTGTGTGGAGAAAGTGCGTCTCAAAGGCCATATGTGTGGAAGGGGCCACCATAAGGACTTCTGATCCCAGCTCTACCACAAGCTGGGTGGGTGGCCAGCCCAGAAGGAGCCCTTCCCCCTCTGACTGCGTTCTTCCCATTGCAAAATGGGAGGATTGGGCTGGGGATGACTTGGACCCTCCAAATAGCGTCCAGGAGCCTAGGGCAGGGAGGCAACTTCTGGCCATGACAACTGGTCAGGGATGGGACAGCTCCCCTCAGAGGGCCAGGCCACCGCCACTCAGCCACCGCGCCCTCTCTGAGGAGCGTCCGGAGGGGCTACTGTGCCACAGGGGGCTCTGGCAGATGTCGTCCAGCCTGCTTCTGATGGTGTCCTGCAGCTCCTCGTCCTCCAGCAGGACCGCCGCTGCCAGGGCCAGCCAGAAGTAGTCAGTGGCATCATGAGCATCCTAACCCCATGGCATGGGGGCAAAGAAGAGACGGCATTAGCAACACTTCCAGGAGAGGCTGGGAGGCAGTGCTGGAGACCTGGGTACTGTCTGTTCAACGTACTTGCCCATCGCTCCTCCTGGTTCCTCACAGAGGGGGTGGCTTCCTCCCCTGCTCCACTGCAGAGTGGACTTGCAGGGGGTGGCACCTTACCCAGGGTCGGCCAATCAGGAAGCAGCATCCCCTTGGACACGGTGCTTCAGGCATATATAAATGACTCGAGCTGACCTATCCCAGTCCCTCCTGGGACCTTTCAGTGTGACCTTACAGAGAAAATGGTCCCTTGCTGTTTGGGGTGTGGAATTGAACTTGCCAATAGTGGGAGGACGGAGACCAGGAAGCTTAGGAGTAGAAACATACAGACCAAGAGACACAAAGGAGGTAGAGAGATGCATGATGGCATCTGAGTGCCAGCCCAGAGCTACCTGGACTTCCCCTTATTCAAGCCAACAAATTGCCTTTTATGCTTAAGCCAGTTTGAGTTGAGTTCTTCCCCTAGCAACTCCTAGAGCCTTTATTTGATACCATCTGATTGCACATACTTTGTCCCCAAACCGCTTCCTGGGAGCTGAGGGATGGAGGCAAGATGGCTGGGGAGACCTCCACCACCTCCTCGTCCTTGTCCCCCACCCCGCCCCGCCCACGCGGTAGAGATGAGGAGCAGATGCCTCTTTGGGTGAGACTCAAAAAGGGATGCCTGGTTCCCATTAACCCTCCTAACTCAATAATTAATTCAGGCCAGAAACCACGTCTGGCAAATGAGAAAAGAACAGCAGCGTTGCCCCGAGCATACCCTGGGGGCCAAACACAGGCGGCCCAGAGACACTGTGCAGAGAGATTAAGGCTTCTGCTGCAGCAGACAGGGACCCACAAAACAGGGAAGCCAGTGTCTGGGAATAAGGTTTGAGGATCAGAATTGTAATGGAGAATGTCAGACCACCAACACAGTCCTAGCAGTGGTGGGGAAAATGAGTTCTAGATTCAACTCCAGCAGAGCAAACAGCAGAACCAGGACTAAGACCTTCTAAGATCCTAGGTTTACTGACATTCAAAGACCGCCCCCCACCTTATTATCTCAAATATATTTTTCTAAAATATAGCTTTATATAACTTTATAAGTGAGTTGCAATTAACTTATAGTTAACCCATAACATTCTTTGGACATATAGTTAAGCATTAATTTTGATTTTCATTTTGTTTTGATTCTCATATAAATTCATAGGCTGTTGAGATGCTCAGGTACTAGGCAATGGGACCACCATACCTGATGGATAAAGTGGCCACAGGAGTCAGAGCAGAGCAAGGAGAAAGAGGAACTATGATCTGTCCTTAGAGGTGGGAGACATCATTGAAGTTTCCAATGGGGCTAAGTGGAAAGAGCCACTGGGTCCCCAGTGGAGTCACTCCCCACACTATGAGACAGGACTCTCCATCTGCACCATCTCAGGTCTGCCCGAAGGCTCAGGGCCAGGGAAGAATATACTGGAATAGCAGCTCTCACATGACTGTAGAAGCCCGGTTCTTACCTTCAGCTGGTAGAAGGTGAGTCGGCCCAGGCGATAATACACCTTTGCATAGTACAGGGCCTCCTTGGGACTCTGCAGCCAGGCTGGACAGAGGGACAGGGTCTTCAGGTAGCAGTCCTCAGCCATCTCATACATGCGCAGGGAATAGTACACCGTAGCCAGACGATGAAAGGCCACCAGCTCCTGCTTCTGATCCCCTAGGAATTGGAAGACTGAGACAGATATCTGGCACCCAGCACCTCACATCCTTTGCTCACTTCTGTGCTGTACAACTTGCTGAAGGTCTGTTAGGTATCGGAGATCGTGCTTGGGATGGAAGGAACAAAGCAGAGGAGGTCCCTGCCCACATGAGGGCTATTGTCTCATAGGACACAAATATCCCTTAATCATCCCATGAACAAAATTAAAATTGCATCTGTGAAAAGGACTACAAAAGGAAACACAGAAATCTCTGAGAGTGTGCTGGTTGAGATTTTTCTGGGATGATTACAAAGATAACTTTCTCCTTATTCCAGCTGTCACTATAAATCCAGGTTCTGGGAACTTTCCAAATTCCTGTGATGGCCATAGTGGCAAGACGAGCTTGCTGGCATAGCTAAGAATTCTTTACAAGGAACTAACTCTGTGTAACAGATGTCTGCTCCACAGAAGGGCTCTCTCTGGAGAGCTCGGGGCTGCCACCCGCCACCGGCCCTGCTCCTAGACCCGCTTGGGTCTCAGATGAGCTCAGAGGCTCGTTCACGTCTAACTCCACACCACAGCACCTTCCATCCAATGAGTCTAGAGCTTGCTGTTTCAGGATTTGGTGGGTTTGTTGTTTTTAATAACTAACTCCTTTAATACAAAGAACAAAGGCTTCCAATGGTTTTGTTGTTGCTGTTGTTTTTAATACACATTTGCAAGGTGCCTCTCTGATGTAATCTAAAAGCATCACTTTTAAGCTTCAAGGGCCAAAAGCCTCAATTAGAAAAGAGAATCCAAGGGAGAGAAAGTTCTCTGATATGGAAGAACCCAGTAGAAGGGAAGCGCATGGAAGGGCAGATGTGGCCTCCATTCATCTTCCGTCCAGGGAAGGACAGCAGCCTCCCCCCAGCCCACCCCCACCAGGCCTGGCCTGAGGTTAGCAGACAGCCCCTCAGGTTCTGGAAGTAAGGAAAAGATAGGAGGAGGGGAGGGAGCGCTCTGAAGTGCAATTAGACACAACGAAGCCCAGGAGCGCCCACCTCTCAGGACCTTGAGTATGCCCAGAGTCCCTTCCGGGGTCGTCACAGGAGACTCCATTTGCCCCGACATCTAATCAAGGCTCCTGTAATCAAACCTGCTTTCCCTCAAGCACCAACATTGAGATGAGTTTGTTTCTTTTTAATCTTTTTATATTCTGCCTTCTTTCTGTTCCAGTGACTTACATTGTTTCCCATCAACTTTTGTGCTAAATGCAAAACCATGTCGGCTACACAGTGAGTTAAGTTAATGGAATCTGATCGTCATTTACATTCGATTTCATGGGGAAAATATGCATTGTAAGGGGTCATTGCCTGTGCATAGAATAAAATACCACTTGGCTTGCCGTCAGGGAATAATACTAACAGTAATATAATAATTACACTTATCAAGGATGCATTATGTACCAAGCACTGTGTTGTAGGATAATTATTGGTCTTCATAACAAGAGATGAGTACTATTTCTACTCCTGATACACCCAAGACAAACTCGAGACTTCAGCAGCTTGCTTAACAAACATCTCCCCTGCAGTTGGACCTACAATTTGTACCCATGCAATCTGATCCCAGAGCCTCTGCTGTGACTGCTTTGTTGTGCCTCCCTGGGGAGTGTTTGCCCCTCCCATTCAATACAGGACCACCTACCTGTGACTGTGCTGAGTCTGGCCGCCATGGTGGCAAATTCCAAAGCCTTGTCGTAACCTTCCAGGCTGATCTGCAGCTCCGTCAGCTTGTTGAAAATCCTGAGCTCGGTTCTCACCGCCTTCATCCTCCTTGCTAAAGGGATGGCCCCAGCCTGAGAAGAGAGGCGCAGACATCTGAATGTCCCAAGAATCACCGTGGACACCAACTGATGTGCCGCGGCACACCGGTGTGCCGCAAGAATTTTTAAAACATGCAGTACTTGACTATTTAGTCAGGGACACTGACTTCTTTTCCCTTAGCTTGTCAAATTTAAACAATGACAACAGCCAACACAACAATAGCTGTCCGGTGTCAATAAATCAAAATTTTACTTGTTGGGTTTTTTTTTGTTAGATCAACAGAAAATATACATTTTGGTGTGTCATGGAATTTTAGGAGCTTCTGTGTGCCGTGAGATGAACAAAGCTGAAAATCGCTGCTCTAGGAAGCTCACATTCCACTGCTGGCAGAGGGGACGGTGGAGACTAAAACCGGGGGTAGCATGGGTTTGCTCAGCTGGCTCTCTCGGTTCTTGCTCTCAGGTCTTACCGGTGGAAGAACAGGAGGTCATCGCGCCTCCCAAGGTGGGCAAACTGAAAGTGGGGAAGTTCTTCACCCCAGTCACGTGCTCCCTCAGCACCCACAGCGCTAACTTACCAAGTTCATAGGCACATGGTTTGAGAGTGCCCGATTAATGGTCATTTCTATTACTTTTACAATGATAGAATGGTAGGCAGGTCACAATAGCTCTCTGAGCCTTATTTTTCTCATCTATAAAAATGCATAGGACAATAAGCACCTCAACATCGGGGACGTGTTCCTAGTTCAGTGCCACGGCACATAGTGGCTGACTGATATATGTTTGATGACTGAGTAATCAATTGAACAAGCAAATGAATGAATGAGTGAGATTTTAGGATCAGAGAAGATAATGATGTTCCCAACTTCAGTCAGTGATAAAAATTACGATTTCTGACGTGTCTGCTTGTTTATCATCTAGACATTTATTTAATTAGATTATTTCTTAAATCAACCCCCTTTTATTAGCTTGCCTCATTCTTTGCAGGAATAGCCATGAAATCAGGGGTTTGGTGAGCTGGTGCTGTATGTAATGAGAACAGAGTAAGACAAGTGTCCATCCATGGACCAGGCACCTCCCACCACGCCGCCAGTCATACGTGGGAACATTCTGGCAAACGCAGACGTGTGCTACAAGCTCTCAAGTGCCATGCACCCAAGAGAGGTAATCATTATACTCTCCCGGGAAGAACAGTTCATCAAGCCCAAGGATGACAGAGGGTATCAGCTCCTTCTTTGAGAGCCTGCCAGTTTGAGGAGTGAGCAAGATGCAGACACTGGGTGAGGAAGGTGTGGACAAAAACAAGGCCACACACTAAGTCCAACAAGCTCAGGGGAGGCCAGCATGGCGGCCCTACAAACTCAGAGACCGGAAATAACCCCATAGGGTGGTCTGAACATAAAAACCCCTCACTGAAAGCAGGTCATGGTGGTAGTCACATCCTAGGCTGTAGCTTCCTTGGCAAAGGTCAATCCTTACCTGAAGTGACTCTGTCTTTGGTCTTTTGAAGCCTTTGAAATGTCAGAGCAACCCCCATTCCCAGACCGTCAGACAAAGCACACCCACAGACCAGGAGACCACAGACCCCATCACTGTTACCTTGTTCCCCACAAACAGTCTCCCTGTGCTGTAAATGTTTACTATCCTGTGCCCACCCACCAGCATAAAAGAAGTGAGTGTTACTCTATATTTTGCCTTTTCATCCAATCCCAGAGATGTCCCTGCTTTGCCTTCCCCACCCCTTACTCCACCACCAGTGGGTTCCGTGGGGCCCTCCTTGCATCTCCTCCTTTGATTCTAATATATAAAATAAGCTGCAAAACTGCCTTTCTCTGAAGCAGTTTCGCCATCTGTTGAGATTTTGCTTCCCAGGAATTGTCATCAGTCTGGTTCAAATCAACTCAAAAATTCCCTCCAGGCTTTGGATGTTTCTTACATTGACAAAGGGAAGAAGAAAGGCCAGCAAAGAGGGGAAGGAGGGCTAGACTGATCTGGGTGCTGCCCACCCCCGCCACGTTTGTGCCGGGGCCTGGCCGGGCACTGGGCCACCTGGGACTTACTCGGTAATACTCCACCGCGCGCTGTCTGTGCCGCTTCCCGTTGAAGAACACATCGCCCGCCTCCTCATAGAGCTTGAGAGCCAGCGAGGGCTCCTCTGACTTCAGGGCTTTCTGGACGGCTGCCTGGGTGGAGACAGAGATGACTGTCAGAGACGGAGAGGAGGACCTCAAACGTCCATCGGGCTGGCAGGTGAGATCCTGACCACCTAGTTTCACACTCTACTGACGTCCCCAGAATCCTGAATTGTCCTCTACACTCACAGAGCTGGTAGGAAGCCTTTGAAACCTTTGAGGTCCTCTAGACCAGCACTTCCCCATCATTGTATAAAAAGATCATATTGTATGGCCTGAAAATGATTTTCGGGAGTACACAGACAAACATCTTATGTTTTAATAGCTAAGTATCTATTTTAATGTGTTTAAGAAAAAAAATTAACAATACATCAAAACCCATGATTTCAGATAGCATTGCTTAGTGTAAAGAGCTCAGTTGACCTGAAGTTAAGTCAAAGAAAGCTTATGAACAGTGACATAGATGGTACGCAGATATGGCAGAACCATGACTTTGACATGTGAATGCCTGCACTTTGGAAAGCAGTGATCTTATCCAACTCCTGCACTTTCCAGATGGAGAAGCTGAGGCTCGGAAATACAGAGAATCCTCCCCACATGCACAGCAGCAGCTAGCGGCAGACAGACGCTAGTGCCTTCCAGCCCCATGGCTCCGTTCTCTCCAGCAAGCTGTTGTATATCGCACTGAAACGGGACGTGATGAGAAGTCGAAGCGTGAAGAACACACCACCGCAGCAGCGGCACAGCTGCAGGAGGACCTCACACAGCCTCAGACAGAGGACGGTGCACTTCCGTGGGAATGACCTGCAGGACTGCATGGTAGATGGCGGTCTGGGGTGGGCGGGCCAGGAACCAGTCCTGGCCAGTGAGTCACTGGGGAAAGACCCCACAGCTATTGTTACTGCGTATGCAGCTACACAGGGAGGTGGTTGGGTGGGAATCCTAGAGTCAGGAGTATCTGCCACTCCCTCTGGGCCTCTGACTCCGTAAAGTGAGAGGTAAGACTGCATTAGCTGCTCTCTGAAAGTCCTTCCAGCTTTCAAACGTCAAAGCAGAATAGAGTCAGAGAGTGGAAACTTAAGTCATACTGTCTGGGGCCGTTGTCACCACTTACTAATGGTATCACCTTGAATGGGTTCTCAGCCTCATCTGTAAAATGGGAATCTCAGTAGCAACCCCTGCTGCATTTGTAATGAGGACTGAATTACATTATGCATGTGATGTGTTTACCAAAGTCTTTCGTGTGCGTAGTAAGCATTCGATTAATGTTACACAGCCCTTCAGTCTCAGTGCGAGTGAGTTTGTACGAGTTTAAGTAATGGAGTAAGGGGAGCAAGAAGGAAGAAAATAAGAAATGGGAAGGAAGAAAAGATTATAGTAAGAGTATTTTTGATGAAACAAATCTTACACACCATTATAATGTCAGTATTTGCCGACAATAGTAATAATAATGAAATACCATTTATTAAGTATTTACTAACTCCCAAGCACATAAAACTATTTACTATGCATATGCATTTACTGTGCGAGTGATATGCTCAATCCTTATTGGAGATTGCATTCACCCATAAGGAAACTGAGGCCCAGAGAGCTCAGGGAGCAAGTCCAAGGCCACATAGTTTGAGAACAACAATGTAAACACTCCACACATATCAACCTTGCCTCACATTGTAGCAGAACCCTGCAGTCAAGGTGTGTGTCAAGCTCTGGAAAGATGGAGGTACTTACATGACAGGGGAGAGAGCCTCCCACCACGTTCTTTGGGAGCTTACGTGTACATATAGGACGCAGGGACTGGCCCTTTGCCACCCGCCTCCAGCCTGTCCGACTGCCTGGTTTCCACCTTGTGTCCAGGGAGCAGGCCGGTGTTGCCCTTCCCTCCATGGAGAGGACATCACCTCTCTCTAGTTTCATGGTCACTCTGGAGGGTACAGCTGCCTCCCCGACTGGCCCAGGGGAGCAGACAAGCTCTGCAGGAGGCCTACCTGCAAGTACAGCTCCACCAGCTCATCTTCCTGCAGGAGGAAGTGGAGCCGCCCAGCCCCGAGCCAGGCCTCCGCCGCCCTGTCTTCCTGCCCCAGGTCGATGAAGATGCGCAGGCTCTCCTTGATGCAGGCAAGGGACTGCCTGAGGGACCTGGGTGGGGGAGGGGCAGACACGGACTCCTAAGGGGTGGGGGTTCAAAGGGGCCTCCGAACCCCTGAGCACAGGGAGCAACTGAGGCTCTGGGAGGGAAGGACACTGTCACAGGTCACACAGGAAGGTCCGGGCATGATTTGAGCTTTGTGAGAATGGTAATCCCTTGGGGGAAGTTCAGTTGAAGAAATATGTCCATTTTATCAAAACCCACTTAATAAATTCCTCCTAGAAATGAGTGCTAAGAAAAAAATCACTCCAACAGATATACTTGCTTATGTTCTTTCATCAGACAGTGAGAACCGCATGTGGCTTTTGGCCCTTTTTACCGCGGCTGCCAGGAAGCTTAGAGCTAACTTACAGTAATCACCCCCCCCCCCCCCAGGGTACATGGAAACACCTGTTTTTCTGTCATTAACGGGTCTTTGTTTTATCCTTCTCTCTCTCTCTCTCTCTCTCTCTCTCTCTCTCTCTCTCTCTTTAGTGCTCTGTAGAAGTGGGTGTTTTAGACATGCTTAATAAGTGTAGCCTTACAACATGTGCTGCTTGATAAACTGAGCATTCTATTAGGAGATAATGACCTTACATTTGCAGACCCAAGGTACTCACAATCTTCCTCATAGTGTCATTCACATTGGTGGTAAAGCAGAAAAGGTGGATATTTCTCCCAGTTCTTAGAATGACAGAATGTTAGGATTTTTAAAAATCCTCACCTGGATCAACTTCCAGAACAATGGAGTCAAGACCTCCAAAAATCCACTTCCCCATGAAACCAATGGCAACACTGTCAAGAATGGTCCCAATCGATTGTTTTTCAGAACCCTCGGAGTTAACCAAAGGCTTGCAACAATTTCAGGAGAGTTTATACCAGAAACACTGCTGAATCTTGTTAAGAAGAGTGAGTTTCCTTGATTTTGAACTTGCTCTAGAGGCATCTCCTCACCACAGCTCTGTGGCAGCCTTAAAAACCTAGCACTTGGCAATCAAGTAGCGAGGACAAATGAGTTTGGAATTCCTCAGCGCTCTCTCTCCAGAGGATTGGCACTTGTTTTTATTGAGCCTGACTCTGTGTAGAATCCCCTTTCCCTGGGGTGTTTGCCCCAAAAGATCAGCAGCAACTGTTTAACATCGCTGCTGCCCAGGTTGATGAAAACATTTGGAGCAAAGAAGAAGCTGAAAAACAAATTAAATAAAAGAAAGTGTTGGGGAATGAGCTGTCCATGAAAAGGTCCCACATTGTCCCAGGAAGTCTGCATGTGCAAAACTGTGTACATGTCCAGGGGATTTATAACAGATTGCTATAAATGAAGGTGTTAGTTATAATCAGCAGGGTAACTAACAAGAAAATAGCTGAAAGAAATATAGCAAAAAATGACAAAGAAGTTACAATGGTACTCTAGAAAATATCTACTTAACACAAAAAAAGGTAGCAAAAGAGGAATTGTTTAAAGATATAAGGTAAATAGAAAACAAACATCAAAATAGCAGACATAAATCCTACCTTACCAGTAATTACATTAAATGTAAATAGGTTGAACATTCCAGTCAAAGGACAAAGATTGCCAGGTGGATTTAAAAACAAACAAACAAAAAACATGATTTAACTATGTTTTCTACAAGAAATATACTTTAAGCCCTGGCCGGTTGGCTCAGTGGTAGAGCGTCGGCCTGGCGTGCAGAGGTCCAGGGTTCGATTCCCAGCCAGGGCACACAGGAGAAGCGCCCATCTGCTTCTCCACCCCTCCCCCTCTCCTTCCTCTCTGTCTCTCTCTTCCCCTCCCGCAGCCAGGGCTCCATCGGAGCAAAGATGGCCCGGGCGCTGGGGATGGCTCCTTGGCTTCTGCCCCAGGCGCTAGAGTGGCTCTGGTCGCAACAGAGTGACGCCCCGGAGGGGCAGAGCAGCACCCCCTGGTGGGCAGAGCGTCGCCCCCTGGTGGGCGTGCCAGGTGGATCCGGTTGGGCGCATGCGGGAGTCTGTCTGACTGTCTCTCCCTGTTTTCAGCTTCAGAAAAATACAAAAAGAAAAAAAAAAGAAATATACTTTAGAGTCAAAGATGTATAGATTATAAGTATGAAAAAAGATATATCATCCCCAGAAAACTGGAATGGCTATACTAATATCTGATCTTTTCTTTTAAGCCCAAATGGTCACTAAAGACAATGGAGAACCTTTTATTGTGATAAAAGAGTCATTCCATCAGAAAGACAACTAGAAACATAATGTACCTAAAAACACAGAGAGCCACAATATACAGGAAATCAACCTGACAGAAGAATTGGCAGAAGAAGCAGACAGTTTAACAATAACTGGAGATGTCAGGACCCCCTTTCAGTAATGGACAGAACAACTAGACTTAAGGACAAAAATAAAATGGAAGAGTTGAAGTATGAATCAATTAGACCTAACAGACATCTATAGAATGTAAGGACCAAGAAAAGATCAAATTGTTAGATTCAGGAAGGTGTGCTGGGATTGCCAGAGTGTAGAAGCAGAGACAGGGAGGTAATGATAGGGACCCTGTAAGGCTGAGAACAAAGGAAGACAAACGTTTGCATTCCATTGGTCAGAGACCCTTATCAGAAGTTTATGCTTGCAATTCGCCAATGAGCTAGACCCAGCCCCTGTTGCTACCCGGTGCGACCCCCCTTAGCGAATAGGTAACCGCCACATCTGCTTCTATATAATGCTTGCTTACTTAGGATATATAAGGACCTTGCTGTAAGCGCCAGGGGCGATTCCCGTTTGTAGCTCCTTGTGAGTAAGGTGTCTCCAGACACCTAGGAATTCGCCCCTGCACAGGTTAAACTGGCCAATAAAGAAACATCTATATTCCTGAAAGTCTCCGACGTCTGTTCTTGTACCCGGTGCTACATAGAACACCTCACCAAATGGCAAAACACACCTTCTTCTCAAGAGCATATGGGACATCCTCCAGTGTAGACCCTAGATTAGGACTTTCTTAATAAATTTTGTTAAACAGTAAATTTAAAAAAAAATAAAAATAAATAAATTTAAAAGAAACAAAATCATACAAACTATGTTCTCCCACTGCAATAGAATAAAAACAGCAATTGGTAACAGAAGGAAATTTGGGTAGTTTGCAAATATGTGAAAATTAAACAACACACTCCTAAATAAACAGAAAAGTCAAAGAAACATATTGCAATGAATATTAGAAAATATTCAGAGATGAATGAAAACAAAAAATACAACATATCAGAATTGGAGTGGAATGAAGACAGTGTTCAGAGAGAAATTTATAGCTGTAAATATTTATATAAAAAAACTATAAAGATCTCAAATCAATAACCTAACATTCCACCTGAAGACACTTGAAAAAGATGAGCAAAGTCAACCCAAAGCCGGCAGAAGAAAGAAAATAATAAATATTAAATCAGAAATAAATGACACAGAGAATAGGAAAAAAATAGAGAAAATCAACAAGATCAAAAGTTGTTTTTTAGAAAATATTTTAAAAAGTCAACTTTTGGTTAGTCTAATGAAGAAAAATAAGAGAAAAATCTAGGAATTAAAATGTGGAGAAATAACTACAGAAATAAAAAAGATTATAAAGGAATACTATGAACAATTTTATACCAACAAATTAGACAATCAAGATAAACGGAAAAATTCCTAGAAGATAAAAACTATAAAGCAGCTCAAGAAGAAATAGATAATCTAAATAGACCTATAACAATTAAAGAGATTAAATTATTATTTAAAACAAAGACAAAAACAAAAAAACTCCTTACAATGAAAAGCCCAAGTCCAGATGGCTTCACTGGTGAAGTCATTCTACCAAACGTTTAAAAAGAATAATTAGCACTAAGCTTTTACAAACTCTTTCAAAAAATGGAAGATGATGAAACATTTCCCAACACACTTTAAGTCCAGTGTCACCCTTACAACAAAACCAGACAAAGACATTATCCCAAGAAAGAAAAAAGATAGACCGATATCTCCTATGTATATAGATGTAAAAAGATCCCACCTAACACCAGGACACTGAATCCAGCAGCACACTCCGTGATCATGCGGGATTTATCCCAGGAATGCAGGTCAGTCCTACACACACTAAAATCAATCGATTCAATGTCCTTTATTAATAGAATAAAAGAAAAACCACATGGTAACTTCAATAGGTGCATAAAAAGCATTTTTTTAAATAACACCTTTTAATAATAAAAATACACACCCCCAAAGACTAAGAACAGAAGGGAAATTCCTCAACGTAATCAATGGGGCAACCAAGAGGAGAAATGACTTGTTTCAGGACACATTATTAGTTCACGGCAGAATTAGACCTCCTGGCTCCTACTCTCCTGTCGGTTGCTCCTCTCCCAGCTCTGTGGCTTCGACTTCCTCCAGTTACTTCTTGGACCAATGGCAGCCCCACTTCTGCCTCCTCTCTATCACCTCCCTCACCTGGGACTTACAGTGATCCTTCCCACTGGTTTAAGCAAGGCCTCCGCATCCAGGGCTTTCTCTCTGATGTCCCCTTTAAGATGTCAGTGGCTTTGACAACTGGAGGTGAAAGGCAGGCTGGTGAGCCAAGGACGGCAGTGGGGCAGGTGAGGGCTGGAAGCAGTGACTAACCCGAGACTGAGCTTGAGGTGGCGGTAAACCTGACATCTATTTGCCAGCCTTGCTCCAGTCCCTTAAAATCCAACTTTCCCAAAGCCCATCCCTACGATGCCACACCACGAACGTGACTGTTTCGTCTCCAACGTTAATTCAAGCCTGACTTGTAGATCAGCTGCAGAAACATCCAAGCTCCTAGGGTGTCCTGGAATGGAAGCAAGGACAGGGCTGGGGACAAGCCTGCTGTCCCCTCGCATGCTGCAAGGATCAACAGCTCCCTTCCTGGGACTGAAGGCATAGATAACGGGAGCTGCGCAGGACACCTGATTCTTGTAAAAGGTGAGGGAGAGGAAGACAGAGTGAGGGGCACGGAGACAGAGAGAATGTTATCTGATTATTCATGATCCAATTGTCCAAGTGCCTATGGTTACCAGATTACCAGTTGCCTAGAAAAGTGAAATTACAATTGAATTAGCTGTTCCTCAACCACCTCTCCCTGCTCAGCACGAGCAATTATCCCTGCTCTGTTTTAGAAGTCATTCACAATTATGAGTTCAATGCCGCAATGCTAATCTGTTGCAAAATGAAATTGAGGATCTTGCAAACCATGTAGAATTTAATAGAACAAATTAAAGCTTGTTAGAGAGCAGAGCTGCAGACCACATACCACTGACAAATGAGGATCCAGCCGATGACACCAGCAGGGGACAGGGCAGAGAATCAGCAGGATGGGGACAGGGCAGAGAATCAGCAGGATGGGGACAGGGCAGAGAGAATCAGCAGGATGGGGACAGGGCAGAGAGAACCAGCAGGATGGGGACAGGGCAGAGAGAATCAGCAGGATGGGGACAGGGCAGAGAATCAGCAGGATGGGGACAGGGCAGAGAGAATCAGCAGGATGGGGACAGGGCAGAGAATCAGCAGGATGGGGACAGGGCAGAGAGAATCAGCAGGATGGGGACAGGGCAGAGAATCAGCAGGATGGGGACAGGGCAGAGAGAATCAGCAGGATGGGGACAGGGCAGAGAATCAGCAGGATGAGGACAGGGCAGAGAGAATCAGCAGGATGGGGACAGGGCAGAGAGAATCAGCAGGATGGGGACAGGGCAGAGAATCAGCAGGATGGGGACAGGGCAGAGAGAATCAGCAGGATGGGGACAGGGCAGAGAGAATCAGCAGGATGGGGACAGGGCAGAGAGAATCAGCAGGATGGGGACAGGGCAGAGAGAATCAGCAGGATGGGGACAGGGCAGAGAGAATCAGCAGGATGGGGACAGGGCAGAGAGAATCAGCAGGATGGGGACAGGGCAGAGAATCAGCAGGATGGGGACAGGGCAGAGAGAATCAGCAGGATGGGGACAGGGCAGAGAATCAGCAGGATGGGGACAGGGCAGAGAGAATCAGCAGGATGGGGACAGGGCAGAGAGAATCAGCAGGATGGGGACAGGGTAGAGAATCAGCAGGATGGGGACAGGGCAGAGAGAATCAGCAGGATGAAGACAGGGCAGAGAGAATCAGCAGGATGGGGACAGGGCAGAGAGAATCAGCAGGATGGGGACAGGGCAGAGAATCAGCAGGATGGGGACAGGGCAGAGAGAATCAGCAGGATGGGGACAGGGCAGAGAGAATCAGCAGGATGGGGACAGGGCAGAGAGAATCAGCAGGATGGGGACAGGGCAGAGAGAACCATCAGGAAGGGGACAGGGCAGAGAGAACCAGCAGGATGGGGACAGGGCAGAGAGAACCAGCAGGATGGGGACAGGGCAGAGAGAACCAGCAGGATGGGGACAGGGCAGAGAGAACCAGCAGGATGGGGACAGGGCAGAGAGAATCAGCAGGATGGGGACAGGGCAGAGAGAACCAGCAGGATGGGGACAGGGCAGAGAGAATCAGCAGGATGGGGACAGGGCAGAGAGAATCAGCAGGATGGGGACAGGGCAGAGAGAACCAGCAGGATGGGGACAGGGCAGAGAGAATCAGCAGGATGGGGACAGGGCAGAGAGAACCAGCAGGATGGGGACAGGGCAGAGAGAATCAGCAGGATGGGGACAGGGCAGAGAGAATCAGCAGGATGGGGACAGGGCAGAGAATCAGCAGGATGGGGACAGGGCAGAGAATCAGCAGGATGGGGACAGGGCAGAGAGAATCAGCAGGATGTGGCAGGGTGCTTTGGGAAGAGTTTAAATACCAAAGGGTTAAAAGAAGCCTTTTGGTAAAGCAGTCAGGCTTTGGTACATTTTTGCAAAAGAAAAATGAGCCTTTTTAAGAGATTACCGAAAAGTCAATCACCAAACAAGGAATGTTTAGTTGTATTATTACAGTTTTGTCACACACAATAAAGCAAAACAGTCAACGCTCCTCTTGTTGTTTATTCCAAGACATAGTGCATAAGTGCAGTTATAACTTAAATGTTCTTAACTAAAACATGAAAATAAACTTAGTTTTTTATCATTTCCAGTTTCATTGTAAAGGTAAGGGCCCAAATAAACTTTCTGTACTGTGAGATTTTTTTTTTACACCCCTGCTTTTCCTGAAATTTATTCCCTTTCAGCATCCTTTCACCAATGCCTGCTATCTTCAGGGAAGGAAGACCCAAGAGTTCCCCCCATCCTGGGGATAACTGCCACCTCTCTGAATTATGCCTCCTCAGCCGTGGTCACGTGAGGAGTTGTTATGAAAACACACACGTAATGAACTGTAGCATAGCCAACATTACTGAGCCCTCTCTGTGTATCGGCACTGTTCCAAATGCTCCGTGTGCATTAACTCATTTACTCCGCGCAAAAACACTCCAGGACGGATGCTGTCATTATCCTCCTTGGAATGGTGAGGAAGCTGAGGCATGGAGAAATTAAATAACTTGTCCAAAACCCCATAGCTAATAGGTGATGGACGACACCGGACTTGCGCTACATGGTCACTGCAGAGCCCGGGCTGTTCTCCTCGATGCCGTAGACAGACCACAGGCATTTGGACTTGACTGCCTATGGGAAAGAATATTACTCCTCCTTTAGGAACAAAAGATGTTCCTAGGACTGTCCCGAAGCCCGGACTTACCTGGCTGTGTTCAGGTTCCGATAGAGCTGCCCCAGGGACTCCAGCAGCTGCCCCTCCATCTCCCGGTCCCTGAGCTGCTGGGCCAGTGCCAGCCAGTGCTCATGGTAGGTGATGCATGCCTCGGGGTTTGGGGACACCGAGCTGTAGAAATGGCAGAGGGATTTGGTGACCTGAAGCTGACCTGAACATAAAGCAGGGACAGGAATGAGATAACCTGAGATAGGATGAGGGCCAAATGTGCTCTCACACTTTTCTCTAAAGCTCCCCAGTGGCCAGGGGCATACTCACTCTTTAGGTGCCGATGCCTTAAGCCAAACAGCAGTGCCATTTCATAGCAGAGGCGGCCGCTGGCCAGCTGGCGGCCGCACACCAGGACCTGGGCCAGCCACAGAAGCACCTGTACTAATTCCATGTCTGTCTCCACACTGGCCTGGAGTTCACAGTAGAGCCGGACGGCCTGTAGGATGTAGTCCTTGGCTGGCCGCTGAGCCCAGGACTTCAGGGTCAGGTGGCCAAGATTGGCCAAAGCCACGGCCTGATTGCGCACATCCCCCATCTCCCGGGCTCTGTTCAAGGCCCGGAGATAGCTCTTGGCTGCCCGGGTCACCTGGCCTTCACCTTGGAGTGCCAGTCCCAGGAGGTTGTGGACTACCCCCTTGTGGGTCATGTTCTCTGTCTCCTTCAGGGAGTGTAAGAGTGGAGAGAGGACATCCAAGGCCTTCTTCGCCTGGCTGGCTAAGAGATAGGCCCACGCCAGGCAGAGGGAGGACTCGAAGGCCTCCTGCTCACCCAGCAGCTGCCCCAGCCCCAGGGCCTGGCTCAGGTAGTAGATGGCCCCATCCGGAGACCTGTGCTGGAGGTACAGTCTGGACAGGATGAGACACAGTGTCCTCTGGGTGCAGCGGTCCGCCTGCTCCTCACAGGCAGCCAGCGCCTGCCTGAGGGCCGGACAGGCCAGGGTGGACACTTCATTCCAGTTTGGGGAGGGGACACTAAGGAGCTTGGTGGCATTCTGGAGGACCAGGTGGACCTGCCAAAGCGGAAGGGCCATCCCTTGGACGTTCTGGGGACCACGCTGCCGGACAGAGGCCACTGCAAGGTGTGGAAGGTATTTCTTATCATACACAAAGCTCAGGAGGGTGGCCACAGCGTCCGAGGCAGGAGGGTGTCCGCAGAGCAGCTGCAGCCGTTCGGCAAAGGGCAGGACTTCCTCGTGCCGGCCGAGGCTTAGGAGCAGCCGGACGGCCAGGAAGCAGGCCCTGGCCTCCAGGGGGCAGCTGCCTGACGCCACGCCCTGGCGCAGCAGGTAGGCCACCACGTCGAGCTCGTTCTTGGCACTGAACTCATGGTCAGGCAGGCAGGCCAGCAGGGCCCCTGCCTTCTCCAGCAGGGCCGAGCCTTTATGCCTGAGCCTCTGCCTCAGGTAGATGGCAGCCAGGTTGATGTACAGAGCGGCCACCAAGGACAGGTCCCGGAAAGCCCCGCTGAGAATCCGGATGGCCTCCTCAAAGTACACCCTGGCCTGCGAGAGCTTGACCTTCCTGACGCTCAGCCGGCCCAGCAGGAAGCAGAGCCGGGCGTGGGCCCAGGTCATGTGGTTCCGCTTGGCCCACTTCCTCGAGGCCTCCAGGTAGACCACCAGCTCGTCCTCCTCAGAGAAGTTATAGAAGGAAGACGTCAGGAAAGAGAAGGCGAAGTCGTAGAGGCTCTTAAAGTGTTCTGCGTAGCCCTCGTGGTCCAGGAACGCCAATATGGGGGCAAAGTTCTCAGCCTCCTCCTCCTCCTGGCCGCTGTGCAGGTCCATGAGCAGCTCCGGGTCGTCGAGGTCGTCGGGCTCCGGCAGGTGGTAGCTGTCCGAGGCGGCCGAGAGCAGCTCCTCCCCCAGGCTGGAGTCCTCGGAGCCGCTGGACCGCCTGGAGCCCGCAGCCCGACGCTGCTCCCAGGCTCCGCCGGGCTGGGCCTCCTGGAAGCCGTCGGGCTGGGACGCTGTAAGGGACAGGCAGAGCGGAGCAACCCTGAGCACCTGCGGCTCCAGGGGCCGGCCCTTGGCAAGAGGACAGGATGTCGTCCTGAAGGACGGGCGCTCAGGCTCGGCACGATCGCTACTCACCGGTCAGATCGTTTGGAAGGTTCTGGATGGATTCAAACCCACCTGGATAGAGATGAAGGACAGGCCTGGGTTAGGTCATCAGGGGCTCCCAGGCTGACGCCTGCAGGTGTCCCCCAGACCAGTGGCCCCTTAGCAGACTGTGTTTAAGTCTCAGGCCCTCATCCATCGTTAAGGAACCGGGCAGAACGCGCCCCTTCACCGTCAGTTTAGAGTTGCTGGGACCTGATTATCTTATTTAACCCACTCCCGTGGCAGGTGGGCACTGAGCTAGAAATGACACCCAGGGTCAGAGAAGAGAAGCTGAAAACACGAGCTCTATGCCAAGAGGTGTGGGGATGGGGGCGGGAGGGTGGGTGATGAAATCTCAGCTACTTGACAACAGAGCCGTGAACAGAACGCCGAGGGCAGGGCATTTAGAGGCACGTGGCACTGCCTCCTGTTCCCGTGTGCCCCAGTCCTCTCCTCTTCCTCCCTCCTTCATCCATCGTCCATCCATGTGACAGGCACTGGTTCAGTGCGTACAATGTGCTCTGACGGGACGAGGTGACCCAGGGCCGTGGCTGTGTTCTGAGTCCCTCAGTGCGATGAGGTGGGTGCAGGGACAGCCTTGCGCCCAGGGTTAGACATTCTGAGTGCACGGTATTTGCAGCCGCTCTGGACAGAGAAGGAAACAGATCTGGATGGAGAAGAGTAAGCAGACAGCAGCCGGGGATGGACACTGAGCAAAGGCAGCGTCAGAGAGAAATGAAGACTCAGAGACTGGGGCGCCTTAGTGCCGCCACTCAATGTCACCAAAGTGACTTAGGACTAGGTGAGCACCATGAAGACGTCATGAGTGCAGCAGCAAAGATGTGAACCCTCTTGGCTAAAGCAGCCACAGTGGGGCTGGGCAGCCGAGGCCAGCTTCCTGCTCCGCGGGACGGGCTACTGGAGGCTCCCGCCGCTTCCTGGCAGAGACGCGACAGCCGCACTGGGCTCTCCAGTGGTCTTTGAGGACAGCACGTCCTCCCGCCACGTCAAGCCTCTGCCGGCTGTTCTCTGGGGAAGAGGCTTCATCTACAAGTGTCACTGCAGATAATCGAGACCTGCACCCACCACTGTCGCTGAAGAGGTGGGAGACACAGGGCTCGTCCCTCAAACCACTGCCAATGAGAGCATGTGCCTCCGGACACAGAGCAACGGGCCATTCCCAAAGGGAGGGAAGGGGGTGACATGCGCTCACTCAGGCAGTCATCCTGACACCGCCGACCCTGTGCTCGGCACTGAGCGCTCTCGCCCACCCACGTCTAACGTACCCAGCAGCCCCATGTCCTTTGTGTGGGGGTCAGTGTATGAACGTTGGTGTTGATAGAAAATGGGGAGAGTACTTCTTATCCTGGCTCAGGCCCTAATTCACTGGGGCTTCAGTTTCCCAGTCTGCAAAATGGGAGGAAAAATCATCTCTTAGGGTCCTTCCAGCTGTAACATTCTATGCCCCCACCTTTATCATTGGGGACCAAGGGTTACGCCAGCCCTAGAAGGAGGGACCACAGCCACAGCTCAGGAAGTTTCTTCTTCTCTGGGATTAGAATGGAAGGCTCAATATGGCTGACCTCCCAAGTGATAGTTGAGTTGATTTCAACCTATCTTACAGTTAGGCAACAAGTCCCACTCAAACCAGAACCGTCTGAAATCTAAAGTCAATGTACTGCTAATCAAATATTACCCAGGTCATCAACTGAATGGTGGCCATAATCCCAAATTTATGGATGGGATGAGAATTTAAAGATATTCTGTTCCTGATTAGAAACACTCTCTTCATCTTGAGTAGCCTGGGTTTTCAAAGGGGTTTGAGGGGCAAACACTCACTAAGCCGGTAGACAGACGTTATGTCCGTGTGAGCAAGCGTGCGGAGGAAGCTGGCACACTCAGCTTCCTGGTCACTTCCCAGGACCGACAGAGAGCATCTTTCCTCATCACTGAAAAAGCCGGAGTTCTTGCTCCTGTGTTGAGACAAAAGGCATGGACACAGGTCAGCGAAAGTTTCCAGACACGAGCCCTTCTCTCTCCACCCGAAGATGTAGTGAAGGACGTGGAGAAGCCATCAACTCATATGTCTATAGCTGAGATCAGACTTCTGTCTCTCTATTTTATAATGCATTTATTTGTACTGCCCGGGAAGAGAGCTCCGAGCATCTCTTCCATAGAGAACTGAGCTGTGTTGTTGAATAGGTCAAAGTGAGGATGAGCACACCCCTGCTGTTAAAACTCCAACCCTCCAAAAAAACAAAGCCCCTTTGCCCAACTCCTACCCATACTTCGAGACCACATGGTGCCCATTTTTAGTGGAGAAATTGGAATCAGCTGTCCTGAATGTAAGAGTTGGAATGGGACCATTAAAAGACATTTCTTTGGTAGGCTATTAAAAAAGACGCTAGGGACAGGTGACATGATCTCTCTCGAATGATGAAGGAAGTGTGACTATGGTCAGAAGGGACCTTTCACAACTGTTGACATCGGATTCCATGACACAGAACAACAGTGTTATGTAGTATCAAGAGAGAAATAAAATCCAAAGGATGGGAAGTGGGGAGATAGGGGACTGGAGGCTGGAGGAAATGATTATAAATAACAACAATGTTTATATATCCACCTCGCTTTATAAACTGCTAAGATGAACTTGCTTACTAAAGATTTGTCTTAGAGAACTTGAAACCTAGAAATGCCCGAGAAAGTGTTCAATCCAGGGTATACCCCAACAATTTTTAAGATCTCTTTTACTTATAAATAAAGGGGCTTTTTTTTTTACCTCAGAATTCAATTTTAAACAAAAATAACTTGAAATCCCAAGAGTTAATAGCATCTAATACTTCATAGGGAGAGGACTTACCAATCAGACACTGTGGTTCATTTAATATACACAGTTGCCCTAGGAGCCACCTACCTTTTGTCCCATAGCTCAGATATGAAAGGGAGTGAGGAGAAAACTAGCAGCTAATAGGAACTGCTCAAGGTCACTGAGGGCCACTACTGAGTGGCAGACGTGGTACTAAAGGTGCGTCCCGACACCTGGCCCAGGTTCTGTCCACAACACGTCCTGAATCCCCACCCCTCCGCCTGACCTCCAGCTTGTCCATGCGAGCATCCACCCTCCAAAGGCACGTCATTGACACCTGCAACGAACTCATTTGCGATCAGAGGAATTATACCTTCCCAAATTCCTGCAGAACTCTGAAATTTTACAAAGCACTCCTGAACTTACTACTTCATTTACTCTTCATGACGACCCTGTGAGATAGATCCTTCATCCATATCTGGTGATAAAGATTCAGAAGGGATCAGAACGACACAGCTAGAAGGGGGCAGGGGAGCAGAGACCAAAGCCAAGGTCTCCTGTCCCAGCGTCCATCGCCTCGTAGCTGATCTGCTTACAGGCTGATGCCCAGGTATTTAGAGAGAGTGCAAGAAGGTATACAAAGGTATATATTTCCAGCAAGGAGACGGGTTAACAGGGTACAGTAGGCTTCTGGGAATATGGCAGGGTCAAGGCCCTGCTGGGGGCTCCTCTCCCCCATACACACAGACAAATCCTGGATAAAATGTGACAAAGGAAAATATTTAAATACACATTTTAAACTTAAGGAAAGAAAGGAAAATGCCTGGGAGCTAAAAACAAAAGGAGAAACCAAGGCCAAGTTGGCAAGCGAGAGCAGGTGGCTCAGCGTCCTGGGGGTTTTACAGGGCAGACATTGTCCTCAGAGCTGGAGCCAACCTGGTGATGTCCCCTAGGGGCAGGAGATGTGACTGTGGACCCGTGTGAAACAGGGAAACTGAACTGAGCTCCCTCCCTCGCTTTGAGCTCCCTCTGGCCTGAAATCTGGATGGGGCACCACTTCTGTAAAGAGGGGTCTGGAAACTTGCCTGTCAAGAACACCCTTCCATCTATCTGAGTTTGCAGGAGAAATCAAAACCTAGGTTCACACCATTAGAACATGTGAGATCTGAATTCACACTGTACAGCAGGGGTCCCCAAACTTTTTACACAGGGGGCCAGTTCACTGTCCCTCAGACCATTGGAGGGCCGGACTATAAAAAAAACTATGAACAAATCCCTATGCACACTGCACATATCTTATTTTAAAGTAAAAAACAAAACAAAACGGGAACAAATACAATATTTAAAATAAAGAACAAGTAAATTTAAATCAACAAACTGACCAGTATTTCGATGGGAACTATGGGCCTGCTTTTGGCTAATGAGATGGTCAATGTCCGGTTCCGTATTTGTCACTGCTAGCTGTAACAAGTGATATGACGCGCTTCTGGAGCCGTGAGGCGTGCGTCCCGCGTCACCGGAAGTCGTACTGTACATGAGCATCCTGTGCTCCTCTCACTGACCACCAATGAAAGAAGTGCCCCTTCTGGAAGTGCAGCGAGGGCCGGATAAATGGCCTCAGGGGGCCACATGCGGCCCGTGGGCCATAGTTTGGGGACCCCTGCTGTACAGAGTAGGTACCACGATCAGAGAACTGAACATTAACAAACCAGGCCTGGACTATTAAGTTCCTAAGTTTTCAGAGGAAGCAAATGCCGAAGCGACTTCAGCTGAAATGCTTTCCTCAGTCCAGATTTCATGCAAAGACTGTGTTTTAAAGTGCTGAAATTTTTTTCATGTAACCAAAAAAGGCAAGCCATGCAGAGAAATAAACTACCGACAATGAGAGTCAGCAGGTATACAAACAGGTGTGTCAACATACAAAAACTAGAGAAAACAATAGCCTAAAGCTTAATTATGAAAAGCATGGTGAAAATGTTGAAATAAAAAGAAAAAATAGAAGCTACAATGAAAATACAGAACATTGTGACCTGAAACAAGCATGTGTGAGAAATAGCAAAATGCACATTTTCAAAATGAAAATAGACGCACAGAAACTTAAAGCTATGCGGAGTGAGTTAAACAGCAGGCTTGTTCACAGCAGAGCAGAAAATTAGTGAAACTGGAGATTGTTTTGAGTAAATCACCCAGAGGATAGCCTACAGTGACAGAAAAGGTGAAAAATATAAAAGAACTGATTAAGCAAGATTGAAAACAGAATGACAAGTCCAACATACTTCTAACAGACATTCCAGAGAGGGATGAAAAGGAATGAGATAGAGGCAATACTCAAAGGGAGAATGACTGAGAAATTTCCAGAATTGAGGGAAGACATGAGTCTTCAGACTGAGGAAGTACACCAAGTCCTGAGCAAAATAAATAAAAATAATACCACTTTTAACATGATTTCCATTTCTTTAAGATTATAAGTCTTGGCCCTGGCCAGTTGGCTCAGTGGTAGAGTGTCAGCCCAGCATGTAGGTGTCCTGGGTTCAATTCCCAGTCAGGGCACACTGGAGAAGCGACCATCTGCTTCTCCACCCTTTCTCCTTCCCTCTATCTCTCTCTTCCCCTCTCACAGCCATGGCTCCATTGGTTTGAGAGCATCAGCCCTGGGCTCTGAAGATGGCTCCATGCAGCCTTCACCTCAGGCACTAAAAATAGCTTGGTTGTGTGTATGGCTCTAGATAGGCAGAGCATCAGCCCCAGATGTATGGATCCTGGTCAGGGCACATGCAGAAATCTGTCTCTCTATCTCCCCTCCTCTCACTTGGAAAAGAAGAGAAAAAAAAGATTATAGGTCTTTTCAGGTTTTCTATTTCTCCTAATCCTCTTTTCTGGGTTCAGTAATCTATTATTTAAATGTTCAGTTTATGAGATGAGTTCAATATAAAGGATGATAACATAAATTAATGAAGTAAAAACAAAGGAAGTAGGAGAAAATAATAAAGGTAAATATGAAATTAATGCAATAGAAAACAGAGAAACAGTAAAGTTGGTCAACAAAAGAAAAACTGGTCTCCGAAAAGACTAATAAAATGGACAAAACCCTGGCAAAAAATGATTTGAAATTTCAAATTACTGTTATTTTCCCCTCC
The DNA here is from genome assembly GCF_036850995.1 of Saccopteryx leptura. Classification (NCBI taxonomy): domain Eukaryota; kingdom Metazoa; phylum Chordata; class Mammalia; order Chiroptera; family Emballonuridae; genus Saccopteryx; species Saccopteryx leptura. Next base: position 170,777,998 of record NC_089508.1, read on the forward strand.
ATAGTTTCAAAATGTCATCCTACACCCAGCTAAATTACCATTCAAGAGTCCGTGTTAAGTACTATACTGTATATCCTACACAAACAAGGACTAAAAACTGAAAGTAATTACAACTCACAGATTTCCACTGAAATAACTACTAAAAAGGTGTATACTATGAAGATGTGGACAACCTGCTATAAATAAATAATAGAATATATCACATCAAGACATATAGCAGAATTGCAAAACATGTGTTACATAAAAGAAACCTTAACAAAAACAACCAGTGAGGAAAAAAACAACCTACCTGCAAAGAGACGGCTATGAGCCTAGCAGCAGCCTTCTCATCAGTGAAACAGACGCCACAAGAAAAGGAATTATAAAGAAGACACAGCTAGACAGTAAGGAGAACAAAAGAGGGGAGGTGAGAAAGATTTTTTTTTAGTGTGTAATACTATGAAATACTGTCTTTTCTCCTATGTTCTTTTTTTCTGGTTTTGAGTGCCATGATTTTCCAATCTAGCTTATTTTTAAATTTAGGCATTTAAGTATATAAATTTCCTTCAAGGAACACTATTATAATGAACTGGATATACTATAATGGGAATAAATCCTAAATTTGCAAAGGCAACTGAGGAAAAAGCCAGCTGCAGAAAAATATATATATACTTTTAAATACACAGAACTACAGTATTTTTGTTTATGAACAAATAGCTATGTTTATAATGAATCAGAATAAGGGCTGGAGATGTAGATATTACCTTCCATTAGAGCTTGCCTCTGGGTGGGGATCAGCATCAGAGGATGAGAGTAGGAAGAAAGATACTCTGGGTGGGGATCAGCATCAGAGGATCAGAGTAGGAAGAAAGATACTCTGGGTGGGGATCAGCATCAGAGTATGAGAGTAGGAAGGGGGATACTCTGGGTGGGGATCAGCATCAGGATGAGAGTAGGAAGGGGGATACTCTGGGTGGGGATCAGCATCAGAGGATGAGAGTAGGAAGGGAGATACTCTGGGTGGGGATCAGCATCAGGATGAGAGTAGGAAGGGGGATACTCTGGGTGGGGATCAGCATCAGAGGATGAGAGTAGGAAGGGGGATACTCTGGGTGGGGATCAGCATCAGAGGATCAGAGTAGGAAGGGGGATACTCTGGGTGGGGATCAGCATCAGAATGAGAGTAGGAAGGGGGATACTCTGGGCAGGGATCAGCATCAGGATGAGAGTGGAAGGGGGATACTCTGGGTGGGGATCAGCATCAGAGGATGAGAGTAGGAAAGGAGATACTCTGGGTGGGGATCAGCATCAGAGGATCAGAGTAGGAAGGGGGATACTCTGGGTGGGGATCAGCATCAGGATGAGAGTAGGAAGGGGGATACTCTGGGTGGGGATCAGCATCAGGATGAGAGTAGGAAGGGGGATACTCTGGGTGGGGATCAGCATCAGAGGATGAGAGTAGGAAGAAAGATACTCTGGGTGGGGATCAGCATCAGGATGAGAGTAGGAAAGGGGATACTCTGGGTGGGGATCAGCATCAGGATGAGAGTAGGAAGGGGGATACTCTGGGTGGGGGTCAGCATCAGAGGATGAGAGTAGGAAGGGAGATACTCTGGGTGGGGATCAGCATCAGGATGAGAGTAGGAAGGGGGATACTCTGGGTGGGGATCAGCATCAGAGGATGAGAGTAGGAAGGGAGATACTCTGGGTGGGGATCAGCATCAGGATGAGAGTAGGAAGGGGGATACTCTGGGTGGGGATCAGCATCAGAGGATGAGAGTAGGAAGAAAGATACTCTGGGTGGGGATCAGCATCAGGATGAGAGTAGGAAGGGGGATACTCTGGGTGGGGATCAGCATCAGGATGAGAGTAGGAAGGGGGATACTCTGGGTGGGGATCAGCATCAGAGGATGAGAGTAGGAAGGGAGATACTCTGGGTGGGGATCAGCATCAGAGGATGAGAGTAGGAAGGGGGATACTCTGGGTGGGGATCAGCATCAGAGGATGAGAGTAGGAAGGGAGATACTCTGGGTGGGGATCAGCATCAGGATGAGAGTAGGAAGGGGGATACTCTGGGTGGGGATCAGCATCAGAGGATGAGAGTAGGAAGGGAGATACTCTGGGTGGGGATCAGCATCAGGATGAGAGTAGGAAGGGGGATACTCTGGGTGGGGATCAGCATCAGGATGAGAGTAGGAAGGGGGATACTCTGGGTGGGGATCAGCATCAGGATGAGAGTAGGAAGGGGGATACTCTGGGTGGGGGTCAGCATCAGGATGAGAGTAGGAAGAAAGATACTCTGGGTGGGGATCAGCATCAGGATGAGAGTAGGAAGGGGGATACTCTGGGTGGGGATCAGCATCAGGATGAGAGTAGGAAGGGGGATACTCTGGGTGGGGATCAGCATCAGAGGATCAGAGTAGGAAGAAAGATACTCTGGGTGGGGATCAGCATCAGGATGAGAGTAGGAAGGGGGATACTCTGGGTGGGGATCAGCATCAGAGGATGAGAGTAGGAAGAAAGATACTCTGGGTGGGGGTCAGCATCAGGATGAGAGTAGGAAAGGGGATACTCTGGGTGGGGATCAGCATCAGGATGAGAGTAGGAAGGGAGATACTCTGGGTGGGGGTCAGCATCAGAGGATGAGAGTAGGAAGAAAGATACTCTGGGTGGGGATCAGCATCAGGATGAGAGTAGGAAGGGGGATACTCTGGGTGGGGATCAGCATCAGGATGAGAGTAGGAAGGGGGATACTCTGAGTGGGGATCAGCATCAGGATGAGAGTAGGAAGGGGGATACTCTGGGTGGGGGTCAGCATCAGGATGAGAGTAGGAAGAAAGATACTCTGGGTGGGGATCAGCATCAGGATGAGAGTAGGAAGGGGGATACTCTGGGTGGGGATCAGCATCAGGATGAGAGTAGGAAGGGGGATACTCTGGGTGGGGATCAGCATCAGAGGATCAGAGTAGGAAGAAAGATACTCTGGGTGGGGTCAGCATCAGAGGATGAGAGTAGAAACGGGGATACTCTGGGCAGGGATCAGCATCAGAGGATGAGAGTAGGAAGGGAGATACTCTGGGTGGGGGTCAGCATCAGAGGATGAGAGTAGGAAGAAAGATACTCTGGGTGGGGATCAGCATCAGGATGAGAGTGGAAGGGGGATACTCTGGGTGGGGATCAGCATCAGGATGACAGTAGGAAGGGAGATACTCTGGGTGGGGATCAGCATCAGAGGATGAGAGTAGGAAGAAAGATACTCTGGGTGGGGATCAGCATCAGGATGAGAGTGGAAGGGGGATACTCTGGGTGGGGATCAGCATCAGGATGACAGTAGGAAGGGAGATACTCTGGGTGGGGGTCAGCATCAGAGGATGAGAGTAGGAAGGGAGATACTCTGGGTGGGGGTCAGCATCAGAGGATGAGAGTAGGAAGGGAGATACTCTGGGTGGGGATCAGCATCAGAGGATGAGAGTAGGAAGGGGGAAAGGCCTTCTCGGTTATATCTAAAGAGACTTTCCCTCTAAAACATGCACAACACAAACACACAGAGATCAATTTAAAAACAAACATTCCTTAAAAAGAGAAAAGGTGTGAGCTTCTGCCCCGAAGTTACTCTGGCCAAGGCAGAGACAGCATGACTGTCACAGGTTATAAGAACGTGTCTTCCAGCTGCTGCTGGCTGTGAGGCTGGGAGACTGATGCTGAAGTCTGTGCTCTGAGAAAGGGGACCCACAGATTTGCTCCTATGTACAACAGGATCCCTTCCCATGTGTCATAGACGCAGAGTAAATGTGACTCAAAAAACAGTATCTGAGAAATTTCACTTTCAATATACTGAAAATTTAGTTGATGTAATTAATTAAGACATACATACTACATACATACATACATACGCATAAACTTTAAGGAGTAGTACTCCAGACAGGGAGGGAACATAAGGGAAGAGGGTGGAGACTTCAGCAAATGCTGGACCATCTTCAGAAACCAGATACCAAACAAACATAGGCTAAGAGTGACACCAAGTGGCCAACTACTAGCATAGCACACTGGAATGATTTCTCATACTTCTACACCCTGGCTGCTGCCTCTGTCCACGGTGCTCTCCTGGGGTTTTCCTGACAGCTGTGCTTCAGAGACGTCTGTAATCTAGAGAGTGCTTTGTGGGGATGAACCCGTTCCCCTCTCCTCTCCTTCTTCCATCCCTCCCTGTCTCCCAGCTCAGTCTCCCCTTCCTTACTGAGTGTGCAATCTCTGGTGCACGGTCCTACAGGTGACCAGGCGCAGGAAAACAGACAATACTATGGAAATGAGGACAAGGTCTCGCCACCACTGCGATACAGGGGCTGATGTTCATCAGGGTGAGAGTGTATCCCTTACAACTAAGCAGCTAAAATGGGATAAATTTAGTGGTGCTGTGTTACTGTCATTGGGGGCAAGGTGTGAGGTGAAGTCTAAATATAATTTATGAAACCTGACGTCTGCCCATGATCTCTTATTAGAACTGTCTCTCAAAGGTTACCACCCACAGTGATAACAGCAATAATAAGTGCTAATACATATTCATATCACACACACACACACACACACACACACACACACACACACACACACACACAGTGTCAGGTTCCATCCTAAGTACTTTACATGTATTAGCTCATTTCCGCTCATAACAACCCTATAGGGCAGGAGTCCCCAAACTTTTTACACAGGGGGCCAGTTCACTGTTCCTCAGACCGTTGGAGGGCCAGACTATAAAAAAACTATGAACAAATCCCTATGCACACTGCACATATCTTATTTTAAAGGAAAAAAACAAAACGGGAACAAATACAATATTTAAAATAAAGAACAAGTAAATTTAAATCAACAAACTGACCAGTATTTCAATGGGAACTATGCTCCTCTCACTGACCACCAATGAAAGAGGTGCCCCTTCCGGAAGTGCGGCGGGGGCCGGATAAATGGCCTCAGAGGGCCACATGCGGCCCGCGGGCCATAGTTTGGGGACCCCTGCTATAGGGAAATGTGAATGTTGTAAGCATTTTACAGAAGACACAACTCAGGCACAGAGAGACAAAGTAACACAACCAGAGTCAGTGCAGGTAGGCCAACGGAGACACAGGAAGTGCTCACCTGGCCATAAAATGCCCTTTCCGGCAGCTTGGCTCTGAAATTCTTGATTACTAAACTACACTAACTCCCATGACCAGTGACCTCTCAATGACCAGTGACCTTCTAGTGACCAATTCCAAAGGCCTTCGACAGTGTAAAGCACCCCGCCCCCATGGCTCGTCCTTCCCTCCCAGTGGGCCCCTCTGTCCCCTCTGCTACAGGGCTCTTCCCCAGCAAGGCTCTGTTCTCTCTCCTATGCCCCCCTTTCTCCAGGACCCCGGTTGCAGCACACATTGGACTTAATGCCAGGATTCTGGGGTTCCAGACCCAAAGCCCTGAGCCCAGCCCTTCCACCCTGCTCCTCGCTTCCCCCGCGCCTGAACGAGGTGCTCTGAGCAGTGGTCTCACCTTGGCCGCACCCCGATCCCACCTGCAGAGCTTCCACAACCATTGCTTCCCAGACCCACCAGGTAGACCCTCTAAGGGTTGAACATAGCTGGTCCTTTGCAGGGTCCTCTCCTCTCCAGCACCCCCTGCCCCTTCCCCAGAGCCACCAGTCATCTCACTGGTCTAGGCACCCGGTCCTCCCTTGCCCATGCATACCTCACCCAAAGCCAAGGTCAGCATCCTAGAGAGAAATTCCAGCTGCATAACATCCCAGTGCTTAGACACACTCAGCAGCTCCCCATTCTCTGCCAGGCGACGGACAGGCCCTGGCCTGGGTATTTTGGGTCTCCATCATGGCCTGTTAATCCTTTGCTACATTAGTGCCCTCCTCGTAACCTGCCCCCCACCCAAAGGATGAGCCACCCCTCAACATCCCTGCACTCCCCACCTGTCATCTCCTCTCCGTTTACACCTGTTGAAATGCCTTACGTCATGCAGAACTGAACTCAAATGTCACCTTGTTCATGCAAGTTCTCCCTGTACGCTTTTCGTCCTTACAAACCCCCACAGCACTCCATCCCCCGCCAGGAGCTCAGCGAGTGGCCTTTCTTGTTTAGAGTTACTTGGGTTCCTGCATTTCTGTGGAGGGAAAATGACCTTCTGTCTCCTCTCCCTACAAAAGGCAGAGTTTGAAGAGAGCTCTGCCTTTGGGCCGCTCTCCTCAGCGGCTCTTTCCCACAAGGGGAGGGATGCCAGCCGGAGTGCTCAGAGCCCGAGACATCGGTGGGCCACGTTTTCCTGGCGTGGAGGTCAAGAGTGTGTCAGTGTCAGCAGCCAACTGAGCGACCCCTGGGCCCAGGCTCCCTGTCCTTTGCCACTGCCATGCAGGAAGCCGGCCCAGGAAAGCTGGGCAGTTCTCGTGAGCTCTGGCCCTCTGAGACACAGTGGTGGGGCAGGCCGGCCATCTGTGCCTCAGAACCAGCCGTCTGGGCTCCAGGCAGAAAAGAGCAGAAGACGCACTCTAGCATCCTGGCCAACGCCGACATCACACAGTAAGCTTTCAGCAGACAGACCTGCTGGGAGGGACGCTCCATTGACTAAGCGGTAATCTGCAGGCCCCTGCGTGGGCACTTCTCTTGAAAGGACCCCTTGACTTGATTGCATGAGTGGCAGAATCCAAGGACCAACACTCCCGCCTCAGTGCCCAGCAGCAGGCCTTTCTCCTGGGGTGCACAGGGGAAAGCCCCGGAGACCACCTGCGGGAAGGACCTGAACTGACTCCTCCCCCATCACGCTTCCCCTCCTTCCAGTCCCTGCTGAGTCAGCCGGGCTGTCAGAACGCGCTGCGCTGGCTCCCTGCTACCAGGGAACCCCAGGCTCCTCTGCAAACCTGCTCACAAGGGGGTGGGCCTCCTGAGGGAGGCGCCCCGCTCCCGGACAGCCCGGAGGGTCTCTGTCACACTCACATGGGGGAGTAAGAATCAGGATCTATGCTCCGGGTGGGGACGAAGCCCACTTCTCCCGAGCACGCCGACTTCCCGATGAACCATTGGAGCCCGGGCACGAGGAAGCCGACGATCTCCACACTCTCTCCCCCGCGGAGGCTCAGCTCGTCCTTGTCTTCCCTCTCGCGGTCCTCCCGGGCCTTGCATTTTCCTCTGCCTGCGGGGGTAGCACACAGGCCAGCTCAGTGGGGCAGAAACGCGGGGTATCCCACCGGCTTTCAGTGTAATACCAAAGGAGAGGTTCTCACACTTTAGGTCAGAAACAGTCAATTCCCCCCCCCCCCAAAAAAAAATAAATTTGCAGAATGACATAGAGCAGTGGTCGGCAAACACATTAGTCAACAGAGCCAAATATCAACAGTACAATGATTGAAATTTCTTTTGAGAGCCAAATGTTTTAAACTTAAACTATATAGGTAGGTACATTTCTTATCGAGGTAGCGCCCGCACATGGTATTTTGTGGAAGAGCCACACTCAAGGGGCCAATGAGCCGCAGTTTGCCAACCAGGAACATAGGGTAATTGTCCATTCATTTTGCCAAACTCGGACATTCGATACAAGGAACTACCAACCACTTTCACCATCATTTTATTTTTTAAAAAAAGATGTTTGAACATATGTAGGAATGCTAAGCCCAGAGTACTGAACATAACTTCAAACTGAGTAAGTTAGCTCATGGAAAACTGGAGAGCTCACTATCTTGCCCTACACAACTTCATTTGCCATTATCATGAAAACACTTTGCCGTGGTTGGCACAGACCCACAGACCAGGGTGAGAACCACTGTAGGATTTCTTCATCTCCTTGGGCCACTGTGACCCTCAGTCTCCCCAGCTGTAAAATGGGGATGGATACCTATCTCTCTCTTTTTAGCAAGAAAGAGAGAGACAGAGACAGACAGGAAAGCAGAGAATGCCCATCTCTAATAAATATTAGAGAAAGTCAAAGAGTCACCGTGACTGTTACAAGGCAACCCTCAATAAATGTTAGCCTCACGTCACTGGTAAACAGAGAACTGCTGATGACCCAAAGGGATCCTGAAGTCTCCCCTTCCGTCCACGGTTGTTATCCAGCTTGATAAATTACCCGGCTAGGGTCTAGTCCTGACATACTTACAAGCATTGAACTGTCCAGTTTACAAAGCACCATCTTCTCAGACCTTTCCAGGAGCCCCAGAGTGACAGTCACTGTCCTCTTTATAGATTAGATTATAGATTAGAAAGTGGGAGGACAGAGAGAGCGTGTGATTTGTCCAAGGAACTATGTGTAACAAAGCTGAGGCCCTCGACAGCTGGCATCCCTTCTTCCTAAGTTCTCCTGTGATTGAGACGATGGTTTTCTATGGGCCTTGGGTTTCCAGATTTTCTTTCGCTCACCTGCTAAAGCTATTGGCTTTTTCCTGACATTTTTGGTCAAGTTTCTGCTGATCGTGTCTTCAAGATCAGAAATCCCCACCCCTTTGTGTGTTTTATGGTAAAACCGGCTAATGAGAAGTTGCAGCATAGCCCAGGCACGTGAATTAGCCGAGGTCACACTGGTGTTAAGTTGTGAGGTCAGAATTTGAACCCAGAACAGACGTCACAGCCCCATGTCCCTAACTACAAGGCCACACTGCCTCAGATAACGAAAAATCTTGTGTATGGTCTACTGCTGATTAGACTTAATATCTATATTCCATGATTCTTATTTCTTTTTTCTTGAATGTTATTTGGGCTTAGAACTTACAAAAGGATAAAGATGAAAGCACTGTACAGCCTAGATATCTAGAAACCATTAGAGTTTATTATCCACTAGATACATGTAGACTTACAAATATATGCGTATGTGTATGTGTGTGTGTACATATTCGCAGATATACACAGACAGACAGACACTGCCTAAAATGTATGTGTATGTATGTGCGTATTTCATTCATTTATTAAATATATTTACAAGGTACTCGCTATGTGCCAGGCATTCTTACTTACCCTTCCTACATTCAAGATTAATTTCACAAGACCCTAAGGGAAATTAGAAACTTTCTGACCAGAGATTGGAAACAGGCAGCCCGCTTTCCCCTCGCCCCACATATCTTTAAATCCCTGTGGTCCCTGCTTTTCCCTAACATCTTCCACCTGGGCCCTCACGCACTTGAGTGTTCTGCGGGCTCCTGCAGGCACGTGTGTCTGCAGCCCTGCACTGAGACCTCCATCTCACCGGCAGGAAAACCCACATGTGCCGACAGTAACCGGCATCCCCCAGCCCAGTCAGTAGCTGAGCCAGGGCAGGAATTCAGATCAGCAGACTCCAAGCCTGCAGACAAAATCAGGAGGCGAGGCAACGTTATCTCCCTCACGGTGCTTTCTTCAACCCAGCCGTACCAATCTGATAGGAGCCCGGCCAGTCCTCCTTCCTGGGAAGGCTGCAGCTTCCTGGGTAATTCCTCAGGAACCATCTGCCAATGGAAACACAGGGTTCGCAAACATGGAGCTCAGAAAATTAGAACAGTGAGCCACGTAGCCCGTGAAAGTAACAGTGATGGTACTGATGATGATTAGGGCTATTGTTGGGACTCAGTGTGACGCTGGCCGGCATTTACTGAGAACTTACTTCATACGGGGGCACCGTGAGAAGGGGGTCTGGCCAGCCTGGCGTGCGTGCGGACTCCCCAATTCATTTGTCAGTTAAATCACTAACAAAGGACCCCTTTTCGTTCTCACTGTCAGAGCCTCGGCCAGAGCCACACACAGGCCCACGGCCTAGGCCATGTGCATTGTTCACAGTGTGGGTTTGAGCTTACAGTATCTTCCGACAAGGATAATCACATTTTAGCATGAAAAACATCCCCTTATATACAATGCTGGTTCCTGGATCCAACCCCAAAAGCATGTGAGGAGGGCCAGGGGGTCTGAATTTGTAGTAAAATGCCCGGGTTAATTATAACACATATCAGTGGTCCCCAGTCCCTACACTGAGAAACACTACATCGGGGACCAGGTGGTATATTACCTTAGGTACAATGCCCATCTAAAATTTAGAGTTGTCTCCAATTTCATCAATTTGGAAACTGCTTAAAAAAATATAACAGAAGAGGAAAAGCCAGCCAGGTTTTGCTCCCTGCCTGGCACCATGATGCCCACACCTGCAGGCGTGCCAACGCTGTCCCGCACAGACAGACCTCAGCCTGCTCTGGGACCCTCTCCCAGGGGCCCAGTGGCTACTCACTGGTGGAAAGGGAGAGGCAGAGGCTCCAGGGCTGACGCCGGCACCAGGCCCCGCTGAGCCGTCACCAGGGACGTGCCTTCCCACTCGGACCCGCCTTCAGCTGTTTTCACGGAGATTAACTCATCCTCACAGAGCGTCAAACAGTCCCCTTCCTTCTCAGCTGGGGGAGCCACAGCGCCCATGGCTCTGCAGAAGAAGTGGCCTGTGGACAATGAGAAAAGCCCTTCCAAGGAGTGGCAGCCAGTGAAAGGGGTCATCACACAACGGAACGTTTCCGTCCGTGGCCCTGACACTTTTCTTCCTGGGAGAAAAGTACGCCGTCGGTCAGGGTGTTGGGGACAGGGGGGTATCACAGGAGGCCCTTGTGATCCCCAGAAAACTGGTACCACTCAAAGGCAATTCCCTTCAAATAGACACCAAAAGTTATGAGGTATTCATGAGACTAAGATTTAATTGGAACTTCCCCTTGCAAAAGAATAAAACAAAGACTGATGAGAAGTTACCATTGCAACCTCACGCATAATCTTAGAGTCAACAAAGGATACCATATTTCCCCATGTATAAGACACTTCCATGTTTAAGGCGCATCTTAATTTTGGGGCCCGAAATTTGAAAAAAGAAGTTATTGAACTAAAGTTTTATTCATCATAAAATTCATACAACTCCTCATCACTGTCAAAAACTCCCATCCATTAGCTTGTCCTCATCTGTGTCTGATGATGAATCACTGTCTTCAACAATGAACACAAAAACAAGTGTGAAAAAGTGGGAAATGCAGTTAAAAAAAAATCTACAACCACTCTATAAGACGCACCCAGTTTTTAGACCCCAAATTTTTCGAAAAAAAGGTGTGTCTTATACATGAGGAAATATGGTACATTGCACTGATTTGGATTAATATCATTTCTCCAGGTAAATTTTATAATGGCACAGTCAAAATTCTTTTCTTCTTACAGAATTTATAAAACGCAGTCATAGAGAAAATCATTTTGCAATAGATTCTACGCAAATTAGCTCTCTAATGTGTCTGTGACGTCATCCCTTATTGACCAGTCAGACGTGGTCCTGATCAGATCCTTCCTTGGAAACGGCCAGTGGGAGCTTCCAGCAGTTCCCCCACGTCCGTTACCTTGATCTCATGAAACCTTTTAGGTTTGGCAAGATTTACAGTTTTATTTTACAATCAAACTATGCCAGATGTTTGGAAAAGTGATTCTCAAACTTGGATCCACATTGGAATTACCCAGGCAACTTTCAAAATATACCAGTGCCTGGTTCCCCACCTCTGGGGATTTAACTGGCCTGGGGCATCTTCTGAAAACTCACCAGTGGGGTCCAACATCAGGCAGTCAGTGAGACTGGCCAGCAGAGCTGGCTGTTCACGTGATGTCAGTGGTAAACCGAGAGAGGTATTTGGCGTAATATTATAATAGGTGGGTTCCTTGTGAATATTATCACGTTTGAATGGTTTTTGCCTCCTTTGGAACCTATTTCAGGGACTTCGACAATAAACACCCAGCTCAGACCCCGCCCCCACGCCTCCCCACGCTCACCTTCCTGCGTCAGGAGCGCCAGGTACAGGTTTCCCAGGTGCTTATCGTCCACCGACACGTGGATCTCCGTATCCTCCACCAGCCCTTGGTTGAGCCAGTACTTGTGGCCAAAGAGAAGATGCTCCAGGCACGTGGACACGTAGCCTAAGAAGTCAAGCCACCGAGGTTTGGAAACAGCAAGAGTACTGCCGTTAGCGGAGCCCAGAGCAAGGCCAGCGAGCTCCCCGCAAATGCTCTCCCGGGCTCTGTCCCCAGCTTGTCCCCATGTAACCGGGAATAGAAGAGCACAGGATGGGTAGCTTAGAACTTCCAGAATGAATGGATTCTTGTCAGTGATTGTTGGGAAATACAAGGTATTTTCAAGGAGATTTATTTACCATTTGCAACATTTTTATGGGTTTCCATAAATGCATAATGAGGTGACCAAACCCCATGGCCTTTTTCAGATTCATTTATGGAGGACTCTCTAAGATGACAACGTTGATGCTGGGGGTTCCTGGCTCTCCTTCTCAGTTCTCCCCACCCGAGGCCCCACCGCTGTACCCCTGATGAGGCTGTGGCTGGGTCAGGGGTTCTCCAGGGCCCACAAAGCAGTCAGGATTCACTTCAATGTCCCCACTGGGACCCTGTGCCTTACATGTGCTCAGTGAGTTCTCCTTTGTTAAAATCAGACTAGAAACTAGGCAAACTGTATAATTCTAACAATTAGAGTATTTTAAATATTCTAATAAATGTGAAGTATTTACATTAAAATTTTGCTTCTTTTGAGACTTCCTCTTTTCTTAAGTGGCCAACCTGTCCCTTTCCATTCTGACTCTGCTGTGTCCTGACATGGGCCCTGTGTATCTCCTTTAACTGTGCTTCTCGTACTGTAACACGCACCCAGAGCACTGGGGAGTTTATCGAAATGCAGGTGCTGCTGAGGCAGCCCAGGGTGGGGCCTGAGCGTCCATCTTTGTAAGGTGTCCCACATGATGCCCACACTGCTGGTCCGCAGAGCGCACTTTGAATAGTGAACATCTCTCCTGGTCACAGAAGGAGCCGTGTGATGTAGAAAGCAGAAAAACCACACCAACTATAAGAGGTGCTATACCTTCTGGCTTGAGTCCCTGCACAAGGCTGCTTCCTACGCCAGTCTGCATGGAGCCCAGCATTTTCCGGGATGTGTTTAATGTGTGTCAACTCCAGTGGCCGCCTCTTGCTTCACCTGACTTTGCTTTGCAGCTTAACTACCCCTTCGCGAGTTCTTCTCCACGGAGAAGGCAGGGGGACCCCCTCCCACCACTGCAGACCTGGTGCTGTGCCCGACATCCTCCTTTCCCTTCTAGAACACCCTGCACCCGAGGCCCCATCAGCAGGTAACTCCTCCCTCTCTTTCTTTGGCTCTTTTCCAGAAACATGGAATAAAATATCCGGAACTTTGCTATTTTAAGCAGCTACTTTGATCTTATTCAAAACTGGTTCCTTTTTTTTTAGACCACCAAGTTCACGTCTATCTCGGGACTTTGAAGTTAGCCTTGACCAATAACTATTTGCCAACTGATTGATCGTCTAACAAAAGAGTCTCCCCCGAGTGCAGAGAAGTGTTGTACAGGGCATTTTAGGGTAAGAGTTCAGATTTGTTTTAGATGTACTTCCGGGCATTTTGTGATAGTTCTAAAGTTAACCATGTATGTTAGGGCTCTACCTGTTGGAATTATCTAAGCCAAACCAATTCCTTATTGTCAAGCTCTCCAAACGGGCTGACCTGTGACATAGGCCCTCTTCCACCTGCCCGCTCCATGTCGTACCTAAGTTCAGGTAGGTGGAGAACTTCCATATTTCCTCCACAGTCTTGAAGGTGATGAGGAACTGGGCCTTCTGAGACTGGACCCCCACCAACCTGGCTGAGAGGTCCTGAGAGAAGAGAACAGTGAGTCAGCCGGGGCACAGGGTCCTGTTAACAATGCTCATATCAGTACAACATGCTTGGTAGAAATTTCTTGATGGCGGCATTGTTTACGTTAAACCAGGGATAGTCAACCTTTTTATACCTACTTTTGTATCTCTGTTAGTAGTAAAATTTTCTAACCGCCCACCAGTTCCACAGTAATGGTGATTTATAAAGTAGAGTTACAGCAAGTTAAAGCATATAATAATAATTAATTACCAAGTACTTTATGTTGAATTTTCGCTAAGTTTGGCAGAATACATCTTTATAAAACAACTTACTATAGTTAAATCTATCTTTTTATTTATACTTTGGTTGCTCTGCTACCACCCACCATGAAAGCTGGAACACCCCCTAGTGGGCGGTAGGGACCAAGTTGAGTACCACTGCGTTAAACAGACACAAAAAGGAAACAACCCTAAATGTCCATCATAGGAGACTGGTTAAAATGAATTAGGGTTCATTCAGCCAGACAATGAAATACCAGTATGATATCAGGCAGCCCTAATAAAGAATGAAGAAACTCTGAGCATGGATACAGCTTCCAAATATACACTGCTAAGTGGAACAATGGCAACGGCAAAAAAACAAACAGCGTAGAAGTCCGTGCAGCAAATGCCACCTGCCACCTGTTGTATAAAATAAATAAATAAAGTTGCAGGGGGAAAGGTAGAAGATAAATCATAGAAGGCGCCTTGGACTGTGACTCCATGTCTACTGATTATTTTTATAAAGCTGGCAAACAAGAAAAGCACATAATAGAAAAAACTCCCCACAATCCTTCCTCCCAGAGACCACCCATGTTAACACTTTGGTGCATTAACTGATTTATGTTCCTGTTCATGAGTTTCTATGTAACTCTGTTTATATAAATGGCACCACATTACTTAAATTGTTTTGTCATCTTTTACTGCTAAACAATATTTTCCGAGCCACCTCCTCTGTCATTAAGTACTCTGCATCATCTTTAATGGTTGCATATGCTTTTGTTGCGTTCACATAATTAATTTTTAACGTTTCCTGATGGTTGGACATGAGGGACTCTGTTAACACGCTCATATCAGTTTTAATTTCTTTTTTTTTTTTCAACATCCTAAACCGTGCTGCAAGAAGCATCCTGTATTTAAACCTTTGCATGCATCCCAGATGGTTTTGACACAAGTGATTTTGAGAAACAGGATTGGGAAAGAATGCCAGGATGTGCACATTTTCACTCCTAAAATGTAAGAGCCACAGTGCCCTCCAGAAAGACGGCGCTATTTTACATGCTCACGAGCAGAGCAAGACGAGGGCCTGAATGCCAACCCCCTCCCTACTTTTTTTTAATGCCTGAAAAAAACCGACCTGAGTCACTGCCCAAGCTTGGTTTTCCCCTAGAACTTTCTATCGCTTGCCCAAGCCTCCGGAGGTGACAGTAACAAGTCATGACCAGAAAGTCCCTGTCCCCCAGGCCAGGTCTGCATCAAAGATCATCCCCTGGAGCCCTGAACTGGGATAACCTGGCAGAAAGAAGAGGACAGAAGGACCCAAAGGAAGAGCCCCTAGTTCAGCAAAGTCAGGACTGTGGTGTCTGCCATCTGGGCCCAGGAGGACCCAGGGCCTTGGAGGATAAAGAGCCTGGGAATCAGGGAGGGGATTCGAGGCAAACACTGATTTACCAAGAACCGACTCCTTGCCCAGCATGGTGCCAGGAGCTTCATGGGAGATGCCTCATTTCACTCTCACAGCGACCCTTATGGAAAGAATGCAATTACAGTACTTAGCCCACTCAAAAACGCACCTCGACCGCATGGAACCGTTCTGAAGCAAAAGGCAAGGAAGCATGACATCATACTTAACTGGTAGCATTTATTTTCTTTCTTAGAGGTAAGAGAAATACTGGTGCATTTTATCATCAGATCACATTTCAGAATTAAAAGAGAGTGGGATTATCTGCTTTATAGTCAAGGAGGCCCCGGAGCAGAGACAGGTTAAGCAGTATGCCCAAGGTCACCTGTGAGCGGGCTGTGGCACAGTGGCCGGACCCTGGTGACCCCGGGCCTCAGCCTGCCCCACAAGCTTGCCCTGCTCAAGCCTCAGCCTGCAGACCAGCTCGCTCAGCCACACCCAGCTCTCACCCATTAAGTGACTTAAATTAAAAAGACACGCTGTGCTCACTTCGGAAGCACATATACTAAAACTGGGATGATACTGAGAAGATTAGCGTGGCCCTGCTCAAGGATGACATGCAAATTCATGAGGCGTTCCATATAAAAAAGAAAGAAAAGAGGCCCTGGCCGGTTGGCTCAGCGGTAGAGCGTCGGCCTGGCGTGCAGGGGACCCGGGTTCGATTCCCGGCCAGGGCACACAAGAGAAGCGCCCATTTGCTTCTCCACCCACCCCCTTCCTCTCTGTCTCTCTCTTCCCCTCCCGCAGCCAAGGCTCCATTGGAGCAAAGATGGCCCGGGCACTGGGGATGGCTCCTTGGCCTCTGCCCCAAGCGCTAGAGTGGCTCTGGTCGCGGCAGAGCGACGCCCCGGAGGGGCAGAGCATGCCCCCTGGTGGGCAGAGCGTCGCCCCTGGTGGGCGTGCCGGGTGAATCCCGGTCGGGCGCATGCAGGAGTCTGTCTGACTGTCTTTCCCCATTTCCAGCTTCAGAAAAATACAAAAAAAAAAAAAAAAAAGAAAGAAAGAAAGAAAATAAATTCTATGGTGCCAGCTAGCAGCTAATGCCTCCAAGTTAAAACAAAACCAAAAACACTCTATTGCTTATCATTGAGCAACTATGTACCGAGCACAATGCCAACCTCTCTACCGACACCTTCCACACACTCCTCCTGACAAAACAGGTGTTCTCAGCTTTGTTACATGATGGATTAAAAGAGCACATTTCTCTTTTTAATTTGTCTCAAGTGAATGCCGGAGAGTGTAAAGACAACCAGAACACATAGTTTATTATGTAAAGTCGTATTCTCCTTCCCCCACCTCTATTGCAACAACTCTGAACCAGTTTTGACTTCGTTCTCTTAGTGAATACCTCCTTAACTGTAAACAGTTTGATCATACTCTTGTTCCTGGGCTTAACGGCTGGAGACATCTTCCCACAGTGAAAGACTAGAAATTGGTTTATTTTCCTTCTCATTCTAATATTTACAGTTGTTAATTTTTTATTGGCAAATTTGGTATTTTTAAAAAAATGTAGCTCAGTGGTTACCAGTGGCTGAGGGAAGGGGACAGAGAGGAATCAGTGTTTAGCAGGTACAGAGCTCCAGTTTGAGAGGATGGAAAGTTCTAGAGCAAGATGGTGGTGATGGTTGCACAACAGTGTGAATGCACTTAACACCACTGAATTGTATGTTTTATATCTATTTTATCACAAAGAAAACAATAAAATTCATATTCACCCAATTTTTTAAAAGTACGCTTAATAAGGTAGGAATTATTATAATGAGTCCCACTCTACAGAGGTTAACTTGCTGAAGGTCATACAACTAAGCACGGTGAATTGAAAACAAAGTTTTCTCTGCCTGCAGCTCAGGGAGTTCCCCCATTCCGAGCTCCCACCCCCCTGCTTAGTGGAGATCATGTTCTGCATTTGTTCAGTCCGATGTTTTCCTGAGGGCCTGCCGGGTCCCTGGCGCTGTCCCAGGTGCTGCGGAGCCTGCGGCAGACCACGCACAAGCCGGGAGTTCGCACCACCCCACCGGAGCTCACCTTAAACAGAGCACGCACTTCCTGGTCCTCATTCTCCAGCGCCCAGAGCCGCCTCCTGGCTGCTTCCTGCAAGGGGCCATTTACACACCTCCTGGAGCGGCTCTTCACACTGAAGGAGAGCGTCAGGTCTGTGAGAGAACAGAGGGAGAAGGATGAGGCTGGAAAGGCAATGGAAGGGAAGAAAGAATTAGATAAGCACCAGCGCTTCCCACACCTAAACCCTAAACGGGTGTCTTTGTTACTTAGAGATTACGGTGATTTTAACAATCTTCAGAGTAGCTCCTTCAAACTGTTCCCCAAGGGAAAATAAAATGCTACAGTCTGGGAATGCTCCGGAATCCTGGGACTTGGTACACTCGGGTTGGTTATTTCTGCTGTGAATCAGGTTTATTCCTAGCTGACTGACACTGAGGTGACAATAGTGACATTGCCACTAAACAGTCACTAAGCACAGGAAGCATAAGGCAGGCTCTCTCTGGAGCACAACCCTGCCTTTCTTCCCCCTCACAGGTGCATCTTTACTTTTCTCTCCTCAACCCTAAGAGACCTGCAGCCAGGGGAGCCGTGGGCAATGGCAGCTTATCCTGGGCTAACCCCCTGAACCTGTCTCCAACGCCCCCTTTTGTTTGACTTCACTGTGAGCTGACAGCAGCCCTGCCTTGTTCATTTCTTTCCCATAACATTTCTAGAGTCAAAGCAGCCCCACACAGACTCCCTCCTGTTGCTTTTTCTATCCTATGCCCTTCCTATCTCACTGTCCCCAGCTGTAACAACTGTACCCTCAAAATTTTAAAAAAATAATAATTAAAATAAATAAATAAATATGTTAAGAATTCACTATAGAACCAGCTAGAATATATATTTCCTCCTGTGGATAATTTGTGAAAGTTTTGAACTATTTATATATTTACAAAAATGTATTTATATATCACATTTATGATAGGTAATAGATGTTATAAACTTTATGCATTACACATACACACATGCATTGTCCCCAGCTGGTTATCTTTCTGATAAGGCAGGGCATTATCGTTGTTTGTCAAGGTAATTTGATAATGTATTAAAATTTATCTTTAATTTCTTCCAAATGCACCTTTACTTGTCCCTCATGAGCAGAAGCTGTTTTTAAGTGTTGGGTACAGCAGGAAAACCAATAGACACGGTCCCTGTTCTCATATTCTCATAGAGCTTATACTCTTGGCAAGTAACCAGTTCTGTGAACATAATCATTTCAGATGAAGAAGAGTGCTATGGAAAGAATGGAACAGGGTAAAGAGACAGAGGGATTGAGCAGTCGGAGGGCGGGCATGCCTTTGGAAAGGCCGCACTCAGGAGGTTCATATTATAATTGCACTTTGCCATGTGTCTTCTTTAGACGATAAGTAGCTGTGCCATTAATAATCATCAAACACAATAAACTGAGAAGGTGTTGGACTGGGTGACCACAGAAGTCTGTCTTCTAGCTCAAACTTGCCAGGACCTTTGCAAATCCCTGAGCACATTAGAGATGGCCCCTATGACACTATTCTGGGGACAGGGCATCTCTGGAGTCCTGCCTTTCTTTGAAAGGCCTGTCTTTAACCTAGAAGTCCTGAAAATGCTGTGGGTGTAGACCAGCTCCGATAAGACATGCCCAACTGACCTGACATTGGTGAGAACTTCGGTGGTAGGAGGTTTGTTCCCTTCCATTCCTCCCTGGCCTGTGTTCTAATCCCGTCCAAGCCCTCCATCGTCCGCAGCCCGGGTCCGACCCTCCGTCTGGTAGCCCTTCTGCACACTGATCTCTAGGAGGAGGGGAAGTCCTGGGGGAGGAGTCACACAGACCGGGTACAAGGCTTGGCTCTGACCTTGCTAACTGCACCACCTTGAGCAGTTAATTACCTCGCTCTGCTTGACTTTTCTCATTAGCAAAATGGCTTTGAGAGTACCTATCCCACAGGAGTCTTAAGAAGCTTAATAAATGAGATGATGCATATAAAGTTTTTGTTCAGTGCCTGGCGCATACTAAATGTTCACTAAACACACTAAGTATTAGCTGTTGCCCCTCGCAAACCTCCCCCTCCCCACTCCAGCACTCATTGCCCTTATCTTGTCACACCTGGAGACCCCAAAGTTAACCCTGACTTTGAGTGTATAGTTTCTTTTCACCAATCTTCTCTCTTCTGTCCTTGCCACGCCCGATCCACACTCCCCTCTAGAATCTCTCCTGCAATAGCCCCTGAGGAAGGACAGCCCTTCTGGGTAAATCTCCTTGTCATGCATGCAAGTGAATCCCCGGATTTGGAACTCAAAAGACCTGGATTTAAACACACAAACTGCTTTCAGGATCTCAACCAGTGAGAGCTAACACTCAGAGCAGAGGCTCTGGGCCCGCTGCGGGACCCTACAGTGCCCTCTGTATCACCAGACGGGGCAATAAGTCAAGTTCACTCTAGTTCAGCATGAAGTGCATTTTGCCTTTTTTTTTTTTTTTTAGTCCTTCTGAAAACCAGTCTTCTCATCATGATAATGTACCTGATTGATTCTGTCTACAACACTTCCTTATAAAGGAGGAGCTGGCAGTGGGAGCCGAGCCTCCCCTTCTTTCTGGAAACAGCATCACGGCCAAAAACACGGAAAGACGAACAAGTTCAGCCTCGGTGGATTAAGTTCCACCTGCGCACACCCCTTGCTCACTGGCCTTCATGCACAGATCAGGCAAGATGCTGACTCCGCTCTGTTCATGCAACAGATGGTGATTCGGGCTTCGGTGGATGGCCCGGGCTGACAGGCCGGTGAGCAGGCTGACGCAACAGAAAGGAATGAAGGGCAAGGTTTTGCTCGTTGCTAGCCAAGCAGTTTGGCAGAATTGAACTTAGGAAAAGGAAGACCTTAGGAGCACACTTGATTTTTGTCCTTTAACATATTCACAATGTAACTCTTTTCCCACAAATCTATATATTTCGTCTGCTGGAGAGAAGTGTTGGGGGGGGGGGGGCAGTGGAGCATCGTGGTTATAAGTAAGGACCAGGGTTTGAATCCCTTTCTCATCACATTTTGGCTGTGGCCTGGGGAAAAGTCGCCTCCCTCTCTGAGACTCTTGCAATGGGAAGTTCGGTGCCACTTCCTAGAGGTGAGCATGCAAGGATGGGAAGAACATAAGAGGTCACTGAGCACATGCTTGACACGGGGTTTGCCCGCCAAAGTGGTCCTTGTAGCTATACGACAGAAAGTGAGGCTTCCACAGGTTTATCCTCAGAGTTTCTGGTACAAGGTGCAGCCCAGGCGTCACTCTCTCTGATGACAACTCTCCCTTGGCTAGCATCACTGAGGTCTCTTAAGGGGGACCTTCTGAGAGGTGTGTATGGAGATTTTTTATTTTTTTTTTTTGCAACAGAGACAGAGAGAGTTAGATAGGGACAAACAATCAAGAATGAAGAGAGATAAGAAGCATCAATTCTTCATTGCAGCTCCATAGTCTTAGTTGTTCATTGATTGCTTTCTCATATGTGCCTCGACTGGGGGGCTACAGCAGACTGAGTGACCCCTTGCTCGAGCCAGCAACCTTGGGCTCAAGCTGGTGAACTTTGCTCAAACCAGATGAGCCCGCACTCAAGGTGGCGACCTCAGGGTCTCGAACCTGGGTCCTCCGTGTCCCAGTCTAACTCTCTATCCACTGCGTCACCACCTTGTCAAGCTGGAGAATAAAATTTGTTTCACATTAATTTTATTTTTTTTCTGTCCCTGAAAGATTCACACATATGCCCTTTCTTTTTTTTTTTTTTTCAGAGACAGAGAGAGAGTCAGAGTGAGGGATAGACAGGGACAGACAGACAGGAACGGAGAGATGAGAAGCATTAATCATTAGTTTTTCATTGCGACACCTTAGTTGTTCATTGATTGCTTTCTCATATGTGACTTGACCATGGGCCTTCAGCAGACCGAGTAACCCCTTGCTTGAGCCAGCCACCTTTGGTCCAAGCTGGTGAATTTTTGCTCAAACCAGATGAGCCTGCGCTCAAGCTGGCGACCTCGGGGTCTCGAACCTGGGTCTTCCTCCTCCCAGTCTGACGCTCTATCCACTGCACCACCGCCTGGTCAGGCCATATGCCCTTTCAATCAGTTAATCTCACCTCATGTGTTCAACCTTTCATTCACTTATTCATTACTTTATCGGGTATTTATTGAGAACCTACTATGTACAAGATATCGTTAGGTACTATAATAGAATAAAAATGTTGCCTCTACCTATTTATTCAACTATTTTTGTATTCATTCACCAGATATTTTCTGAGCACCAGCTATGTACAAATAATTCTTTTGGATGTCATGTAGAATACATAATGATTAAAAAAAAAAACACATTCCTGACCTCAGCACCTTAAAATATAACCAATGATATACTTTTGTTAATACAACAAAATGTGGAGCTCCTAGTATCCGCCAGACTATGGAGAGCTCTGAGTGTCAGACTGGGAAGGTTTCACTTAACCTCACAGACAATGGAGGGCATTGGAAGATTTGTGAGCAAGCGAATGTCATAGTCAAGGTCACGCTACAAGGATGTGTTTGGTGGTGGTCTTAAAAGGGAGGGAACCAGCAGATGGGAGAGACAAGGAGATTACCGCAGTATCCTACATGGGAAATATTTTTAATAGGATTGGTCTTTGGGGATTAGATACCTGGAGTCATGTCCTGTAGCAGGAAACATTTTTCCTTATCTTCAGATGAGCCTACAAACTCACTTGCTGCGGCTGGATCCTTGGAAGGAGTTTCTTTACCTGGAGGAGAACAAATGAAAGGTCATCTGTGAGAGAAGAGTGGGAGCAACTTCCCAAAGGAAAACTGCAAGCTTTTGTCACAGGACAATTTTTCTCCAGGGCGGGTGGCATAGAAGAATTCTATCACCGTTCTCTTATAATTATTTACTACTCAACTATTATCCCCCCAAAACTGTCATACCTGCCATCTCAATCATGCAACAGTCAGGCTGTCCCCATTTTATTAAAATAAAAGCAGATGCCCACCCCAGGTGAGGCTGAGTCACCTGGCATAGCACACTGAATGGGGATGAATATATTTTGCTCCATCAAGGTCATTATAGGTCAGACCACAGCACGGTGTAAGGTCAATGGGTGTGTAACAGGTGCGCTGGCGCAGAACAAGGGAGCATGGCACCATTGGGGAGATGGCTAGGGCGTGGTTGTGTTGGCCCTGACACGTTTGACCATCCCCAACTGTCCTCTGCCCACTAAGGAGAGTTCTGTGTGGGACTTCTCTCATCCCCAGGTCTCCACAAATGTTCCTCTCTTTGCAGCTGTAGAATTGGAGTAAAAAGGAGAAAGAAAGAAGATTGTGGCACAAGCTAGGGTTAGAGAGAAGGCTATTTTAATGACAGAGAGCTGAAAAGGGAAAAGAATGTAATTTAAAAGTGTAAGACAGTAGATATAAACAAAATAGAAGGAAATTTCATACGTATGGCTATGAAATGTGGGCCTCCTTCACGGTATCCCCTAAATACAACAGGAGGAGTCAATCCTTAACACATTACGTTTGGTTACTCTGTTCTTTGACCACGACACGGCTCATGGACTACAGCATGGGATCTGAATAGTGTATTACCCGGTCCTGAAAAGAGGGGTTAGCAACCTTGGCAACCACTGTTCGAGTCATTCATTTAATCCCCCCAGTTCCCTCACTTGCAAAATGGTGATTGGTTGACGTCAAGGGGACTACCAGGTTTGCATTCTCTGCTGCTGTGGATGCAGCCCACGCATGACGAGTGACAGAGCAGTGGGGCTCCATCCAGTCCCTGCTGGGTAGTGCCGAACCCCAGTCCTCATCTCGCTGCGTGGAGTCTCTGCCTCCTCCCGTGCCTATGCAGCGGGATCCTGAGATCCATGTGGAGGACTTTCCACTGCTTCACAGAGAAAATGGTCAGTCCTTCTTTGGTGGTGAGCAGGGGAAATGAAAGGGATTTGGGCTTGAGCCAGCAGAGGGAGAGGCCCATCAGCTCACAGCTCTTCATCCAGTAAATCTCCGTGGGGTTCAGCGCCGAAAGCTAAGCAGCTTAGCTGAAAAGCTGGCAATAATGAGCTCTAGTCAAGCAGGATCATTGCACAGTTCTGCCCCCAGGAACCGAAAGTAACTGTAGCAAAAAGACAAGGGCTTGGGAACCACGATACCAGGCTGAGCACGATCAGTTTCTCCCATACATTCATGAAGGGACCTTGAGCAAGACATTTCGTGTGTCTACCTTTTGGGAATCTCACTTTCCCCACTCATAAATGAGGGACTGATCTAAGTCAGTGCTTCTCAACACCGGCTGCCTACTTGAAACACCCAGTTTGTTTTCGAAAAATACCAGAGCCCAGCCTCATTATATCTCTATAAATGCGGATTTGTGTGGTTGGTGATGTGGTGCGGCCACCGGTATTTTAAGTTCCTCAAATGCTTTCATTGAATCAGTGTTGAGAACCACATGTCTGCATTGGTGGTTCTCAACCTTTAATGTGCACGTAAATCACCTGGGGAGATGGCTACGATGCAGACTCTGCCGCCGTTGTTGGAAGCCTGGGGTTCTGCATTTTTAATGTGGTCCCAGGGGAAGCGTCTGCTGGTCCCAGCGGGACAGTCGGAGGGGCAGCCTGCTTCCCTACTCGGGACAAACCATGGAGTCTGCTGGTAGACCAGAAGCCACAGGGCCACAGAAAACCCACAACATTTTCTCCCCCCCCCCCACACACACACACACAGTGAATTTTTAAAGTCTGAGTTGCTGGACATCATTTAGAAATCGGGATATTTGGCATAACTCGGATGTTTGGTTTCATTCTGGGAACTGGAAGATCTGCAGCCTGAGGCAACAGTCAGCTGAGGCTGAATGGCTGCTTCCCCTCTACAGGGCATCTGTTCTCTGGACACCAAATCCCCACGGGGACAGGTC
Source organism: Saccopteryx leptura (assembly GCF_036850995.1). Lineage (NCBI taxonomy): Eukaryota > Metazoa > Chordata > Mammalia > Chiroptera > Emballonuridae > Saccopteryx > Saccopteryx leptura. The sequence continues at coordinate 170,802,287 of NC_089508.1, forward strand.
ACTCCCTCACGCTCCGCCTCCACCTCTGTGAGCTCTGAGAGTGAGTACTTATTGCAGGAATGCATGAGAAGGGACAACGGCCTGAGGATGATCAGGACCCACAAGGTGAGGTTCTCCTTGAAGAAGGAAGTCCAGGATGGTGGCCCTGGTTTGGAGGAGGGAGAAGGGGGCCGAAAGTTCTTATAGATGTGTGAGGTTTCGAGCAGAAAACCGCAGGGTTTATACAACATGCTTGTTTTGTAAAAGATGCCTGTACAAAAATACCTTGAATAAAAATATAAAAGAATATATCTGCATGATGTGAAGTAGCCAGTAGATTCCTAAATAGAATGGGAAGAGCACTCCTCACAAAAGAAATAATAGATAATTGATACATTAAAATTAGAAACTCCTGTTAATGAAAAGATGGAATTAAGAGAGTGAAAGTTAAGTGAGAGAGAAGAAGGAAATACAGACAAAAATGCATATTCATCAAAGAGCTGGAATGCAGGACATACAAAGAATGCTAATAAACCTTTCACGGGTAGGCAACCTTCTAGAAAAATGGGCAACAGGCTTGAATAGGCATTTTATCAAAGACAATATGCAAATGGCCAATAAATTTATACAAATGTTTCCAAGGTCATCAGGGAAATAAAAATTAAGATCACAAGGAAACACTATTACATAGACCAGCTAAAATGAAAACGAGATAAAGGCATGTGTTTATAAGGATACACAGAAACTATACTGCTCACAAAAATTAGGGGATATGTTATAGCTTCATATTCATTTTTGAAATATCCCTTAATTTTTGTGAGCAGTATAGAATAACTTTTGAAAATTTTTACTTTGAAAAACTGTTTGACAGTATCAGTTTAAGCTGAACATATCCATATACCGTATTTTTCGCTCCATAAGACGCACCTGACCATAAGACACACCTAGGGTTTTAAGGAGGAAAATAAGAAAAGAAATATTCTGAACCAAATGGTGTGTTAAAATATTTAATAAAATACCATATTTTTTACTCAATAAGATGCACAGGCATTTTCCCTTCCACTTTGCGGAGGGGGGTAGTGAGTCTTATGGAGCGAAATATATGGTATATATACATATGCATAAGATTCAGCAATTCCACTCGTAGATATGTACCCAAAATAGTACATACATGTGTTCACCACAATACATCAACTAACATATTCAGAGCAGCAGTATCTGGTAACGATACACCTGTCCATCTACACTAGAATGGATAAGTGGCTGGTGGTGTGTACAATTAAACACAATGCAGTGATGAGAATAAGTGAATTACTGCCACAGGAAACAGCATATAGACGGATATAGTCACCTTGTGAAAATTCAACAAGCTGACCATATCTAATTTCATGCACAATTCTGCAACGATGGTACATTTTAAGAAAAGGATGGAGTTTAAAATATTCCTGACGCCCTTCTCTGCCTACTCTATTTCAGAATACCTATGGGTAGACTGGAGATGTGTGTTTGTAATTAGCACCTTGGGGATTTCTTATGTCTTCTAGAGCAGTGCTCCCCAACCCCCCGGCCGCGGACTGGTACTGGGCTGTGGGCCATTTGGTACCGGTCCGCAGAGAAAGAATAAATAACTTACATTATTTCTGTTTTATTTATATTTAAGTCTGAATGATGTTTTATTTTTAAAAAATGACCAGATTCCCTCTGTTACATCCGTCTAAGACTCACTCTTGACGCTTGTCTCGGTCACGTGATACATTTATCCATCCCACCCTAAAGGCCGGTCCGTGAAAATATTTTTTGACATTAAACCAGTCCGTGGCCCAAAAAAGATTGGGGACCACTATTCTAGAGTGCATAGAGAGCAAATTCACCAGAGAGGCCTTGGGAACCATGAGCCAGAGGTCAGCTTCTGAAGAAATAAATCTGCAACATGAGAGTGAGTTTTATAATAGGAAGAACAGTTAATAGTTGCATGGGATTTATAGTTTACAAAGTATTTTTACACCTGGAATTACATTTCTACATGAAGGAATTTTAAGACTCAAGGTGGGCCTTGAAAAAGAACCAGAAGCTATTGAAGGCAACAACAACAAAAAACTATCATAAAGAATAAAATACTTTAGGAAAAATATATGATGTTTTTAATGACTGAAAAAAAATAACCCAAGAGGCCATGGTGACTAGTGCTGAGTCATTTTAAATGAACTTTCTTATGCTTTAGTCACCTTTCCAAATATTCTGTAATGAGCATGCCTTTGTTTTCTAACACTAGAAGCAGGTAAAGAAGTGTCTAGGCTCAAAGGCTCTGCAATCAGACAGTCCTGGACCCCAACCCTGGCTTCTTCATTAGCCCTGTGACCTATGTGAACCCAGCCTACATGGTTCGAATGAGGCTGACTCTATTTATTCCTAACTCCAAAAGTGGTCACATGATCAAGCATAAGTGCATCAAGTCATGTGGTGCCATAGCCAAGCAACCAAAGTTTAAGCCAGTGAAGATTGGTCATAAGACCCTCATCAGCACTCTTAGGGGAGAGAAGATTTCTTCCATTGAACTTGAAGCTATGAATATAACAACCTGGAGCTAGTCTACCTGATGTTGAGGCCAATGCAGTACAAATAGCCCTTAGGAAAGATAATTCTCTGATAACATCATTTGGATATTTTGATCAAGCCATACCTGAAGCAAACAATCTCTGGACTTTTCATTTATGAATCAACAAATTACTTTCTGGAAGCTAGTTTCTTTATTATTCTTACTGGTTAAAAAAACTTGCTAACACTTAATCCAGAAAACACTGAGATTTATTTAAACACTGTCAAACTACTTCCCAAAGTGGCCATACCATTCTGCATTCCCATTAGCAATATGTGAGCATTCCAGTTGCTCCACATCCTCTCCAACACTTGCTTTCGTTGGTCTTTTTCATTTTAGCCATTCTACAGGTGCACAGTTTTATCTCATTGTTTCAATTTGCATGTTTCTAATAACCAATGATGCTGAGCTTTTTTTTTTTTTCATGTGCTTATTTGCCACCCATATATTTTCTGAATGGAAGTGTCTGTGCAAACATTTTGCTCCATTTTAACTGGGTTGTTTACATTCTCATTAATGAGTTTATAAGAGGTTTTTTTTGGGGGGGGGGTTGTTTTTGTTTGGGTTTTTTTTGTATTTTTCTGAAGCTTGAAACAGGGAGAGATAGTCAGACTCCCGCATGCACCCGACCGGGATCCACCCAGCACGCCCACCAGGGGGCGATGCTCTGCCCCTCTGGGGCGTCGCTCTGTCACAACCAGAGCCACTCTAGCACCTGGGGCAGAGGCCAAGGAGCCATCCCCAGCACCCAGGCCATCTTTGCTCCAATGGAGCCTCGGCTGCGGGAGGGGAAGAGAGAGACAGAGAGAAAGGAGAGGGGGAGGGGTGGAGAAGCAAATGGGCGCTTCTCCTGTGTGCCCTGGCCGGGAATCGAACCCGGGACCTCTGCACGCCAGGCCGACGCTCTACCACTGAGCCAACCGGCCAGGGCCTTTTGGGGTTTTTTTAATGTTCAGTATACAAGCATCAGATATATAGTTTACAAATATTATCCCCCGGTCTGTGGCTCCGTTTTTTTGTGTTGTGTTTTTTTTGGCACGTTTATATGGGTGGGGGAAAGCAGGACTACAAGTGCAGAGATCAGCAGGACATGGTGAATGAGCTTTGCATGCACACGAGCTGACAGAGAACAGCTTGTACGAACCGGAGAGGCGGATGCTCGGGGCTGCAATGAGTAAACACGGTAGAGTCAGGATAGGGAGAGTATCGTAAGGAATGGAACGGATACTGCAAGCAAGACAACATTCCTGAGCAGGGCAGTGACACAGTAGAAGTGGAAATGCTAACGAGAGTGTCACAGGAAGGACAGGGAGAGGCAAGAAAGCTAACTGAAAAAATACGGACATCCACAGGTGTGACTGTGAGAACGTGGCCCGAGCTGGGCGAATGACAGGTGAGAGGATAGAGTGAATGACGTTTTTAAAGTGAGAAAATACTAGAAGGCATCTTGACATATTGAGTCTGAGAGATAAAAATGAGGAAGAGGCAGTAATTACAGAAAAGGAATGTTAGATGGGATTTAAGAGATCACTTAGTTCCGCCCTTAATTTTATTGTCCAGGACCAAAGGCCCAGAGAGAAGCAGTGACTTGTCCAAGGTCACACAGGAAGCTAGCAACAGAGCCCAGCGGCGCCGCAGATGGCTGGATTCGGGACTTGCTGTTTCCACTACGTTAACCTGACCTCAGAAATCTGAAGTCTGACGCCCTTAACCCAGGAAACATCTAACTCCCAGAAACTTCCTGGAACTGAGAATCCATTCCATTTCTCCTCTCTCACCCTAACTTTAAGAAAAAAAACTGAGTGGTAAACATTTCCCTGCATGAATTTTTTCCTCCACTCACATATTTTTTTCCTCCTTTGTCCGGCAAGCATACCACCAGCAGTTTTAGGATGTGAGCCCACACTCTTTATAGGGACAAAGATCAGATTAGAACTATAGCTACATCGATCCACATGGACAAAGCTTAGATAATAATGTTGAAGAGGGGAAAATAAGTTGTGTAATGACTTATTTTTGTTTAAGTTTTAAAATCTTCAAAATAAATTTTTTTGCAACAAATATGTCATAAAAGTGCATAACTACTGAATTCATAAAAGAGATTAGCTTTGGGGAGAGAAAATGAGGGGAATTTGGGAAGAATAATCAAGGGACCCTAATTATATCTGTAATGTTTTATCTAGTCAAAAAGTAGAGAAAGATATAGAATTTCTTAAGCTAATATAGCATAAAGTAGAAATTTATTAAATCTGGACAGTGGGCTCATTGTTCTAATATTCTCTATTTCCGGCATGCTCAAAATGCCTCCACAAGTTCTCCAAAGTTCAAATGTCAAGCATCACTTACTCTGTCGACATTTACCTTCAATCTCCTATTATTATTGTGATGATTAATATTTACCAAAAAGGTTGAAAGGGGAGTGAGAAACACTAATGGTCAATATAGGTAAATGTATCTCTCCCATATCCACTGTTGCAGGGTGTTAAGTCTGCCTAATTTCTTTAAGAATGTGTTGAAGATAAGCAGAAAGTGCTAGGAGCTTTCAGACCGACACTTTGACACAGCTCGCTCTGTAATCCCCAGTGAGCACCGTAGTTTATTAAACAATGGCAAGAACATGTAAGGGTCCAAAAAGCCAGAGGTGATGGCAACTGACCAGAAACTCACCCTCTGACCATGTGCAATCAGGAGGTTGATATGAGCACGTGAGAAACATCCCAGGGAACAAATGTGGCAGTAAGCATCCACATATGAGAACGCAGCATGCCTGGGGTCATCTGAGCCAACGCTCCTCATTGCGTCACACTGCAGCACACCAGCTGGGCAGCTGTCCAGGGGTCAGTTCTATCAAGAACTCTCTCCTTGGCTACCTCCCTTATCCCTGAGGACTGTTGATCCTCACTACTTACCCACTTAAACAGACACAATGGCAGAAGCACCAAAGAAACCTGAGCACAGACTTCTACTCCAATGGAGTCAGGAATTAAGAAGAGAATGTTGGCGTGGTCCTTACTAGTGAACAATAAAACAGCCCACAGTTACTGAGGGGTTATCAGAAGCCAAATCCTGATGCTACATACACAAGATGAATTATCTGATTTAACCCTCACAAATCCCCCACGTAATAGAGTTTACAGACACTGGGGACAGAACTTGCTGTTCGATCTAGTTTACAGACAGGAAAACTGAGGTTTGAAGAATACAGTGAGGAAATGAAATGAAGCCACAACACTCAACATGATAAAGTACTAAGATCAAGTAGGAAACACTGCTGGTCTTATTTCAAAGAGCCTGGGGACCTAAACCTTTGAACTTTCCAAGCTGTGTCAATACACAGATATCCATCAACCCTCCAGATAACCCTCTGGTTACCCCTTGAAGGACTAAGGAAAGAATAGTCATGTATCCAGACTGCGACACCTATTACCCAGACCACTGGTCAGGATTACCATCTCAGACCAACCCTGGGTCTAAGAATGCAAGACTAGTTCTTCTCAAGAACGTACTCCTTACTAAAAAACCCTCGGCTTTTCTTTATTTTCAGACCACGGTGGGCATTGCCCAGTTGGGTTTTCTAGGACAAACAGGGGCACTGAGAAGGCGATGTTTATATCAACTGGCCTCAGACCTCCAACATGTCTATCAGCCTCCCAAGTAAAGGGCCCTGACAAGTACAGACAACACTGTGGGAGGGTGTCATTAAAAAGCCTCTCAGCCTGACCAGCTGGTGGCGCAGTAGATAGAGCATCAGACTGGGATGCAGAGGACCCAGGTTCGAGACCCCAAGGTCACCAGCTTGAGCGTGGGCTCATCTGGCTTGAGCAAAAGTTCACCAGCTTGGACCCAAGGTCACTGGCTTGATTGAGCAAGGGGTTACTCGGTCTGCTGAAGGCCCGCCGTCCTTCATAATGTGAAGGCACATTATGAGAAAGCAATCAATGAACAACTAAGGTGTCATAACAAAAAACTGATGATTGATGCTTCTCATCTGTCTCCATTCCTGTCTGTCTCCATCTATCCCTCTCTCTGACTCTCTCTCTCTCTCTCTCTCTCTGTCTGTTAAAAAAAAAAAAAAAGCCTCTCAATAGAAATAAATAACAAACTGACTCGTGGTGAAAAAGTGAACCTAGGATGCCAACCAATTATTAATAGCAAAATCAGGTAAACCAATAAAATAATTAAATGATAGTGTTGAAACACTTTTGAGGATGTTTCCCTCGATTTTGGTTTGTTTGTGTGAGCTGCAGAATTCTTTTGTATGAAATCCTGGAAGGACAGACATCACACAAAAGCAGAGTTGCACCATCTGAGGCCAGAGATCAGGGAGCAGCAGCAGAGGTCCCAAGTCACCTCCCCAGGCCAAGTTCGCCACCCCCTCATTTTCCAGATGAAGGGGCGGAGGTCGAGAGAGAGAGTGTGACATCCTAGGGCAGCTATTTTCAACAGGTGTGTCGCAAGAATTTTTAAAACATGCAATACCTGACTATTTAGTTAGAGGCGCTGACCTCTTTTCCCTTAGATTGTCAAATTAAAAAAAGATGACAACAGTCAACACAACAATAGCCATTCAGTGTGAATAAATCAAAATTATACCTATTTTTTTTGTCAGATTAGGAAAAAATATATATTTTGGTGTGCCACAAAATTTCAGTAATTAGCTTGTGTGTGCCATGAGAGGAAATAGGTTGAAAATGGCTGTCTAAGGACCATCGAGATGTAATTGATGTGGCTAACATTTATTGTGCTTAATTCCCTGCGTACCAGGTGTTTTAAGTGTTTCACGTGTAGTTTTAATCCCCACAACTATGAGGAAGACACAATCACATCATAAAATCTACAGGTGAGGAAACTGAAACACGGAGAGGTTAAATAATTGTTCAACGCCAAGTCAAAGAGCCAAGCTAACACCCAGGCATTCTGGTCTCAAAGGCCAGGCAATTGACTACAGTGATGCCTACCTTGGTGCTGTTGTTTGGGGGTCTGTTTGCTTATGATTTTGAGAGCCAGGGTGGCCTTAGTCTGGGGAAAATCTCCCTGCTGGAGGTACCCAGGTGCCTAGGCTGGAATTTCAAGCAAGAAAATAAAGCAGATCATGGCTACTTCTGGTTCGCATTGACATTGCCAAGCCCAAGTGACAAGACTCCCAGGGGGAGGTCACCTGTCAGAGAGTAGAAGGCCTTGTCTAAGCCCCCCACCCGGGCTCCCTCTCTAAGGAACCACGGTGGTGCTGCAGGAAGACGTGGTAGGCTAACCAGGGTTAGGAACGGTCCCTTGGTGATCACACCCATCTCCAGGCTAGTCCTCCCCCAGTCCACTCACCCCTCCCACTCCCAAAGCCGCCACTCATCCTGACAAATGTCATTTGTGAGGCCACAGGGCCTCGCCTTGGTCCTGCTCTCAAGAGAAGCAAGGAGCTTGCATTAGGGTGACCAGCCATTCTGGCTTGCCTGGGACTGTCCCGATGTAAGACTCAATGACTTGACAGTTCCTTAGAGGGAAAACTCTCTGTGGCCTCAACTACACATCCCACTGTAACAGGCAGGAGGCAGGAAACTGCCTGTTTTCCTTCAGTCACAAAACCCTGACAAAAACAGGGTTTGAGGGACTGAGGCCAAGTTTATGACCACACATGGGGCCCCAGAGGAACTCTCAGCCTGGGCTTTCTTCCTGAGCCCAGGAATCTTGGGAAGAAAGGAAGGAAGGGCTTAGTCACACCCGGGAGTGGCAGCCAAGAACAGCACGGGCTCCCCGCAGAGTCAGCTCAAAGCCTCTCTCTTCAGGAAAAGTTGATGCTTCCCAGCTTACCACCCTTTTCACAAAGCCAGAATGACAAACAGTGACAGAGAGGGAGGAGGGAGCCAGAAAGCACAACCATCTCCCCATCTTTGGAACAGCAGCTTCCCCAACCCCGAAGACCCCAAGTCTTCACTGGACCAACCACCTCTACCAAGACACAGGCCGAGGTCCCCCAGGAAACTCACCTGGGCCCCAGGACAGCCTCGGCTCCCCGGAGATGCAGAAGCAGCCACCCATGTGTTCACCATCCTCTCCAGGCCGAGGACCTTGGGCACAGGGGCCAGAGAGCGCGCTGGGAGGGTGGGAGGGGACAGCCTCCCCACGGCGTTCCTCCTCCCACCTCCTCCCTGGCACACGAGGGACCAAGGCCCGGGCTCAGTGCACAATGCAGCCTTTGATATCCCGGCTGCAGCAGGAGGCCCAGGGAGGATGGGAGGGGCCCGCCCTCAGGCCCTGCAGCCCGCACGGCCAGGCCTCTGCCTGGGAGCAGAGCTCCTCCCTGCCGCCTGCGGATTGCTTCATGCCTATCAGGCTGTGGCACATTCCTGGCATTCTAAGATTGAGATACACAGTTTGGTTCCTGTTGGGGCGGCCAGGGCGGAGGAGGAGGGCAAAGAGCATCCCTGGAGTCAGGCTGCTGTTCTTACTCCATCCCTGACTCACTTGGCCGGCACTGACTTGCCTGCCTTGGGGAAAGGGATTCCCCGCCCAGCCTCTCTCTGCAAACCCTTGGCTACCTGCGTGCAGCTGCAGCGGGAGCTGTGGGCACAGCACCTCGCCCCAGTCACTGCAGCGACCCAGCCCTGGCTCCCAAGGTCTTGGTCAAAGGAATCGCCTGATGTAGCCCAGCATCTCACAGGTGAGAGGGTGGAGGACAAGGTGAATTAAGATTACAGGTATGCACAAAAAGACTGGTCGCACTGACCAACCTCTTTTCCATTTTGAACAGTCAGCAGAGCAGGGGAATGCAGTTGACACCGTGTGGCTGAATCTCAGAAGACCTCCCATGACATCTCCCAAAGGAGATGGAGAAAATGTGACTAAATGCCAACAAGGTTAGACAGAGGCCCGGGTGATCTAACAACCATGTTCAGGGGTCACTGCTTGCTTAATGTTTCTTCAATGCCAAGAGCAAAGGTCAGTGGTGAATGGTCCAAAGAGTGAGGAGGTGTGGGCTGAGAGAAAGCAGGGTCCTGACAGCTTGCATTGCAGGCTACTTAGGGGGTGGACTTGAGGTTGCTTTCACAAGCATTTTAAAGAATGAGGTGGGGCTTGGCCAGTTGGCTCAGTGGATAGAGTGTCGGCCTGGCATATGGATGTCCCAGGTTCAATTCCCAGTGAGGCACACAGAAGAAGTGACCATCTGCTTCTCTCCCCTCCCCTCTCCCCTTTCTTTCTCCCTTCCCCCTCCCCCACAGCCAGTGGCTCAATTGGTCTGAGCGGCAGCCTGGGGCACTGAGGATGGCTCAGTTGGTCCAAGTGAGTCGACCTCAAGTGCTAAAAATAGCTCTATTGATTTGAGCATTGGCCCTAGATGGAGGTCGCCAGGTAGATCCCGGTAGGGGCACATGCAGAAATCTGTCTCACTATCTTCCCTCCTCTCACTTAAAAAATAATAATAAAATGAAAATAAAAAGGAAGGAAGTGGCCTGGTCAAGTTAAATTCTGGATGGAGCTCTGGGGTGACAAAGAGAAGGATGGGATGACCCAGGGGTCAGTCTCACTGGAGTGGTCAGGAGTGTCCACTGAACACCCCAATTCAACCCCAGGTGACAGCTCCTCGACCGTGTCTGTGAAGTCTGGCTTCTGCTTCACACCTAATTCATGTTGACTCCCAGTTTACTAGGGACCAAGCACCCCATATACGTTGCTTTATTTAAATCATACAATCACCTCTATTCATAAGTGAGCAGACTCATGAAGAGGGGTGTGGAACTTGTCTAAGGCCCTACCATTTATGAGTGTCAGATTCAGGACTTGGGTCCAGTCTAACTGATTCCACAGGCCAGGGGCTTCATTTTTCTGATTATGGGCTCTTTTCATGACCACACTGAGGAAGGATTAGGCTGGGGCAGGAGCAGGCAGTGCAGGGGACACAGGATCTCTCTGATCATAGGGCCACCATGGAGGATGTTTAAAGTATCCACTTCCCATAACGTGTCCCATGCCATTTCCCTCACCAGAGCAGTGTTTTCAGTATGAATTAAGATGTTTTCTTGGGCCCGAGATAAAAGGGCTAGGATTTCTTCAGAAAGCAGCTGCTGGAAACATTGGGAGGTACGTGAGAATCAGACAGTAAAGAGAAACCATGGTCCAACTTGCACATGACAAGAAAGGCTCAGACCTATCACTTCTCCTTGGCTTGCCTGCACACTGGTCTTATACAGGCACAGTGATTGAGATCAGAAGTTTTAAATGATCGAGGCCAACCAATGGAAGGTCACCTGTCATGACACTTTAAAGCAGTTGACTGAGATACACATTTTGGCAATTCTGAAATGAATGGTCCATTCTGGAAAATGGGATCTCTTGGGATACAAGAAGCTAGTGTTATTCTGCTCTGGGTAGCTTAGGTGAATTAATCAGAACAAAGAGCTTTTTAGACATAGGAAACAGCATGTGCAAAGGCCCTGAGGCTGGAACTTGTGTGGCATGTTAAAGAAAAAGCATGTGTGTGATTGGAGTCTAGTGAGGCAGGCCAGAGTAGAAAGATGAGATCAGAGAAAGCAACAAGAGGTCAGACTGGGTACGATCGTGAAGACCATCTAAGGACTTTAGCTTTTACTCTTGAGTCAGATGGGAGCCAATGGAGGACACTAAAAGGAGGAGTCACACTGACTGACTTAGGGTTTTAAAGGGTTACTCTGGCTGTTCCTTGGCAAATAGGCTGCAGCTTGGATTCCAGGTATGCAGTGACTGTAACATCCAGGAGAGAGATGATGATGACCTAAACAAGAGTGATATTGTTGGAAGTGGTGAGAAGGGCTTAGGTAGTTGACGTATTTTTCAGTGGAGAGTATTAGGCAAGGTTCCCCAGCGAAGCAGACCCAATAGAATATACTGTACATCGTGGTACAAGACGGGCACTGCCAGCCTAAGGAGAAGCCCCTGCTCAGCTGCGGGCACTGAGGAACGTGGGAAACCGTCCCTGGTGTGCGACTCGACATTCTGAGCTTTCATAGACACCAGACATCCAGATTTTCAAACTATGTTTCAGAATTACCTTCCCAAGCACTGCTGGGCCAATACTTCAGGGCAGACAAACGTGCCTGTCAGCCAAAGACAGCCCAGCTGTAGCCTGTTGCCCCTTCAGACGTAAAACTGAATAAACTGAATGGTTTTCCTAGGGAAATTCTACAATCTAGTTGGGATAATAAGGTATGCTTTTGGGTATTATGTATAATTCAAGAGAAAAACTGAGAGACCACGTTGTGGGTGGAATTATTTAAGTTAAAATTAGTTCCTACTGGAGTAGGGTATGCAATATGAATTCTCTATCAAGAAAGAAAGAGAGAGAGAGAGAAAGAAAGAAAGAAAGAAAGAAAGAAAGAAAGAAAGAAAGAAAGAAAGAAAGAAAGAAAGAAAGAAAAAGAGAGGGGGGGAGGGAGGAAGGGAGGGAGGAGGGAGGGAGGGAGGGAGGGAGGAGGGAGGGAGGGAGGGAGGGAGGGAGGAAGGGAGGGAGGGAGGGAAGAGGGAGGGAGGGAGGCCCTGTGATGAGACTGAGACACACAGGAGAAGCCCATTGGACAATGAAGGGGGAGCGATTGGAGTGATACGACTACAAGCCAAGGGCTGCCAGCAAACTGCCAGAAGCCAGGAAGAGGCCAGGAAGGCTTCTTCCTGCAGGTGTCACAGGTAGTGTAGCCAGGCAGACGCACCTTGATTTTGGACTTCTAGCTTCCAGAATTAGGATACAATACATTTCTATTGTCTCAAGCCCCCCAGTTTGTGGTACTTTGTAAGGTCAGCCCTAGGAAACCAGCACAGACCCCATGAGAGATGAGAACAGCATGTCACCTGTTCATTCTCTACAGGAAACATAAACTTGGGAATCATCGGTGTACAGAGATAACACTGGCGATATGAGGAGAGAGTTAGCACATCCCAAAAGGAAAAGCAAAGAAAGCTTCACAGAGGAGGTAGCATGTGATTGAGGGATTGGACGCATGGAACTTTGACAGGCAGCTGGGAAGAGCATCCCAGATTGAAGAAAAGCCATGAACATTAGATTGGAGACAAGTTTAGGGGAAAGTCGTTCCATTTGAATGAGCTGTAGAATGATGTTGGATGGAATCACAGGCAGAAATACAAGCCTCTTAAATCCTGGTTCATTCATCATTTGTGCATTTTTCATCAAGCATTAATAATAAAATAATAACAATAAATGTTTACTGAGCTTTTATTATATGTTCATGTGAAAAGTCCACATTTGATCTTGACCCACCCACTTAAAGATGACGACAGGAAGTCTGAGTGCCACGCCCAGCTCACTCAGCGGCACAGCAGGGTCAGGGCTTGAGGTGGCAGTGTGACCCCAGGGTCCCCACTGTGATTAGTGCCTGACACCCTGTCAAGACCCACCCAGCGTCAGTGGCGGAGTGGCCCAGCAGCCATCAGAAGGTGTAGGGACCAGGCTACGGGCAGCTGTGTCCAGACTTTCCTCAGCCAGGAGGGGAAAGGGGCCCTGGCCACGGGTCAGCTGAGCAGCTGGCCCCGCAGCTCCGGGGAGGAGGTGGGGCTGCTGACCCGCTGAACCGGGAAGAGGCCACCAAGCTGCTGGCCCGGACCTCACCCAGAATTGCTGACTGCTCTTCCCAGACGTCAGCTCCCCAGTTCTCGGCCCCCACAGCAAACCTGGGTCAAGAGGAAGCCAAACAAAGCCTCGGCCTGAAACGTTAGCAGGGAAAGCGTCCTTAACCAGTGACCTGTCCACTCCCCTAAGCATTGTTCTCATTGCCACCCACTTTTTTCCTTTTCATCAGAGGGTTTCATGCAGGAGATTACCATTCCTGTCATCCCAGCCCATTCTAAAGGTAAAGAAACAGGCACATAAAAATGAAATCATTTGTTAACACTTCTGGCAATTTAGGGGCAAAGTCTAAATTAGAACTCAAACCTCAGAATTCACAGTTCAGCGTGCTCCTACAAAACACGCTACACTAATCAGTCCGTGTTCTAAAATTAAATTCTCTGGGGAGAGGCTGGGCTAGGGGGTGTGCGCGCGCGTGCGTGTGTTTGCCAAGTGCAGAATACAAGCCCAGGACTGACTCTCCCACCACTCCCAGCAAAAGGAATCTCTCAACCCAGCTTATCTTTCTGAGAAAATCAGCTTTTCAGGCGTCTGACCCAGGAATGGGACAGGAAGGAGGAGCCCTTCTGTGCACCCAAGGAGCCCACCTCAGCTGTCTTCCCGCTCACCTGGGCACCAAGAGGCCTGGGCAGCAGCCCAGCTGCAAATAGTGAGACATGGAAGGAACTTAAAGGCCCGCCGACATGGGCGGGGCCCAGTAGTGACAGTGCATCCCATCAGCAGTGAAGGAGAATGCAGCGGGTCTGGATACAGAGACCAGGACGGCTCTCTAACACGTGTGCGGGGCACACACTACAGCAGCTTGCACACGGTACACGCAGTGTGGTCGCATTCATGCACAGAGTTAGACTGTGCGTGCGACACTGAATGTGGAGAAAAAGGATTGCGTCAGCCTGATGATGGCGATCCATTTATTCACCCCGCAAATCGAGTGCCCCCCCTGGGCCGCAGGCACTGGGCTGGGAGAGGGGCCAGCAGAGAGCAGAGTAGACACCCCTGAGCCCCTATAGCTGGATAGGGGAGGCGTGGGAGAGAAAGTAAAGGGAAAGGGACATGCTGACCTTTTATTTTATGTACTTCTGTGTTATGGCAAGTTTTCCAGCTAGAATGTCTCATGCTGATGTCATAATAAATAAGAAAATAGAGGAACAAAGATAAGATGGTGGAAGAAGGGAAGGGAAGGGAAGGGAAGGGAAGGGAAGGGAAGGGAAGGGAAGGGAAGGGAAGGGAAGGGAAGGGAAGGGCAAAGGCACAGGTAAGCCCAGTGTGTCGGGGTGCTGCTGGAAGGGCCCCTGGGTTTCTCCCAAGCTGCTACCCTCGACCTTGCTTGAGGAATGGCCTCTTGTCCTGGACATCACAGAAGAATGACGCCTATTAGGGAATGTCGGACACAGTGCTCACAGCATCTTAGAAGGAAGAAAGCATATTCCAGTTTCAGAAGTTCCCACCACTCCTCAGTTTCCTGGGGGCCCTCAGCACTGCCTGGAGCTCGTGACACTTCCGAGAGGAGGCCATTTTTTAATGGCAGGATTGTCTTCTGGAGCTGATGCCGGGAATATAGCTGCATTGATTCTGTGGGTGTGGCCTTCTCGACATGAATTTCATACCTTCCTCCCCTGATCAAGTGCCTCTGTTCGATCGGCAACACGCTGAGAGGGCTGTCACTCTTGCTGGGAACCCTGGATGACAGCAGAGGAAGCCTCTTCTCCTCTCGGAGATGCCACATTTCTGCCTGGCTACAGTGACCCAGAGCAGACTGCACAGTGAGTTAGTGACAGGGATTACTCCGAAGGCCACACCCTTTCCCGCCCTAGCACCACTCAGCCCGTGGGTTCATCTTCCTTCTTCTCTGGAGAAAAGAGTCAGTTAGACAATCTATTGACCAATAAGGTAACAGAAGTCTTTCCACCACTCCGATGTGCTTCTACCTCTCAGTGGACAGCTCAGGCATAGATTTGTGATCAGAAGACCAGAGTTCAAATCCTAGCTCTGTCGTTTTCAAGTTGTATGCTCTCCCACATAGCTCCTCCTTTGTAAATAACAATAATAATAATTAAATAGAGATAACAAAAAACGTTCTACTGCACAAAATGGTTGTGAGGATTTAAAATGTTTTTTATCTTTCTTATTGAATTTATTGAGGCAACATTGGTTGATAAAATTATATAGGTTTCAATTTAAAAGTTTGTACAGGTGTTTGTTTTTTACTTATGCAAATTTTGCGTGTGTGCGCACATACACGCACATGTGTGGGCAATCACTATTCTGCTAACCTCCTAGATGCGTCTGGGGCTTTGAGGGCTCTGCGGAGGAAGGGCCCCCAGGAAAGCAGAATGTGCCTGTCAGCTGTGACAAGACCGAATCTCAGTGCCAACCAGAAAGTTACGAGGAACTGCACCCACGTAAAACCAGGCCGGCCTGTCCTCGGAGATCATAAGAAAGAGTCCTGTAGGTCACCTCAGGCAAAGACAGCCAGCCTGGACCACCCTAACTGCATTTGTCCTGACTCCTCGCCTGGCCAGCAGTTTCTAAGGGATGAATGTTGCAAGCTGTTCACTTAAGAAAGAAAGCCTGACCAGGCGGTGGCGCAGTGAATAGAGCGTCGGACTTTGATGCGGAAGACCCAGGTTCGAGACCCCGAGGTCGCCAGCTTGAGCGCAGGCTCATCTGGTTTGAGCAAAGCTCACCAGCTTGGACCCAAGGTCGCTGGCTCCAGCAAGGGGTTACTTGGTCTGCTGAAGGCCCATGGTCAAGGCACATATGAGAAAGCAATCAATGAACAACTAAGGTGTCACAACGAAAAACTAATGATTGATGCTTCTCATCTGTCTCCATTCCTGCCTGTCTGTCCCTATCTATCCCTCTCTCTGACTCTCTCTCTATAAAAAAAAAAAAAAGAGAGAAAAAAGAAAAAAAAAAAAGAAAGGTGAAATTTTATGCTCAACATTTTCCATTGTTATAGCACTTGGCTTTGTGAGCTAATAAAATCCGTTAACAGCAAAAGGAAATGTTGTGCCCCTCTTCTTTTCTAGGGGTTTTCATTGATAAATTTCATGGGGTGACCTTAGGCAAGTCAGCCATTTCCCCTTCTGCTTTCTCCCCTCCTTATATAATGTAGCTTTAAGTCTGTCGCCCCCCCCACCACCACCATTTGGGTCTTGGTCATGTGATGATTTTGTCCAAGTCCCTCTGGATGTAGAGTACCCGTATCTCCATCCAACCATCCAATGCAGCTCTGTAATGTGTCCACAGCTCTGAAGCACTGTCCCCTCCTTTGTTCCACTTGCTCTACTTCTATTAATAGACCCCAAGCTTACATCGACCTACTGAGGCAGGAGGTAGCTCACATTCTATTCACTTGGAGAGATTTATCCAAATTCAGCTGCCTAGATCTTGCTTGGCCCCAGTGAGTCAGAATCTCTGGAGGCAGAATCTTTGGATGTTTTCTTTTAGACCCATTCCAGGTGATTCTAACATGCATACAGATTTCAGCAAATGATGTCCCAGCGGTTTCCTTCACAGGGATGAGGGACAGGCCCAGGTGTAGCGTTCAGGGGTCTAAATGCCTAGCGCACCTCTTTTAATCTCCTGATCCATACCAAAGGTATGTAATTAAAAGCCTTAACCACAAGGGGGCAGGGCAGGCAGGGACAGTCCGTCTCAGTGACAAGAATCTGAGAGGTTCCCTTTTATTCCTCCAGGTTCTGCATCCACAAATAATGAAATAACTGATAATTTACATAAGTGATCCCCATTGAAGAAATCCTTCCTCTAACTCTGTCCTCACACCATATCTGTGACACAGGGGCTGGACCTGCCGTTCAGTAAGCGATGAAAGGGCTGTCTGAGAGAAATCAGATGACTGTCTTCTCTGAGGTCTTATTCGCTAGTAACTGGCAGAGAGGGATTCCTTTGGAAACTCAGGCCTGCACCAGCACGGACAGTAGCTTTCACCACTTAGGACATTCAGGGGGACATGAACCAGGCACGTACACACAGAGCCCCAAGCCCAGCTCCTTTCTCAAGGAACATTTCTCTAACAATAAAAATCAGAACTATTTTAAACTACCCGGAACCACAGAGGTGCCAGAGTCAAGCAAATGAGCAAACGAGTTTATCACACAGGCCCCTTACGAGGTTTCAGCCAGACATGAGCATCTGGGGAAAATAGGAAAGGAAAACCATTTGAACACAGTGGGCCGGGGCTTTTCAAATTGTATCATAGATGTGAATTATCTGGTGTGGGAAGCAGGATATGGCCCGCCAAAAATGTCCTAATCCCCGTAACCTGTGAAATGTTAGCTTATGTGCCTAAAGGGACTTTGCTGACACAATAAAGAGGTCTGAGAAAGGGAGACTTGGGAGAAAATCCAGATCTATCACAAGGGCCCTTATAAATGGGAGGGAGGAAGGTCAGACTCAGAAGATGTGGTGACAAAAACTCGAAGCAGAGGTCAGAATCAGAGGACGAGATTTAAAGATGCTGCTACAATGTTGGCTTTCCACGGAAGGAGGGGCCATGAGCCAAGAACACGGGAGGCCTCTAAAAGTCAGGAATAGATTCTCCCCCTAGAACTTCCAAAAGGCACACGGCCCTGTCCGTCCTTTGACCTCAGCCCAGTAAGAACCACCTCAGACTTCTGCCATCCAGAACTATAAAGCCATACATTTGTGTTGTTCTAAGCCAGTAAGTTTGTAACTTGTTCCAGCAGCCATAGGAAAGGAATATACCTGGGCCCAGGCTAATCTGGGTCTAGGAGTAGGAGTGAGAGGCTCTGAGGGGACTTTGCCCGTGCTGCCTGCGTGCTGGTCCGGGACCCACACTGTGAGCAGTGAGGCTATCGGCAGCTCCCGCGTCTGGAGGCCTCCGGTGAGAGTGGGATGGGAGCGTGACCCTGCAGGCCCTGAGCTCCCGACCTCTGACGGTCCCCAAGCATCGGTCCTACTAAAAACGGTGCAGATCTGTCATCAGTCTTACTTTCAACGTCACCGATTCTGACAGGTACCCCCTTTCTTCCCCACTTCTGCCCTCTATTGATTCACGTCCCAGATTGTGAGCATAAGTCTGGGTGTTTGTTCATCATTTTTCTCCTCATGTTTCTGCTGGTGCAGAATGAACCAACCTCTGTGAATGAACTAAAGAATTAATGAATCTTGCCATTCCTTTTCCAAAAAAAATGTCTACCAAAATCCCTCACACGTCGTATTTGTACAGTTGAATATTTTCAAAACTACATAATCCAAAAGTTTACCCTGATCCAAGCGGCTTTATCCTCCCAGACTGGGCTCTGTGTCCCAAGCAAATGAAATCAATCTGAATATTGATCTTTCCCACCATGTTCAAGGTTTCTCCCCAAATTTGAAAAGCCTGCTGGGGCAGGTCAGCTTCCAAGAAGCAGACCGAGATGAAGATCTACACGCAGGAAGCGTAGGGGACGTGTTCACAGGAGCCACGCAGGTGGGGAGTGAAGAAGCAGGAGTGGCAGAGGGAGGAGTGGTCTGCAATACAGACCCACCAGAGCCCTCAGCTGGTTCCAACAGGGAGCTCAGGAGCAGGCACGGCCCTTCAGAGCTGTCCTGGTGCAAGGCACCGGATAACAACCGGTCACTGGCCTAGTTATGTCTCCGAAACGACCAGGCATTGCGGGCAGACTGGCCTGGAAGAGGATAGCACTCTCCAGTTCTACATAAGCCCCAGGGAAGGACCCAGCTGAGAGCTGTCAGCCTGGAAAGCTTCTGCCCACTGGGGGAAGGGGTGGGCCCGTCATGAGAGGTGGGAATCCAGGCAGGATCCAAGCATGCCTTTGGTTCCCTCAGTCATTGGTGGAAAAGAAACTAGCCAATCAGGCTAAGCCCAGGATAGAGCGCTGTGTCACACCAGTGTGAGCTAGGGCAGGTTAGACTAGATGCAAGAGAACAGAATGCTGATGGAGAAGGAACCAGAGGGAGGAAAACTGAGATGGCCCTAAAGGTGTGCACAGAGAACCCGGGTCTTCTGAGACGGCGTCGGGAGAAGGCGATGCCTGAGAGCGGAGGAACGCGGCGTGCATCTGGGGCGGTGCACGGGCCAGGCCACAACAGGCACAGGGAGAAGGGGCTCACGAGGGCAGGGTTATGAGAAGACAGTTAGAAAGGAATCAGAACACTGCTGGACCCAGCGTAGGACAGGCCGGGCTGGCGATTAGGAGTCTGCAAGAGTTTAGGTCTTTCGTCCAGTAGCCTGGAAATGAGGCAGGGACAGCGACTGGTTCCGAGCTGGCACAGCAAGTGAGGGAGGGGGACACCAGACAGAGAGCATACAGGGGCTGCTGTCGAGTCCCTGCAATGGGAGGCCTCAGGCTCGAGCTGGATGAGGAGGCCCAGTGGGGTGGAACAAGGTATGAGAAGAGGGACAGACCATGCCAGGAGGTCATAAGAAGGACAGCCAGCAGATTCCGGGGGATTTGGGGGGGGAGGCGGAGCCGCAAGGTGGAGGGAGCAGAGGGGAATCTCAGAGACCGCGTTTACGATGGGGGAGGGCAACGAGGAGGTCGGAGAGGGAAGAACTGTCCCTCAGGAAAGCCGGGTATTCTGTTCAAAAGTGTGTCGTTAGAGTAGTAATATGATATATACAGGAAGGAGTTCTACCATAGAATGAATAAAAATGCAGGCTGACTTTCAAACCACTTTACCCCTCACCAAAGCTCAGTCCCTACTCTAAAAGCAACCACAAGCAATCTGGAGCATCCCTCTAGATGTCCGACTGCATTCCAGACATATGACCCCCTTTCTGCAAGAAAAATTTCACATATATACATAGATATGTGTGTGTTATACACACATTATATATTTATATATTATACATATATACAGGGGTGGTCAAAAATAGGTTTATAGATGTGAATACACCAGAGTTTATTTTTGTATTACTATTTATTAATTATTGTATTATTTTCCATACAAACAACTGTGAGCCTACTTTTGCCTGCCCCTGTATATATTCCTAAATAAGAATATCAATATATTAATATTAACTGTATTAATTTGCTCACTGCTTTACTCCTGGCACCAGAATGGCCCCCACAGTGTGAGAATGATGACTTTGACTTGGCCAGTTTTGCTTGACTTGTGACTGGGTCTTCACGTGAGGGAGGCGGGGGCTCGCGTGCAGAAGGGGCTTAGGGGAGGGCAGCGGGGCAGCAGCCTGTGCGAGGGGAGGCCACAGCCACGGGGGAAGCTGGCCCAGAAACGTCTCTTCCCTCTGCTTGACAAAGGCAGAGCAAGTGTGGCTGGAAGCTTTTGCCACATGGTTCTCTGACAAGCAGAATTTTTTTCCTATTTCTGGGTGAGAGTTGTTCATCTTCCTTCCTGGAATCTAAACAAAGTTCAAAACAAACTTCTAAACAAAGGGGCCCTCTGCTCCCCAGGCCTCCATTTCATTTCCCCGAGAGGCACAAGCCAAGATCCCAGGATTCTGATGACTTCTCCAGCCAGCGCAGAGAATCCCACCCCAGGCTTCCTCTCGCACCTTCCCGAGGGCCTCCAATTGTCGCAGACATCCTCATGGGCGTGGCCTTTTATTTCTATTGACCCCTTTCTTCACGTTCTCGTTATTGTGCATGGCAGAAAAGACTGGCTCCCAATAGAAGTTATTTGGGGTTTTGAAATGCCCACGGTTCCGTGTCTCTCCTAAGGGACATAACTCACAAGGTGACAAGGATTCTAGACAGAGATAGGAGAGAGGCCCCAGATTGAAACCTGATGCTGTCCCTGCCTCAGTGCTAGGCTGAGAGGCGGAGCCGCTGGTCCGAGGGCGGGGCTCATCTGCTGTCAAATGGGAAGGCACCCCTGCCTGGAGGCTGTCTGGAGCGGTGGTGAGGGGAAATTTAAAAGTACCCCTGGGAAATTTTTGTTAATTGTGAGCTGCTGGGAGGAACTGGATGCGTTTCATCAAACTGAGTTCACACAGATGGGGAAAATATTTGGTCATAGAAGAGAAAACCGATCCCCATCTGAAATCAAGGGAAAGGATTCAAGACCTTGTCACCGTCCTCTATGAACGTAAGCCGCTTTGAAAGCACTTTCATTCAGATCCTCACAAGCCTTCGGAAGGTGCTAGGATTATACAGAGTCAGTGCACGACCTCAGACTTGCCACTTTCTGCAATTCACCCTGGGATGTGGTAGACCATCAGCCCACACTGCTCATGGCGGAATCCTGACTCATCATCTCATTGGTTGGTAGTGCAGCCATGCTCCCAAGTAGGAAGAGCTGTCCCCAGCTCACCCGGGCAGAACTAGGCTGAACAAAAAAAAAAAATGGGAATGGAAACGCCCTCCCTATAGCACCTTCTCTCATGAAACAGAGCAAAGCCCTTCCCAGAGCCCCATCCTTTCCTTGAGACTACGTGGTCCCCATTTTCACGGGACGTGAAGAAGAGGTTATAATAGATGTAAAGGTTAGAGAGGGATCATTAAATAAAACTTTTTTCTAGTTGGGAGATTTCGACAAAAAAATCTAGGGAGAGGGGATGCGACATTGAGAAATCAAAAAGCCAGGGTGACCACAGTCAAAAGGAAGCTTGTCCAACTGCGACAACAAGTCTGTTGTGAATCATTAGGGAAAGACTAGAATTGCTAAGGGGTGGGAAGTGGGGTTGAAGGAATCTCAAGGACTGGAAGAAAGGATCATGAACAATAGATACCTTATGCCCACCCTGCTAGGCATAAGCCAAGCTCAACTAAAACTAACTTCCCTACTGCAGAGCTGACATGGACGCAAAGAATTTTCTAACTGGAAGTTCTTTTAGAAAGTATACAGTCCAGATTGTATCTAGATAGTTATTCCTTTTCCTTTCTTTTCTTTTTTAAGTGAAAAGAGGGGAGATAGAGAGACAGACTCCCACATGCACCCTGACTGGGATCCACCTGGCAATCCCCATCTGGGGCCGATGCTTAAATCAACTGAACTATCCTGAGTGCCTGAGGCCAACGCTTGGACTAACCAAGCCACTGACTGCAGGAGGGGAAGAGGGAGAGAAGGAGGAGAGAGAGGGGAAGAGAAGCAGATGATCACCTCTCATGTGTGCCCTGACCTGGGATGAAACCCAGGATGTCTACTTGCTGGGCCAAGACTTGATCCAACTTGCCAACCAGCCAAGGCTTAGACAGTTAGTTATTAAAGCCCCCATTCTGAACCATATTTAAAAATAAATGTAACTTGGAGATCTATATCTAACCACAAAGGTCACTAACTGAGTGTGTATTTGTACATATTTTGAGTGCCTTGTGTACATTAACTCATTTAATCCTCAAATCAGTCCTGAGGGGCAGCACTACTATTGGGCCCCTTTTATAGCTGGAGACACAGGCACAAAAAGAGGAAGAACTTGCCACATTGTGAGGCTGTTAGAGAGCAGGTCACGAGCACCCGGTGCTAAAAGCAGGGTGGAGGGCAGGGTTTATCGTGGGGAGAGGTCCGGAGCCTCGCCACTGATCCTTCTCCCTTGCCTCTCAGATGACCCTGTTTGAAAAACCGTGATAAGAAAATCAGAAAACAGACTGCACCACTCAAGGCCGAGGCAGGATAAAATGTGACAAGGATAAATATTTTAATACATATTGAGATTTAAAGAAAGAGAGGGAAATCCCTGGGGTCCAAAATCAAGCACAGAGATCAAAGTTCTACAGGCAAGTGGGAGCAGCGACCACGGAGGTTCTAGCCCGAACATTGGGCCCCGGAGCCGAGGCTGACTCTCCAATGCCCAGCCCACTTCCTGGGATGACCCTGGGCCTCCGCTTAGCAGGGGAGCAGGAAGCTTGCTCCCTGCATAGAGCCTAAATCCTGGAAGTGTTGCTTAGTTTATATAAAAAAAATAAACAGAAAACTTCCTTCCACCTTCCAAGGACAACCTGAAGAAGCCAGGCATCTGTCTGAGGCTTTGTGTGCGAAACTCAAACACCCCAGCCTGCTCCGTGAGAAGGCACAGGATCTGAACGTACCGTGTACTCTGCGGGAATCCCAGTCAGAGACTTCGTGAGGCTAATTCTCTGGGGAAACAGCAGAAGCGATCGCAAAAACTACTCTATCAGGTTACTTTCACAGTGTTGGGCTCATGAGAAACCCTGGGGTTTTTTTAATGTTAAAGAGTAGTTCAAGGTAGTTTACAGTTTATATTAATTACTGAGAGAGAAAATGCAGATGCAATCAGCCAGTGAGAATGAAAATGAAAGAACTGAAAATGACATAGAACAAGAATAAGCAAAGAAAAGTGATTTTAAAAAATGTCAAAGTTAGGAACCATAATGAAGGAGTAGGGCATTATGGGAAAATAAACAGATGCATTTGATTAAAAAATAAAATAAAAGTACTAAAAACAAAAAAACAAAGACATCATCATTATGGACTCACTGGATAAGTTAAGCAAAAGATTCAATGCAGCACAGAAAAACGATAGTCCAGTGAACCTGGACACTGCGCTGCAGAAATCACACAGAATGTCGCATAGAGAAACAAGGTAGAAACTATAAAAGAATTACCGAGATGGAAGATAGAGTGACATGCCCAATATAGTCTGATAGAGCTTCCCAAAGGAGGAGCTGGGATCAGTATTCACAGGGAAATGACTGAGAATATTCCAGAATTGAAGACATGGATATTCAGGTTTAAAAAGCACACCAAGTTCTGAAGAAGCTAAATAAAAATAACAGATTAAAAAGAAAACAAAACAAAACATAATTTGTATTTCTTTAAACATTTTGTCCGTTCGGTTTTTCTCCTGATCCGTTCTGAGTTTAATTTCTATCTCACCTAAATATTTGATATAATAGAATGAAAGAATGAAATAAGAATCAAGAACATAAATTTAGAAAATAATAAACAAAGACTATAGAAAGAAGGAAATAATGCTGAATGATAAAAGTAATGAAGTATCTCTATGTTTTAAGAGCTTGTTTCCGAGCTGCTGATACAGGATTAGTGACTAATGCTGGCCCCTTCTTGCTCCCATGACAAACAGGCTACTTTCCTGAGTCAGGTCAGAAGTCTGCTTTGGGGGTGATTTCACTCTCAGTATACTTTCTATGTATGTGGTCAGTAAAGCCTTCCAAAGGAGAGATCCCAGACAGGGAGGGACATAAGGAAGGAAGGTGGAGACTTCGGCAAATGCTGGACCATCTTCAGAAACCGAATACCAAACAAACATAGGCTAAGAGTGACACCCAGTGGCCAACTACTAGCATAGCACACTGGAATGATTTCTCAGACTTCTACACCCTGGCTGCTGCCTGTGTCCACGGTGTTCTCCTGGGGTTTTCCTGACTGCTGTGCTTCAGGGACGTCTGTAATCTAGAGAGTGCTTTGTGAGGATAAACCTGTTCCCCTCTCCTCTCCTTCTTCCATCCCTCCCTGTCTCCCAGCTCAGTCTCCCCTTCCCTACTGAGTGTGCAATCTCTGGTGCACACAGGTGACCAGGCGCAGGATAACAGACAATACTGTGGAAATGAGGACAAGGTCTCACGCCACCACTGCGATACAGGGGCCGATGTTCATCAGGGTTAGAGTGTATCCCTTACAACTAAGCAGCTAATTAATTTAGGTTATTGATAAGTTGTTCTCCCTGGGGAAGTAGGCAAACCATTGTCCACCACAGCAGTACTGTGCTGTGTGTGTATACAGCAAGTGCCCCAACACCCCCTGCAGACAAACCCTGCAGCCCAAGCGAGCCTGCGGTATGCAGGAAATCCGCCATCTCCTTATAAAAACCCATCAGTTGTACGCCTACCCCAGCCAGTCCCTTGCGTTTAGTAGGTGATCTGTAACTGCTCGCCAGTTCTGTTAGGTTTTCTAAAGAGAAGGGTCTCCCTGGAGACAAAGAAGGCAGATTTTTCACATGGCATTTCAGAGATGGTTAACATTTGCTTTAGATTTATTTATGGGTAATTTGAGATATTTCAAAAGCCAACCATCCACATCCTCTTCAGGGATTTACTTCTTGCAGTTTTTAGAGCCAGATTAATTACTTAATGCCAAGTGTTACCGACGGCGATGAACTGAGCTGGGAAGCGGCTGCCTCTTTGCCGGTCTGCTCTGTGCCTTCCCAAACTCCTGCTTTCCACTGTAACGAGCCAGAGTCCAAATGTCCTTTCTCCTCAAGGCCAGATCATTGCATCGAGAATCGGCTAATAGAACCAGCATGTGACAGGTGACATGGGAATGCAATTCAGTGGAGCTCAGGAGAGAGGAGAGAGGAGAGAGGAGAGAGGAGAGAGGAGAGAGGAGAGAGGAGAGAGACAGGGAGATACCGGAAAGGGAAAGACAACTGAGCTGACCCGTGGAGGACGCAGAGGTCCTGAGTGAAGATTTGCTGGAGGGCACACAAAGTAGTGAGAAAGAAATGAATGAAGACTTAGCCGTCAAACATGCAATGCACATCTGGCAGATAATGCAAAGTGCATATCCACTATGGCCCCCAAAATTATATGGAATGGAGCATCGTGAGTCATGATGATTGGGAGGGTGAAAACAGCAGCCAGAATATGAAGCATTTTTATGTCGGCCTAAAGAGATTTAATCTTGTACGCAATGGAGAGGGATGGAAGATTTGTGAGCAAGTAAGTGTCATAGACAAAGTTAATGTCCTCACAAATTTGGATTTGGTTGTGGTGACTAGACCATCTACAGAAGAAATATGAGTTTGAGCCTGGGTCATCTTCTTTCATGAATTTGGACTATCTTGGCAAATGTATAACATGCATAGAAAAAAAAAAAACAGTCTACCCTATAATTATAGGATATAGTGGTCTATAAATACCAAGATGTCAAAAGAGTTGGGTGTTTTCAGATCATCTTTATTTTTACTGACTGCTATGCTCTTTCCATTGTGTATGATTTTGTTTTGTTCTTTCACTTGTTGAGAGATGGTGTTAAAGTCCCCAGCTGTGGTTGGAGAACCTGTTTCTCCTTTGAATTCTCTCAAGTGATTCTTTGTCCAAGTTAAAGCCCTGTTATTCAACACACACATTAATGATTCTGTATGACCACAGCCACTTCAGCCTGTTTGTGCTTAGATTTCACAGTATCTTCTTCAGCCTGTTTGCTTTCAACCTACCTCAACGTATATACCATGTATTTTGCTCCATAGGACACACCTGACCATAAGACACACCTAGGGTTTTAGGAGGAAAAAATATTCTGAACCAAATGGTGTGTTAAAATATTTAATAAAATACCATATTTTTCGCTCCATAAGATGCATGGGCATTTTCCCCTCCACTGCTGGGGGGGAAAAAAGTGCAACTTATGGAGCGAAAAATACGATAGCTGATGAATAGTATATAATTTGGCCTCATTGTTTTTAAAAATCAATTCTGACAATTGCTCCCTTTTAATGAAAGTGTGGTTTTACAGAGCCCTGGCTGGTGGCCCAGTGGAGAGAGCATCATTCCAGAGTACCAAGGTCACCATCTCAAGCCCGGGATCACTGGCTTGATCTCACGGTCACCAGTTCGAGCCTCGGTCAGGGCACATATGAGAAGCAAACAATGGAGGCATAACTACGTGGAACAGTGAATGCATGCTTCTCTCTCTCTCTCTCTCTCTCTCTCTCTCCCTCCCATCCTCCCTCACTTTGCCCCTTCTCTCTCAAAAAAATAAAATAAAAATAAATGAAGTGTAGTTTTACAGTCTTCTGGCCCCTATGGTTTGTGATGAGAAGTCAAAGGTATTTGAAATTGATATTTCTAAAGAAAAATTACTGATGAACTCCTAAAGGTGATGAAGAAGATTCTATTCAAGTAGAGACTACTAATGTAGGGTTTTCCAAAAGGGGAGAGAGATTGGGCTCAACTCCAACTACGAGGACAAGTGGAGATTTATAGCCAAGGAGTAGGGAGGGGGTCAGTAATGGGAAATTGCTCAGAGGAAACTTCAAGGGTAGTAGAATTCTTGCTAGAGCTAATTAAGAGGGTCCTTGCTGAAGGCAAACATGGGGGATCGGATAATAAGGGTAGGGGATAAAGAATTTGATCAGATACTGAGTGATCAGATTATGAATAGAGAATTTTTGCTAAGCTGACTCATCAATATTCTTGGTAAAACTAGACCAAGTGCACCTCTAGTCATAAAGAGGACTCAGAGGAGTTTGACTCAAATTTAGTCTTACAGGTAAGAAGGTGAAGGACCAGGTATGTTAAGGCAACAAGTATATACAAAAAAACTGGTCACAAAGACCAACTTCTTTTTCATTCAGGATAGTCAGCAGAGCAGCAGAATACAATTGACACGGTGAGCTGACCTTTAGGAAAGCCTCCCGTGACCTTCCCCAGAGGAGATGGAGAAAATATGGGATAATACAAATGAGGTTAGACACATCGGTGACTGGAACTGACCACGAATATGTGACTGAAGGCTACTTTGGGTGCTATTTTCTGAGTGAGTTCTTAGTCTCAGCACTCATTCCAGTCCAGGCCAAAATGTATTCAAGTCTTGAATGAGGTCGTAAATTCACTCCTTTAAAAAATATTGAACGAGCACCTACTCTGTCCTGAGCTCTAGAAACGCCATGAATGGAAGCAGAGTTCCTGCCCTCACAGAACCCACAATCCATTGGAGAGTTAGGTGTCGATCAAAGTGTCATGCAAATGATGGTGTAGTTAAGGATGATGGTCAAGAAGGAGGGTGAGTAAGTACTACAGGAGCAGATAAAAGGAGAGTTTCATCTAGGTGGGGAAGTCAGGAGAGACTTCCCTCCAGAAGTGACTCTGAAGCTGATGTCTGAAATACAAGTAAGAGTTACACAGACAAAGACAGGAGGGAAAGAAAATTCTAGAGAGAGACCAGCATGCTCCTCAGAGGTCTGTGCCAGGAGGGACTATGCTTAGTGAGAGGAAATGAAAGACCAGTGAGCAGAGGGTGCAGAAAGCCATAAGAAGCCGCATTCATCTGCGAGAGTACAAGCCCCTTGAGGGTAGAGAATTATCATTCCTTTGCTCACAGCTGTGTCCCCATTGCCTAGAACTGCACCTGGCACATAGCATAGTAAGTACTCAGAAATATTGAATGAATGACTGAATGCTGATGTGTGAAGCTAATAGAAACCATGGGGAATACGAACAATAGAAATTTTGAAGGGTTTCAGGCAATGGGATGTTGTAAACGATTTCTCTGTTTTGTAGAGATTAGCTTGGCTCCAGTATAGGGCAAATAAATCCTGAAGGGGGGCAGGAATAGATATGGGGGACCCGTTAACATTAGCATCCTTTTGGGGATGAAGGCAGCTCAAACTAAGCTGTGGTACTGCAGAGAGAGCAAAGGGACGAGTATTGAGAGATGCTTAGGGGACTGGGTGAGGGACTCCTGGACAAAGTGCATCAAAGTCATTGGTGAGGAAGGACAGACAGTCCATAGAAAATAGAATCGGAACTCGCCATTGTCTCCAAAAGCTTGAAGGCAATGTCATGGTAAGATAACAAGCAAATGAAATTAATGTAAAAATCTTAACTTAAAATACACTAAAAAGTGCAAAGATGTAACACATAAGAAATGTTTCAGAGTTTTAGGCACCTTCAAGCTCTAAGCATGAATTACCATAGACGGGGCTACCACACCCTAATGCAATTTTTTTTAAGCTTATTTTCTTTTGCTTTTGTTTTTTTATTCATTTTAGAAAGGAGAGAGAGAGGGAGAGAGAGAGAGATAGAAGGGGGGAGGAGCAGGAAGCATCAATTCCCATATGTGCCTTGACCAGGCAAGCCCAGGGTTTCGAACCGGCGACCTCAGCATTTCCAGGTCGACGCTTTATCCACTGCGCCACCACAGGTCAGGCCCACCCTAATGCAATTTAAACCCCACAAGGAGAATCCTGCTGTTCTCTGGGCCAGCTGATCGGACCATGCATTCAGCTCTAGATAGGAGTCA
The DNA here is from genome assembly GCF_036850995.1 of Saccopteryx leptura. Classification (NCBI taxonomy): domain Eukaryota; kingdom Metazoa; phylum Chordata; class Mammalia; order Chiroptera; family Emballonuridae; genus Saccopteryx; species Saccopteryx leptura. Next base: position 170,831,362 of record NC_089508.1, read on the forward strand.
AAATAGACATTTACTGTCTAGAACTCACTGAGAAAAGGGCAACCAATAGCACAGTAAAGAAAGTTAGCACATGAAGGAATATCTAAATTAACAGAGGACATTCAGCAAACACGAGGAAAGACTTAGAGCTAACGGTCACGTTTAAGTGTTTAAGGCTCTCATGAGAGTGAGGGACTGCACTTCTGTGGTCTACGGGAGCCTTGCCCATGGTGAGTGTTACGGAACAAAAATTTCCACTCAGTGACAGAAAGTGTTTCCTAAATCAATCTGTCCCAAAATAGAAATCTCAGCAAGCCTGGAGCTTCCCCTGGGGACAGTAAGCCAATGAAGGCCAAGGGAAGTCAGGGCCAGGTCATGAAACACAGGGCCTGTGTTTCCGGCTGCTTGGAGACTGAACTTGATCTTCAAAGCTATGTGGAAGTCTGTGAGCATTTTAAGGAGGACAGCTGCCTCATTTGGCTTATATTCTGGGAGGACCTGTCTGGTGTTGAGGACGGCTTGAGTGTTGGCCTCACCAGAGCAGACAGGAGTGTCCATAGCAGTCTCCAGCTCACGTCCAGGTGTTGATACTTTGATTGGAATCGCACTGAATCTACAGATTAATTTGGAGAGATTCGATATCTTGACAGCATTGCCTTCCAATCCATGACCACAGTATGTCCCCCATATATTGAGGTCTAATTTGATTTCTCTTGCCAATGTTTTGTAAACGGGAGCATACAACTCTTACATGTATTTTGTTAGATTTATCTCTGTTCTGGGTGCTTTTGTAATTTTTATTTGTTCCTTTTCATTCTATACACCATTTATTTCCTCTTCTTTTATTCAGTATAATTTTGAACAATAGTGAGAATGGATAGCCTTTCTTTGTTTCTCATCTTAGAGATAAAGCAGCCTTTCTTTTTTTTTTTAAAGCAGCCTTTCAACATTAAGTTTTTTCATACTTGACCTTTATTAGGTTGAAGAAGCTCCCTATTGTTTTAGTTCATTGGGAGATTTTATTATTAACAGATATGGAATTTTGCTAAAATGCTTCTTCTACATATATTGAGATAATCATGAGAGTTGTTTCTTTTCATAACTGTTGAGATGATGAATTACATTCATTGATTTTCAAATATTGAACTAACCTTGCATTCCCAGGATAAACTCACCTGTTATGTGTTTTTTTATATATATATAAGTATTACTAGAGTTGATTTGCTAATCTTTTGTCAAGGACTTTTGCATCTATGTCCATGCGAGATATTTGGGTGACAGATTTCTTTTCATATAATGTCTTGGTCTGGTTTTGGTATCAGGTTAATACTGAGCTCAATAAATGAATTAAGTGTGTTTTCCTCTTCTATTTTTTGAAAAATTTTCTTTAGAATTGGTCATCTTTCTTTGGGAATGTTTGGTACAATTCACCATTGACTTAACATAGGCTAGGAGTTTTCTTCATTGGAAACTTTTTTAGCTACAAATTTAATTTGTCAACCTGTAGAACATTGTTTGGACTGTATATCTTCTTGAGTGGACTTTTGGATTTTGGGTCTTTCGAGGAATTGTTTCGTTTCATGTAAGTTCTCAAATTTATTGACATAAAGATATATATAATATTCCCTCATTAGCCTTTTAATTTCTGTAAAATCTATAGTAAAGTCTTTTTTTATTTATGATATTAATAATTGACATCATCTCCCTTTTCTTGATCAGAATGACCAGAAGTTTATAAATTATAGTTTCATTACTTTCCTCTATTGCTTTTGTTTTCCATTTCATTGATTTCTGCTCTTATTTTATTTCCTACTTTTTGCTTGCTTTGCCTTTAACCTGCTTTCCTTCTCATAATTTCTTAAGGAGGTAGCCAATTAATGCTATATACTCTCCTCTAAGCATTTTCTCTTTAGCTACCTAAAACATATTTTTATATGTTGTGTTTTTATTCAAAAAAAACTTTAGAATTTCCCTTATGATTTCTTCTTTGATCCATGAACTATATAGCCAGTGGTAGTCAACCTGGTCCCTACCACCCACTAGGGGGCACTCCAGCTTTCATGGTGGGCAGTAGCGGAGCAACCAAAGTATAAATAAAAAGATAGATTTAACTATAGAAAGTTGTTTTATGAAGGTTTATTTTGCCAAACAGCGAAAATCCGACATAAAGTATTTGGTAAGTAATTACTATTATATGCTTTAACTTGCTGTAACTCTGCTTTATAAATTTTATAAAGTAAAGTTACTTCCCTACTTTATAAATCACCATTACTGTGGAACCGGTGGGCAGTTAGAAAATTTGACTACTAACAGAGATACAAAAGTGGGTGGTAGGTATAAAAAGGTTGACTACCCCTGAGCTATACAGAAGTCTATTTTTTAATTTTTTAGCTATTTAGATATTTTTGCTTGATTTTTATCTTATTCTTGTCTGGCTTAATGCTTTTGTGGGCAGAGATATGCTTTGTATCCTTTCAGTCCTTATAATTTTCAGAGATTAGTTTTGTGGCCCAGAATATGACTTATCTTGGTGCATGTCTCATGTGTATTTGAAAAGAATTTTTATTCTATTATCATTAAGTAGAGTGTTCTATACATTTAATTAAGTTGGTTGGTAGTGTCTTCAGTGTCCTCAGGTCTTCTTTGAGATCTACACAATCGTAACTATGTATGCAACTAATAATAGAATTTGAAAATGCATAAAGCAAAACTGATACAATTTTAGGGGGAAAAAAAGCAATCCATAATCATATTTGGAGAAATTTGGATAACACTAATTGATAGAACAAGTAAATAAAGAAGTTCCAAGAGAAAAGAACAGAAGAAGTAGAAATTCAACCCATAATTCTCCATCATCAGTATTATGTCATCATCAAGTATTTATCCCTGTTTTAGTATACTCTTGACCATCAGAAGATGCAAACTCTTAAGTCTACAAGAGCCACGCAGGTGAGTAAACAGGTGGAGCTGTCTGGGTAACACCAGCCTTACAGGGGGCAGGGGAACAACAGAAAGACATGAGCTCTGGTGCACAGAGCAGGGGTCATGCCCAGTCTCAGGAACAAGGCCCTGCTCAGCTGTCAGAGAATGAGAAACCTGGCGTAAACTATGACCAGGCCTTTTGATTTGGCATCTTCAAGTTAAATAGCATCATTTTTTTTTCTGTTGGAAAGGTAATTCAAAATAATAGAGTAGTGTAGGTCATTATTTTATAGTGCAAACAAACCGTCCGCTAACCAAGTGCATCCCAAGGGCTTCTGCTTTGTAGCTTTGCGTGTAAATGCTGTTTTTCTCTTGTGGATCTCACAAGTTAGCTAGAGGAATAAGACATGTGCTTGGGTTATACAGTTCAAGAAAAGCATGATGGGATCCATTGAGAAATAAGAACAAAGTGGGATGTACGCAAACTTTGACTCATTCAACAAACATGCACTGATCACCTACTATATGCCAGGCATTATACTAGGTAGTAGAGATTCATCAGTGAGAGAAACAGATGAAATTTCACCTTCTAGTCTAGTGAGAGGATAAAGATGGTGAATATCACAAACAAATAAATAATATGGGGAATTATAAGATAAGTACTATTAAAAAATATATATATATTGGAAATGCCAGGGTGGAGGAGCTGAAATTTTTATTAGGGCAAAGAGAGATGTGGTCACTAAGAAGAAGACAACGAAGAAAATATTTAAGGGTATGAGGGAGGGATCCATGGATATCCACGAGAAGAGCATGCCAGAAAGAAAAAAGAGCCAGTGCAAAGGCCCTGAGGCAGGAGTGTGCTCAGCATACCAGAGGAACATCAGAGGGTAAAGTGTTGCTTGATCAGAGTGAGCCAAGGTGAAGAAGTGATAAAAGTTGGTCAGGAAGCAGAGAGTACCTTAAAAGGGAGCAACTGAAGAGTGTTAGACTATGAAGAAAGCTGTGGACAGAGTTAAGATAAACCAGCAATTCAGGCTCTGGAGAGGTTGCAATAGTTAGCTGTCTTTAGCACTCCTTAGCCAGCAGGGGCCAGCAAAGAGCAGAGTTAGTGAGTCCTGGAGGAAGTCGGCTGGAGAAGATCTGACCCTTGGTAAAGGAACACAATCATGGCTGCAACTAGGCTAAGCAGGGAAGAAAACAGGGGACTGAATGCCCCAGCCCTCTCAGCTCCCAGCTCCCCGCCCCATACCAGTACCTGCCATTGATGAATCCAACTATAAGCCAAAAGGTAGAGGAGCATGTTTGAAGATTCCTGTAGCCAGTCTCCTGGCGAAGGGAACAGGATGGAACAGGCTGGAGCATGCATCGAAAGGGACAGAAAGGGGAATGTCTGAGACAGACAGAGCAGAGGCAGATGAATAAAGAAGCTGTGGAATGTATCTATAATAGAATATTATTCGACCACACACACACAAAAAAAGAATGAAATCCTGCCATTTGTAACAATATTGGATGGGCTTCAAGGACATTATGCTAAGTGAAATAAGTCAGACAGAGAAAGACAAAAACCATATGATCTCCCTTATATGTGGAATCTAAAAAAAAAAACACAAAAACTCATAGAAACAAAGAACAGATTGGCAGTTGTCAGAGATGAGGGACAGCAGTGAGTGAAATGGGTGGAAGTGGTCAAAAAGTAGAAACAGTTATAAGAGAAATTAGTCACGGGGATGTGAGGTACAGCATGGTGAGTATAATTGACAATACTGTATTATATATTCAAAAATTGCTAAAAGAATAGATATTAAAAGATATCATCACAAGAAAAATAATAGATCAACTATGTGAGGTAATGGATATTAACTAGACTTATCATAATAATCATTTGGTAATATATACACATATCAAATAATGACGTTGTACACCTTAAACTAACATAATGTCAATTATATCTCAATAAAACTGGGGACAACGTAATAGAAAAGATAGAAAGCTATAAGAGCAGTGAACCCCCCAAATTAAATCTTTACAAACACCCACTTTGCGTTCGACCCTGTTTCAGACACCGGGATAGAACAATGAATGCACCAGACCGAGACTCCAGCACTTGCAGGCACTTCAGAATGAAATGTGTCCAGCTGCAGCATAGACGCACCTGGCAGGTGAGGTTCCTTTCTCGAGACTCACTCGCCACTCTCGTTCAAGAGGCTGTAACTCTCACCGTCCTTCCTGCTCTGCCCCCTACCTCAAGACTCCCAGCTGCCAATTCCTGAGTTTTTAATAACTAATGCTTCAGTCCAAATATTATATTTTCATGATGAGTCTATTTATGTCATACACACACACACACACACACAGATGTGTGTGTATCCAGAATAAATTTTCTGTCAACAAAATTTAAAAAAGAAAGAGGAAGAAAGAAAGAAAGAAAGAAATGCAAGCTACATTTAATCCTTACGCTACCCCATTAGAGCTATACTAACATTATCCCTACTTAAAGATGAGGACAGAAAGTCTGAGTGCCACGCCCCAGCTCACTCGGCTGGCACGGCTGGCATGGCAGCGTCAGGGCTCAAGGCAGCAGTGTGACCCCAGGGTCCCCACTCTGGTTAGTGCTTGACGCCCTGTCAAGACCCACCCAGCGTCGTTGGCAGAGTGGCCCAACAGCCGTCAGAAGGACAGGTGTGTCCAGACTTTCCTCTGCCAGGAGGGGAAAGGGGCCCTGGCCACGGGTCAGCTGAGCAGCTGGCCCCGCAGCTCCGGGGAGGAGGTGGGGCTGCTGACCCGCTGAACCGGGAAGAGGCCACCAAGCTGCTGGCCCGGACCTCACCCGGAAGAGCTGACTGCTCTTCCCAGACATCAGCTCCCCAGTTCTCGGCTCCCACAGCAAACCTGGATCAAGAGGAAGCCAAACAAAGCCTCGGCCTGAAACGTTAGCAGGGAAAGTGTCCTTAACCAGCGATGCATCCGCTCCTCTATGCCTTCTCCTGACCCAACCCATTTGGAAGGTAAAGAAACTGAGATTTTTCAAGCAATTTTGTGGCAAAGCCAATATTAGAACTCGAACTTCAGGACTTGCAGTTCAGTGTGCTTCCATAAAACACACTACACTAATCAGTCCGTGTTCTAAAATTAAGTTCTCTGGGGAGAGGCTGGGCTAGGGGGGGTGTGCGCGTGCGTGTGTTTGCCAAGTGCAGAATACAAGCCCAGGACTGACTCTCCCACCACTCCCAGCAAAAGGAATCTCTCAACCCAGCTTATCTTTCTGAGAAAATCAGCTTTTCAGGCGTCTGATCCAGGAATGGGACAGGAAGGAGGAGCCCTTCTGTGCACCCCAGGAGCCCACCTCAGCTGTCTTCCCACTCACCTGGGCACCAAGAGGCCTGGGCAGCAGCCCAACTGCAAATTGTGAGACATGGAAGGAACTTAAAGGCCCGCCGACATGGGCGGGGCCCAGTAGTGACAGTGCATCCCATCAGCAGTGAAGGAGAATGCATCGGGTCTGGATACAGAGACCAGGACGGCTCTCTAACACGTGTGCGGGGCACACACTAAAGCAGCTTGCACACGGTACACGCAGTGTGGTCGCATTCATGTACAGAGTTAGACTGTGCGTGCGACACTGAATGTGGAGAAAAAGGATTGCGTCAGCCTGATGATGGCGATCCATTTATTCACCCCGCAAATCAAGTGCCCCCCCTGGGCTACAGGCACTGGACTGGGAGAGGGGCCAGCAGAGAGCGGAGCAGACACCCCTGAGCCCCTGTAGCCAGTAAGGGATGAGGGTGGGGGAGAAGGTAAGGGGAAAAGGGACCTATCTTTATTTTTAAAGTTCTCTATATCATGTGATGTTTTTAACAATAATAACTTACTTTAAGTGTATTGTTATTAATATGTAAGTATATAAATAAACAAAAGAAGGTGGAGGGAGAAGAGGGGAAGAAAAAGTCATGGCTAATTTCGGTGTGTCAGTGGACACACAGGAAGGAGGCCGGGTGATTCCTTTGACTGTTACATCACAGTAGGCAACACCAATTCCCAACCACAAGGTCCACGGTGTCCTGAAAGGGAGAGGGAGCAAATGAAGTAAGATTATATTTTCTGTATCAGGCAGATTCCAGTAACTGAGGATTCCACACCTTGTTTGGTTTCCGGAGGCCCCCACAGAGCTCTGCCAGTAGCCGGGGACAGCCCCTGGAGGGGCTCGGTGGGCCCTTCTTGTGAAACTCACATCATCTTCTGTGATGTGGTCACTTGACACATGGTCTCTACCCTGTCCTCTCCCTGATCATGCATCTCCCACGGGCCCTGGTTCTCCATAGAGAGCCAACCATTTAGACAGCCACGTCCCCATTTTCCCATCTAGAGGGTACACTCTGCTGCCCACACAGACCAGTCAAGAGCAGATTACAGACCCCAGCACGGATTCGCAGAGGGACAAACCTTTCCAACCTGACCCCCACTCTGCCCTGTACTTGTTCCCTGATCTACACAGAAAGAAGCAACTAGACAAGTACTGGCCAGAGGGTAGCAAAAGTCCTGCTCCCAATTGGATGCCCTCCTACCTCTCTTACTAAATTGGGTCATCAGATTTGGAATCAGAACATTCAGTTCAAATCTTGGCTCTATCAGCTTCAAGCTATATTCTCTTAGGCATATTTACTCTTGTATAAATATTAACATTATTATTCAATGGGATGATAGAAAGGCTTGCCTCACAGAATAGCTGTGCAGATTAAAAGCGGTATTTGAGGTGTTGGAGCTTTTTACTTGTGCAGAGCTTACACATATGTGTGCATGAATGTCTTGGTGCTGGTTCTGCTGGTTTGGGGTGCTTCCCATGCCCCTGGAATGTGCAAGGCTGGAGGAAGCGTGAGCAGAGTGCGCCTGGCAGTCACGACAGAGACAGAATCTCGGTTCCATCCAGAACCCCTACAAGGAACTGTGCCCAAGTAAAACCAGACCCGCAGTCACGACAGAGACAGAATCTCGGTTCCATCCAGAACCCCTACAAGGAACCGTGTCCCAGTAAAACCAGACCCGCAGTCACGACAGAGACCGAATCTCGGTTCCATCCAGAACCCCTACAAGGAACCGTGTCCCAGTAAAACCAGACCCGCAGTCACGACAGAGACAGAATCTCGGTTCCATCCAGAACCCCTACAAGGAACCGTGCCCAAGTAAAACCAGACCCTCCTGTCCTCCAAGTTCATCACCGAGATGCCACTCAGTTGCCTCCGACCGAGGGCACCCTGACTTCCTTTCTCTCTTCTTGCTCCTCAGCTGGCTGACATCGTCAACAGACTTGAGTTTTGAAAGCTATTTACTTAGAAATAAAAAATGAAGTTCTAGGCTCAGTAATTTTCATCATCATGATTTGGGGCTTCGTCGTCTAACGGATCTATTTTAGTGATGGGGGAAATACAAGTGGCTCTGTCTCATTCTCTTCCTGCGTGTCGGTATTGATGTTTCTGAGCGCGACCCTGAGCAATCAAACATTTCCTCTTTCAGTCCCTTCCCCTCTTCCTTACAGGGCACAGCTGAGTCCCCACACTCTGCTGATCAGGACCTTGGCCAAGTCCATCTGGAAAAGGCACTCCCAGATCTGCATCTAGGAGTCCCCTGTGTCCTGCCCGACACCCAGCCCGGGCCACTGACCCCTTCCTCATTTCACACCTAGCCTTCTGTTGTAGTCCCCACTGGCATCAGTCAGTGACTCCAATGCTTCTGAAACCCGACTGCACACCTGGCTGCACCTCTGACCCAGACAGAGCTCTCAAAATGCAAATTCCCAGACCTTGCCCCATCCGGTGAATCATCAAAGCCACTGGAAAGAGAAGCCCTGGAAATGTCTTAGATAGTTCCTAGGTGATTCGGAGCAGCTGACAGCTTGGCAAATACTGGTCCAGGGATTGATTTCACAAGGATGAGGGGCAAGGTATAGCCGTCAAGGATCTTCTATGTCCGGCTCTCCTTTCTGAATTTGACCCACACCAAAATTAATGTAAAGCCTTAACCGGCAGGGGGCAGCACAGGCAGCGCATTTGAGCTACAAAAAAAAAAAAAAAAATCTGCAGTGACCTTTTTGATTGTTTCCTGGTACAGTGATCACAAATAACAACCTCCAATTGTACAGGAGGTCCCTGTTTATGAAGCTCCTCTGAAGTCATCGACTCCTTAAATCCTTGTCCCATGTGAAGCAGCGGGCGTTTGTGTGAGAGAAGGCAGTGAAGTCTCTCAGGCCCTAATTCTAACAGTGTGTAGGGGTGGGTTTCCCCACACATTCGCAGGGGGAAATGAGAGGGAAGGACTCGTATGTGGTAGGTTCATCGTTTAAAATTTATAAGAGGAGATGTACCAGAAACACACACACACGCACACACCCCACAACCTTCACTCCCAAACCTCAGCTCCACCTTCACTACTTCTGCCTAACAATAAAGTTTAGATGCTGCTAACCTACACAGACCACATTCCTATTGTGGATAAGCAGGCGAGCGGAACAAGCCTGTCCGCATACTCACGTGTGTACCGTCAGCCGAAGTAACAGTGAGTGCGAGAGAGCGATGTAAACCCATAGGCTGGTTCTAAAGGCTCAAAGTATGTTTTAACTCCATCGACCACTACTTCTCAGTCATGGAAGTGAAAGCAAGCCACCTAGCAACCTTATCAAAATGCAGATTCTGATTCTTGCAAGAGTGCGGCCGAGCCTGCGTATTGCATTTTCTGGCAAGCTCCCCCATGATGCAATGGTGCGGGTCCGTGGACCACACTTTAAGTCGTAGCAGCCTAAGTCACCCACTGCCGCTCCCTTCCGCGGATGGAGGCCCCAATTAGCAGAGAGTGAGAGCAATGGAACTGCCACCCGCTTCGGTCCTTGCTTTTCACTGTGTGAGCCTCTCTCCCCACTGAAACTCTAGTGGTAAAAGACACATATTGTTCATACCTGGTCCCTGAGCTAAGTCCATCGATTACCCTCAAACTCACCCGAGGGAACTCTGATTCTACCATAGCGCCAGGCTTCTAAGTCATTCCAAGGATGATAAGAACTGAGAGTTTGAGGTGCTAACCTCCGCTATGATGTGGGTCCCATGCATGCAGCACCGTATTGGCATGGAGCAAAATAAATGTTTTATGAGTGTTTTTGCTTTAATTTTTTTCATCACTCCATTCTAGTGGTTTTCAGCCAGGGGCAATTTTACCTCCTTCGGGACATCTGACAATATCTGGAGACACTTTTGGTTGTCATACCTGGCTACTACCTTCTAGTGGATAGAGACCAGAGATGCTGCGAAGCATCCCACAGTGCACAAGACAGCACCCACCGCAAAGAGTTACCCAGCCCAAAGTGGTGCTACTGTCAAGAAAGTCTGCTGTATCCAACTCACACTGACCCAAACCTTCAGCAACTTATTGAATGATTATTTGAATATTTCCACAGATTGGGGGAAAGAAAAACAATATAGGCTGCCATTTAAATGACACCTTTCCATTGAGAGGGGAGGTCTAGTGTCTGAGGGGTCCCCTGCTGGGGTCCAAACGCCAGTTCTGCTGCTCACAAGCTGGCTGGAATTGGACAGGTTATACAAAATCTCCCCACTTTCATTTCCTCAGACATCAAATGAACATCAGCCCCATGAGGGCAGGGACTATCTCTATTTGGGACAGCAAAATATATACATTCTCCCAGCACATACAAAGTGTTGTGTGTTTATTGAAGAAATGAATGGGACCTTACTTCCTTATAACAATCTTTTTTTTTTAATTCTGATGTTGGTTGTTACTTTTAAAATCCTGATTAGAGCCTGACCAGGCGGTGGCACAGTGGATAGAGCGTCGAACTGGGGTGCAGAGGACCCAGGTTCGAGACCCCGAGGTCGCCAGCTTGAGTGCAGGCTCATCTGGTTTGAGCAAAGCTCACTAGCTTGGACCCAAGGTCACTGGCTTTGAGAAAGGGGTTACCCGGTCTGCTGAAGGCCCACGGTCAAGGCACATATGAGAAAGCAATCAATGAACAACTAAGGTGTTGCAACAAAAAACTGATGATTGATGCTTTTCCTCTCTCTCCATTCCTGTCTGTCTGTCCCTATGTATCCCTCTCTCTGACTCTCTCTCTCTGTCCATGTAAATAAATAAATAAATAAAATCCTGATTAGAGACCTGAATGCTAGCGATGACTATTACTAGCTGGACCGAATAACTGAGCGGACACAGACTGGCACTGCAGGGTATGTGGTGCCCATTACTGGGCCTGTACCAGTACTGGCAGTGGGAGAAACTATAGGCTCTAGCGTCAGATCCCCGGGGTTCAAATCTCAGCTCCACCACTATAGGAGCTTAGAGATTTGATTTATTCTCTCTAAGCCTTAGTTTCTTCATCTGAAAAACAGAGGTAATAACAATTCCTACCTTACAGGGCTCTTGGGAGAATTCAAGTTAAGTGTGATAATGGATGCAAAGCCCTCACTCAGCACAATGCCTGGCACCCAGCAAGCTCCTGATAAAGAGAGGCTTTATTGTGCTTTTGGCCTCCAGCCTGCGAATCAAGGGCACCTGCTCTGTTACCTCCACAGAAAGCAGAGTAGAGAGACAAGGTGCTGACATCAGAGCCTGGCCCCGGAGACCGGGCTGCCCGGGCTCCCTTCGGCTGCATGCAAAATCAAGAGCTCACCCCTCTCCCTTCCCACCCCACCTGCCTGAACGAGGAGTGTTGGGACAAGGATTCTTCTCTGTGCCCGCTTTGTCATGTTCAAAATACAGCCCCCGTGACGAGACGCACAGCATTTTCATTCAGCTAAAGGGCCAAAAGACACCAATAAAGATGTCAAAGCTAAAAATTGTTTGGAGAGCAAAGAAACAAATGAGGAGAGAAAAGCGCAGCCTTTGACTCAGTAATGAATTTTGCATAAAGGCTCCGTGTCGCGTTGCCCCAGAGAACAAATTGCCACACTCTCTGTATTCCATTTTTCATGAGAGAGAGGGAAAATGGGGGGAAGAACGATATTAGGAGGATAGTAAAGAAAGTGTAGCCAAGCATGTATCTTGATTTGAGTGCATGGACCTAAGCCATGTATATTTTATAACGTAGTGAAAGCTTGGAGCTAAAAAGCAGCATCTGGCCCAATCCTTTCATCTCTGAGATGAATACATTGGAGCATCTGGGCATTAAGTGGCACCTTCAGCTCCATAGTTAGTGCCCCACTCAGGAAGAGGAGCCATGGGCTTGTTTCTTCATCCAGTCCTGCCGGACTCGGGGATTTGGCCCCTGGCTATAAAGGTATTGGCAGGAAACTTGGGAGTCCTTCTCCAAATGCACTCTGCTCACTGGTCTGTGAAGTTCACACATTCATTCATGTGATCTTTACTGAGCACTGACTATGGGCCAGACGTCATTCTTGGTACAGCTAGTGCTCGACTTATGACCATGATTGGTTCCGACAGACCGGTCGTAATACGATTTGGTCGTAAGTTGAGTAGGCTATATGTACAGTACTGTGAAATGATGTTATAAAAATCTTTAAATCATATTTCATCATAATTTTCTTTCATTATTGTTATATATCATAATTTTTTTGTTCATTTTATGCCATTTGTATCATCTCTACACTATTTTGTTTCTTATTTTTACATTTGTCAGGTTTAAGTAAAACACTGCATTACCACCAGTACAACTGGTTTAATATTTGCAAAGACAATTTCCTCTTGGTAGACATCTTGGGAGGGGTTTGATGAAAAATATCCAAGACACAAAACACAAATTGCTGTACCGAGTCTGGGATAACAGTTGAAATGGTGCACGTGGAGATGGTAGTACTGCCGGAAGCTGGTCCGCACTGTTGTATGCCCAGCTGGGCAACGCTTGCGCTGCCAGACGCGGAGCAGTCGTGGCTAGCGACTATGGTCGTAAAGTCGAGCGGTCGTAAGTTGCATAGGTCGTAAGTCGATCAATATTTGTACTTGGGTAGACCCAGGTGTCCGCTCCATGTATCTTCCAGTGGGCGACACAGCCCATAAAAGTGCACCAAAAGAAAAAAAAAGAAGATAAGTTGCACAACATAACTTTTGGGGGTTTTCTATGCTCTGAGGGAAACAGTACCCTGTGACAGAGAGGAACCGGCGGGGGAAGGATGACAACTTAGAAGACCTCACTAGAAGGCAGCAGTCACTAGAGATGAGGTCTGAACCATGAGAAGGAGCCAGTCACATGGAAGTCAGAGGAAAGAGGGTTCGAGTCAGAAGGAACAGCAACCACAAACACCGGGGCAGTGTGGGAGGCAGAGCAAACAGGAGGGAAGCCTGTGAGGCTGGAACAGAGTGGGTGAGGGGGAGATGCCAGGAGACGGGGCTGTAGCTATGGGCAAGGCAGCGTGCTGGCTGCAGGCGCTTGCCCATGGTCCCCCTGGAAGGTGGCAGCAGGATCGAGATTCAAACCAGTGGCTCCGGGCTCACAGTCTTCGTGGTTCTGTGCACGCTGGGCTGGGCAGGCCCTTCCGTCATGCTGAATCACCCAGTAGTTCAGTGTGGCCCTGCCACACTGGACCTTGGCCACACTGTGCTCCTGCTCAGGCCCTAGCACAGGACAGGCCGCCAGAGGCCAAAGGAGCCTGTAGGAGGAAATTGGTCAGAGGCCTCAAAATGGAAAGTGGGCCTGTCTTCCCTTTGGTCACCGTGAAACATACAGGGGTCAAGTATCAGCCCTGCAAACACAAAGGGCTCATAGAGGCCAACGCTAACTTTTTTATTATCATTCATTTTTAATTACATAAGAACTGATGAATACATTTTCCTGATTAAAAACAAGAAAGAAATAAAATGAAATAAAATGGTCCCTAAGGCTAATGTCGCTTAGACTCTGGCCTCCAATCCTGATCCTCTCATCAGCTCGCCTCCCACCCCCCACCTAAAGCTAAAAACTAGTATCAGTTAAGTGAATAGTGCACCAGACCGTTTCTTACACCTTACAATGCATATGTGTGCTCTCCTAGGAGAAGACAGTGCGATTCTGATGCGTTTGTTTTCATATATTGCAGCATCCTGGGTGTGATGCATCCTCTTTCTCTCCGATCAGACAACAGGTCTTGAGAAGCTTTCCAGGTAATTACATAAACACCCACCTCGTTTTGCTAATTCTGTGAACTACTCCTCAGGATGAAATGCCACTGTTTATCTCCCTATGAATTGTCATTTCAAATGTTTCCAATTTTCTTTGAGTTACAAAATAACCTCGCCTTCCACTTCGGGAGGTTCCTCTATGGCAGACAGGGGGCCTCCTCTTAGATGCCATTCCCAAAGGGAAGCAGAACCAGTCCCGGGAATGTCTAAGCACCTAGTGGTTGTCCAGACCCCAGAGACCTTTCTTTTTGTTTTTTCCTTCCGAAGTGAGAAGTGGGGGGGGGGGGCAGCAGACAGACAGACTCCCTCATGCACCCAACTGGGATCCACAAGGCATGCCCACCAGGAGGCAATGCTCTGCCCATCTGGGGCCTTGCTCCGCTGCAATCAGAGCCATTCTAGCACCTGAGGTGGAGGCCATGGAGCCATCCTCAGCTCCCGGGCCAACTTTGCTCCAATGGAGCCTTGTCTGCGGGAGGGGAAGAGAGAGATAGAGAGAAAGGAGAGGAGGAAGGGTGGAGAAGCAGATGGATGCTTCTGTGTGCCCTGGCCAGGAATCAAACCTGGGACTTGCACATACTGGGCCGACGCTCTACTGTTGAGGCAACCAGCCACGGCCAAGACCTTTCTTTTTTTTTTTTTTTTTTTCTTTTTTTGGTATTTTTCTGAAGCTGGAAACGGGGAGAGACAGTCAGACAGACTCCCGCATGCGCCTGACCGGGATCCACCCCGCACGCCCACCAGGGGCGATGCTCTGCCCACCAGGGGGCGATGCTCTGCCCCTCCGGGGCGTCGCTCTGTTGCGACCAGACCCACTCTAGCGCCTGAGGCAGAGGCCAAGGAGCCATCCTCAGTGCCTGGGCCATCTTTGCTCCAATGGAGCCTCGGCTGCAGGAGGGGAAGAGAGAGACAGAGAGGAAGGAGAGGGGGAGGGGTGGAGAAGCAGATGGGCGCTTCTCCTGTGTGCCCTGGCCGGGAATCGAACTCGGGACCTCTGCATGCCAGGCTGACTCTCTACCACTGAGCCAACCGGCCAGGGCCAACCTTTCTTTATCATTAACTCACTGTATGACATTAGTCAATGTCAGTGCCTCTGGGGTGCTACAGAAGGAGCTTGCTATGAAGAACTCACAGGGCTCGCAATCTAGAGCTCGGTGGCTGCAGGCAGGGGACCTGCGGGGTTCTCTCACAGCTAGAGCGCTGACTCCCTTTCAGAGGTCACAAGGCACGGATTGCAATGTGTCACTCCAAGCAGTGGAGCACACTTCTCTGGTGTTCTGAGGAAGTAACCACCACACACACACCGCTGACTTCTGTCTGTCTGTCCTTTTCCATGCCTTCCTGGGTATCAGGGGATATGATCACCTTCTGCAAGTTCTGCTTAAATGCCTAAGTTTAAATCTCCCATTTATAATGAGATGAGGGGAGAGTAATCAGCACCTACTTTGCATGGACATTTGTTTTATTGAGCACATGGCTTCTCATTTTGTTCCTGGAACAAGCCTGAGATACACACAGGAAAGGGATACTTGTAATACATATTATAATGATGTTTAGTAGACACTGTTATTCACTGAGTAGATTGAGACACAAGAATTAATTGGTGTCCCAGGATCACAGAGAGGGATTGAGGTCAGACCCAGAACGGGGTCTTCTGAGTCCCAGTCCCTTCCTCTGGCGCAAGGCAACTTTGGACTTCCCAGCTGTGTGGCTTAATAACAGAGAGAGACGTGAATTCTCAGCAGCTTCTATAGGACTTGGAGGAATGCCATATACAGAGATAAAATTTAGGTCTTAAAGAGCTGAGCGAATAAAGTGGAAATAAAGCCAAGTTTGGGGAAAGAGGGCATCGAGTTCATTTAACTGAACTTTAAGAAGAGATGAATAAAGCCCGGGGTCTGAAAGGCTTGTACCCCACCCATTAATTAAATATGCTCTCAGGGACATTTTAGTTAGCCTGTCATGGGAGGTCTCTGTAGTGGGGTGGCAACCAAGCTAAGACCTGAAGAATGAGGAGAGCACAGCTTTGCAAAGAAACTGGAGAAGAGAAACCTGGTGTAGAGACAGCAGAGGGGAAGTTCACAAGATGAGCAAAGTCACTGGGAGCCAGGGATCCCCTCTGTGCAGGGAGCCCGAGGGAGAAGGGGCATGAAATAAGGGGGACCCTCTAATGACTGGCTGGGGCAGGGGCGAGGGGAGCTCGGAAGATGGCTTCCAGGAGAAGACGGGACTTGAGGCCATCTTGAGGAAATGACTGCAAATGACCGGCTTCATTCGAGGGAAGCACAGCAGAAGAGGGCACGACCAGCAGAACTGAAGGCAGAAGAGAAATTGTTGGCGAACAATGAGTGAGACTCAGTCCCTTAATCTGCAAAGTGGAAGAACAGGATAGAAGACTCACTGAGGTCCCTTTTCGATACCAGCACAGCGACTGAGCCAGGAGCGGCCTGGCCAAGGGATTGGCGGGGTTGGCTGCATCACGCTCTCAGGTTGCCTAGATTCCCATGGGAGCTGGCCCTGCCCCAGCCCCCGGCTTCTGCAGGGAGACTGTCAGGAAGGTGGCTGGGTCTGTGGTCGGATGTGAGCACGGGGCCCCAGCAGAACCCCGCGGTGGGGACCGGCTGCCTGGAGCTCCTTTGCAGCCCCCAACACTCTGATCTCAAAGCCAGGTCCTTTGTTCCCCCTAGAAGCTTCCCAAAGACCTCAGGAACCCCTTTGATTTAAAAAAAAAAAAAATCTCCATAAAACAATGTGAGGAACAAGAGGAAAAGCGTGGCCCCACCACAAAGCTGTTACAGTTAGAAAAACAGACCTGTGTCTTGCTAATTCCATGTAGGATTCCGGGCTTTCCAGGGAGGATGGGGATGCAGACATGGAGTTAGGGAGCACCATACGAGCCCCATCTCCTGCGGGGAAGTCCACTCTTTGCTCAGGACCTGGGTTGCAGCACCAACAAGTGGTGCCCCTGAGGCAGGGGTCGGAACCTATGGCTCGCGAGCCAGATGTGGCTCTTTTGATGGCTGCATCTGGCTCACAGACAAATCTTTAATTAAAAATAATAATAACGTTAAAAATATAAAACATTCTCAAGTATTACAATCCATTCATTTCCTACCGCTCATGTTCATGGTTGCGGGTGGTTGGAGCCAAACACAGCTGTCCTCCGGGACAACACCAAATTTTTATTGGATAATGCGTAACATACATGGGTCATTGTATGGCTCTCACAGAATTACATTTTAAAATATGTGGCGTTCATGGCTCTCTCAGCCAAAAAGGTCCCTGACCCCTGTTACAGTTAGAAAAACAGACCTGTGTCTTGCTAATTCCATGTAGGATTCCGGGCTTTCCAGGGAGGATGGGGATGCAGACATGGAGTTAGGGAGCACCATACGAGCCCCATCTCCTGCGGGGAAGTCCACTCTTTGCTCAGGATCTGGGTTGCAGCACCAACAAGTGGTGCCCCTGAGGCAGGGGTCCACGATCAAAGGACCCTGCATCAGCCTAGCACGTGGTCAGACTTCCTGCCAAACTCAAACCGCAGGACTTAGAACCAAAAACATTAAAAGTGGAAGGAACCTCAAGAGTCATGTTGCCCAGTCCTCCATTATCAATGTGGAAGCGTGGGCCCGGCAAGGGTCATCTTACAAGTCAGTCAGGTTGTTCAGAGGCACTGGATAACTAAAATGTATGAGCACTTACTGGGTGCCGGAGACTGTGCTGTTGTCTCTGTCATTGCTGTTGACACTCACAGTGAGGTAGGTACAGCTATGATCCCTGCTTACATGAGGAACCTTTGGCCCAGGGAAGTTAAGTCATTTGCCTAAGGTCACACAACTATGAAGAGGAGAGCCAGGTCTCTAATTCAGACCATTTTATCCCACTGCCCCTAGGTTTTCTTCACATCCTGCTGCATCAGGACTGTAATCAGGGCCTGTGACCTCCCAGGCCTGTAGAGCCACTTCCATCCTGGCCACATTAAGCCTGAACCAGGTCTTGGTCATCTGAAGCCCACTGAGCTCTTCCACAAAGAAGCCACGAGACCTATGGCCAGCAGCCGGTCTCGCCTGCCCTCACACCTACGGCCCCCCCCCTCTGCCGCTCAGCTCTGCGTCTCCTCCTTCCCCCTCCCTGACCCACTACCAGCTCAGACCAGCTGCTCCTTCTTCTTCAGCCTTAGCTCAAATGTCACCTGGTGAGGAGACACCCCTCTCTTACTGCCCTCTCCTCTCTGACTTTACGGATTGCAATCACATATCTCCATGTTTCTTTCTGTATTGTCTCCTCCCCCGTGTTTCTGCCAGGCACCCTGCTAGGCACGGAATGAACACTCAAGTAGAAGCCATTCCATACATGGGTCAATGAAAGAACGAACTAAAGAAAAAAATCTTAATTCTTCTTTGAATGAATGTCTGCCAAAATGTCTCAGATCTTGTACCTGTCCAAGTGATGTTTGTTAAACCTACATAATCCAAAAGTTCACCTGGAGCCAAGGTACCGTATTTTCCTGTGTATAAGATGCACATTTTTTGAAAAGTTTGGGGTCTAAAAACTGGGTGCATCTTACACAGTGGTTGTAGATTTTTTTTACTTGTATTTCCCACTTTTTCTTGCTTGTTTTTGCGCTCATTGTTGAAGACAGTGATTCATCATCAGACACAGATGAGGACAAGCTGATGGATGGGAGTTTCGACAGTGATGAGGAGTTGTATGAATTCTATAATGAATAAAACTTAAGTTCAATAACTTTACGTAATACATTTTTTTTCAAATTTGGGGCCCCAAAATTAAGATACATCTTATACATAGGATCATCTTATACATGGGAAAATACAGTGATTAGCGGTGTGTCCTTCTGGGTCCTTTTCTATGCATTATATGTATGGATTATGTTGCATTTATACATATGCCCACAAATATACATATTCCTAAAGTAGAACATACTGTATATATTTTTCTGAAATTTTCTTTTTCATTTTATCACCCACCATTAAAATCCCCCTTCCCCAACCCACTACCACATGTAGATGTGTCTCATGTTGTTAACAACTACATATCATTTTCAAAAATAAAAGTACTGGCCCTGGCCGGTTGACTCAGTGGTAGAACATTGGCCCGGTATGTGGATGTCCTGGGTTTGATTCCCAGTCAGGGCACACAGGAGAAGTACTCATCTGCTTCTTCACCCCTCACCCTCTTGCTTTTCTCTTTCTCTCTTTCTCTCTCTCCTTCTCCTTCAGCCATGGCTCGATTGGAGTGAGTTGGCCCCAGGTGCTGAGGATGGCTCCATGGCCTCTGCCTCAGGTGCTAGGAAGAACTTGGTTGCTGAGCAATGGATCAATGCCCCAGATGGGCAAAGCATTGCCCCTGGTGGGCTTGCCAGGTGGATCCCAGTCAGGGTGCCTGCAGGAGTCTGCCTCTCTGCCTCCCCTCCTCTCACTAAATTAAAAATAAATAAATAAATAATAAAATATAAAATAAAATAAAATAAAATAAAATAAAAGAACTTACTCCTGATGGGATATTCAATAGTCTAGAAATGGCGAGTAGAAACTATGGGGACCCAAGCACCTCTTCCCACCACTCCCACGCCTCAGAGGCCAGAAGGAGTTTGTATTCAAGATGAGAACAAGTAAGAGTGGATTCACGATCGAACAGGAGCAGCGCAGGGTGGGCTGAGGAGGGAGTGTATGACGCGGAAGACGGATTGCAGAGTGGAGCTGGAGGGGAACAAGAGGAAGGCAGGGAGAAGGAAAAACTGGGGACCTAGGCCTGTGTTGGCAAATCACAGCAACGAGGGGGCAGAATGTGGGACAGGGGAGCTGGAGAGGACCCCCGCCAGGAACAGGAAGTCAGGAAAGAGGGGGCCCCTCTGAGGGGAGCAGAAGCCTCAGGGAGTAGCTCGGCAGCAGTCTGGGTGACGCTGGCCCTGCCGGTTTCCTCTTTCCCCTTGCAGAAGGTGGGACACTTGCCTCCCAATGGTTTTGCCACCTGGTTTTCCAACATCCAGGAGCATTTGCCTGTTTCCGAGTGACGCCTGTTTATCTCCACGCTGGAGTCTTAAAGTTCAAAATAAACTTCCAAACAAAGGGCCCCTCTGCTTGGTGCTTCTCAGCACCATTCTCCTGAGAGGAGGGAGCCAAGAGCTACTTTCCTGATGACTTTCACAGCCGTGTCCACCGAGAATCCCACCCTCGGCTTCCTCCTGCGTCTTTCCCGCCTGCCTCCATTGTTGTGGACATCCTCACCGGGACGGCATTTTTAGCTTCTTTTAACCCTTTCTTCCTGTCCTTATAATCATGCAGATTGTTTCCTCAACAGAAGTAATTTGGGGCTTTTCTAGTGGCCCAAGGTTCAATGGTCTCTCCAAACAGCTGAATTCACCTGCTGCCAGTTGGATTTATTATTTAAGAAGAATCCTAGACAAAAAGAATTTGTCCATGAAGCTCCCTAGAGTTGGAAAATTCTGAGGCATATTTCCATGGCCACCACCCTATGGGAAAAATACTCACAGGTCTACATAAATGGGAAATGACAGGGCCATCTCTAAAGGTAGGTGTCCGTGAGGGGTGACACCAATAATTACCATACATCATTGTCATATGCACTGTTACACTCAACAATTTTAATACACCCAACAATTGATGAGGTAGGTATCATATTATACCCATTTTACAAAGGAAGAATTTGGGGTTCCTCTAGGCTGAGTATCTCATCCATGGTCACACTGTTAGGGAGGGAGGGAGATGGGGCTGAAAATCAGCCGGGCTGGAAACAGTTTTTGACCTCTTAACCAAGACATCATTGGGTTTAACTAATATTCATGGTTTGCTTAGTTACTTATTATCTACTTCCTGCGCCCCCCCCCAAATAAAACTTATGCTCTAGGAGGGGATGGTCCTTGGCTGTCCCATTTACCACTGTATCCCAGTAGCCAGCACAGGGCTTAGCACAAGTAAATATTCAATAAATGATGGCTGATTGAATGAATTAATGAATGAGTACCAAGCTTTTATTTGACTATGCCTTGTAACTGGAAAACTTCTGAACAGTGAAGCTTTGGATGATAACTATGTTCACTGAACAGTCTTGTTAATTTTACGTATTTATATTTAACTAAACTTTCTCCCAGGGGGAAAAAAAATCTTTTCCCAAGCATTAGAACCTAGCAAGGAGCATGCAACAGGACAATCAAATGAGGAACAACAGTCTGAAAACATACAGAGCCTCTAAAGAGATCTTTTGGAATGATTTAAATATTTATTAATCACTTATTATGGTTCGAAGCTATTCTAGGCTTCTGCTCTTTTCAGTAGCAAATAGTGGTCTGTGAATCGTCTGGATATTTGTTTCAAATGCAGAGCGAGCAAGCACAAACCTGGGAATCTGCAGTTTTGCAGATATCCTGGGTGGCTGTTTCACAAACAAAACTTTTAAGAGATTTAGGGTTATTCCCCCTCCACTGGAAACAAATCTTATTAAACTATCAAAATGTGTTTCAAATCCACTGACCAATTTCTCTAAAGATTCTTTAATCACTATCACATCTTGAGGTCATGACCATATCAATTTTTATTTGTTTTTACCTGTGGAAGGCAGAAACACTGAACTTACCTAAAAGGTATTTTTTCATGTTTTAAGAGAGGGGCTACCTACCCTGACCCTGTCATCCCAGACCCTGGGGTGCTAAGTCACTCCCACATGGGACCAAGCTAGAAAAGAGAAGGTCTGGTGCTGTTCTGCCAGAAATTGCTTGTGTCCTAGGGCAGGTAGCTCAGCCTCTCTGACCCACTGTTTCCTGGTCCTTAAGTTGGGGTGTGGGTGTTCATAGCTGTTTGATTCAACACACGTTCTCACTAGGGTCACTTGATAGACTGGGATCGTGTGTCTTCCCTGTCTTGTTTTTCTACACTCAAAAGTCATGCTTCTGTGATCATGAATGCGGTTCAGAGGATGACAAGGAGGTAGGCAAAGGGAATGCAAAGAACCCCACCCCACTGAGTTAATCACAACCCCCAAAATCAGAATATAGATTTCTATAATACACACCCAGGAGAACTGATTACAAAACCAAAACTAAACAAACACTTTTGGACAAGAGCTAGATGGCTGTACAAAAAACTGGGTGGACCTGTGAGATTGAGTCATGAGGCCACATACCTGCTGTTTGCTTCAGACAGGGAAGGGTTTCAAGGTAGGTGTTACTACACTTCCCACTTTGAGGGTAGCACAGTGTCAGAGCTAGAAAAGATTTGAAGCGCTCTGTCAACAAATATTTATTAAGATGTACCATACACTGGCGCTGTTCTAGATATTGGGGGTCCTCATAGTGAACCTACTGACAAGATCCACACGTTCATCGCGCTAACATACTAGTGGGGAAGA
This sequence comes from Saccopteryx leptura, assembly GCF_036850995.1. NCBI lineage: Eukaryota > Metazoa > Chordata > Mammalia > Chiroptera > Emballonuridae > Saccopteryx > Saccopteryx leptura. The sequence continues at coordinate 170,853,763 of NC_089508.1, forward strand.
GAGATGATAAAGAATTGTAACGAATCAGTGATAAGGGGCATAAAGGGGGAGATAGGAACAGAAGTTAAGAGGCTGGGAGGCTCTCCCAATGTATCATCTGTTTGTCCACACGCTCCCTTCTACACACAAGGACAACTAGCCAGAGACAGTAGTGACCAAGCTGGTTAGAAGCAGAGTAAGACATGAAAACCGTCCTCCTACAAAGCCAGTCCTTTCTGCACAGCCTCTCTCGATGTTACTTTATTATCCCTGTCATTGTCTAGCTCTTAGACCCTAAGACCGAGGGAGGGAAACAGAGCTCAAGCACCCCCTTGTTGGCCCCAAGACACAAGAGTACCCTCCAACCCCCATCACACCCCAGAACCCCGGGAGAACCCGGGTTGGGCGGGGCCTGGACACGCGCCGACAAGTCCAGCAGGTGGCAGCAGTGAGCAGCCGCCCCCCCCCCCCCCCCCCCGCGCTGCCACCCAGCGAGCCCGCATCATGGATGTCGAGCTCTCCTATTTCGCTTTGCTCGCCTTGGAATTCGAGACCCCAGACGAGGACCAGGATTCATGAACCCGTCGCAGGGGCCCGGGCAGGGGCCTCTGGCTCCCGACGCTGGCCGAGAGGTGGGTCCCGGGGCGGGCCGCTGCTCTCCGAAGCCGGGCGGGGACGCGCTGCCGGAGGAGCCGGCGCCCCGCGCGCTGCCCCCGCCCTGCCTCCCTGTGGTCCACACCCCCTTTGGGCTCCCGAGCCGCTGGGCTGGAGTAGTTGGGGGTGCGCGCGAGCAGGCGCTGCCAGCGCTCTTCTGCCTCTGATTCGGGTCCGAGGGCAGCAAGATCTGGGCGCCCGCGTCCTCCCCGCCGCCGCCTCCTCCCTGCTCTCACCTGCGCCCATTAGTCCACTCGCCTTCCAGGCCAGTGGCTACAGCCCAGACTGAGAGGGGAGGGGACAGCAGGGGGAGAGAGAGCACCTGAGGATACAGACCTGGCACTGGACTGCCTTTTCACCCCCCAGGTGATGAGTGAGGTCGGAAGATCGGAAGATTTTAAAAGCAACCAGGGCCTCCGTATTGAATGAAAGACCCAGTGCAAACGCATCACCATGAACACGAGCAGTAAGTGGGTCCTCCTCTCCTTTGCCATGGGAACAGGGTGGGGGCGGGAGGTGCAGGAGCCTGCGCCGCTGGGGCTGCCTGGAAGGAGGAAGGAAACCTGGCATCTAGGTGGACACATGGCCCCGGACTCCTTCTTGGTCCTGAAGTGCTCCTGGGCAGAGGAATAGGGGTCTGGCTTTTCGTGATAATTTTGGCAATATTTTATTGGCAGCACGACTTGCCTCTGCAAGGAAGGCTGCGGCTCTCCTTGTAGCCATGCCTGGGAAGGCCTGGGAAGCAGTAGTGTGGCCATTGTCTGACGGTAGGGGCTCCGAGGAGATCTCTCTGTCCACAGCTGGAAAGCCTTGGAGAGCTAGGCTTGTCCTGGAGCTGGGAGGAGCAGGGAGGCTGGCCCTGAGTGGGTGGGTCTGGAGATTGTTAAATACCCCTCTGCCCAGCACCTGCAGCCCCGTGGGCCCGCTGCTGATTTCATACACAGCAATAGGCTGGTTAGCCATCCCCAGAAGGAGAGAGAAGAGACAAGCCCTTCGGCCAAGGTCTCTAACATGCCAGAAGCAACAACTGCTTTGCAGAGTCAGGACCAGACATCTTGCTACTGGGCTGGGCCCCAGCTGTTGAGAAATGCAGTTAGAAATACAAGGAGGCCCAGTCCATTCTTGCCAATGTAGTCACTGGGACCATGGGCACCATCCTGAAGGGGAGGTCTGGGTCAAGTCCCCTTCCCTGCTCCTCACGGGCTGAGCTTGTGTGGGTCATTCCAGCAGCAGGTAGGGCCATTGAACCAGGGGATCCCCTGGAAACATTCACTTCCTTGAGTCTCTGACTTTCCCATCAGTCTCCTTTCTGGATCCCAGACTGCTCCTCTGTGAAACAAGAGGAGTTGATGAGAGACCCTTCTCATCTGAGAATCTACAAGATTCTTCTAAAAAAAAAAAAAAAAAGCTAGTACTAAGCAGCAAGACCGGAAAAATCAGTACCTTCTGAGGCTGTGTTTAGACCAAACCCACAATTTCCTTACCTTTCCTCCATGTCAAGGCCGTTGGCAGGGAGGAAAGCAAAGGGAGTGAAAGCCACCGAGATGGAAATGACTTGTATTTATTTACTATGTGTGTGTGTGACTTCTCTCTGCTGCCTGCCTTTGTGTATTACGTAGCTATGCTAAGCAAGGAGGGAGGCTGGACTCCCTGCGCCTCTCTCAGCCAAAGAATTTGCCTCTTGGCTCTGCCAGTCTGGAACGGGGCTCTGGCTTCCCACCAGGCTCGGGAAAGAGCACAGTTCTGTAGACCCAGTCGCGTAGTGGGCCACATGTTTGCCTCTGGTGCTTCCAAACAGATAGAGATGTGAACAGCCTGTCACTCCTCACTATCCCTAACACACGCTGAATTTATCGGAGTCCTTTCTCGCTAATTGACAGGAGAGAAAGGTGGCTCATCTTTTTTTCAAGTAACTAAGGAATAAAGTAACAAGCCACGGACCCTGCCCTCCTCTCTCTCTGGAATTGTGAGGAATTCTTGTCCTGTTAGTAACACTGAGTATTCTTTAAAGAGCAAAACAGAGATTCCTACCTCTTTTTTTTTTTTTCTTAAAGAGATAACAACCAATAGAGTTGAATACCGCAGAAAATGAAGACTGACAAAAATGTCATTCTGGCTTCATATACTTTTTCTAACGAGGGAGAATGTATTTATTTCCTAGGAATGGTGGAATATCAGAGCAGAATGACCTGGGCAGCCTTGGGGGTCCCTGAGGCCCCCATAAAAGGAAGTGCTACCTGGGGCAGCACTGTGGAGAGATTCGCCCAGGGGCTGGGCTCCATCATCACGAGGCTCCTCCCACCGCTGACAGCCTGCAGGTGGAGAGAGGAGAAATCAGACCTCAGTGGAGTGAAGGGGTGACAGGTTATAAGGGCCTGGGAGCAGGGTGTTGACAGGACATCTCTGGTGACCTGATCTAAGCCAAAATGCTCTCCCCTTTGGGATGTGACATTCTTTACTTAATCCTGGTGCCTGAACTGGAACCTAAGAGACATTCGTACTTAGTTTTTCTTTCACTTTCGTTTACCGGGTCCTCGCTTTCCACCAGCCACCGTGCTAAGCATCTTACCTGCACGATCACCGCAAACACCCAGCCTGGGAGGTTGGCATCATCGCTCCACCTGTATAGGTGAAATCTGCTGCAGGTTTACAATAGCTTCTTCAAGCCATAGGATGAGTAGTGGGATTATGAAAGGTTCTTGGATGCATAACATTTTGACAGTGCGTTCCATTTCTAACCCATGGTTCAAACGTCACTATGGAAGTGAGGGCAAAGCATGAGCTTGTTACTGAGTTCCTCGTCGCTTCATCTGGAGAAGAGGAGCAAGGGGCTGCGGTCTTGGACGGTGTGTAAGACTTGATAGAGCTTGGTCCCTGGAATCAAGTGGTCCTGGGTTCCAGGTCTCACTTTTTTCATTTATTAGCTCTGTGGTCTTCAGCATGGTTGTCCCATTGCAAAATAGGACTAACGGGACCTCCCTCGGTGTGGAATAGAGACACGTGTTAATGCGTTGTGTAAGATTCAGAATTTGGTACCTGGGCATAGCTGGCATCATGTCAGCACTGGTGGTCAGACTGTCGTCGTCACTGCAGTGCTTGTTTTGGCTGTTGCCAGTGTTGACGGTATGACATTAGTAAGCATTATGACCTTATGACATCATTCAACCTCGTGGACGTCATACCTGTACCATAAATTGAGAGGGATTCTACAAGTGTGATTTTCAGGATTAAACTGAGTTATGAGAAAAGGCTTTGCAAACATATGTATCTTGTTTTTATTAGTGAGAAACATGTCTCAGATGGCACAAGCAGGGGAGTGTCAGCGACACGTCAGTGTGCGTTTTTGTTTCATCGAAATCTTTTCTTTTGAAATCTAGCTGAGCTCCAGGACACCGCAGAGCAGGAATTTGAGAGAAAGGGGTAATTTTGGAGATGAGGGAGTGCGGTGGTGGTTCAGAGTTGGCAGAATGCAACAGGTGGGGTTCGGCCCTCGGAGCCAGTAAGGGAGGGGAAGGAGGGCTCCTTACAGGGAGAACGAGACCCCACAGGCTTAGGCAGGACATGCGGGGCTCAGGAACCCTGGGCTAACACCATCACTCCAGTCCCATGGGCGGAGAGCTTCAGGGGGAGGAAGAGAAACAGCAATTGTCTCTGCCCTGATCTCTATTTGGAGGGTCTACCATCCAGCCTTTTCTTCCTCCAGCCTGGACTCAGCTTAATTCCAAGGATATGTCCTTTGTCTCCTGACCCACTGAGGCAGCCCATACCTGGTTCCTGCCCTCCGCTCCAGCCCCCTCCACACTGCCCCGTCGACCCTCTGCACCACACTCTGCTTAAAATGCAGATCCCCTCGCTCTTAAGATGCAAGAGGAAACCTTCGTGAGACCTGCAGAGCCCCACGTGCCCGACCTTGCTCACAACCCCATCTCACCCACAGACGCCATTCTCCGTGTCCATTTACCTCCTTCCATTCCCTCTAACACCTGTGCCTCCCAACTTTGCATGTCCGGTTCCTCCCTCCTGGAAACCCTCCGGCTCCAGCATCAGCCCCTGTGCCACGCCCACCCTTCACGGGAGCTGGCCTCCTTACCCTCCAGAGCTGCAGAAGCCGGGGCAGTCCCCAGCCCTGCTCACAGCCCCTGCTGTCTGCTCTCTGTTCCTTCAGGGCCTCGTCTGTCATCACACACGCATCCATGTGATCACAGGCCACTCTCCTGAACCCACACAGCAAGGAAGGAGCTGGCCCCAGATCCCTGCTCTCCCACAATCCCCAGAGCCATAAGGATGCCGCCACCTAAAGTGCACATTTTTAGGCAATGATACTTTTTGGTTATTTCTTGTCAGTGTCTCCCATTCCCATGTTGGCCCCAGGATTTCCTAAGCTTCTAGGTCCAAAGCCAGGGAAGGCTGTTGACCTTGGCGTGCCACGGGCCCTGAGCACCTGAGTCAGTTCTATGTCCCATAAATGTGGTGTTCCTTGCTTGGGTCGGAACTCCCAAAGCTCCTAAAAGCTATGGCTTCCTTGCTGCAAAACCCAGTGCTGGCTTATCCTTGAGGTAGAAGCATCATGCGTACCGTGTGCAATGATGCCGAGAGCCACCCTCCCTCATTTCACAGCTTCCTCCTGTCCCCAGGCCCCTTCCTGGGTCTCCATCATGGGTTGGCATGCCAACAAGTTTTACTGAAGAGAGTACTGAGGGGGTCATACAGCCCCCAAAAAGACGGCATAGGGTAAGCAACACCGTGCCGGGGCGGTAAGAACCAGAGCTTTGGGGTATGGATTCCCAAGTTCAAATGCAAGGTCTCTCTCTGGTGTGCTCTTTCTGTGGTCTTGGACAGGATAGTTCATGTCTCTGAACTTGACTTTTATCATCTATAAACTGAGCACCAAACCCAGTGTACATAGTGGTTGTGAGGACTGAGTGAATTAACAGGAGAAACTCATTGGCACTGGATCTCGGGACAGGGAAGGGAACCCGGAGTTGAGCTGTCCACAGAGTAGAGTAAAGTTCTGGAATGACGGTATCATGAGAGCCAAACCCTCTGGTTGAAAATTAGCCCGTTTGGCTGGTATTGTCACCAGCCCGGGTTCTGTACACAGGGAAGCCGGGCTTTCAGGAAGATGACTAAGCGGGTGTTGTATACGGCACGGGTTGAAAAGGGCAATCCAGGAAGCTAAGATCCTAGATGAGAGACAGCCACCTAGTTTAGAAATCGTCTGAGGGCCAGGGTGTTGACGGTTGTAAGAACAGAAAGAAGGGAAAGGTCCTTTAAAAAATAAAGTCTGCATGGCCTAGCACCTGATTGAGTTATGGGGTGAAGGAGAGGAGGAGTCAGTCAGGGTCCTGGCAGGGAACAGACCGCCAATGTGAAGGAAGCTAAACAGAAGTCTTTGCAAGCTTGCAAGCGTGCGAGAAGGGTAGACAAACAAACAAGGAAAGCCGACAGTCCAGTGCTAGGAGGCTAGTAACAGCAGCCCATTACCATTCATACCACAACTGTCCCCAAGCCTGATGGGGCAAAAACCAATAAATGAACCAGAGACCCAGCAAGCTGTAGGTAAGGCCTGTCTGCTAGGAGCTGTGGCCCCTGGCTGCAGGAGGGCAGCCAGCGCATGACAACCCCAAGGAGGGAGGCCAGGGAGTAAATACCCTGACCTCTCCGCTCCTGCCCTGGGATCTCCCGCAGAGCTCCCCATCGGCTCAATCCAACCAGGAGCCAGAGAGCCAGGAAGGCTGTCGATGTCCCATCACGACCAGCCTCCAGGGTTCACTGCAGGGCAGAGTAGGGAGCCGCCTCGGATCTGGGGAGGCAGTGAGGACACACAGCAAACGGAGCGTGACGACCCTCTGCTGATGGCACTGACCAGGTCAGGAACTCGAAGAATTCCTTGAGAAAAGGTGCCATTACACAGACAAGCACAGGATGCCCTCTAAAAAAATTCTAAATTTGCAAAACAGAGATGAATGTATACTTTCTAAGGACAGAGTTGTTGTTGTTTTTAATAGTTCTTCCTAAATGAAGCAGCTGTGGACAAATGGTTACTTGAGGCTAACGGGGGGGGGGGGGGGGGGGGGTAGAGGAATAATGTAAGGAACGATTGAAAAAGCATATAACAATGTGATGAATGTAACACATCTCTGCAAATCACAATGTGATTTCAAGAGTCCTAGCATTGCCCTAGAGGAAGTGATATCAATCCTGAACTCCAGCTTTCCTATCTGGCAAAAGGTTTATCTTGCTCAGATAACATCTGCTGTGGTGAATGGTCCACAGCTGGCTGATACCCAACCTTAGCCAGATACTATTGTAAAAGAACAGAAAACAACCAGAAGTGTGTGAGCACTTCTGCCAATTACATTGTTCTCCTGTAGCTCTTAAGGGCACAGAATGGGACTAAACAGCTGCATTCAGATTCCAGCTCTGCTCTTTACTTGCTGTGCATCCCTGGGCAAGTCAGTTCACTTTTCTGTACCTGACCTCCTCATCTCTGATAATCACAGCGGGTATAATAATAATGCCTCTCTCATACAGTTGTTATAAAGAATAAATAAGTTAATCCTCGTGGATATGCTCGTGATTGCTTGAAACAGTGCCTGGCATGTAGCAAGTGTCTGTGAAACGAATAAAAAATAGTGTCTATTAGTTTGCCAGGGCCGCCATAGCAAAGTAACGCAAACCGGGCAGGTTGAACAACAGAAATGGATTCTCTCACAGTTCTGGGGGCTAAACGTCCAAAATCAAGGTTTCAGTAGGATTGGTTCCCTCGAGGGTCATGAGGAAACATCTGTTCCAGGCTTCTCTTCTTGGTCCATGGGAGACTCAGTTGATCCCAGGGTGCCGGGATTCAGTTGACCTAAAGACCAAAGTTAATTCTCTGTCCTATAAATGCTGTGTGTCTCACTCGGGTTGGAATTCCCAGAGCTCTTGAACCCTATGGCTTTCTAGGCACAAAACTCACTGCTGGCTCCCCCTCTGGGTGGGAGCATCATGCATACCACACACGTGGGTGCCAGGATCCACCTCCCTCCCTTCAGAGCTTCCTCCTGCCCTCAGGCCGCCCTGGGTCTTGTCCCTTTGTCTCTTCATGTGATTTTCCCTCTATATGCGGTTCCGTGTCTACTTTTGATAATGATACCAGTGGTGCTAGATGAGGCCCACCCTAGAACTTCGTTTTAACTTGCTTACTCCTCCCTGTAAAGACTCCATTTCAAAATAAGGATAGTGGGGGGTCAGGACTCCAACATATAAATTTGGAGGAAGACTATTCTATCCGTAATGTAGTATTTGTTAAGTAAATGACCCCCCAGAAGAAGACTTCACTGTGGATTGGCTTCCCCTGAATATCAGCCATTCCCCAGGGCTGCAGTAGGGTGCTGACAGTTGATTATTAAACACACGTGTCACAAAGGTTATCTGCCCAGTCTTGATGTTTAAACCCTACTTTCACCACCTGAGAGCCTGGGGGGAAGAGTTCACACGCAGGAGGCCCGCAGAAAGGAGGGCTGCAGTGGCTTAGTGGAGTGACTGTGGAGTCGGTCTCTCTGCAGAAAACACGCTTCCCACCCGACCCTCCATTCAGGTCATTATGGGCAACTGTCACATTTCAACAGTGTAACGGAACTTACAGTCATGGTGTTGGTTTTCAGTCTGCCTAGTTCCTGGGAATGTCCAACACGGGGAATAAGAATTGGATTGCTCATTTGCTCACTCAACAAATACTTACTGGCCAAAAGTCTGCACTGGCCCTGATGCTGGGGACTCAGCAGTAAGTATAGCAGACATGGCCCTTGCCTTCAGGGGCAACCAGGGCCAGCTGGTGACCAGCCTAATAGGAAATGTTTTATCTGCCCTATACCAGGCTTTCAATGAATTGAATCATTTGCCAACGTTGGGAAATTAGGGAATCAGAATTAAGATTTATAGCTTCTCTTAAAGAAATAACTAGAAGCCCTGGGCAGGTGGCTTTATTGCTTAGAATATTGTCTCAGTATGTCAAGGTTACAGGTTCAATCCCTGGTCAGGGTACATACAAGAATCAACCAATGAGTGGATGAATAAGTAGAACAACAAATAAATGTTTCTCCCTCCCCCCTTCCTTTCTCACTCAAAAAACAAACAAACAACAACAACAACAAAATAACCCAATACTTTTAAAAAAGCAAAGAAAACCCCTGGAAGTCTGCATCCCCGGCCCTATTTTCCTGTTGGACGGCAGTCAGGAGGATGGCCTGCTGTCAGTGGGCACACTGGTCTCTAGTGTGTCACAGTTGCCACCACTTCCTACTAAAGTTGCACAAGAACAGCTTAATATTTTTATGCTACCTAGCTACTGTAAGCATTTGAATTTTTAAACCCCTGTCTAGATGATCCACATAACAGCACAGTGAGAAGTGTAGCTTCACACAGAGACGTGGCAACTGCAGCATAGCTGTTAATTATTATGAAAGAAAGTCCTGTCTGGAGTTCGCGATTGATTAACACTGCCATGCTGTTGAAGTCCTCTCGAAGTGAGCAAAACCCGACTGCATGTCCTTATTCCCCCAGCTGAGCTATTCCCAGAAGGGAGATATCATATCCTGTTGGCTATGGTTGGGCAAACAATGTCCCACCCCAGCTCCTAAAGGTCAGCTTTGTTTCCAGAGGAACGTATGAGTGGGGGATTAGGCACAGACCAAAGGAAGGATATTCTGGATAACTGGTTCCAGCTCTGGGCACCTTTTCCAGCCAAAGGAAGGTGCCCTGGGAGGCTGAAGGTTCCAGAGATTGCCATGGCATATAGGACGTGCCTGTGTAGTTGAGGACATCTGGTCAGCAGCGTGAGCTCCATAACACTCAGGTCAGTTTATACACCCACCCAGCTAAGGAGTGGTTACTGAAAGACCACACACTGACCCCATTTGGCTACTCAAGACCTCTCCTCTGTCAATCTGGGCTTCTCCCTGATAAAGACAGTGAGAGAGCGGATAATGTCAACAGCATTTCTTCAGATAAGGCAGATTTTCTCATTCCCCTGGAAGCAATCAGGGTAGCAAATAATTCATAGAAAGCAAAGCACACTGCCTGGCACATAGTAGGTACTCTAAAGATATTTGATGAATTCCTTTATTCACGAAAAGCTCACTCTCTTTTTCTTTATAATGAAGACCTCCCTGCTAAGCTCCAGGTTCATGTTCCCAACCATCTGCTAAGTTACCCACCAGGATGTTCCAAGGCATTTCAACCTAAATTTTAATAAATTTAAATAAACCTCCAATTCAATAAATGTATGTTCTTCAAAGAGAATGAAGGGGGAAACACGGCTCCAGCTCTCTCGGGCCAGTTGATTGCTAGAACCTCCATCTGCCCAGTCACCTATGTTAGTCCTTGCCTATGCTTCCTTTTCCTTCATACTCCCATGTCCATTGTTGTCCACATCTGGTCATTCCTACGTCTCAAATGTGGCCTCAGCTCTCCCCCTCCTCAACTACCATGACTTCTCAATGTCTGTGACAACAGGCATGGCAGCCATTGGAGTGAAAGGTTGGGTGGGGGTGGGGGTGGGGGTGGGGAGGTTGATCTCAAGTTCGGCGGGAAGGAACGGAGCCGTGTGGGCTGCTGGCCACTGTGATTCCAGGCTGCACGGGCAGGAAAAGGCAGTGGTACCGCTCCGCAGAACCCTGCTTAGCTGTGTCTGGCGCATTGTGTTCAGGGAGGACAGTGATCAATTGGAGCGTGTCCAGGGAGGAGTGGCCACATGGTGGAAGGACTCGAACGTGCCAGGGAGACGGCACTGCAGGAGCTGTAGGGAGATGCCGGAGTCAGCCCCTCACACTGGTTTTGTGTTTGCCTGAGAGTGTGGGTGACCGCGTGACAGTTTCACCCGACGCTATTGGAGTGAGCCGGCCACCCAGAAGTCTCTAGCCTCTTTCCTGAGTGTATCACCAGGCAGAAAAGGGGTCCAGACAGGCTCCACTTTGCCGCCCTGTTGCTCCCAGGGCCGGGGCTGCTGCTGTGTTCTCCTGCGACAGCCCTGCCCCCTCTCCTGACAGACCTCCACGCTCTACTGCCTGTATCATTTCCAGAGCTGCTTCCTCGCATCTGCTCAATTTTGTGCGAAGCGCAGGTCTTTCTCCATGGGTTGTTATCTCTTGCCCTCACCAGCACCAGCTGGGCCAATGAAACAACTGCGTTGCACTAGTTGAGTGACACAATTGATCTATTTTAAGCACCTGAAGCACCCTGGACCAAGTGCCAATCTTCCCACAGCAGGCTGCTCTCAGCATGCGGGAGCAGGGGCAGCCAACCGGAGGCCTCCTCTGCTTTGTGAAATCTGGGGAAGCAGCCCAGGGATCCGGACTTTGCCTGGCCAAGGACGATCTAAGGCAACCATAAAATTAGACATTTTCACAGTCAGCATGCGCCGTTCTGGAAGGGCAGTTGCCAGTGAGGTCAGGATTACATGGTACAGGAACCTCGAGTGACCATAAATTCCTCTTTCAAAGGGCAGAGATAGAGCCTGGGCCCCTTAGATGCAGGGAGAAGGGACGTGGGAGGGAGCGTTTTTGGAACAAAGAGAAGCCCAACCCACATCCCAGATGCCTTCGCCTCAGATCAATTTTTCCTCCTCCTCCTAATCAAGAGACATTCTTTCCCAACTATAGCCTATCTGAGCGTCAATGTTTTAGAAATAATATTTTTTAATCCTTGCAACAAGCCTTCCTGGGCATTGCCTGTATTCTGATCTAAAGAAGGTCTCCATGTTAATGTTGGCTCACACCATCCTTCCCAGAACTTGCCACCGTCAGTAATTGTTTTATCCAAGAGCTTGTTTTCTTCCTTTCTGTCTATTATCCCCTTTCGACAATAAGCCACACGATGGCTCTGTGACAAGCCTGTCTTTTTTTGTTCACTGCCGAGTCCTCCCAACACATTGCCGCGCTTGACACTGAGTGCTGACTGTTAATAATAACAGTTCACATTTCTTGAGCATGTACTGCATACCAGGCACAGCGCTAAGCGCTTCGCAGACGGAAACTCCCTGAAACCTCACAGAAGGCCTGGGAGATACACACTAATGTCATCCTCCTCTTACTAAGGAGAAAAGGTCATTGGCCCCAAATCTCACATTTAATAGGTAATCAACAGCATATATGAATAGATGAGTTTAATGAGGAATATTTATATCTTCTTTTGCATAGAAGGGAAATGAGCTTAAAAAGTTAAGTCACCTGGCCATGGTCCCATGAGCCAGGAAGTGATGGGACAGGTGTTTGCAACTATGCTGATTTGCCTCCTTCACCCTTCCTGCTTCCTCCTGTTTGCTGTCTTTCCCCATTTTTCTGAGATGAAAGTCACAGGGGGGAGTGGGATTTGGTGTCCCAGCACTGCTGTCCCATTCACTGGGGCAGTGACACCAACCCCTGTGCTGGGTATGGCAACATGCCAGGCACTGTGAGATCAAGGTGCACAGGACAGGGAGCAGGACCTGGGACTATCTCCTCCCAGCATCCCTGGAAGACGAGGAAACATCACGGTGTTGAGAGGGAAGAGTGAAGAGGAAGACGGGTCCGAGTCCTTTGGGAAACCTGGGGAATACTGTGTGGAGAAGACCTTGAGACATGAATAAACTTCTGTTAGGTGGAGTAGAAGGGAAGGAAGGGGCATTCCAGATGGGTTTATTCACTCATTCTCCCAGGCAAGCATTCCACAAACCCTTGTTGTGCAACTTCTGCATCCCGGGCTCTTGGCTCGCGCAGAAGGCGAAATAAACAGAGGCGGAGTGTTTGGGGAAATGTCAGGAAGTCCAGCTTGCGTACACCCTATAGAGTGTGAGTAGGTGGAAAGTAAGGAAATAAGGCTGGGGAGGTGGGGAGGATCAGATCCTTGAGAGTTTTAAATGCCAGCCTAGAGAGTATTTGTTACAGTCTGAAGCCAATGAGGAGCCAGGAGGGGTTTAGAGCTGAGCAGTGACCCGACCAGAGCTGTGCATTATTTAGGACCATCTCCCCGGCAACACGTACCCGATGGATCAGAGAGCCCGGAAGCAGGGAGAGGCAGGCTAAGTGCAGTGATGCCGCTGTGAGTGGGAGAGGGGAAGGCGTGGGCTGCAGAGATGGTGGCATGGCTTGGTAGCCCTCTGAGCGTTAATGTCGGCATGACCGCTCTTACGCCCACAGGTGGACCTGTTATCCGGTTCTGATTTCTGGGACTGTGTGAACTGATACTTTGAAAACTAGGTTACTGACCAAATCAAGATGCCTCGATAGTGTCTCTGGTAAGCACTGGAGCTGTGGAGTCAGACTGCCTGGGTTCAAATTCCAGCTCAGCCACTTACTAGCTGTGCAGCCTCCAGAGTCTCGCTTACCCCAAAGCTTCAGTTTCTTCTTCAGATGGGAACATTAGGGGAGCGCTGAGTGAGGGGCTGGACCCGAAATGCTTAGTACAGTGCTTGACACCTAGGAAACAATATGATTAATAGCGGTCAAGTAACCGGATACATTGGTGTTGGGGAAACCCCCTTTAAATATACAAATTCATCAGTGCACAGTACTGTTAGGATACAGCCACTCCTGAGCATCCCATTGGTACAGGGGAACAGAGGTATGTTTTGATAACCCGGGACTTTTGTTTAGCTAACATGTAAGGCGTGCCTATTCTACATCAGACTATATTCTGAACTTTCCATGAATTATTCGCTTTTAATCCTAGGCATGAGTCAGAGGTGAAATTAATGTTGTAGGGGACATTTTTTATTGAGTAGGAAGCATGTCATACTAGAGCAAGGTTGACACTCTTTTCCTGTAAAGGGCCAGGTAGTAAATAGTTGGAGCTTTCTAGGCCATGCGGTCTCCGTAGCAGGAGAGCAGCCTAAACAGTGTGTCTCAAATGGACGAGGCTACAGTCTAATCAGAATTTACTTAGAAAAATAAATTATGGAGAGGGATTTGGTCCGTGAGCTCAAGTTTGCTGACCCCTATACCCCATCTCTTCCAACTTTGACATTCTGATCCAAAATGATGGCATAGGAATGCCTAATCCTTCTCATTGAGTTTATGTTTGTAACTACAAGGGGAGTTTGGCAGAGCAGATGCACTGGGAATATAGACACAGGAAGGACCGGACATTCTGTTTGTGGCCTTCATGTTCGGCATTCCCCTGAATTCACACTCTGGTGTTGTATGACTCTTCTCAAGTGGCCACCAAATGCCAGGCGGACCAGGCTGCCCGGGAGCTGTTCAGGAGCCAGATCTCGGGCTGCAGAGAATGACATTCAGACCAGAGACTCTCCCAAGTGGGAAAACACAGACATTCCTGGCCAGTGCTCCAGTGTCCAGGGCAAAGCCTGCTCCTGCTTTGCTGCCGTTCACATTCCCCTACTCCAAGCCCACATTCCCTTATAGTGAAACACAGTGGCCAGAGTGTCTGTCTGACATGCCTTATCATCTCTCCTGATTCTTTGCAAGAACTTCCCCCGATTCCATGTAGTACTAATGGGCTGTCGATGGTGGTGTTCAGTGCCTCCCCCAGGGGATGGCATATGACCTAGTCTAGCCAACCAGAGTTTCCGATCTACCTTAGCCACAGGATTTATTTGCTCAGCGGTGGACATTAGACCCAGGAGAGGCCTGCTCGGGTATTTCCTGAAGTTAGATAGGAAGATATTGGGAAGGAGAGGTATTCATCCAGCTGAGGTTACTGAGCTAAGGAGATGAGGGTCGCGGATACTGTGGCCACGTTTGTCTAACATGTGAGAAGAGACTGTCTTGATGATAGAGAAGTCAGATCTCTGACTGTTTAGTACAACCCCTGCATCCAGCCAGACCTGAGGCCAGAGGCTACCTACCACGCCCCACCCTGAGACCTCTCGGTTGCAAGAACCAAATTAAAAAAAAAAATCCCTTGGTTCCGGGTGCATTCTAAATAAAGGCACTTTTATGGCCCTGGCCGGTTGGCTCAGTGGTAGAGCGTCAGCCTGGCGTGCAGAAGTCCCGGGTTCGATTCCCGGCCAGGGCACACAGGAGAAGCGCCCATCTGCTTCTCCACCCCTCCCCCTCTCCTTCCTCTCTGTCTCTCTCTCCCCCTCCCGCAGCCGAGGCTCCACTGGAGCAAAGATGGCCTGGGCGCTGGGGATGGCTCCTTGGCCTCTGCCCCAGGCGCTAGAGTGGCTCTGGTTGCAACAGAGCGACGCCCCGGAGGGGCAAAGCGTCGCCCCCTGGTAGGCGTGCCAGGTGGATCCTGGTAGGGCGCATGCGGGAGTCTGTCTGACTGTCTCTCCCCGTTTCCGGCTTCAGAAAATACAGAAAAAAAAATAAAAATAAAAATAAAGGCACTTTTATTTATTTATTTATTTATTTTGCTATTCTTCCCATCCTACAATCACCCTCATGTATCAAAATCCTAGCCATCTTCCGGCTAAATTAAAGATGCTTCCGCTCCTGCTTTCTCATATGCACTCCTGTGTGATTTTGTTCCCTCTTCTGAAGTCCTCAGCCCTTGCTTAAAACATCCTTATGGTTACAGGTCATTTGCTATAAGCCAGCATGGTTTATTCATGTGCATTTCCTATCATTCCTAGATCATATGCTCCTAGAGGGCAGGAGCCATGTGCCAGGAGGGTAGAGCATATTTGCTCCCAAACTGCAAGCCCCAGACCACTGGGGAGCCGGAGTATTACTGCTGGAGCTGACAAATTCGCATGCGCACCGCGCTTTAGATGCATAATATTCCATCAAATGCATGGGGTTGAGAAGTTCAATATGGCGGAAAGCTCCCAGAACTGTTACACGCCACACCAATATAGAGAGGTTACCAAATATCTTCGACATAAAAAAGGGAGCCCTCAAATGATCTGGATGTGGCTACATGGATGTATACATATGTAAAAATTGTTGAGCTTAACCCTTCAGCTTTGTGTACTAGACTCTGAGCAAGTTATGCCACAATAAAAAATAAAATCTAAAATAAAAATAAGGGAGTCCTCCCACTTGACAAGCCTGCCTATCACTAGTCAATACACAAAAATTAATTTGAGGTAGATCATAGACCTCCATAAACTACAGCTACAACTATACAGCTTCTAGAAGAAAGTACAGGAGAATATGACCTTGAGGGAGGCAAGGACTTCTTAGAACACTTAAAGCAGCAGAAATGGGCAAGAAATTCTAACAGACACTTCACAAAAGAACATATGCAAATGACCAATAAGCCCACAAAAAAGTGCTCAACATCATTAGTCATCAGGGAAATGCAAATTAAAACCACTTTTTTACACCCACCAAAATGGCTAAAATTCCTCAGGCGTTGTGTGGGGAATGTAAAATAGTACAACTTTGGAAAATGGTGCATTTCTTAACAAACTCAGCACACAGCTACGTATGGTCTGGCAACTCTTCTCCTAGGTGTTCACCCATACCGAGGAGATGAAAACATATCTCTTGCAAAAAAGATTTGTGCAAGAATGTTCCTGGCAGCTTAATTCATAATATCCCAAAGCTGGATACAACCCAGATCTTCCTCTACAGACAAAAGCAGAAACAAATTGTGCTACATTTACACAATGGAATACTACTACTGAGCAAACAAACCAACTGGTGCTACATGCAACAGCATGAATGAATCTCAGAAGCATGCTGAGTGAAAGGAGCCAGACACAGAAGCACATGCTGTATGATTCCATTATATGGAGTCCAAGAGCAGACAAAACTAATCTATGTGGAAGGAAATCATAACAGGGTTTGCCTCTGGTTAGGGGGAAGAGTGATTGTAAAAGGTGTCAGCAAATCATCTGGAGTGATGGACATGTACCCTATCTTGATTGAGATGTTGTTTACATGGGCTTATATAACTGTTAAAACTCATTGTAATGATCTATTTCGTTATTTGTAAATGATATACATACACACAAAGAGAGAGAGAGAGAGAGAGACCCTTTAAAGGATTCCTAGGCTTAGAAACAGAACTGACTCCAAAATTCAACTCACCCAACTCTGTGACATCTGCTAGTATCCTCATCAATTCAGTGGGCCCATCCTATTACTTGCTTACCTCAAAAGGCTGTTTCAACTATAACACCTGGGAAAGAGCTTGGTAAACATTTAAGCATTGTACATTCCAACTTATTTTGCTCAAGTGTCTCCCTGGCCTTGACACTCCAGTTATTAGCCTCCTTGAACCCACCACATGCTTCCTAGCCTCAGGGCCCTTGCACGTGCTATTTCTGCGCCTGCTCTGTACTTGCCCCTGGGCTTCCACGGCTGGCTTCCTTGCCTTTGTAGTTGCAGCTCAAATATTTTACTTTCATATTGCCTGTCCCCAACCCTTATTCTGTTCCTTTATTCAGCTAGTCACAGTTTGTAACTATTTGTTTATTTACTTACTACGCATCTTTCCCACAGAGCTGTAAACTCCCAAAGGAGAAGAAAGATGCCTGTTTTATTTACTAGTGTCTCCCCAGTCCTTAGTGCATAGAAATCAGCCAGTAAATATCGCTGAATAAATAACTGCACCAACGAACATGAGCTTTGGTGCTTGGACTCCATCTGCTTGTGCTGACTCTGTACTTTCTGCTCGGAGCCAGGTCTCCCCTGAGGCTTGGGGGATGCCCATGAAGTGACACCAGGATAATGCTAGTTTCACAATAGTGTGCTCTCTCAGGGAAAGCTTTTTCTATCAAGAGGCTCAGGGAAACTGTAGGATACCTTGTCCTTAGGAAGACTGGGACACCTTCTATGTGTAGCTGTGGTCCCTCCGTTAGGCTGTAGCCTGGGGTTCTGCATCTTTCTCTAGGTCAAGAAGAATCCGAAGTATAAACAGGCTAACCACACAGGGGTTGTCTCTGTCTCTAGGGCCCTCCGCATCCAAGCCCAGCACAGGGCCCTAGAGCAAGTGCAGTGAATGCCTGTGTCCACATCCATCATCTTATTTGCCACTTTTCAGACCTCTGACCCACCTTGGAGAACTTTTCAGCCTAATCCCCCCCCCCCTCTAATATTCAAACCACCGTTTTGGGGGGCGCAGGGCTTTCTGGACCCGAATACCGTTGCCCTCAGTGAGGCCGTTTTTCTCCATGGTGTCAGCCCCAGGCCAAGGAGCTGCCCCTGAGTCCAGGGCACTTGGGCATTGCCCACAGCTAATCTGCCTGCAAGAACTCTCTGAAACCTTCTGTTTGAAAACTGGAGTGTGTTGGCTGACCTGGATTATTTGGGCTGCCCTGACGTCAGTGCTGTGGGGAAATGCTCTTTGGCACTAGCAAAGTCCACTTGACGGTATGAACTCAGGGAATGCTCCGGTAAGAATGTAAGGGGCTTTGAAATAGGGAGACGTGTACCCCTTCCCCCACCTCCTCCCTTCGTAGTCAAAATTCTACTTTCTCCCTGCCTCGCTGTCTCCCTTGAAGTCCGTATTCTTTTCAACAGATAATGTCAATAAGCCCTTTATGTAAGTAGGATTTGGGGCTACTCTGTTTCTCATCGGAGAATCCATCCTGTGCCAATGAGTTTGGGCCTCGGGCCCACATGTTAATTATTGTACCAGGGCTCCTGGAGTCGACTGGGGACAGAATGCCTCTTTGGCGAGAAGAGAGGTACTCTGGTAGGATTTTTTTTTTTTTTGAAGCATTAATCTAGCTTAGAGAGGCTGACGGAATGAAAACGCTGGTATGCTTCATTGATGTTTGCTCCTTCTTCTCTGAGCTCTTAACTGGGGTTTGAAAAATCAAATGTTAATGAATCTTTGGGGATTTCGTGAACTTATATTGGCAACATGGCAATAATCATTTTTTTGCTGACATTAGTTCCAGGAAATAATAATAGTATTTTAGGATGCAAAATGGTGGGAAGGAAGTCTAGCGATGTGGTGTGTGTGTGTGTGTGTGTGTGTGTGTGTAGAAAAGAAAGCCCCCTGAACTAGGTATCCAAAGGGGTGTGTTGGAGTCTAGCTACATCTCTTCAGTTCCCTAAGCCTCAGTTTTCTCATCTGTAAAACAGGTAGAATGTTATCTTGCCAGGCTCATATGTTTAATGACTGTCAAATGATGCAATGAATGGAAAACTCTTTGAGTTAGCCTCTCTTTTGCTCGTTATTAAGTAGATGCCTTCTTCTCTCAGCTATTCTTTGAGAGAGAAGGCAGCATTTATTTGAATTGTTGTTTTTTATTACATTAGGTTGCTGGCTATGTTTCTTCATTATAATTCTACACAGAAATTGAGCACAAGGCAAACCCAGCTTTATTTGGGTTGTAGGTAAATGGGGCAAGGTAGAAAGAGTCCGTTCATTGTGAATCTAATATCCTTATATACAACTGTCCTAATTTCAAGTATTCCATCCCATTGTTAGGCCATGCATCTAACCATGCGTTTCAGTATCTCATTCAGAAAGCATGGTCTCTATAATTAAATGATGATTTTTAAAAAAGAGGTGCAGGACAATAAGCATAAGATAGAAACTTTTCTCCTCTCTTTGTGTCTGGAAGGACAGTGAGCAACCCAGACCAAGAGAGAAAGAACCCTTTCATCGTGCCCATCAGAGCAGGTGACTAAATTGGCCGACAGGCCCAGAATTTCACCCTTCGGCTCCTTTTACAATTCCCCAGGTGGACGGTGCCTGTCACGGGGATCCGTCAGGTCTAATTTGGGAAGAGCACCCTGCATACGGCTCAGGAGGCCTCGCTTTTGACTACTCCCCTCGGCCAATGTGCTGACACTTCTCAGATGCTCCCGAGACCGCTTCTACCAGTGACTACCATCACAAGGGCAGTGAGGCAGGAGCAGACAGGACCTTCTCCTGCCGAAAGCCATCTGCCTCAACGTGCATTTTCCAGGACGTGTAACGCGTCTGAACATGGAAGGACCCCTGGCGTGTCTGTTGTGGAGTGGGAATCTCCCTGCGTTGAGAGGCAGTGGGATGTGTTTGAGGGAAGAGAAAGCAAGCCAGTGTGGCTGTCCTCTATGGCTGGTGGGCAGGCGGGTCTGAGATGAGATGGGGGAGGCTGGCAGGGAGAGGCCGTGCAGGGCCTCAGAGACCATGACAAGGTGTTGGGCTTTGTCCCAAGAGCAAAGGGAAACCACTGAATGGTGTTAAATGCCGCTGGAGGAGGTGCGATCAGGATTAAGCACCATCGGATTTGCATCATGAGATGAGATTTGCATTTTGAAAGCCTCACTCTGGCTACTGTGTGGAGGAGGAGTGGGAAAAGGAGGCCAGTTAGGACCTGTTGGGATCCTCCAGGCTTCAGATGATAGGGCTGAGGCTAGGGGTTGATGGTACAGGACATCTTCTGCTCCAAGGACATGACACGGTCTTGATTCCCTGGCAGCTTTTATACCCTTCGTACTATTGAAAATAAGGATCTGGTGTGTATATTAGTTTGCTAAGGCTACTGTAACAAAACACTACCTGTGGGTGGCTTAAACAACCGACAGTTATTTTATGACAGTTCTGGAGGCTAGAAGTCCGAGATCAGGCTGTCAGCAGGGCTGGTTTCTTCTGAGGCCTCTCTCCTTGGCTTGTACGTGGCTCTCTTCTCCCTGTGGCTTCACGTGGTTATCCCTCTGTGCCTGACTATGTCCTAATAGCCTCTTCTTATAAGGACAGCAGTCATACTGGCTTGGAGCTCACCCTAATGTCCTCATTTTAACTTTTTCATCTCTTTAAAGACCCTGTCTCCGAATATAGTCACATCTGATTCCCGACATACTTTATTTTCTTGGATTCCCTATAAAGGGTATTTAGATCACCTGTACCATTTCTAGTCTTTGTTATTGCCCACCCCCACCCCCACAGATCCTCCTAGTAACCACGTTATGTATAGGAAAAGCTGCCTGACCATTTGATGGATTTCATTTGGGTTTTGCTCTTCCTCCAGAATGTCGAACTTGACTGTGCTGTGATTTCTCTTACAGCGTGGTTCAGCCACGGAAAGGGACTGTCCTGGTGACTGGGTACTTCCTGGGAACAGGTCTGTTGCATTTGCCTTCCTTGTGGGCTCAAGAAGTACCTGTTTTAGGAAACAGCAGTCAAGTTCATCCTGACCAAAAAACTTGACTCCTCATTCCATCCCGTGGGTGTGTCTAAATGTTTGTCTAATGCCCGCAGGAATACTCCAGGGCACATAGACACGAAAAGCATCCCTCCTCAGGTAATGTACATCTGCTAGAGAAATAAAGCAAGCACAAAAGTGACAATATTACAAGGTATACTCTGCTCTTGGTCAGTGGCTCTCAAAATGTGGTCCCCAAAGCAGCTGCATCAGCTTCACCTGGGGACTCAGCCCCTACTCGGACCTACTGATTCAGGAATTCTGGGGGTGGGGCCCAGCAATCTGTGTTTTGACAAGACATCCCAGGATTCTGAGGCATGCTCAAGTTTGAAAACCTCTGCTTAATCCTAAGAAGAGCATGCCCTAAGGTTTTCTTTTTTGTTTTTTTGTTTTGTTTTGTTTGTATTTTTCTGAAGTTGGAAACAGGGAGGCAGTCAGACAGACTCCCGCATGTGCCCGACTGGGATCCACCCAGCATACCCACCAGGGAGCGATGCTCTGCCCATCTGAGGCATTGCTCTGTTGCAACCAGAGCCATTCTAGCACCTGAGACAGAGGCCATAGAGCCATCCTCAGCGCCCAGGCCAACTTTGCTCCAATAGAGCCTTGGCTGCAGGAGGGGAAGAGAGAGACAGAGAGGAAGGAGAGGGGGAGGGGTGGAGAAGCAGATGGGCGCTTCTCCTGTGTGCCCTGGCTGGGAATCGAACCCAGGACTCCTGCATGCCAGGCTGATGCTCTACCACTGAGCCAACTGGCCAGGGCTTTCCCTAAGGTTTTAAAGAAAAAGAACTCCTATTTGGAGTGGGGTGGGGGGAGAAGGGAGCTGGCCATATTTCTAGACGTGTGTTTCCTACAAGATAGGCCGTGAAGAGTGGGTTGGAGTTTAATGTTTATGTAGATGATCATATTTACTCCAATTGCCATCTGTATGTTTATGTATTTCTTTTGCGAGAGTAATTAACAGCCTGGACTCTATAACTTGAAAGATCTGCTAGCTGTCCTTCCTTGCATTTTAACTGCCTCGGTGTGAGTTTGAGGCTTCCACCAACATATGCTCAGTTATAGAATGGGTAGTTATGGTTGGAGGCATTTTATTGGAGGATACTTTCCATTCAAAACACTGCTTGAATTGGAAGTGGAGATTCTCCCTCTATATTCTGAGACAAATCAGACCGAAGCCTTCTTGAATCTCATGGTGGGTAGGGATCATCTAATCCCCTGGTCAGCAAACTGCAGCTCACGAGCCACATGCAGCTCTTTGGCCCCTTGAGTGTGGCTCTTCCAGAAAATACCACGTGCGGGCACTACCTTGATAAGGAATGTACCTACCTATATAGTTTATGTTTAAAAAATTTAGCTCTCAAAAGAAATTTCAATCATTGTACTGTTGATATTTGGCTCTGTTGACTAATGAGTTTGCCAACCACTAATCTAGTCTAATAACCCAGCTACCAAACCTCAGAGTTGGCCGTGAATGCTGAGTAGCACCAGGACACTCAGCATAGACACATGCCTCTTCTACTAGCCCAGTGAAGAATTCTGTAGCACAGGTGGGCAACCTATGTCTCAAAGGTCAATTCTGGCCCACTGCCTATCTTTATAAATAAAGTTTTATTGGAATGCAGCCATGCTCATTCACCTATATATTTTCTGAGGCTGCATTTGTACTACAATAGTACAAAATTTTAATCCCCACCTTAAGACTTTATACTTTTAAGAACTCTTAAATTGCCAGTGACCCAAACTCAGTTCAAGCTACCCAAGTTAAATGGGAACCTCTTGGCTCTTGTACCTTTGAAGTCAAAGAAAGGTGTGAGTGGAGTAGCTGCTCTTGAGATCCAAATAGACTGTCTTCTCTACGTCTGACGGTTTCTCCCGCGCCTCCCATGATCAGGCTCTCCTCCTGCTCACACAATTTGATGAACACTTCTGCCTTCACTGCCCATTTTCGTTTCGCCCCACCCAGTTCACTCTGCTAAATTCAGGTCATTTTTCTGGAATAGTGAATCCTGCAGCTATAACATGAACACTCAACTTGGCATTAAAAGTCCTGGGTTCTAGTCCTCACTGTGCTATTAAATACAAAAACATGAGAGAAGATGTCGAGGCCCTGAAAATCCAAAATTCCCTCAATAGATAAAAGGGATTGCTTTTATTTTAGAATCAAAGCACAGTTAAGCTGGCACAGGCCTGAAAGTTCATCTTATCCTGCTGGTCTGGGTGGCAAAATGATCCCTAAATGTGTTTTATTTGACTTACATAGTGTTCTTTTTTTGTGTGTTTTATATTTGAGCCAGGCTATAAAAACTGGGAGATTTTACTTTAAAATCCAAACCTCTGGTTTTTCTGAGCCCAAGTCCTCGCATGGCAGGAATCAGTCCAAACCAAGCGGGGGCTGTCCACCCTGCTTGGCCACGCCCTTCATCTGACCCCAGCCCACTCACTCATTTGCATGACCTACCTACCTCCTTAAGCACTGAGTTCATGCTCTCCCTCATTTAATACAGCTTTCCATCTGATTCCTATCTGTTGAGCCCAGCGATCACACAGCCCCAGCCAGCTTCCCACACAGGGGAAGCTTGCTACCTAGAAAGGCAGTCCATGTCATCTCTGGGCCGCTCTGACTGCTGGGAAACTTTTCCCTGTATGATCCATCCTTGTTAGCATCCCACAATGGATAAATGACCTGCTCCAAATCTCCCACTGTGTTGGAGCATTAGAAATCAAAGATGTCAGTATGGCTCATCAAGCTAATGGTCTTTTTACTCCACATGATGGAGGTATTTCTTTTTCTTTCTTTTTTTTTTCCGAAGCTGGAAACGGGGAGAGACAGTCAGACAGACTCCCGCATGCGCCCGACCGGGATCCACCTGGCACGCCCACCAGGGGCGACGCTCTGCCCACCAGGGGGCGATGCTCTGCCCCTCCGGGGCGTCGCTCTGCCGCAACCAGAGCCACTCTAGCGCCTGGGGCAGAGGCCAAGGAGCCATCCCTAGCACCCGGGCCATCTTTGCTCCAATGGAGCCTTGGCTGCGGGAGGGGAAGAGAGAGGCAGAGAGGAAGGGGGGGTGGAGAAGCAAATGGGCGCTTCTCCTATGTGCCCTGGCCGGGAATCGAACCTGGGTCCCCCGCACGCCAGGCTGACACTCTACCGCTGAGCCAACCGGCCAGGGCCTGATGGAGGTATTTCTTTCCCACCTCTTCACCCACTCACTAACCTCCATTGCAATGTAGGGGTGGGAAAGTGTACTTTTTAAAAAAAGTCATTTAACATCAATTTTATTTTTTACTGAAAAATTTACATTTACAAATATTCTGAAGAACAGGAGTTGGCAAACTTTTTCTGAAAAAGAGGGAGAGAGTGATTATCTTAGGCTTTGCAGGTCAACTACTCAATTCGGCTGCTTTTGCATATAAGTAGCCATAGATGGTACATAAATGAATGGGCATGGTTGTTTTCCAATAAAACTTTATTTACAAAGACAGACAGTGGGCCAAAATTGATTCTTGAGCCATAGTTTGCCCACTCTTGCCACAGAACCATATAGTGAGCCCACAAAAGAGGTGTGTGTCTATGCTGGGTGTCCCAATTCCATGCGTCTTGCAAGGCCAACTGAGATATGGCATTTCCAAGTAGCTTGCCCTGGTTCCTCTGCAGGAAATTATCTCTATGGCAAAAAGCATCCCCATAGAGGACTGTGTTCCCATTTCACTTCCACCACCGACTTCTACTAGTCGACTACTCCGTCCACCCACCGCTGCTTGGCTAACTTTGTCCATCTCCAGAGCGGCTCCAGGAAGCTTTCCCTGACAGCTTGGATGCTCCCATAGCATAGACACATGCCTCTGGTTCCACAGAGTGCCTGCAGCAACAAGTGACTAAGAGTAGCTTAAGCAATCTAGACATATCTAGTTAACAGAATAGAAAGTCCAAAGAGGGGCAGATCCAAAGCAGGTTAATTCAGAGGCTCAGCATTGTCCTCAAGCACCTAGATTCTTTCCAGTTTAGGTGGCTCACCTTAGACTTCATCATGAGCAGTAAGACTGCAGTTCCACTATATCAAGTGAACAGCAACCTTCAGAAGCCAAGAGCAAAGATAACTTTCCACTCCACCAGATCTTCCCTTGTTTCTTAGCGGCCAGGAGTATAGCATATGCTTTGCCCAACTCAATCAATTATCAAAGAATGAGATTATTAGAATCAGTTTGATTAATCAAAATTCCCTCCCCAGCCCTGGCCAGTTATCTCAGTCATTTAGGGCATCATTCTGAAATGACAAGGTTGCGGGCTTGATCCCCAGTCACGGCACATATGGGAAGCAATAAATGAATGCATAAGTGGAACAACAAGTAAACGCTCTTTTTTCTCTCTCTCTCTCTCACCCCCCCTTCTTCTCTCTGTCTCTCTAAAAGCAATCAATAAAATAAAAATAAAATAAAAATTCTCTCCCCAAGTCTGGGAGACGTCACAACCTTTCCTGAAAGATATGGCTGCTCAGGGTTGGATAAACAAGGATGATTTCCCCCCAGGAAAGAAAGGTTAGCAGATGAAGAGATGGATGTCTGTTGGGAAGGAAACAATAGTGTCCCATGCCATACTCCTCTTCTTCTTTTCTGGCTCCTTTCTCACCATTTCCACTACTGGAGAGTGAGTCACATGAAGGCCAGGACTTGTTCACCTCATTCATCATTGTGTCCTCAGCTGTGGGTCATGTTAGAAACATGACTTCCAACATGAAGTGGTCCAGGAATATTTGTTTAGTTTAAACTGATAGATTGGGATTTAGATGGGAAACTGTGATAAATTAGGATACGTATTTCCCCATGTATAAGATGCTCCCATTTATAAGACATACCTTAATTTGGGGGCCTGAAATTTGAAAAAAAAATGTATTTTATGAAGTTATTGAATTTAAGTTTTATTCATCATAAAATTCATACAACTCCTCATCACTGTCAACACTCTCATCCACCAGCTTGTCTTCATCTGTGTCTGATGACGAATCACTGTCTTCAACAATGAGCACAAAAACAAGCATGAAATGCAAGTAAAAAAGTCTACAACCACTGTATAAGACACACCCAGTTTTTAGACCCCAACTTTTTTGAAAAAATGGTGCATCTTAAAACATGGGGGAATACGGTAATTGGTTGCAAGTGACAAAACTCTCCATTCTTTTTTTTTATTTTTTATTTTTTTAGAAAGGGACTATACTAGATTGGTTGTTATCATTAGGAAGTTTATGAGTGCGAGGCTTCAGGCCTATCTGGATTCACAGACTAAAGTGAGGAATTTGAGGACCTCTTCATTCTTTCTTTCCATCTCTGGTAAGCTCTCTCAACATGGGAGGTAAAATGGCACAGGACACCCTGGACTACCTCCTTCCGGCTTAGCAACCCAGATGGCTTCTCCAAGAGCTCCTGTAGAAAAACCCCAGGGAGGACTAGCTCACGTGCCTGCCAGTCACGCGGAAAGAGGATTGGGGCTTTCTGATTCGCTGGGCTTGGGCCGTTTTCTGGCCGTGTTGGAACAGGGTCAGCCCACCCAAACCCCATGGAATGGGTTCCCTTCGGGAAGCAGAGGGTCTTTTGCCAGAAGAAGCAGAGAACAGATGCTGAACAAGCAAAACAACAGATGTCCACTACATTTATGGATGAAAAAAAGCTGTTTGCACGGCCTTATCCAGGGGCCAAACAATAACTGAGAACCACTTGCTGAGACACACGGAAAGTAAACATTTTCCCCTACGCCCCCAGACTAGACAAACTCAGTCTGAAACTGAGTGATGCTTTGTTTCCCAAAGATAAAAAAGGAACTTTTGTCCTTTGATTTTGGGGAGGACCTTTGTTTTTACAAAATCTTTTATTTCAAAAGGAAGCATTCTTCATTTTTCCTCCTGATATCTTTTAGTCTTTTTATTTATTTTTTCTCAGTTGCTTACATGTCTTGACTTCTTCCTCCCACGTGTCTTATACCAAGAACTTACTGAAAGATATTGAAATGCCATCTCCTCATGGTGCTTTCCTCAATTTTTTTTTCTTTCTCTCTTTTTTCCCTTCCCAATTAGAAATAATTCATAAAAATCTTAGCATCCCTGTTTGAACTGCTTTGATTCCTTTACCAAACTCTACCTTAGACTAGATAGCGTTTTGGGACATAGAGTCACCATGCATTCCTTTGGGAAGTATGCACTGACTGCCTACCAGTACCAGGTACTGGGGTCAGCATTAGGTATACAATAAAGGGAAACAGTCTCCCCTATCCATCCTGGAATTCCCTTCGAAGTAGGAAGCATAGTTATCTTTACATCTCCACAATGTTGAGCTTCGTTTTATTGTTGTTGTTGTTTTCATTATTATTATTATATCAAGCTTTGGCATAACACTTAAAATAAAACAGACAATGTGCTAGGTGCTTTTACATACATGACTTCTGATCCTTTCAAAAGTTCTGAAAGGTGGCCCTGGCTGGTTGGCTCAGTGGTAGAGCGTCGACCTGGCGTGCAGGAGTCCCGGGTTCGATTCCGGGCCAGGACACACAGGAGAAGCACCCATCTGCTTCTCCAGCCCTCCCCCTCTCCTTCCTCTGTCTCTTTCTTCCCCTCCTGCAGCCAAGGCTCCATTGGAGCAAAGATGGTCCAGGTGCTGAGGATGGCTCTGTGGCCTCTGCCTCAGGCACTAGAGTGGCTCTGGTCTCAACAGAGCGACGCCCTAGATGGGCAGAGCATCGCCCCCTGGTGGGCATGCCGGGTGGATCCCGGTCGGGCACATGCAAGAGTCTGTCTGACTGCCTCCCCGTTTCTGGCTTCGGAAAAATACACACACACACACAAGAAAAAAAATCTGAAAGGTAAATACTATTATCCCCTTTTTACATATACGGAAACTAAGGCTCAGTGACATGGCACCTTGCTCAATCTCATAAAACCTGTGAGAGGAAGAGACTGGATTTGAACCCAGACCTAGCAGGTACCATAGCCTGTTTCCCTCTCCAGTGCACAGAAAATACTCCATCAATACCCTGTAGAGCAATTAAAATTGGCTTCTGTTTTTTGTTTTGTTTTGTTTTTCCTGAAGTTGGAAACGGGGAGGCAGTCAGACAGACTCCCACACGCGCCCAATCGGGATCCACCTGGCATGCCCACCAGGAGGCGGTGCTCTGCCCATCTGGGGCGTTGCTCTGTTGCAACCAGAGCCATTCTAGCGCCTGAGGCAGAGGCAACAGAGCCATCCTCAGCGCCCGGGCCAACTTTGCTCCAATGGAGCCTCAGCTGCGGGAGGGGAAGAGAGAGACAGAGAGAAAGGAGAGGAGGAAGGGTGGAGAAGCAGATGGGCACTTCTCCTGTGTGCCCTGGCCGGGAATTGAACCCGGGACTCCTGCATGCCAGGCCGACGCTCTACCACTGAGAGCCAGGGCCTAAAATTGGCTTCTGTTTTTCTGTGGTGGTCAATGCACCGTCTTGCATTTGGAATGCAGGACGGAGACATTGAGTTGTGAATGCTGTGGCGAGGACAAGTCTCTTTACCCTTATTCCTCTTGTGACCGCTGGCAGACATCTTTAAGGCTACATCCATTTGTCCCCAGCCCATACCTCCACAATTTCAAATACCTCTTTTTGAGGGGCCTTGGGCAGTGGTTCCCTCATTGGCAAAACTGTAGATTAGGGAATGTCTAGTAGAACTTTCTACGGTGATGAAAGTGTTCTATTTCTGTGCTAGCCAATTCAGCAGCCGCTAGCCACGTGTGGCTATTGATTACCTGAAACGTGGCTAATGTGACGGAGGAACTGAATTTGAAATTTGATTTAATGTGAATTAATTATAATGTGAATAGCCACATATAACTAATGGCCACCGTATTGGACAGTGCAAACCTAGAATAATCTTTATCATTCTTTCCACCTCTGCTCTTATACATATTATTGGGTTCTAAACAGCATTTCCTAATGAAATAGCATGAAGTACTGCAATGGAATGGAATAGAAAACAATACCAGGCCATATCATGTGTATTTAGAATAAGTTTTGCTTGTGAAACTTTTGTTTCACACACTCGTGTCCTGGGTCGTTTGGCAAAATTAATTTATTTCAGTGGGTCATAGTAAAATAATAATAATAACAAAGTGTGAAAATCTCTGTCCCTGAGTAATGTCACCGAGACCTTGCGAATGACATACTTATATGATGCTCTCTTAGCCAGCCTAAGGCTCTGCAAGACCTCATTTCAGGAATATTCTGTTCTCCCAACTCCTACAGGCATCTGATGAGCATGTGACTTCTCTCAGATGGTAATTGGAAGTGACTTTGTGGTCATCTATCTGTCTGGACACAGATTCACAAACTGGTGGCCCACAGGCAGAATCCAGCCCCCACAGATAGGCCTCTCTGGGACCTTCACGTGTTTTTTTTGCAGGACAGTAATCCGCGGGGGAGGGGGGGGGGGTTCTCCGCTTTTATGTAGGCCAGTGTTGCCAGTTTGGTCCCTTGGGTTGATTTTCCAAGAATGTTACCTGCCTGGCCCCTGAAAGTGTTTTGTGTAACAACTGTGTTTAATATGCTAGGGTATTGGATTTGAAAGGAAACTGACAGGTCACAGAAGGCAACCCTCTTACTTTATAAATAGGAAAACAGTGACCCCAAAACGAGGAGTGTCCTGCCTAAGGCCTTGCAGAAAGGGAATGGTGGAGTGAACAGGAGAAGGAACTGATTCCCTCTCAGGGAGCAAGGAATACCAGATACTAATAGAAATCTTAGTAGGACAGAAGAGGAAGGGAGGGAGGGACAGACAGACAGATGGACGGACGGGAGAGAGGAAGAAGCTGGGATGTGCTGGAATGGCAGTAAGCTGGCCCCCAGCCCTGGACCCGGCTCTCAGGCCAGATCTCAGTGAGGGAGCCTCTGTTGGGGCTTCTAGTGAGTGGGTGATGGCAGAGGGCATCAGAAGGAACCCTGAAGAACTTGGGGCAGTGGGACAAGCCCTTGAGACACCAAAGAGGGGCCTCCCAGGAAACCTCTGCCCTCTGTGAACTGAGGCTGCTTGGGGTGGCTTTGAGAATTCCCTGACTCGTGTCACCTACACCTCACTTTGGCCTGTGCTCAGGAGAACTGTCCCTCATCTGGAAAGAAGGTATTTTGTTGCTGGTCCTGATGTGGCCAGCGTGGTGGGGACCCTGAGTACATTCCTCCCCTCACTGAGCCTCAGGGCTGCATCTGTGAAGGTAGGAAAGGGGACGACACCGGGTAGAAGGCGCACTGATCGCTGCCCTGGGGGAAGAGGAAGACACAGTAGGTGACATGCCAGGCAAGCCTCCCCACCACAGTCATAGCAGCTCTTCGGGCTCTGGGCGGGATCGCAGCTCTAGTCTGCAAGCACCTGGCAGTGCATGAGAGACGCTGGCCAGGGGGTGAGGACAAAGGATGAGGGAGGAACCATGGTGATCTGGAAGGGTTTATAAACAAACACCAGGCTGCCCAAATAAAGCATGTCTGGGAGCCGCATCCAATGGAAGGAGCCCCAGTCTAGGGGATTTCCCTGGATGACCACCAGGTTATCGTGTGTTTGCATTCCATGCATGGTTTGCAGTGGGATCAATATAACCTAGAGGCCAATTCATCCTTTCAAGAAAGAGTTCATAGCTTAAAGAAAAAAAAGGCAGAACCTCCAGACTAGATGTTTGCTCTATGCCCCCCACTCTGATACTGAAAACCTGTAAGTCAGGGGGAGCCGGGGACCAGCGATGATCTTGGATTTCCCCACAGAGTCTCAGGAAGCAAACATTGTATGAGGCTTAAAACCTCCGGCTCAGAGGCCAAGGGACTGAGTCACTCACAGCACAAAGACAATTGCTGGCTTCCTGAAGTTCCTATTTCCAACATGGTTTCCAGGATCCCAGACACAACCCAGATAGTACTTTTCAGATAAGCTAGAAAAGCTGGAAAAGGTGCCACAAGGCCCCGTGCAAGGCAGCCCTGTGTTCCCTCCTGGGGATGCTTAGGCAGGTCCCCTCTATCCCCTCAAGATACACTAGGCACGAGCAGGCCCTGCGGGGAAGGCCCCCAAGCGGGGGAGGACGAGGAGAGAACTGAGCCTCTCCTAGACCCGCTGGTGCCTGTCTGAACCCTAGCTCTACCGTTTACATGGGGAGTGACCTCGGGCAAATGAATTAACCTCCCGTGACTCGGATTCCCCATCTTTGAAACGGGGACCGCACGGTGTCCGTCTCGTGCGGTTGCTCTCAGAGTGAGATGACATGAAGGTACAAAGCACTTAGCACGGGGCCTGGCACACAGTCACGGCCCTATTCATGGGAGCTATTTCTAGCTATTTTTACAGCTCCTTGGTGATCCTGGTTGGAGACTTTGTAAAAGTAGTGAGGGACAGAGCGGTGACCAGAGAATTGGTGTTGATTGACAGTAGCCATCCTAAAGAGGAAAAAAAAAAGCCAAAGCTGACAGATACCTTGTGGATTTCCCCTTCTCCATCAAATTTCGTGTATTCCTCAGCCATTCTGACACAGCTCTGTAGATCATATTCTTAAAACCCCAGGACTGAGTGTAGCAAGATGGTATTTCCTTTCCCCACCCCTCTATTCAGTGACCGAGGCCTCAGGGCCAGGATGAGCGGCCCAAGACAGACAAGAGGGGCCGCTTCCTGGCTTTGGAGTTTCAAAAGTCTGTGCCCTCCAAACAGGAAGGATTTATTACAGAGCTACATATTCTAGAGACAGCATACATTAGAGAAGGCAGAAAGGGCTCCTTTACCTCCCCCCCCCCTGCCCCCCAGCTCACAAAAGTGATTCCCTGGCCTGGAGGTGGGGCGGAGAGCCTCAGGGAGGGGAATGAGGATGTGGATCTGTTTGCATCCTTAGAAGGGGCCCTGTGTCATCCTTAGAAGGGGCCCTGTGTCATCCTTAGAAGGGGCCTTGTGTTGGTCGGACACCGCCCCTGTCAGCAGCAAAGGGTGGGGCGGGGGCCAAACTGGCTGAAACTTTGTTTCTGCTTGTCTTGAAATAGGAACCTAGTAGAGTTATAAAAAAGAGATTTTTTAAAAAAATCTTAAAGTCTCTTATTGAATGCAGTCAGATGTATATCCTTTTTTTAAATTTTTACAATCATGAGATTAATACAGAAATGAGTAAAGCGTTAATTTTTTTCTTTCCGAAGTTAGAAGCAGGGAGGCAGTCAGACAGACGCCCACATGCGCCTGACCAGGATCCACCCAGCATGCCCACCAAGAGGTGATGTTCTGCCCATCTGGGGCGTTGCTCCATCACAGCTGGAGCCATTCTAGCGCCTGAGGTGGAGGCCATGGAGCCATCCTCAGCGCCCAGGCCAACTTTGCTCCAATGGAGCCTTGGCTGCGGGAGGGGAAGAGAGAGATAGAGAGAAAGGAGAGGGGAGGGTGGAAAAGCAGATGGGCGCTTCTCCTGTGTGCCCTGGCCAGGAATCGAACCTGGGACTTCCACACACTGGGCTGACGCTCTACCTCTGAGCCAACCAGCCAGGGCCTGAAGAGTTAATTTTATGATATATCTGGACAGCTTTCTGGATTTTCAGGCTGAATGACAAAATGCAGTTCTCATTTAGTTAAGTGACTTCACACAGGTGAAGCATGCATCATCCCCGTGATGGAAGGCAACCCGGCCCCCTTGCCTGACACCCACTGTGGTGAAGGCCCATTTGGGTTCAGTCCAGATCCTTCCTGCTACAGCTAGAGCGTGGCAGCTGGCCGTCTGTCAGGCGAGAACAGCCCGTCTGGCCAAGAGCGTGCCGCTCTGACACATGTCCCCACTGCACGTTTCTGGAAGAGGCAGCATGAGCCATGTGGCCAGCCACACGCCATGACCATGGAACAGGCTGGTGAGCCCGGCTGAGAGAGGCTGCGGAGGAGTTTGTTGCAGCAAAGCTTTTACAATATCGTCTTGAGGGTGACAGACTGTGCTGCTGACCCGCTGATACCGGAAGCTGTGGCCAGGCCGAGGCCATCTGTGCGAGGACCAGGGGATTCCCAGGGAGTCCCGACCTCTGCTTTGCTGCAGCTGCCAGCACCTGCAGAGCCCGCCTCCCCTGGGGACCAGGTGCACACACCTGTCAGGCTGTACCTGCCTGAGCCAGCGAAGCTGCTCAGGGCTGGGCCTGGGGGCACAGTCACGGCCTCATCATCTGCCCTAGATGCTGACTCTGCTGGTCCATTTCCTGGTCTGTACTCTAGTACCTTCCATCATTATTTTTATATCTTTGTGAGATACACACACACATATTTTTAATCAGCTGGATAACGAATGGATGACTACTGTTGCAGAAAAATGAAATACCCCTTTTAACCTCCCCGAAGCCCACTTCCTCCCCAGATGTAACCACTGTGGGCACTTCTGTGTGGCATGCAGTAGAGGTTCTGGAGTCAGACTGCCTGAGTTCAGATCCTGCCTCTGCCATTTACTAACTGTGACCTTGGACAAGCGATCTCAACTCTCTGGGCTGGTTCCCTCATCTGTAAAATAAAGGTAATAATAATTATCTCGTCATGAGTTATGAAAACTCAATGAGATGACATATGTAAATTGCTCTGCAGAGTTCCTGACAGTCACTCTCTAAATACTATGTCTTATCTTTCCAGACCTTTCCTTAAGCATTTTTACCCCTCCTATTTCTTCATGTATGGCTTCATTAAACTCTGCTATGCTTCTGCATCGTGGAACACTGACCTCCAGCCCACCTACTCTAATGCTAAACCTCAGCATGAGTCCAGACCACTGGTGATGTAGCCTTTTGAGAATTCTCTCACCACCTGTCCATGACCCTGGGACTGGGTACCAGCTCCGTTTCCCCCTAGGCTTGCCCTGTCCTTCATTCTGTGATCTAGAGTAGTCAGCCTCATGCACTGATGCAAGCAGAAATTACTGTGTGAGCTCAGATGCATCCCTTCTCCTTTCTGGGCCTCAGCTTTCTCATCTTTTGTGAAATCACTGGACTCACTTTATTCATCTTTCTATTTATTTTTCAAGTATTTATTGAGCACGTATTATGTGCCTGGTACTGAGGGTACAGTAGCGAACAAGACAGACATGGTTTCTGCCCTCACATTGATCACAGTCTAGGGTGTAGGTAGCCTCCCTGTCCCTTACTGCCCTAGAAGTCTGGTTCCCGGTACTCACCGGATGAACATAGATGACATGACACATGCGTGACCCTTAGGGGTTACCAAAAGCAGCTCCCACCGTCTCCTTATCTCATTTTTCAGAAAACAGATTACTCACTTAGCATAAGTAAGCGCACACAACAAACACGCGAGCGTGTCCTCCTGGAAACAGCAGATGTGCCCAAAATACACCGCCCCGGGATAACATAAATCATAGCCTCTCATTCCCACAACAGGAAACACCCAATTCACACATTCCTCTGCAGGATTTATCAGAAGCATGCCAGCCACCCACCTCTGTGGCCTATGAAACCCATAAACAGAGAGTGCTCAGAGTTAAGGGAAGAGAAAAGGGGTTGCTTAAGGTGACCAATGGGGGCTTTTTCTTGACAATCAGCAAGGAAGGAAAACCAGAAAACCTTTGCCCAAGTTGGACAGGTCCAAAAATGGATATGACGACATTCAAAGCTGAGCTCCGCGGCAAGCAGTAGGGGTCATTTAGAAAGAATTCCGACACTGGATTGGAGATGGGAATACACAGCTTCAGAGGTCCTTTAACTTAATTATCGCTAATATTGAAGTCCAAGCTACATGCCAAGCAGTGTCTTAAGCACTTTTATATAATTTAAGTAACTTAATACTCACAAATGACCTGTTATTCCCACTCTAGACATGAGCAAACTGGGATGGGTACCACACACTTCACCGGCTCAGGGTCCCATACCCAGCAAGGGGCAGGACCGGAACCCAAACTCAGCCCTGCTGTCTCCAGTGCCTAGGCCATGAACCTGTGTGCCTGCCCTTCTCTCCCCTTCCAGTGCGGGCCCCACACCTCTGTGGTCTTACCACAGCAAACGAGATCGGGTCATGGGCCGTGATTCAACTCCCAAGTCAAAGGCGAGGTCCCTGCTGATAACTACGAGGTACTCTTATCTACAGACCCCGCCCTAACCTTTCTGGCAGACATCTTTGAGATGCGAGGATCCACACTGAGGCCTCCTCCGTGCTTATGTGTTTATCGAACCCCTGTGAACACACCCACTCTGGGCTCTAACGGAGTGCTCGTTTTCCTGGGCCCCCTGCGCTGTTCATTGTCTGCTTGCTATTTCACAGTTCAACCAGGAGCCCCACTGTTTTCATGACACTGCCAACCAATTATTCACAGTTGTTATATTCTCTCTAAGTCAGTTTTGTCGCTCGTTTAATTATACCCCAGCCTAACATAGGTGCCTCTACCTCTGAAAGACCACTCTATTCGAATGTGGGAACATTGTTATCTACAGGGTCAAGTGACCCTCAGGAAAGAAAAAAATATTACGCAGAACCACGTCAGTAGAGAGAGCATAGCTTAGGTCATGATTTTATAAATGAGAAAGCATGTCATTATCTGCCTCTAATGGTGACTAATAAATCTGATAACATACAACACAGTCAGTTTAAAAGTGAGGCTGGTTAATGGAGAGAAGAGAGCGTGGACAGAGAGAAAGACACACAGAATCCGTTTTTAATTGGAGGGGACTTTATAAATCATCGTATCCAAGCTCATCGGTGACTAACGAGGGTATTGAGGGCAGGAGAAGTTAGATATGAGTTGCCCAAGATTATAAAACTAGGTAACGGCAGAGGGAACTGGAGCCCAGGGCACTTCCAGGTCTACCTGTGACACAGAAACACGGGAGAGGAGGAACGGAGGGAGGGAGGAACAGCCAGGTGCGTGAACTGGATGCTGAACTTGTTTCCTATGTTCAACTCACGTGCTCCTTTTAACTCCCCAGATGGCCGGTCACCCCGCCCCTTCCAATATGTTGTTGTGCTCCAGCAATTTTTAAATTACCTTTGTAACATTTGGGAAGAATTGCAAATTTAGTTATGGAATTAAGTTCCATTTGCTTTTAGAACGCTGGAGCTTTAGTATGTGTATAAAAGAGGACTTAATGTTTCAGACCTTGATTTTTAATCTCAGGGGCATGGACCAGCTGATGTTCTGTCTTAAAAAATTATACTGACAGCTATTGTCAACAGATTTTCTTGCTTTTATCCTTGGAAGGATTAAGATTGTTCAGTCCTGCAGTGCCTGGAAATTTGTGATTTTTAAAAAAAATCGATATGTATCTCATTGCGCAGAATCTTTTGTTTCCAGATCAAATTCAGGCTGGGTGAATGTGTGTATAATTGGTTCCTACTGTAAATTATTTTTTAAATACATCTTTAAAACTCTCCAGGGATAATAAAAAATGATTTAAGTCTGAGGTGGTATTCCTGAATTAATTTGTACATGTTATTTTTAATATAAACAAAGTCAACCAGGTGTATTTTATTCTTCCCCATTTCAGTGCCTGGTGTCCCATTTGTGAAACTATAAGGCTTCAGTGATCTCTATGGCTGCCACTAGCCATGTGGCTATTGAAATCTAAATTTATATTAATTAAAATGAAATAAAATTTAAAATGAAGTACCTCAGTCACACTAGCCATATTTCAAGTGTCCATTGGCTGCATAGGGCTTGTGGTTATTATATTGGACACTGTAGATATAGACTGTTTCCATAACTCAGAAAGTTCTATTGGACAGCACTGCTTTAGAACTAGTAATTGGGAATGTCTCTCCCAGGTGTCCTTTACTGGCCAAAGAGCATTCGGCAGAAGGCAGAGATTCCCTGCACACACACTTTGGAGACATATCACATGATCCAGGTGTTTAAACTTTTTAACTTCATGGGTTATTTCACAAGTAAGCAGAGCTAATGTACTTTGAGGCTATGGCTGCTCTCAGTTGTTGCTCTCAGGATAGGCAGTCCCTGACACATGAGGTGGTTCAAAAATTCATGTGTAAGTCAACTTAGAATTCAAAAGATGACTGCATATACGACAAATGTTATAAATCATGTGACTTTCTAAGATGAATCACTTCTTACCTTCTGAGATAAAAATGACTAGAAATAATAACCAGCAAAAAATCAACAATGAAATTTTAGTGTTTTGGGGTTGGAGAGTTATAGATTGGTGGGAAGAAAAACATTCTTCATGTATACCTACACACACACACACACACACACACACACAAAGATTAAGTTGCTGATTTCACTAGCCAAGGATACAAAATCTTATTGGAAATGAGGTGCCTTCCAGGGCAGGGTATCTCAGCATAGCTTCCCTTGACCCCCAGAGTTCCAGTTGACAAGAAAGGTCTTCACACATCTGAAAGCTCAAATCTGGCTACACCACGCCCTTTTGTAATGACAATTTGTGTCGGCAATCTGTAAGAATTTGCACCAAAGATGAGTGCATTTCTGTTCATGGGGCTTTTTCCAAACATCAGACGTTTGTGGATTTCTGACCACAGTCAGCATCACCAAAGTAGTACCCTCATCCTCAGGAAAGCAACAAAGTCAATGCTGGACACCCGATCAGCAAGTGGCCCCAGAAAGCCCATTTTCCCAATTCATCTCCTTACTCTGGTTTATTGCATTTCTATCTGACTCATCCTGCACACCTACTGGGGTATCGCTGGGTGGCAGGTCACACACTGGCTTGCAGGGCTTTTAATTGGAAGTGACACACAACTGCCGTTTACATTTCCTTGCCAAGCAAGTCACCATGTGCCATCCTTCATGTGCCCGGAAAAATAGATCCAAATTTTAGTGAACAGACGGAACAACTACCACACTAGGTCAAGAACCCCTAGACTAGGTGATCTCTAAGTTCCTTTGCAGCTCAAGGTTCCTGGGAGTCCAGAGTAACTTACAATCTGCTTATCCAGAGGTTAGCCAGTAAGTCTACATGACTAAGTGGTAGACACCAAGAAGGGATTAAAAAGTACAAATTGGCAGTTATGAAATAGTCACCGGGATGTGAAGTAGAGCATAGGGAATATAATCAATACTAGGATGAGCTGTGTATTGCCGGGTGGGTACTAGACTTACAGGGAGATCACTTCATAAATCATATCAATGTCTAACCACTATGCTGTACACCTGAAACTAATATAAAATTATATTAAATGTTGAAAAAAAATCAGTGAAGCATCTGGATCTCATCCCTAATTTCTGTCCCTGCTTCCAACTTCAGACGTACCAGAGAGAGCCAAATGTGCACCTCTCAACAGTCACATAGGGTACCGCACTTGTATTTGGCCACCTAGAACTCCCCCAAGCCCACAGCCACCAGTCAGGGAAAACCGGGGTCCTTCCTTCCCTTTCCCCACCAGAAAGCTTCCCCTCTGCTCTGCTGGCCTTGGAGTCTCTACCAAAATGCCCATGATGGGGTGACTCCCTCACAACAGTGGGCTCTGAATAAACAGCTTTTGCTTTTCTATGTGTGAATGAATGAATGAATGAATGAATGAATGAATGGCACCAATTCCCCTTCAACCAGGTAGTCACCTTTCTAGCCAGAACTAAGGTGAGCCTTCTCCTAATAGAGTGTGAGCAGAAGTTTTGGGACTATTACTTCTACTTTGAAAGAACATGAATTGGGTGATTTTCTCTGTGGTGCTTCTTATGAGAGAGAAAACTCAGTTCCTTAGCGACAGAGTTATCACAATAGCTTACACATAACGAGGTTGGACCAGACAGCAACTAATATCCCTCCCAACCCCGAGATTTTGAGTTCTGGGCAGATGCCTACTATTACTAAATACCAGATGACCAGATTTTATATACAACAGTCAAGCAAAGTATACCTCAGGAAAGGAGACTTAGAAAAGTAGCCATGAGAAGGTCAAGGCAAGAGAACAACAGACTCAATAAGCTAGGAGAGCTCTCTTAAACGTCATTAAATGCTGCCCGCTAAGTTCCAACCCCCAGTGACGTCATCTCCTTCCTATCTCCGCCACCTCTTCTTTATTAGTTATACTCTTTTGACATTTTCTCAACGTTATGGAAAGTGCCGTTCAAAGGCGGCTTTAAGATATGTCCCCTTGTCAACCTCCTCCCAACCAGAGGGCCTCCCTCTGTGCCTCTTTCACAGAAAGTCTGTGTGACCGTTGATCACGCTTGTTTTCTAGATATGAAAACTGAAGTGCAGAGATGGGATGTAATTTCTTAACCAAAAGGCCCATGGGAGGCAGTGTTGGCCACCCATTTCTTTGAGACCCAGAGGTCACTTGCAAACCCTAATTCCCTTTCATGAGTTTGGGGCCTGGCTTTGATCCAGACATCACCCAAGAAATGGTATTTCGGGATTAGTTGCCTTGAAATCATCGACTTCCTCTTTGATTTTTCTTCATTTATGAATTTGGCCTCTGTTATTGCAAGGAATGCTTAGGCTCACTCATAAGTCTCTGCCTGCCTACCATGATTTATGAACTCAGAGGTTGGTACCACTCCCTTCTAATGATGCCTTCGATGGGCAGGTTCAGCTTGATGATATGTAGAAGGCACTTTGCTAATAATCATTGGTGCCCTTTCTACTTTTCCGTCCACTTAAGATTATAATAATGTCTCCTGGCAGATTTTTTAAAGAACTTGAAGGCCTTCTGGATGGTGACCCCTTTGTTTCTTCCCACAGTTCCTTATCAGCAGAATCCTTACAACCCCCGGGGCGGCTCCAACGTCATCCAGTGCTACCGATGCGGAGACACCTGCAAAGGGGAAGTGGTTCGCGTCCACAACAACCACTTCCACATCCGGTGCTTCACCTGTCAAGGTAGGAGGCCCAATGTCCCAGCTCCCCTCTCAGCTTCCTGGCCATGCCCCCACCCGAGCCGGGCCCAGAGGTAGG
Organism: Saccopteryx leptura; assembly: GCF_036850995.1. Taxonomy (NCBI): domain Eukaryota; kingdom Metazoa; phylum Chordata; class Mammalia; order Chiroptera; family Emballonuridae; genus Saccopteryx; species Saccopteryx leptura. Next base: position 170,893,270 of record NC_089508.1, read on the forward strand.
CAGAACAAACCCAGGCAACTGAGATGTAAATAAAGGGCTAAAGAGACTTTCCTTGAGCCTCTTTGGATAATTCTCCCTTTAACAGTGTGGTGGAAAGAGGGAGGGAAGGGGGTGGCAAGTGCTGGGATCTGGAAAAGAGAGGGATTCCCAGCGGTAGCGCTGACCCAGAAGGAAACGGCAATCCTGCAAGCTTCCCTTACACCTCGGGAGAGTCCTGCCCTGTGCCTAAAATTCAGCTGGAGAGTGAATGAAAGAGCAAGCTGTCCTGGCTAAGATTCAACATGGCTCTGAGGTGAACACCTCTTCTGTGACAGTGTGACGGTCCTCAAAGGCTAAGTTTGATAAGGGAGAAGGTACACCTCGACTTCTGTAAGGTTTGTAATTTGGGAACAGATGGATGTTAGGTTACCTCTAATTGTGGCAGTTAGTTTATGCGACCCTAAATGAGACTGAGCCCTGTGGGTTTAGAAAATGTTTGATCCAAAATATGTAACTTTTACCCGCTGGGTCTAGATTTGTCCTCATGAAGTTGGATGAGCACTCGGTGCTCACTGTTCCCTGTCACTGCCCTTTGTATACTTGCAGCTGTGTCTTCCCCATGTCTGGTGATGTTGCAGGTTCCTAAACTGGGCCTCACCTGAAATGATGCCAACTTGTATCATCATCCTGGAATCTTCTGCTTTGATCCACTGTGGTTTGTCGCTATCATTCTTAAAGCACAATGCCCAGAACTGACCACAGCCCTCAAGGTCAAGGTCTGCCAGTACTATAAGAACCACATTGATGTGACTGATACTTCCTGAGGGGCCCCTCCACACTGTTGCTGTAGACTGAACTTAAAGTCAATTAAACCCCAGATCTTTTCATTTTAGTACCTGCTTCCAACCTCAGCCTCGTGTATCTGAGATTCGCTTCCCCTGCCATTGAGAAGAACCTGGGCTTTCTTTCCTGGGGATCTAACTGGACGTGGGCACTAAGCAGATAGATTAAATATGCCCTAGTTTGTTTATGGAAGCATATATGGTATATAGTTTGATTGATGGGATTTAAATTTTATATTGAGAAATTGCAAACCCCTTTAACGCAAGTTGACCTACAAGAGTAGCTTGGTGGTGTTTACATCGCCAGGAACTTGAGGTGGGACAGAGGGTAAAGATAATGGGATTGTTATAAAGAAGTTTGAGCTATGACTCTGAAATTATAGTCCTAAGAGAGTGTAATTTGTTATCTTTTATTTATGCCAAAATTTAATAGTTTGAAACAATCTTCCAGCTCCAGATTCTCTGGTAACTGGGCAGTTGTCCCAGTCTGAGCTGGCTCTGCTTATCTCTCTGTGCCTCGTCATGATGACATGGTGGGTCAACTGGCTGTGGTTAGCAAGCTGTTGCCCTGAGTGGCTCCATATGGCTTCTCATCCTCCAGCAGGCTGGTTTGGACTCACTTGCATGGTGGTCTCAGAATTCAAGGGCAATAAGCAAGACTCGTCCAGACTCAGCTTCTGTCTTACTTGTCAATGTCCCATTGGCCCAAACAAGTCAGATGGCCGACCCAGGTTCAAGATCATGGAGAAATAAATCTTGCCTTTCCTGAGAGGATCTGCAGCATCAGATTTCAAGGGTGCGAATGCAAAGAAGGGAAGAATTTGGCCACTTTTATAGTCTATCACAGGGAGATGATAGAATCATTTTTAATGAGGATTTTAAGGGGGATGAGGGAGACTGTTCTTTTCCATGCCAATGTGCTTAGTTAGAGATGAAACAAACGAGGGAGTTTTCTTTCCAGGAATTGGTTACCTTAAAAAACTTTCTCATCTGGAAAATCAAATCTCTATGAATTTCTTTTACAACTCTTTTGAATGTGCACCACGGTGCTGACATGAGAGGAAGGAGTCTGAAGAGGCGGACAACAAAAATAAAAGCAGAAATCCTGCTGGGACTGCCAATGCCAGATTTAATCTCGATGATTTATGCTAAACCTTGAAGACCTTGAGCTCTTACCTTGATTGCTCTATGGATCACAGAGATCAGAGAGCAGGAGGCCAAGCCTGGAGCCTGGTCAAAGTAGGACTGTAATAGGAGGCCTGAGACTGCCTCTGACAAAAGTCTTCCTCCACATGGATTGATAGATGAGAAATAAACCGGCTCTGGAGGAGACAGGACTGAAATACGCCTGTACCAACTTTGGTACAAAACTTGCATCAGAATGATTATCTATGGTTAGGGCACACAGGAGAAGCAACCATCTGCATCTCCAACCCTCCCCCTTCTCTCTCTCTTTCTCTTCGCCTCCCACAGCCATGGCTCAATTAATTCGAGTGCATTGGCCCCGGGTGCTGAGGATGGCTCCCTCAAGCCTCTGCCTCAGGCACTAAAAATAGCTCAGTTGTGAGAATGGCCCCAGATAGGCAGAGCAGTGGCCCCAGACAGGGGTCGCTGAGTGGATCCAGGTTGAAGCACGTGTGGGAGTCTGTCTTTCTATCTCCCATCCTCTCACTTAAATTAAAAAAAAAAAGTTACTATCCATAATCCACCTTAAATGGTTTGTGGATACATCGCAGGTGGTAAAACTATAAAGAAAAGCAAGGGAATGACAAGTATACAATTTGGGACCATGTGGGAAGGCGATGCTTTAGGGAGAGGCCAACATGCTTCCAAGGCGCTGGTAATGTTCTGTTTCATAACCTGGGCAGTGGATACTGGGGAGTGTACTGTATATTTTACTCTTCTTCTTTAAGCTGTACAAACACATTTCATACATTTTCTGCATGCATAATATATTTCACCTAATTTAAATATTTAAAGTAAGGAGCTAGATCACCCTCGGGGGCCCTTCTAATGCTTTGATTTTGAAATTTCGTAGAACTCAAGTCTTGTTGGAAAAGTTGAAAATCAGAAGAATTATATAACAGAATCCTGGCCTCTCAGATCTGGATGTATCCTCAGTTTACCACCTAGCCACTCCCCCCCCCCCATTTTACAAATGAGACAACTGAGCTCCAGAGAGGGAGGCAACTTTTTCAAAGTCACACAGCACCTGAGTGGCAGAATAGGAACACAGAAAGAGGTCCAGCGAGCCACAAACAACAGCACATTCTCCACTGAGTCACCCCGGGGCTCTGTGTGAATCCCCCTTGTACACATTGTGTATATTCACAGTGAGTGTTTGGTCTGGATTTGCTCAAAGCACTTCTGACTTCTCTGTCCCGTTGCGAAACCATACGACCTGCTTTCCTCTTACAGTAGCAGACTATGTACAATATTTCTGACTCACAGAATGATAATGGCTTTCCTGGGCATGCTGGTTCTGCAGCAGTTCTACATTGCAGACCCTCTCTGTGGCTTTCCTATTTGAATGTCGGGCTCTGCTCGGCCTCGGAGATGTCTGCCCCCATGGTGCCAGCTTGCCTGCCATCCCCACGCTCCCTACGGTATTTCCAGGAGCCCCTGAGATGCTTATCAACCTTAACATCCTTTCTACCGAAAACTTCCTCCTTTGGCTCCTTGGGGGGAACGGAGGAACTGACTGTTCCAAGTGTTCTCGTGGCCTCCTGGCTTTCTCCACCGGGGAGAGGTGGCTCTGGGGGTGGAGTCGGCAGGGGAAACAAAGGAGAGAAAAGAAGGGAAAAAACAGGAGCCATTTCCAATGGGGTCGTAGGCCATGACCTAACTAATTCCACAGATGTGAGGTCAATTGATTCACCACCTGCACACTGCGGAACAGCCTGTACTCTGGCCTCGCCTGCCTTCCATACCCGCCATTGTTTGATGGGATGAATTTCATGAAGCCTGGTGGGAGAACCCATCCCTCCCTCCCACCTCTCCCACCATTTCCACCGTTCGCCCTGCTTCTCCTGGGGCCTCTGGCTCTCCCTCGCATTGAGCTTACAATGTTTATTTTAGGTACATGGTAAGCCCTGAAGATAGCTCTCTTTCTCCCTAGACCCATAGGATGGTCCAAAGAAGAGCTCGACATTTTACATACAAGTCAACAAAGAGCCCAGACAAGAGAGAGCCAAGTTCATTGTCACCCACAGAGTTAGTGGCAGCAACAAGACCAAAGCCCAGGTGGTCTGACTCCCAAGCCAGCATGTCCCCTGCTGTGCTGCACTGGTCCCCCTGGTGCTGTGACATCTGAGGCTGCCCTCCTCCTCACTCGCCCTGGCCCTTTAAGCCTCCCTCTGGCCTGCAAGGTGAGCAAACACTTGTGAAATATTTCTGGCATCCACCTGGAAGGCCTTCCCATTTTAACGTGGCTGCTTTTGCAGAACAACTTTCCTTTTTCAAGATGAGCTGGTATTTACTGGGGCGATGTCACCGTGTCCAGGCCAGTTCTGCACCCTTATAGCTTCCATGTACCTAAACATCTGAAACTTGGAAACTCCATCTCATAGGTTTCCCCATTACTGGTCATGCTTGAGAAAACGAACAAAGTCCTCAGAAAATCAATGTAGAAAACCGGAGTGCCCATTTATTCGTGTAAACAAGAGCCATAACTCTCCATTGTGCTGGCCCACGTTGCTCTCAAAGGCAATCTGTGTAGAAAGTTAAGCTGTCAGACAGCACTTGGTGAGCGCAGACTCAGAACCCGGGAGCTGGTCAGAGGTAGGAATGGGCTCTCCAGCCCCTTCCTGGCCACCTCATCCTTGCTTTCAGTGGATCAATACACGCAGCAGGTCTGGTGGCCCTGAGAGCCATTTCATCTCTTGGATAAACTTTGCCCCTTTCTGCTCTGCCTAGTGTGTGTTGATTTCCTAACTCCACTCTCAGGGAAATCTCATTTCCCACATTCCCAACTCTTTTGGGGGAAGATAGTCCCACGTGATTCAGTTGTTCAGACACCTGTAATTATATCTACCTGTCCTTCTCTTAGCTGTCCTATACATCTTCATGTTGTCCCCAAGGAGAGCCCAGAACGCCTGGTGAAGTACCTCATAAAATCATGTTGCCTCTCTATTCACAAGCGTCCAGGCAATCGATCATTTCTGCAACTTGCGACGGAGAATCATTATAATGTTCTCTCTGTTTTTCTATATGCCTAAGTTGTGTTTTCTTTTTTTAATAATTTTTTTAAATCTTTAAAAACTAGGGGAAAATCCATACTTGGCTTCTTGGTATTCCTCAAAGCCTAAACTTCTTAAGCTAGATTTAGGCCTCCTCCAACTGGCCTGTCAATATTTTCATGTTTTCCTGCCCTCCAATTCCTAAAAACACCACATGTCCCCTAGCCCTGTCTCCACACAAATGTCACTTGCAACTTCCTGCCTCTGTGCTTTAGCTTATTCTGTTCTTCAAAGTTCAACTCAAGTGCTACCTCCTCCAAGAAGCCTCCTATGATCCCTCCCCCATTGATGGTGCTCCCTGCTCCTCCTTACTCACAGAATTTTCTGCTTGCACCAGCCCATGGCCTGTCACCCATGATTTATATTCAATACGGTCTTATCCCTATTTCCATTATTAGCTCTTCACAGTTTGGGGATTGCGTTTCATCACGCATGACCGGGAGCAGATGTGCCCTTTCTGTCTATGGTGAGGACAGATTATAATCTTCAGGTCAGCAATACCATTGCCATCCTAAATTGCATCCAGTTTGGGATTCAGAGTACATGGTCCCCATACTGCTCTTCACCTAGCACAGAGTCGTGCATCTAAGAAGTGCCCAGGAAATTTTTAACTGAATGATTCGGTATCAAATTCAGGAAACCACCAGCTTATGCAGCATTGTGTGAGCCACATGGACTTAAATTTTCATCCACGTATGGAGAGGATAGTACAACATCAGTGGTCTCGGTTGGTGTGCACCTGAATCAGCTGGGGACTATGCTAAAATGCAGGTGCCCACGCCCCGGCCCCAGGGAGTCTGATTCAGGCTGAGGCATCTGCATTTTAAGAAGCCCTCCAGGTGATTCCGATACAAGTGGTCTTCAGGCCACACTTTAAGGAACACTGGTCCCAAAGACCCATGAGTCTGATGTGCCACCATTCTCTGACCACTCGTGACCGCGTCAGACTCTTGTCTCCAACAAGAACCTCATGCTTACAGACCCTCCCTGGATTCAATCTGCTCTTGTTTCCCTCCTTGTTTCCTCAAGTGTGCGGCTGTGGCCTGGCCCAGTCGGGCTTCTTCTTTAAGAACCAGGAGTACATCTGCACCCAGGACTACCAGCAACTCTACGGCACCCGCTGCGACAGCTGCCGGGACTTCATCACCGGCGAGGTCATCTCCGCGCTGGGCCGCACCTACCACCCCAAGTGCTTCGTGTGCAGCTTGTGCAGGTGAGCGGTGGCCAGCGGAGGCCAGCGGAGGCTGGGGTCCTCTGCCTGAGCTCCAGGGAAGGGGAGAAATGGCCTTTCTCAGGCAGTTCTGGGGCTTCTAGGGCTTTATGCTGGACACTTGAATTTCTAAGATCTCAGGGGCAGAAGGATCTGCCAGGCTAGTGGTTTTCAAACATTTTAACAGCTGAACCCTTTTTATCAAATGCGATCTAATGTAAAACAATAGTTTGTCCTGCAATGAGGGCAGAGTGAGGACCCGAGCCCCCACTCTCAACCTCCCACTTCCCATCAGAAGACCCAAAGGATGGCCCTGGCCGGATGGCTCAGTGGTAGAGCGTCGGCCTGGCATGCAGGAGTCCCGGGTTTGATTCCTGGCCAGGGCACACAGGAGAGGCGCCCATTTGCTTCTCCACCCCTCCCCCTCTCCTTCCTCTCTGTCTCTCTTTTCCCCTCCTGCAGCCAAGGCTCCATTGGAGCAAAGATGGCCTGGGTGCTGGGGATGGCTCTGTGGCCTCTGCCTCAGGCACTAGGGTGGCTCTGGTTGCAACAGAGCAACGCCCCAGAGGGGCAAAGCATCGCCCCCTGGTGGGCGTGTCGGGTGTATCCCGGTCGGGTGCATGCGGGAGTCTGTCTGACTGCCTCCCCGTTTCCAGCTTCAGAAAAATGAAAAAAAAAAAGAAAGAAAGAAAAGAAAACCCAAAGGAACCGCAGAGCACCCTGACCTCTCAGTACTCAGTTTGGAAACCACACATCTGGCCTGGCTCCCACACCTCAGCCACATGAGCAACAGGGATAGCTGTTTATAATCTTCCTCCATGACTCGGGCACATGACCCACCCCCCTAAGCCTCAGTTTCTTCATCAGTAAAATGGGTATAAAAACCATTCCAACCTTCACTGATTCGTGAAGATCAATGAGAGGATGCCTACAAAGACTTTAGCTCAGTGACTATTACATAATTGTGTCTGCTTTTATTATTCTTTTCATTATCATAATTATGATCATCTAGCCTCTCAGAATATCTTATAGGTGAAAAAAGCATCCCAATCACTTGTTAAATTAGCAAATATACATTAAGGGTTCCATTGTATGCCAAGTGCCACATTAACGAGATAAAACATAAACAAGACCTCAACTCTGCCCACAAATACATTAAGATTTAATGGACTGCTCTGATTAAGTCATAAGTAAAACACGATTGGAATTTATATAGATAGATATAGACATAGATTATAGATATAGATATATAGATATAAATACAGATGATATATAGATACAAATAGGTATAGGTATAGGTATAGATATAGATAGATAGATATTGGGAAAGGAATCTATAGATTAATTATTTTCTCCATAAAATAACTACCTGGTAGTTACCAATCAGAGTTTCTGACTGAGACCAATGATACAGGGTGTAAGAAGTAGAATTCATTCATTCATCCATCTCTTACAATCTGGGGCCTGGATTCCCAGACCCACTGAAGGTTAGCACAGTAGAGTAAGGTCCATACAGTATAAGATTTTGTCAGGCCCCATAGAGACATGGTACCTCTCCAAGGTCATGCCATGCCCTTGAGTCAGTGCCTGAACTATGATGCAAACACTGCTCCACTACCCTTGCCCCCAGCACAACCTCCATTGCCCCACGCACGTTGCCAATCCAAGGGCAGTGGAGACATTGGCAGCCTGTGTCAGGGGTTATGCTCAGAGTGCGCATCACAGGTGTCCCGAACTTCACATGCAAGAGTAGCTGAACGAGGGGATCGACATGTGGGGAGTTTATATTTGGTTAGGGAGGCAGGCCCATGAATGAGCTTGAGACCTTTGAGCTATGGAACTCAAACTACACAGAGGCAGAGGAGGGGAGGAAGAGGTTATGTGTGGGCTTCTAAACATCCCGGATGAAATTTGGTTAAGTTCAGGAGTTGAATGAGTTCTCTTAGACATACAGGAAAAAAATCAAGTTGAGATGGAAAAAGTCCTCCCAGGAAGAAGCCACAACTGTAGGAGGAGTTACAGACCACTTCATTCTAGTGATAAGAAATGTGAGGTCAACGAAGTGTCATTATTCTCACAGTGTTAAAATTGTGTAACTAGCCCACCCAGGCCTGCAGTTCTGGTCCTGGCTGTATGAATGGCGCTTGAATTTATCTGGTGTCTGGAAGGCAAGCTATATATTAGCAAGAGCTCTGAGGACATGTCAGTTCACCAGTAGACACAGAATCCCTCCAAAGGAGAGGTGTTGAATTTCTCCCTCGTCCCCCTTGCAGGAAGCCTTTCCCCATTGGAGACAAAGTGACCTTCAGCGGGAAAGAATGTGTGTGTCAGACGTGCTCCCAGTCCATGACCAGCAGTAAGCCCATCAAGATCCGCGGACCAAGCCGTGAGTCCTCCCCACTGGGCACCCACTGGGCACCTCCTCGTCTGCGGGCACTGTCTCCCAGGACTCCCCCGTCCCAGCTCCGCTCATGGCCTGGAGGGAAGTACAGGAGGTTCCCACCCTGGAGGACTTCTGAATCATGACCCAGTTGGCACACGGCCCAGACTGACAAGCTTCCCTAAGCACAGATGCAGGGCGGGCAGCTGCCTGACTATAAACAGAGACGGCTTGTGCCATTGGGTGGGGCTTTTCTGGGATGAGCCAGTCTTCCTATCCTACCTCCCCTCTGGATCCACACTCCCGTGGACCCCCGAACAGAGCTGACCTAAAATGTTGCTGCTAGTGGCTCTCCATTTTTACAAACTCCACTAAAAATCAGCACTCAGGCATGTCTTACAGAAGAGAATGTATGGGAGCAAACCACAAGGGCCGTGCTGGTGTCTCTTAGAGTGTGTTCTTGGACCACTCCGTCAGCTGCCCTGCAGAGCTGGTAGGATACAGATTCCCAGGCCCCCTCTGAACTTACAGGAATGGAACCTAGAGATCTTCACTCTTAATAAGCTTCCTGGGTAATTCATCTGCTGTTCCTAAAACTAAGGATCACTGTCTAGGGATGAGGGGGACATCTGCCACACAACATTACATGTTGTCATTTAGGGGTAGGCTGAAGATCAGGAGTGTACTTGGGAAGAGGCATTCTAATTTGTGGAATGTCCGTTCCATTCAAGTGTGTCTGGCAGTGAGATGGCTACACCACTGTTCCCAGACACCCTTGTCAGGCTGCTGACGGCGTGCACCCACACATACACACGTGGAGCCGGCCCTCTGGGTCTCAGGAAACCACGCTAGGCTCTGCGGTGCTCTCGTGTTACAGGACACTCGCTGACCTTATCGGCAGAATCAATGAAAACCCATTAGCCTCCTGTGCGGCGAAGTGATGCTGGTGCGGGGGGCTGTCAGCCATCGCACCAGCAGAGCCAGCACGCCAGGGCTGCCTCCTCCCGAGGTGGGCAGCACGGAACACCCCGAGTCAACAGGGCTCACTCCCAGGGGCTCCATTAGGTCCTCCCAGAGTGGCGCGCTGGGGAGAAAGACCATGGGAAGGCTCCCTCCCTCGCCCGCCCTTCCTCTCAGTCAAATCGGATCTGGTTGCGGAATGTATAGCCCTCCTGTGGATGTCCTTGATGAGGCTCAAGAACAGTGTGCTGCTCTGAGCAGGTTTCCATCTCAAGGTGGCCGAGTGCACTCACCGTTATCTTCCATGACTCCTGGAAAGCATCATGCAGAATGACAGCAAGGCTGAGATGCCAGGATGCTGGGATGCAGGACCGTGACCCTGGGACGGATGCTGCCGTGGTCCCCGGAGACCAGTGCAACCACTTGTGAAGCAGTAGAGAGAGGGGAGCTGGGAGTCGGGGGCCTGCCAATCATCTGTGTGATGCAAAGCAGCTATATAGCCTCCCTGAGGCTCAGTTCACCCAGCTTTGTAGAAAGCAAATGTGTTAGTACACAGGAATCAGACTAGCATACTTCATGGTGTGTTGTGCTCTCTAACTATAAAGTGAGGTATGCTGTTGACGTGGAGATTGAATCTAGAAAGCGCATCAAAGGAGAACTGAGAAGAAGGTTCCTGAATCTCTGGTTATTTCCCTCAGCTTGTGTTACTGTGTGCATCGGATCTCGCCTGAGAGATTCTTCAGCTGAGTGTGGGAGTCTTGCATGTGAGTGTGTCCTCACGGAGAGGCTGCTCGATGTCTCCACCATAATTCTGCAAATCAGGAGGCAGAGGATGGTGAGGATGAATGAATGATGAGAAGCAAGTGAGCATAGGGGCAGCTCTCCTGGGCAGTGGGGGGTGGGGGCGACCCAGGACTGTCGCTCATCTTGTCTCTCACGAAGTCAAGACATCAATCTATGGATCTGCAGACATATTTCACAGAGGTGTTCTCTGCGTGGAGGTCATCACTGTCCGTGCTGCAAATGACCAGAGGGAATGTGGGAAGGTCTGCTGAGTTCCCAAAGGACAGAGAGAACCAAAACCCGCTTCTAGAGAGCGCTAAGATGAGGAACGTATCGTGGAAAAGGAAAAAGGAAGAAAAATGTGGCGTATTTTTTCACTTATTTATTTTTAATTTTTATTTATTGATTTTAGAGAGAAGAAGGGAGAGAGAGAGAAGAACATCAATTTGTTGTTCCACTTAACTTAGGCATTTATTGTCTGATCCTTTTATGTGCCCTGACTGGGGATCGAACCCGCAACTTTGACGCATCAGCACAGTGCTCTAACCAACTAAGCTACCTGGCCAGGGCAATACCGTGGGGTATTTTTGATCTACGGGAATCCGAAGTTTCTTCTCTGGATGGTGAATAAAGGCCCAATAGCAGTATAATACTCAAAAGAGGTTAAGAAGAATACTCAGGAACTGTTAAGAGAAAAAAATCACGTGACTTTCCACAGGAAGAAGACAGGTTTCCTCACTGACCTCACTGACAAGAGTCAGCAGCAGTGACAGCATCACTGTCATCCCCATCCCCATCACCATGACAACCATCACCACGGCTAACATTGACTCTTACTATTGTCAGGCAACAGGCTAAGTTTTTTACATATAATATCTCATTTAATCATTCCAACTCTATTAGGGAGATAAGAGTAACTGTTTTATAGATGACAGAAATGAGGCTCACAGAGCATAAATGACTTTCCCAGAGTCACACAGGCAGGAAGTAACAGAACTGGGATGTGAGCCCAGGCAGTCTGGCCCTGGAGCCTCTTCCCTGGCATCCTCTACCAAAGACACGATGTGCGGATTGGGAAGCGGTCTGTCTCTGGGTTCATTGCCTAAAACAAGGTGGGGAGCCTGCTATGACTCACAGGACTCACTCATTTTTGCTGATCTGAGTGAAATAAATTGGAAACAGTAAAAAAAAACAAAACTAAAAATGGCTGCCTGGGGTCCATAGAGACCTCAGTAAATGGAGAGGTTTGGGAGGAACAGGCAGAGTCATCAGACCTTCTGCCAGCTGAGGGCTGTCATTTCGGGATAGAGAGGACCGTGTGAGGAGTGGACAGCTGGCTCTGCAGAGACCAACGAGGGACAGGGTGTGGTCGTGACAGGAGACTTACAGGCTCCAGGGTGGGGGGGTGCCTGCGGCCCCGCCAGGGGCCTAGAGTGAAAGGAGGAAGAAAGGTGGGGGAAGGGTTCTGATAAACATGCAGCCAGAACAATGGCGGACCAGCAGTCAAACATGAAAGGAAAAACCGCATGGAAAAGATGTCCCAGAGTTCTCAGGAGGGTCAGCAGACCTTCCCCACCACAGGGAGATTGCTTCTGGCCTCAGGTCTGAGATCGGAGAATGCAGAGAATATAGGTTAAGAACAGGAGGACGTGAAATAATTATGACGGCAACCGCACGTTGGGCTCATACGCGCCACACACAGTGCTTAGTCCTTATGGCCCCGATTTCAAGTCATCCTCACACCAGTCTCATAAGGAAGACACTCAGATGAGGAAGCTGGGGCCTGGCAGTCACGGAACTAGCAAGTGGGGGAGCTGGGGTTCACTGCCCCCCACCGCCAGCCTCTTACCCCTCACTCTAAACTCTCAGCTCAACCTCTAACCACTATACATACTACCTCCCAAATTTTAACTCAGAGTGCTAAGTTCATCCCACTTAGATCACTACAACTTACAGAAATGAGACTCATTCTTAGGATTTGGCCATGAAAGCACGAAGTATTACTGGACAGGGAGAGAATTGTGTTGTTGGCCAATAACACGCCTATGTCCATGGAACCACAAGTGAATTTGATCAGTGGATGACCATTTCAAGCAAGGAAAAGCAAAGTTTAAGAAATGAAGAATAAGAGAGAAACTGTAGTTGTCTTTAAATACTTGAAGGAAATGTCCTTCAAGTGGAAAAAGAGGTCGATTATTCCTGATTGCATAAAATGGGAGGTCTCACAAGGAGTCGGGTCTCGGCTCCATATAAAGAAGGCAGTCCTAAAATTCCTGCTTGTCCAAAGACAAAGTAGACTTCCTCAGAAGGAGTGAGCTGCCATCCCTGGAGGTGACTAAGCAGAGGATGGTGCCCCCCTGTCAAAATGCTGCAGATTCCTGCATTGGGTGAGACTGTGACCAACTGCTCTGTGAATTCTATGCCCCTGTGGAATTATTTACCCTATTGGGGAGGCCCGTGGAGACACAAGTGCGGTATTTGTGGCCTGAAAAGCTAGACCGACACCTGAACCTTCAAGTTCTTCTATGCCAAGCATGGGCAAGTCACTCCAGACTCCCGGCTGTCAGAAGGAAGGAGGTGCCTAACCTCTCTAAACTGTTACATCCTGAAGCCTGTGATTATTGCAATGGGAGGGGGGATAGTTTATCCCAGGAGAAAAGTTAGGAAAAAATAAACCCCAAAATATTTCCCCAGTCCCCATCTGAAAGCCTGGGGACTTGAAGCATTTTGCAGTTGGAGAAGTGCCTGCCCCAGCCCGCGCTAAGAGATGCTAGAAAGGTGCTAAGTAGCCAAGAGGCGGGGACTGTGGGAGCTGCCTCGGTCAACACTTCATCAGGGCACAGGCCTCCCCAAGCCTGCAGGGGCACCCCGCTCGCTAGATGTGCGGACTCATCATATTCTCTCCCAGGACGGGCCCCCAGCTGGACGAGAGGGCCTCCAGACAGGCTCTCCCCACGCGGTGTGCAGTTTTCTTTCTCCCCACTGCTCCGAAGTGTGCATTTGTCTCATGGCGACAAAAGGGAGGCTTGTCCTCTGGTAACCTTTGCCCCATGACCCTTTCCTGCTCCAGAGCGGGCCATCCGGTCAGTGAGGCCCCAGTTCCCAGCATCTCCCAAGTTTTTTGGATGCTGGCTCCATTTCCTGCCCCTCCCCAGACATGGGAGGAGCAACAGGCAGCCGCTGGCTCCCCCCCCCCCATTCTGTGGCCCCAGAACACATTCCAGAGTGATGGGGATGGAGAGGGAGGACACCCTTCTGGTTTGGGACAGTCTCCTTTTTAATCCTTGCTGCTTGGGGAGGCGAATGTTTGGTACAGGAGCACACTGGGAGAGGGCAGGCATGGTCAATTCTATCCCTCGCCTGAGCACTGTAAGGCCTGCTCATTCACACTCATGCCAAGCGTGGTGCTAGGCAAGAGAATAGATTTAACCACAAAACACAAACTAGGCCCTTGCCATTGAGCGAACAGCCGAAGGGAGAGAAAAACTAGATGCTAAGCTTATCCCCTGGAGCAGTGCGTCTCAGACTTGACTGCAGCCAAGACCTTGGTAGAATGCTAGGTCTGGGTGGGCCTTCACTGCCGCTGGCACGTGTGCAGGCTGCAGGTGGTGCTGGTGCTGCAGGTCCCAGGTCGCGGAGGGTAGCAGGAGCTTCGTAAGCTACTGGAGAGCAGGCCAGGCGGTGCAGGGTCCTCTTTGGATGAACAGTGGTCAGGATGACAAGCAGGGAACTTTCTGGAGGATCCCTGGGAGGTCTTTCTTTCTCCCTCAGACTACTGTCGAGCAGACAGGGCTCCCATGGCCTTTTCTCTCACCCAGTAGAGCTCCGGACAGGTGCCCGTGCCAGGGTGGGAGCCGTGGTGGGCGCACGTATTCACAGAGAGGCACCCTTGACCTGGGCTCAGGGGCCCAGGCTGCTTTGCTCAGCAGCGTGCTCTTGTGTTTGCAGACTGTGCTGGGTGCAAGGAGGAGATCAAGCACGGCCAGTCGCTGCTGGCACTGGACAAGCAGTGGCACGTCAGCTGTTTCAAATGCCAGACCTGCAGCGTCATCCTCACCGGGGAGTACATCAGCAAGTGGGTCTCCCTGCCCTCCCCGCCCCGGCTGCCCGGGCCCCCGCACTCTCCCAGGCCACCCCATCTAGCCCTCGCCTGAGTCTCCAGTAGCTTCTCCCTTCACTTCCATCCTCTTCTCACCCCCCTGCCCCCCGCCGTGTGTCCTTTGCCCGGATGCTTTCCTCCCTTCTTCACATGCTCGCCCCCTTCCCCTGGTCTTGCTCTCCTCCCTTCTTCACGTGCTCGCCCCCTTCCCCTGGTCTTGCTCTCCTCCCTTCTTCACGTGCTTGCCCCCTTCCCCTGGTCTCGGGTCCCACCCTCTCCTCAGAGGGGGCCTCACACCATCTCGTACCACCTCCGGTCCCCAGTACTGGCCCTCATGATGCCCTCTTTGTGTCTTTCACCCAGGCCAACACCATTTGCAGTTATTTATCCATGCTAACTTTTCAGTAATGACAATAATAATAGCTACCATTTACAGAGTTTGTATTATATACAAGGAACATACTAACTATTATGTATAGATGATCACAGTAAAACCCAGAACTACACTCTTGAGTTATTTATCCCCATTTTAAAAGCTGTGAAAACTGAAGCTTGGGGGAGTAAGTAACTTGCTCCAGTGATAATATTTAATGTCTGTCCTCACCAGGGTGACGACTTTGTTTTATATACTGCCACCTTTAACACAGTGCCCAACCCGTAATCAATAATATAGTTGTTGAATGAATTTAATAGAGATATGAGCAGATGATGGGCACAGAGAGTTAGAAAGAGGACCCACCTCTTAATGACCTGCGATCCGCAAAACTAGACAACCCCCTTCCTGCCAGGCATAGTGACTGCATTTATATACTTAAGTACCAAAAAGAAATGATGGCCGCCGACACCCACAGCCCTGACATTTGATGACCCCAGGTGCCTCCTGGGTACCACTCACTGGCCCGATGCTGGGGCACAGCGAGCATGTCGAGTGCAGCGCACAGGGTTTCCACTGGCAAGAAAGTTAAGAGTCTAATAAGGGAAGTAAGCTGTATACATAAAGAATCATGATCCCGGGAGGTATATGATAGGGAGCTCAAGAGTCGTTTTATTCCTTAAGACCTCTTTGATCATAAGTGACAGAAAACCCAATTCAAATTCACTTAAAAGCAAAAATGGAAGTTTACTGAGTCATAGGAATGGGAAGGCCGGAGGCATACTGGCTGCCAGCATGGCTGAGTCCGGGGGCTTAAAGAGATGTCATCACACTTTAGAAGTCTCTCTTTCTCTCTCTCTCTCTCTCTCTCCCCCAGCTCTGTTCTCTGTGTTGAATTCATTTTCAACCAGGCTCTCCCAACTAGTAAGATGACCACCAGCAACCCTAATTTTCCCCCATCAGCTTAGCAAGCCCAGCAGAGAGAGAGGCCTCTTTCCTAAGAACTCCAGCAAAAGTCCCACAGTTGCCTCTGATTGGCCATCCTTGGGTTACACACCCATTCCTAAACCAATCACTGGCCAGGAGGATGTGGACCCCCCCCCCAATAGAGCCGGAGAGCAGCCCTCTGTGGCCCACAGTAACTGCAAGGAAGAGGGGTGGCCAGGTACTGCTACCAGCAGAAAAGGAGACATGCTGGCCGGACAGCACAGGTCAGTGTCAGAAGTCCAAGAGAAGGGCTGGGAAGATTCAGGGAAAGGAGGGATCTCTTCTAATTAGTAGGGACTGGAGTCTGGAATCTGTGAGAGTTTCATGAAAGATGCTGATATTTAAACTGAACCTTAGAAAGGGGGATAAAATTTGAAAATACAAAGAAGGAAAACTTCTAGGCAGGATACCTGGCCTAGGCAAGGGTAGGGAGATGTGGGACACATCTGTCCTGTTTTCTGGGGCTCAGGCGCGTGAACAGGTACAGCAGGGTGTCTGCGGCTGCAGAGGTGAACTGAGGTCGCATCACTGAGACCAAACGAAATGCCATAGGAGTAGGATTTTAACATTCCCCTTTGCGCTTGCCAAGCAAGAGTGCCCTTAGTGAGTTGAGTCTCCAGCCAGTAGTCCTTGAGTCTGAGAGCCTAAGTCAGAACTCTCTGGGCGAAGAAGGGTTTGCTCTGAGCCCCTCTCAAGAAGGCCCAGCCTGAACTGCCCACCACACCTGGGTCCTCTGCAGCCTGGCTCTGGGCTCTTCAACCATCTGCCAGCGGAGTGGTGGATGCTCAGAAGCACTGGCTCTGGCACTGATGCCCATTTAGAAGCCCAGCCTACATGACCTTGGCAAGACACTTAATTTCTTTGAGCCTCAGTCTCTGCATTTATAAAAATGGGGATAAGAAGATGACCTACCACACAGCTTTGTGTTGTATAAAGGCCCAGCAATCTGTGCTTTATACCTAAGAACTACCTAGTAAATATTAATTTTACATTGTTTCTTTTTAGAATCATGGATATTTCAAATTCCCAAAGGTCTTACCAACCCATGGGTCCAAATGAGGTGGTGTTGGCATTTTTACCCAGATTGGGCTGGCTCACTAGTCCTCCCTCCTGACAAATGACTGTCCCCCTGCAGAGTCAGCCTCCCACACCCATAGACTGTGGAAGGTTGGGGGATGCTTGTTTCATGCACTCACAGTCTGCCTGCCAGGCTTTGCTGGATGTCAGCCCTCAATGCTGCCTCTCCCGCAGGAACTCACTGCCTGTCCTGCTGCCCAGGGTGGGCTCCCAGCATCCCAACAGGGCAACAACCTGGATAAAGAATAATGATATGGCCCTGGCCGGTTGGCTCAGCGGTAGAGCGTCGGCCTAGCGTGCGGAGGACCCGGGTTCGATTCCCGGCCAGGGCACATAGGAGAAGCGCCCATTTGCTTCTCCACCCCTCCGCCGCGCTTTCCTCTCTGTCTCTCTCTTCCCCTCCCGCAGCCGAGGCTCCATTGGAGCAAAGATGGCCCGGGCGCTGGGGATGGCTCTGTGGCCTCTGCCTCAGGCGCTAGAGTGGCTCTGGTCGCAATATGGCGACGCCCAGGATGGGCAGAGCATCGCCCCCTGGGGGGCAGAGCACCGCCCCTGGTGGGCGTGCCGGGTGGATCCCGGTCGGGCGCATGCGGGAGTCTGTCTGACTGTCTCTCCCTGTTTCCAGCTTCAGAAAAATGAAAAAAAAAAAAAAAAAAAAAAAAAAAAAGAAAAAAAAAAAAAAAGAATAATGATATGCCTGTCCCTTAGGTGTTTATGTTTGTGAGCCAGTTCTGTTACACTCAAAAGGACAGATGTCATCAGCACTTCCGAGAGATGCCATCAGGTCTAATCCTTAGCACGAGGCAGGGTCCAGAGCTGAACTGAGCGCTCCGATGTTCCCAACTACCTCCCATGTTGGCCCTTGATAATTGAGCCCCACACATCCTCCTTGAAGACCCCTCGCATTGACCATAGGGGTTCTTCTGCCTGCTTTTGCCAAGTGCTCGCTGGAGGCCAGCGTTTTGCTGAGCCCTAGGACAAACTGGAGCCGTGTCCTTTATCCTCACAAAAGTCTGGGTGAGAATCCCGACCGCCTGGGCATGAATTCAGTTCTAGGTACAATGAGCTGGATCACCTACTCTGTGGGGGAACCGACAGTTCCGACCTCCTAGGATTGCCTTAAGGACCAAAGGAAATAATCTATATAAACACCGTCAGAGGCCCGGCCGCAGCCAAGCAATGAATGTCAGTGGCTATTAGTGGGGGGGGGGGGGGGGTTAAGAATAACAACAGTCTTATTACTGCCTGGTAAGTTACATGCACTGGGCAAAAACGGAGGGGGCAGTCGGGAGAGGTTCCTGTTATCTACTGATCCAGGAACACAGTCAGGTGGTTCTTTCACCACTGGTGAAAATTTTAATTAGAAGAGGAGCCCTGAAGGATATGCAAAGAATTGATCACATTGATTGTCTCCTGGTTTTCCTGGAAGAGAAACTGGGAGGGGCTGGTAGGAGGGTGAAGACTTACTTCCCTTTATGCCTTTGTAATGTGCCAAGGGCAAATATTACTAGACTAAATAACTCTTAATACATTTTAAAATACTTTTTTTAAAAGAGCCTTTTGGGGTAACGGGAAGAGACTGGGTCTGGAGAGCCTGTTGGGAGGGGGAAGAAGGAGAGTATAGGAACATCAGGCCAGCAGCTGACCAGTGCTTCCCAGATGTGCTCCAAGTTTGTGAGGATGTAGATTCTCTGATTCCACAGAGCTGAGGAATGTCTGGCAGTTTGCATTTTTGTTTGTTTGCTTGCTTGCTTGCATGTTTGGAGAGAGGAAGGGTGTGAGAGAGAGCAAGAAAGATAAAAACATTGATTTGTTGTTCCACTTATTTATGCATTCATTGGTTGATCCTTGTATGTGTCCTGACCAGGAATCCAACCCTCAACCTTGGCATATTGGGACGATGCTCTAACCCAGTGGTCCCCAACCGCCGGGCCACGAACCGGTACCAGTCCATGGGCCATTTGGTACTGGTCCACAGAGAAAGAATAAATAACTTACATTATTTCCATTTTATTTATATTTAAGTCTGAACGATGTTTTATTTTTTAAAAATGACCAGATTCCCTCTGTTACATCTGTCTAAGACTCACTCTTGACGTTTGTTTCAGTCATGTGATACATTTATCCGTCCCACCCTAAAGTCTGGTCCGTGAAAATATTTTCTGACGTTAAACTGGTCCATGGCCCAAAAAAGGTTGGGGACCACTGTTCTAACCAACTGAGCTTCCCAGCCAGGACCTAAGGAGTTTTCTTTTGGAGGGGGGGGTTGGTTTTTTTTTTGTTGTTGTTGTTTTTTTTGTATTTTTTCTAAAGCTGGAAACGGGGAGAGACAGTCAGACAGACTCCCGCATGCATCCGACCGGGATCCACCCGGCACGCCCACCAGGGGGCGATGCTCTGCCCACCAGGGGGCGATGCTCTGCCCCTCCGGGGCGTTGCTCTGCCGTGACCAGAGCCACTCTAGCGCCTGGGGCAGAGGCCAAGGAGCCATCCCCAGCGCCCGGGCCATCTTTGCTCCAATGGAGCCTCAGCTGCGGGAGGGGAAGAGAGAGACAGAGAGGAAGGAGGGGGGGTGGAGAAGCAAATGGGCGCTTCTCCTGTGTGCCCTGGCTGGGAATCGAACCCGGGTCCCCCGCATGCCAGGCCGACGCTCTACCGCTGAGCCAACCAGCCAGGGCCTGGAGTTTTCATTTTTAACAAGCTCCTCCAGTGCTTCCAATTTGGGCCCATTCCCCGTCGGCTACAGGTCCTGGAACCTCCACGTGACCTCCCCCCAGATCCCCAACTTCCTCTTCCTGTGTGGATTTCCTCTTGCAGGGATGGCGTTCCGTACTGCGAGTCCGACTACCACTCCCAGTTCGGCATTAAATGCGAGACGTGTGACCGATACATCAGCGGCAGGGTCTTGGAGGTGAGTGGGTACAAATAACTGTGAAGATGTTTGACGAGGAAGGCCTGTGACTCCAAAGAGTCATCACTGAGGATGGAGAAAGTCACCCCACCCCCTTCTTCCACAGCCTCCACCTCCCCCGCTTCCTCTTCCCCAGAGTGGCTTGCTACTTGACCTTGAGCAGATAACCTTGCCTCTCTGGGAACCCCCAAAATGAGAAGCCAGACAAAATTATTCCTGGTTCAGAAATGCTGTGATGGGAATATCAGTGACCTATCAGACCCAGGTAGATTACGGTGGAGTAATAATTAGGCTTTTCTTCCCAACCCTGCTAGAGAATGGAAACCGGTGGTGGTGGTTTTTTTTTTTTTAAGCACTTAGTAAATGTGCTGATTTAAGAACCAGCTTGTCTAGCAGCCTGCTCCCTAAGCCCTTCTCTGGCTGGTCCATCGCCATGGCAACAGCTCTCCTCTGCCTCTAACGCACAGCTTGCTCTGCCAGTGAGAAACAAGCTGCAGCCCCCTTGCTGAGCCCCCTGGACACAGGCCTCCCTGGCCGTCCTGCCCACACCTGTGAACCCAGGAGGCCATCTCTGCTTTGGGACCACCTACTTTGAGTTGTTAGAAACAAGGAAGGGTTTGGTGTAAAGGAAAAACAGCCTAAGAGCAGGAAAAGTTGGGTCCTAATGTTTACCAAGCTGCTAACTCAGTTTCAGATAGGCAGTGAGTATCTTTGCCTTTCCAGACCTCAGTCTCCCCATCTGACAGTGGCTGGGGGACAGCATACTGGGTCTATCTTGTGGGCAGGCCCGCTCATTCTGAGAAATCTGGCCAGTTGACTGTGGTTATCTGGAGTCAGTACTGTGTTAAGAAGGATTCTGCAGCCACATCTGGGCTCAGCAGGAGAGGGATCAGGAAAGGTCATCTCTGAGGAGATGCTCTGAAGCTGAGGCCTGAGGATGAGGAGACTGTCCCATGGCAAGCTAAAGGAAGAATGAATGAGCTTGACCCACTCAGGAAACAGAGAAAAAGACCAGTGTGGCTGAATTATATAAACCGGAGCCAGAGGAAGATGGCATGTGTCATTCAGGGCACATTATAGAGGGCTGTGTAGGAGTTTGGATTTTACAATAAATACCATGGGAAGCCAGTAGAGAGTTTTAACCCAAGGAGCAACATGGTAGGATTATGTTTATATAAGACGATAGGGCATCAGAGAGAATAAGCTAAACAGATGCGCAGAGCTGATAAAGTATTCAGCATTTCCAGGGAGCCGAGGAGTGCAACACGGAAGATAAGGCCTGTAACAGGAGCGCAGGTCGGGTACTGGGCCCGGGTTTCCAAGGTGGTGCTGGGGTGAGGGGTTCGCATGTGATGCACCTGGCAACAGGAGGCTGTGGACAGACCTAGCAGAAGTGACCTGTAGAGAGATAACAGAGGTACATAGGCTAAAGCTGAAGGAAAGAAACTGGACGTGGGAGACCAGCGAGGAGCCCTGGCCCTGTGGGAAGAGAAGGACTCAAGAGGCCCAGTGGCAGTGGAAACATCCACCACCCTGTCTCTGAGATTATAGAAGTTGATTTCCAATAGCTCTGCAATGGGGAGGCTATGGGTAGACACGAAAATTGAAGGAGAAGAGGCCAATGGTTGGACCAAAGTGTCAGTCCCGAATTCTGGTGTTGCCCTCTGCAGAACTAGGGGTGGCTGGGAAGGAAGATGATCTGGGCAGAAACACAGTGAGTTCGTTCGGGACAGGTTGTGATGGAAATTCCAGCATGGCTTCAAGAGGGCAGCCAGCAATATGCATCAGAGCTCAGAGACAAGTTCAGGCCTGGAGGGACCAATATAAAAAATGCTAGGATTTGAATAATAGCCAGCACCATGGGGGCCATCAGGATTTCAGAGAGGGGGTGGGGAGGAGAGTGGGCTGAAGGCAACCTCGGGGGTTAGCTGCTTACAGGTGGCAGGAGGGAACTGAGGAGTTATCAGAGAAAGAAGAAGAGCAGTCGGGGTGAGGGGCGAACAGGGCAGGGGCAGTGAGAGGCCAGCCCTTCAGAAAAGATGGCGAGGTCAGCGTGGCGGTCCGAGTCCGCAGGGCAGGTAAGCGCTGCGTGGGCTGAGAGGCGGTGGGGTGTGGAGAAAGTCACCTGCAGCAGAACCATTTGTCGGGTCTGCAGGATTGTGTGGGAGAGGCATCCGGATTGTAGTGGGGTCAAGGGTCAGTGAGATGGGAGATCATAAAGGCAGACTTCTCTTTCAAGAAGATGGGGGGAGGAAATCTTTGATTACACGCAGGGCTGCAAATGGGAATTTGTCCCAGGATTTCCAAGCTGCTCTGAAACTGTGTCAGTGGTGGCCGACCGTCTTTCCCTGCCCGTTACTGTTAGCACTGTGGGAGCCTTCTCTTCTCTGGAAGCTGTTGTAACTGCTTTTCAATTGATTCCATTTGTGCAAGCCTCCATTAGCATCTTGGGCATATTGGTTTCTTTTTTTCTTAGAGCTGGAAGAGACGTTTAGCAATCAACTAGTTCACCCTCCCCGTTTTACAGATGAGAAAAGTGAGCCCCAAGGCACGTGATGCTTATTCAAGGTCATGTGCAGTATTTACAGGAAAGAGGAAGCAAAAGCGAGGACTCCAGGCTCCTCTGTCCCACACCGCTGCCCACAGCTCCCAGCCACTTGGGTCTGTGAAGTCACGTTGTGTCATGAAAAATACACGGCTGGCGTGGAATAGACCTGGCTCCCAATTTTACCGCATCTAGCCATGAAACCTTAATCACGTCACTTTTTCTGAATCTTAGAGCCTTTGTCCATCAATGGAGAATGCAACTGTTATATAACTCATAATAGAATTTTTTTTTTTTTATTTCACACTAACATAATGGATGTGTTTAGCATCTTTTGTTCTAATATTTGGTCTTTGACTCTGATTCTTGACATCTCATAAAATCCCTTGGACGCTTGGTGGGCTCCCAGGTTGGGGGCCGGACACCAGAAAGACTAAGTAAGCCGTGAGAAGACACTTAGAACTCAGCCTCATCCCACACCCACCCAGAAGGGGAGAGGTTCTGGAGATTGAGTTAATCATCACTAACTCACTGATGATGCCTAGGTAACGAAGCCTCCAATGTACCAAAAGTACAGGGTAGAGCGAGCTTCCAGGCTGGTAAGCACGTGGAGCCCGGAGGGCGGTACACTGCAAGAGGGCACGGAAGCTCCTCCCCTCCGCCCACACACCTTGCCCTTATGCGTCCCTTCCATCTGGATGTCCACCTGTGTCCTTCATTACATCCTTTTATAATAGGTTGGTAAGCATAAATATTCCCCTCAGTTCTATGAGCCATTCCAGCAAATTATAAAACCCAAGTCAGGGGCCGTGAGAACCCCTATTTATAGCCAGTCAGTCAGAAGTACAGGTGACATCCTGGGACTTGAGAATGGTATCTGAAGTGTGTGTTGGGTAGGGGAAGGGATAGGCCTTACCCTGTGGGGTCTGACACTCTCTCCTTGTGGCTAGCATCAGAACTGAGTTAAATTCTAGGATACCCAATTGATGTCACAGAGAATTGCTTGATGGAGGAAAAGGAAACCGCACACGTCTTGTGTCAGAAGCGCTATGAGTGTGGTAGTAGTGAGGATTAAGGAGGCACACAGAAGCATGATTTTCCTTTATAGTTAGGACGTTTTTGGTTACAAGCGCAGAAACTATATTCAAATGGCCAAAAAGAAATGTATCGCTCCTATAATAATAAAGAGCCCAGGAGTATTGGCTTCAGGCGCAGCGGGATCCAGGGCTCAGCCAAGTGCATTCAGGATATCTCGCCATGTTGGCTCCACTTTCTTCTGTGTTGGCTTTATTCTCAGGAAGGCTCTCCTTTGTGATGGGGAGGCTGCACACCAGCTGCTCCAGGCTTACATCCTCCCGATCAGTCAGCATCCCCAGTGGAAGGAGAGCTTCTCTTTTCTAATAGCTCAACAAACATCCTGGGACTGACTCTTTCTAAACAATCTCGGGCTCATCACTAAACCAGTGCCTGGGACCAGACCTAGAATACGCAACTGGTGAGGTCAGCCCTATGCAGCCACGTGGACTGACATGGGGAATGGGAAGTCCCACCCAGGAAAGGCTTGATGCTATTTTTGGAAGGAGGAGGAAGGATGTTGGCCAAGCAAAAATAACAGCTGCCCACTACAGAGCCCACCACACTGCCAGGTACACAATAGGCACTTAATTAGATCCCATTTCCCCTTCCCATCCCATCCCCAGGCCACCCTGCAGTCCCCCTTCAGTGACAGAGCTGAGTATGATGAGCACCAGGCACATGCCTTCCTTCCAGGCATGTATCCTCGCCGAGGAGAACCACATTCCTGGCGCCCATGCGCTGTCTCTCCTAATCTTGTGTGTGGTTCTTCGTTCTCTCCATTATGGCCCCATTTTTCAGGTGCTAAATCTTTGCCATAGTTCTTCACTATTTTCCTGACTTCAGCTTGTTAACGGACAGGATATCTCATCTTATCTCATGGACTTGGTTTCCCTTACGCTGGTTCCAGCTGCTTTGGCACCCTACCCCCGCCTCCTTTCCTCCCTCCCCCGCTCAAGTTGTTTGCAACGTCCCCCCCCCCTTGCCAGGGTGCTGAGATGGGCACGGAGCCTTCCAGCTGGGGCTGGGTGGTGGTTGCATGACACTAGGAAGATGCCAAGCTTCAGTTTTGCCAACGTGCTGTTGCCACCCTGGAAAAACAGGTCTATAATCCAAATGAAAAAGAGACACAAAGTAGGAAGAGGCTACTAATTAAACCGATTATCCTTGTCACGTCCGGGAGGGTCCGTGCCTCGCGTCTCAGCTTGGGAAATAGCAGGCTTCTTCTGAAGTTTGAACATAATTGTTTTGGTGCCAAGAATGACATTTTATCATTAGTGGGAGCCATGCAAATACCCGAGACTAAAACAAGGAATATTGGAGGGGTTTTTTTTATTCCTTTAAAAAAAAACCACTGTTCCTTTCACATTCTTGCTAATTTTTTTAGACTAAATCAAGTATTTCCAGAATTGGCAAGCCTATGCCCAAACTCCCTCCCCCCCAAAAAAAGGTTTGGAATAAGCCTTCAACATTATGTAATTATAATTTTTGAATTGGAACTCATTAACATGAGACCAAGTGACAGCTTAGGGGTTAGGGGGTGCTTTAACAATTCCTACCAATATCCATCAATTTCCCCTAGACATGCCCCCCCCAAAGAACACCTTGCCCTAACCTGTAAAATATACCTTCAAAACAAGCCCCGCCTTCTAACCCAGCTGCTGCACCAGGCCCCTCCCATGTAGAAGTCCTGGAGCTGCCACAAGGGACCTGGAGCATCAGGGCCTCTTGGCTGGGAGTTTAGTGTCAGAACTATCCGTGCAAAAGTGAGCACTGGGCTGGCGACTGGCCCTCGTGAGTCTAGCGCCAACATTGCTACAGGCTTCAGTGAAGCCTGAGTCCCAACCTTCTCTGACGTTACTTCTTCCCCTAGGGAAGAATCTGTAGCTGCAACATTTTCATTTTTACTTAAAGTAATGGTAGGAAAGGAAAGTGGGACCAGGGAAGGGGGCTCACCCAAGGCCAGACGGGAGAGAGTAGGGATAGAGGTGGAGGCCCCCAGGTACAACAGTCGCGGGAGTGGTGGCCTGGGGGTCAGAGGCTCCCCACCAGGCCCTGGCTCAGCAGGTCCCTTTGTGTGTCCACTGTGGACTTCGAGTCTGTCCTTCGCCTGCCACTCTCACTGTTTTTGTCCTGTCTGTGACTCTCATACACTCTTTCTGAACCGATACTTTGAATGGTCTTTAAGTTGACTCACTTAAGTATAAGAAAACTTATATAACACAATAGGAAACCAGGATCACTTGCCATATTGCTTGTAACCAAAATAAATACTGTTCTAGCTGGATTCTATTGCTTGTGGAGGCTCCAAGTCTCACACCTGTGCTCATTCTTTAAAAAATGGTAGATCAGGAACTTTGGGGTAGATGGGAAACGCAGGCTGCACCAAACTGATACTTTCTCCTTGAAAAAAAAATATGAAGAATTAACAGAGGTCTGAAAAGGAGACCGTTGTTTCCATTGATCCATTGTTATTAAATCCTGGGCCTGTGTCCTATTTAACACCATCTGCTGTACCAACGGAGTGAGGGCCCCGCTCTGGGAGAAATGCTAGGATGTCCTCAAAGAAAGATGGCTTCTTCATCTGGAAATAAGGTGGGGCTGGTGGCCTCCAAAGGGCCCTTCTCCTGCAAGAACAGAAGTGCAGGTCTCCAGAGACGTCCCCTGAACTTCCATAGGGACCCATGGTGTGGAATTACTAAGTTTCCTGGGTGGACTTCTAGATAGTTCTGGACTCCCCGGGGTAGACTCTGTTCCAACCTCAGGGCCATGAAAATGCCAGCAACACTAATGTGTCCAGGAAATGTTCAAACCCCGCCTGCCCCGCTGGACGGCAGCCCCAGGCCTGACCTCCTGTTTCTTCTTTTTATTTCCGTAGGCAGGAGGGAAGCACTATCACCCCACCTGTGCCAGATGTGTACGCTGCCACCAGATGTTCACTGAAGGGGAGGAGATGTACCTCACAGGTATACAAACCTGACCCTCTGTAAGGCATTCCGATCCAATTGTGGCTGGAAAGGAGATACAATCTCCTTTTATTTCAGTGTTATCTTTGCTTTTGGCTTATTTTCAAATTTGCAATTAATTCGCCCCTCTCTGGGTGGTTGGAGAAAGTTGCCGGTGTGGCTAATATGAAGTGACATGTAATCTGCCTTCCATCCCTGTGCGCCTCCGCCCGCTGCTTGGCTGGCCTGCTTCCCTGGCAGTGCTCCGAGCGGACTCCCCCGGCTCCGCCTGGGGGTGGGAGGTTGAGCTGAACAAGGCCAGGGGGTCAGAAAACCTCAGAGGGATGCCTGAGTTGCAGCATCACAGCCTCTACTCCACCTCCCTCTCCCCTCCCTTCTCCCTACATCTCAGAGTATCACCCAGGCTGCTGCCCGGGTCTTCCCACGGACTCTCAGGAGGTGCAGAGAAAGATGGGAGGGGCCCAGCAGTCTCTTAGAAGCAGATCGGGACTGGTTTCCCTCTGCCCCTTTCCAGGGCCCAACCCTCTGGCTCCAGGATTCTTGCAACTGTCTCCTGATCAGTCTCCAGGCTCTATTTAATTTTTCATCCTCTGCCCAGTCCGTCATTCAAGGGCATCATGGTGTTCTTGGCACAGCCCTCTTAAGAGGTCTGTGGGGCCCCTCCTTACCCAGCAGTTTAACCTAGCATTCAGGGCCCTATCATGACGTCTCAAACTGCCTGTCTACCCTTCAACCAACCCAACCCTTAAGCTGCCCAATTTCAATTGTTTCTTGATCCATTCAACAACTATTTCTCCAGTCCCTACCATGTGTGGGCTCTGTGCTGGGGTGCATAGTGAGTTCTCACCACAGTCTACCCCCACTGCCCTACAGTCCAGTGGGGGGAATGGATCGTAGCCCATAATCACACAGACAACGGTCAACCGGGACAAGTTTTATGACGGGGAGAAGTGTGGGACTATGGGAACACATCACGGGGTGGGGAGGAGCATCAGGGAAGGTTCCCAGAGGAAGAGCTGGGACCTGAAGGATGAGTGGCTGTTAACTGGGCAAAGAGGGGAGGGGTGGGGTGCGCCAACCTGAGGGGACAGGATCTGCCAGGCTCTGCGGTGGGTAAAGAAATGGCAAGTGTTGGAGACCTCGGGGAGTCGGTGTGGCGGCCATGCATAGGTAGGTGGGCAAGAGCGGGCCAGGCCTGCCCTTGTGGCTGAGATGGTGCTCAGGCCTTCAGGTGAACTCATGGGCCTCATGCCTCCGGGTTTTGTTTGCGTACCTTGTCTTCAATAAGAACGCTTGTCTTCCATGCCCCCCTTTGAAAATCCTGTCATTCCCAACCCCTTTAGTCACCACCCACTTCATAAACCTCCCAGGTGCCCTGACCCCACCGACAACTTAACACACTCCCTCCTCCCTGGGTCCCCATGTCCCCTGGTTTATACCTGACCCCCTCCAGCTTATGGTCGAGTCTCGGCCTGTCCCTGAGAGCCCTTGCTCCTGGCCTTGGCCCCACCGCCTTGACATTGGTCCCACAAGTACTCACTCTACAGGTGATCACTGTTGGCTGAACTGCTATGATTAGCCACCCCAGACGTGTGAATAATTGGCTCAAGGAGGAGCAAGGACCCTTCCTTCCAGCTTACCTACAAGGCAGATCTAAGGCCAGAGAGGCAGCTACATAGAGCATGTCTTCCTATCAAGCTTGTTGTAGCCACAAGTGCCCAGGTCCAGAAGCTCCTGTAAGACAAAATGAGTCCCTTTGCCTAGAGCAGGGTCTCTCAACCGGGGCACTATTGACATTTGGGGCCAGATAATTCTTAGGTACGGGGACTGGATGCCAATAATGTATCCCCTTCCCACTGTGACAAACAAAAATGTCCCAGACATTGCTAAGTGTCACCTGGAGGCAAAATCATCCCTGGTTAAGAACCACAGGTCTAGACATAGAGGGTGTGATATTGAGTAGGACACTTGAAACCACATCAATACAATATATTTAAAAATAGAGAGAGAGAGAGAGAAAGAAAGAGAAAGAGAGAGAGAGAGAGAAGAAAGAAAGAAAGAAAGAAAGAAAGAAAGAAAGAAAGAAAGAAAGAAAGAAAGAAAGAAAAAGAAAGAAAGGAGAAGAGAAGAAAAAAGAAAAGAACGCAAGTCTATAGCTATCCAACAGACTCTTCAATGCTGGAGCAGAAATTCCTGTGTTGGAATTTCTAGGTAACCATTTTTAAAATGCTAGGACTCTGCAACTATTTGTTTGTGTGTACAGTCACACAGGAGTCAGAGGTGGAAGGATCCCACAGGTCCCCTAAGACTATAAAGTAACAACCCCCATTATATAGAGGGGGAAAGTGAAGCCCAGAGAGAGGAAGAGCCTTGCATGAGAACCAGAGCATGCAGGGGCCAGAACGAGACAGGCCTTATAACTCCCACTCCACAGCTCTCTGCACCTCACCTTCTGGGACCCAGGGCCTGCCTGCTTACTCAGGTCCCTGCAAGGACTAGACCTGCCATTCCTGTGAGCATCGATCCCTCCATGCCTGGGTCCCTGAGTGGTTCCTGCTGCAGGACCCTGTGTTATGTGCTAGGAAGCCCGCCTGAGTCTCCGTGACCACCTTGGGAATCTAGACTCCGCACTTGGTTTGAAAATCTGTTGCATGGTATTCCTCTCCCCCTTCCCTGGCTCCACTGCTTCCTAAGTTTTGACTTAGGAAATCTCTTAACTCTCTGAACCTTGGTTGCCTAACCTGTCAAATCAGCTTGTAACAGTCCCTATGTAGAGGCATGCTAAGTTCCTGACACATGGTAGGTAACCTCTTGGCTCATTCATTTAACAAAAACCTGCTGAGCATTGTCTGTGTGCCTGCTCTGTCCTAACGACTGGAGAGGTAGGAGCGAGCCAGGCAGACACGTCCCCTGCACTCCTGGAGCACCTGTCCTCATGCACCACTGTCTCCCAAGCCCTGCCCCGACCAGAGCGTCACAGAATGCTGGAAGAGTTAAGTGAGGAAGTGAACGGCTTTGTGATCGTGAGGCCTGTCACCATCCCCCTTAATTATCCCGCTCCCTACCCCGCTGGCTCCTGGGAGAGTGGGAGTAATTGCAGGGCCTTCAAGGACCTACCTTGGGAGATGCTGAGTGATCCTGGAATGAGGGGACCAGGCTGTCCAATGCCAGAGTCATGCTGACTTGGGCTGTGGGCGTTTCGGAGAGAGGATGTCAGCCACCGAGGGAGTAGGGGTGTGACTGTGATTGCCTTGGACAGCCTCCCTGGGTGGAGGCACCAGAACTTGAAATAATATTCCCCAGAAATGGCAAGGAAACTGTCCTCCCAGGGAGCAGAGGCGTGGTGAGAAACTGGCTTAGAGCCAGGACTCCCGGGTTCAAGGATCAGCACCTCCGCTAATGGACTGTGACTTTTCTCTGAGTCTCTTCCTTCACCTATACGATGAGAAGAATGACACTACGTTTCATTCATCCTGAGGCCCTGCCAGGTGGCGGGCTCTCTGGGATGGGCTGGGTGCTCTGAGGTGAAGGAGGCAGGTGTCCTTGCTTCCGGGGTGGCGTGTCCTCTCGGGGGAGAGAAACCTGACTCCAGCAGAAGTGCAGATAGTCAGCGGCTAGCTGGGCTAAGCGCTGTGGAGGGGGAATTTGGGGACAATGGAGCATGTTTTAAGACTCCTCATCTAGTCAAGATCTTGAAAGCGAGTGGGAGGTGGGAGGGTGAAGAGGGAAGGAAGTTTCTGGAGGCAGAGAGAGAGAGAGAACGGCAGGTGCAAAGGCCCACAGTGGAAGGAAGCACCGCACAGCGGAGAAAGCGTGGCTGGCCCACACTCCCAGTGCTCTGAGAACAAGCACACGCCACAGGGCCCTCCTGCAAAACTGGGGAGATGACTGTGAGGGTGCTCAGTGCCCCACAGAGCACACGCAGGAGAGACAGTGTTAGGAAGCCTGCCGAGGGCATGAGCCCCGCTCGGCCAGTTCCATAGCCAGACACAGAAGGCATCTCTATGGAGGCGGGAGCTTCTTCTGGTCAGCTTATTTGTGTTCTAATTGCTGTGTGATGGCTTTCTGAGGGGCTCTAATTGAGAGAAGCCTGACATCTGTCTGGATGAGAAATTCCAAGGCCCCAGGAGAGAAGAACAAGTTTTCTTTTATTTAAATTCTGTTGTGCATTCAGTCTTCTCACTGTTCTTGTAAAGATGCCAAATTTCTAATCTGTTTGTTGTCCAAAGCCTCCCTTTGGGCATCACCAGGGAACTGGGTCACTGATTTTGTGCAGCAAAAATAATCACCAAAATGCTTCAGGTTCAGGGCAAAACTTACACTGAAGTCACAAAGGTGACAGTTGCTGGACCAGTGCGAGTTTTTCCGAAACCAGAATGTAGCTCACGGAGAATAACACTGGAAACAAGAATTCAGCTGCACACTTTTAAACAGGACCCTGTTGTCATTTGTATATTTAATTAAACACACCAGGACGGAAGTCATTTATGCAATTCTAGGACAAACGCTACTCTGCTAAGGAAAATATTATAACAAATTATAGGCCTTGATGATAATAATAATAAATAAATAAATAAATAAATAAATAAATAAACAAACTGCCACCAGCTGATATCTGTGGAGCACTTTCTATATGCCACACAGTGAGTTTTAAATACAATATCCCGTTTTATCATCATAACCCTATAAACCATAAATCATTACTCCTGCATTTAGAGAATAAGGAAGTTTGGAGAGGTTATGTCCCTGGGCCGAGGTTAGCTAGCCTGTTTTGCTAGGGTTTCCTTTCATTTGTTATTAGAATTCTTAACCTATGGTTCATAGCTGGGCTTCTGAATTTGATGAGTCCCCTGAAATGACTTGCTGAAGGTTGCATGTAGGTGTGTCTCTTTAAGGAGAGGGTCTGTAGCTTTCATAGAATTGTCTGGGGTCCATGGCCCAAAATAAAGAGCCTTAGTTCAGTGTGAATGCAAATCCAGAACGGTGCCCTGAAAGCTTCCTGTGATAATTACCCCAAACCTAGTCTATTTCAGGTCACCTTTTTTTTCTTTTTCTTTTTTTTTAGTTCAGATAATACAGGGTCCTGGTACCAAGAGGTGTGTGTTTCCAGCACAGCTGGGTTGGTATTGAGCTGAGGCATCTTTGTCCTCTGACAAGCACCATACAGGAGGTTCACTGAGCTAATAGCTGTCCAAGAGAGGTGTTGCCCGTTGTTATGGGTTATGGAATGCCAGCCCTCCGTCGTAATCAACTCATCTCATCAAACCACACTTGAAAAGGCACAGATGTCATCTTGGTTGCTATAATTTAGTAGATTAGCATTGTTATTTTAAATTGGATCTCTCTGCTGACAGCTTAGGTTGTAGGAGTTATGCTTAAAAACTTTCAGTCTCATGTTTTCCCAATCCTGCTACATAATTTTAGACTCTTCAAACATATCCTGCTACCATGCTAAATTGGTATTTCCTAAAGTCTGACTCTACTAAGTGTATTTCATTTTAAATAGAGTACATTTTAATTTTTGATGAGCTGTCATTTTTTTTGGGGGGGGGGCTACCAAACATCTTGAATCCTATAGCTAGGAGAGCGTAGTAGTTTTAAGTTTGTGTGTTAAAGTCTGTTTCCAACTTGCTCCTCTCCAGTCACCACAGACTCAAGACAGTGTGGCCATTTTCTCACCAGGCACATGTCACATCCACTTCCCCGGCCAATCTGTCCATGTTGATCGAAATTAGGTCCAGAGTAGCAATTTCCCCGGTTGCTTCCTCTATTTTCTGGGAAACAATATTGCCTGCGGGGCAAGTCAAGAACTTGTCAGATACTCGCAATTCAGCTCGAGATGTTTTATTAGTCTGGACTTTTTAGGTGACAGAAACCCCACTCAAATGACATCAGGCAAAAGAGGACTGAACAGCTCGCATAACCGAGAAGCACTCAGGAGTAGCAGCTGGGTTGAGAGGCCCACGGTGTCAGCAGGGGATTCCTCTCCCTGCTGCTTTTAGTAGGTGGCCTTGTGCTCTCCTGGCCCAGACTGGCTGCCTCTGAGAGGGGAAGGAGGGCATGGCCAACCCCTGCCACCATGTGTGCAGAGGGGTAGTGTCCCCTGCAAGGCTCAGCAGAGAAGCCCCAGAGAGAGTCCGAGAAGCCTGATTTGGGGCACATGCCCACATCCATGCTGGGCAGGAGACAATGATGGACAGGTGGGCAAGACATCTAAGCTCACCCAATTTGCCCATCTGAGAACAGGATAATAGGCCCCACGTCACCAAGCTGTTGTGAGGATTAAAGGAGGGAATGCAGGGGAAAGGCTTAGCACAGAGCCCGGCCCAACAGCTCCGCCAGCCTAAGCTTATGATAAACACCCAGTAAGGCAGAAATGGCCCTTCCCGGTGATGCTGTGCACTCATAAATTCCGGCTTTTGTCAATGTTATCATCATTGTCAATAACGCTTGGCACAGGGCTCAGCATATGTGCTTATAAATGTTATCATGATTATTTATCATGGTCAGTTTTTATTATCATTATCATATTAGTTATCATTACTATTTTTTAGTTAAGTACTACTGTTATAAAGAGCATAGCATAAGAGCTGGCACAGGCACTCTCTAGGTATTAATT
Source organism: Saccopteryx leptura (assembly GCF_036850995.1). Classification (NCBI taxonomy): domain Eukaryota; kingdom Metazoa; phylum Chordata; class Mammalia; order Chiroptera; family Emballonuridae; genus Saccopteryx; species Saccopteryx leptura. Next base: position 170,926,313 of record NC_089508.1, read on the forward strand.
CTAATAATAACAACAACAATAATAAAAATATTTAGTGCCTGACACATGTAAGCACGAACACATTTTAATTACCGGCCTAACTGTTATCTTCAGCAGCTATGATTTCCTATGAAGTACTTGGCACTGCCATTCATCCTCTCCTCATCCCACTTCATGTCCATGGTAACCAGCTTCCTGGCAGCTAAGTGGGTTTGCCCCGCAGCCTCTTTATGAAGCTTCAAGCCCACTTGACCGTGTCAGCTCCAAGCAAGCTGGTCTTTTCTACTTCTCCCGAGGTGTCCTCGTCCCTGGGCACAAGCCCAGCCTCCCAGAAGGGCACTCTGGCCGCTTCTGCTTAGTGACTCCACCTGTACAGCCAGTCCTCTGCTTGCTGCAAGCTCCTCGCCCAGCCGGGCCCCAGTCCTGGGGACAGCAGAGGAAACACCACCCACGCCCCTGCTAGCCTTTCCTTACTGCCTTCCCCTTACCCAAACTGGATCCTGGAAAACACATGTTCTTCTGGAAGGGGAGGGAAAACGAGAATCGTAACAAAAACAGCTAACACTTACATGGTGCCTGCCCAAAGGCAGACCCTGTTCTCAGTGCTCTGCGTGTGCAGAGGGCCACCCTCACCTACAGGAGAGAATTCCAAGATGCCCTGGGGGTGTCTGAAAGCACCGACAGTACTAAAACCTATACATACGATGCGTCTGCCTATAGCTACATACCTGTGTAAAATTCACATAACATAAAAGTAACCATTTTAAAGTGTACCACTCAGTGACATTCAGTACATCACAGTGCTATGCAACCACCACTATCTAAATCCAAAACATTTTCATCACCCCAAAAGGAAACCTTGTACCCATTAAACCCTTGGTCCTCATATCCTTTCCTCCTAAACCCTGGCAACCACCAATCTGCTTTCTGTCTCTGCATATTTATCTATTTTTTGGATACTTCATACAGATGGAATCATGTCATATGTGGCCCTTCGTGTCTGGCTTCATTCACGTAGCATAAGGCTATCCAAGTTCATCCAGGTTGTAGCGTGTACCAATGGTTCATTCCTTCTTATGGCTGAATAATACTCCATTCTGTGGATGCACCAGACTTGTTATCTGGGTGGGGATTTCAAAGGAGCCGTTCCAAGGCCTTAGCACGTCTAAGTAGCAAAGGCGGTGCTGCTGACATAGAGGCAGAACTCAGAAATTTTACCCTGTTGTACTCAAGAGAAATCAGAGAACCAGCTGGCTGGGATCGGGGGTTGGAAACTCAACCGCCTGCTTAAACTACTTAAATGGGTGAGAAGGGCTGGGAGGCAGCAGCAGGAAGGGTCGCTGGCCACCTGCATTCATTCATATTCAAAAATACTTAAGAAAACACTGTGCTGCCCAAACAGCCTTGGGTGGGACAGCTTCAGTCACTGCTCTATTTGTAACCCCAGCTAGGCATTCTGGGAGACCATGGCATCAGCTTCAGTTTTGGCATAAAATATCCACTAATTCAAAAAAAAATGATAAAGAGTTGGCAAATTGAATTTCAAGGTCCAACAGAGAGGTGAGTGGGTTCTCAAACATTAAATAAGTCCCCAATGTGACAGGTGCTATAACCAGTCAGATAAGACTGAATGCTGACTCGGCTATGGATTAAAAACAGCCTTAATACCTGGCTCGGGGACAGTTTGAGAGAATTAGATCTCCGTCTCTGATTCAGCTGATGCAGAAACTGCTAATCCTTCACTTCCATAACCTTTGCAGGAGGTTCTAACTGCAGAACCTGGAATTGCGGGTGACAGCCACGAGTGTGGCTCGTGGAACCAGGAGTCTAACAGGCAATAAATGTTGAATTTTTACAAGTTAGAGTCCTGTCTAATAAAATTGATTTCTTTATTTCATGACATTCCTAAGGGAACAAATTTTGAGCATTAACTGGTATATTTAGCCTTGAGGTTCTCCAATTTAAGGTCATAAATCACCCGGGGAGCTTGTTAAAATCATAGGTTCCCAGGCCCCACCTCCAGGAAATTGATTTCAGGGGCTCTTTCCAGGGTCCAGGAAGCTGCATTCACCGGGTGGTCCACAAGTCACACTTTGACAAACCCCATTCTAGTAAATATTCGTGTAGGTGTTCAATCTAAAACCATAGCTGTTGAATCAAAGTCTAGATTCTACAACTTGTCTAAATCTCGAAGCCCAGCTTAGAGAATTCACCTGGCCTAAAATAGAATATCATGTTTCTTTTGTTTCTTCATTCACTCAGTGAGTATTAACTAAGGATCTGCTGCCCCTGCAGCAGGTAAGACAGATATGAGTCACACTTCTTATGGAACTTATATTCTAGTCGAAATCATTGCATTGCGGTAAATAATTATTTTTCCATACAGAGAAGCCTGTTAGGACGGAAAGATGACATCTGCATGGTTGGGAGAGAGAGTAAACATTCATGGGTGTAGCTACCACATGATGCAACTCCTCAACAATATCCCTACTGAGCATTACACACCCAGCGTGTGCTTACATACTTCCAGGGACAGGAAGTTCACTTGCAGAATGAGCCTAGTCAAATTTCAGACATTAAATTTTCCTTCCCTGAAACTTTTGCTTTTGGTCCTTGTTCTCCTTTACAAGACATGACGAACAAGTTAATCCCTCTTCCCACAGAGTAGCATTAAAATACACCAAAATAAATCCTTCTCACCCTTCTGTGATGGTTACCATCCTCCTCTGGGTGCATACCACTGTGTCCTTTTTAAAAGACATTCATTCATTTCTTTGTTAAGCTCACAGGAGCCAGGCAGTGCTTTGGGCTCTGGGGATAAAGCTCAGAGAAGAGGTCGCCGACCTCCCTCTCCGTTCGCTCGGGAGGTCCCTACTCTGCCAGTGCCCATTGCAGAGCTATTACCTAAGGGAGGAAGCTCAGCAGACTAGAATTTCACAGGGATCTTCATGAACAAACTGTCTTTTCTTACCTTCATTTATCTACGTTTATTGCTGACCACCAACAAATCCCTCCATGCTTTAATTTAAATGATACTCTGCCAACTCCCAAATTTCTTTTTTTCTTTCATGCTCAATTATATTTTCTTTCTCCCTTTTATTTCTGACCCCTCACATCTTACAAACGTGCTTTCCTGTGTGCGGAGTGCTGAAGCGATTTGTGGCTCAGGTTTATTTCAGAACAGACATGTCAGTGGCATGCAGAGACCATCTCATCTGACCCCTCCCTTTACACATGATTTCCCCCAGAACTTCTGCCTGACCTTTTACCTTTCCTCTGCCTCTTTCACTTAATCTCCTGACCTCAGACATCTGTGTCCACCTCATCCATTTCCTACAGTGACCTGTAACATGTGCTTCCTGCCAGAGCCACAGTGGTAAACAACTCCTGGTGGATTTCGCAGCAGCTCAGAGAGGACCCGGAAATGCTCTCTCTAGTAACTCCCCGAAGCGAGGATCCCCACCCACCACTTGGTAGTAGACACGCCCTGAGGTGGCTGGATCAAGCCACAGACCCAGAGTCCCTCTACTGGGCTCTGAGAGCCATTGCACTTTACGTAGAAGGAATTAAACTCGTGCTGAATCATTAGGGAACACCCAAGAACGTCAGCAAACAAGAATCTAAGATCCCTATCCCACAAAGAGCAAAATGGCCCTAGAATTAGAATTTCAGAGATGAAAATAATCTCCAGGACCATTCAAAGCCCACCTCGTGGTCATTCAGATGAAGAGGCTGGGACCCATAAAGAGGAGGTGTTAGGGGCCGAGCAGAAACAAGAGCCCAGGGCTCCTTATTCCAGGCCCTTCCTCTCTTCACTGCACTTTCGCGTCAGATTGTTCAACCTTAAACCAAGCCCCTGTTACTTAGCCAGTACTCCAGTGCTGGCGTTCCAGGCAGCACACCATAATGGCGAGTAGGTCCTAAAAACCAAATCAGACAAACAAATGCCATCTGGGTGCTCAGGAATCTAGCCATTTGCTGGCGCCTTTCCTTTCAGGGCTGGTTACAAGAGGAATGGCACCAGGGAGATAATATGCTATTTTTTCCTTCTAATCCAGGACACCTGTCCCTTCTTTGGGGAATGTGTAATATTTGGGGCTCCTTCTCGACATGTGACGGGCCACCTGTTGCTCATGCCTTTCCAAATTGGCCTTTCAGTGTGGCGCTGGCCAACTGGCTTCCCACCCACAAGAAAATGCAATGGACTAAATTTGAAGAGTCTGGAGACTCTTAGGAATTTCCAGGTCAAGACAATGCTCCTAAGCAGAATATACATCACGATACTTCTCCCCCTTAAACGTGATACCTCTGGGCAACCGTCATAAGTCTCTGAAGAGGAAGGAAGGCTGGGGTTCACCATGCTCTGTCGCTTTACTTCACCTCCACTGCCATGCATTCATTCAACATACATCTATTAACCACCTGCCACGTGTCACTCACTGCCAGTCGTCCACTCATCTATTCACCCCACAAACATGTACGGAGACTCCGCTGAGAGCGAAGTCCCATGCTGGGTGCTTGGGGGATCAAGCAATGAGTAAAGCCCAGCTCCTGCCCAGGAAGAGCTCTTAATTTAGTTGGGGGTGATAAACCCACACATTACTATGATTTAGGGCCATACGTGTTGAGAGATACAAAGAACGATGGACCACAGCAGAGAGAGAAGCCCCTCTCAGCTGGCAGGTAAGAAAGTTTGCAAGAAGATGTTATGTGAGACGTGGACCTTGAGGAATGGCTAGGATTTGAACAGGTGGATAGAGTGCACCGGTGGCTGGATCCATGCAGCAGCAGAGAGCCAGGAAAACCAGGGGTCCCCCTGGCTGCTCTGTAGGGCACATATGCTGTTGAGGGAGCACATGGGGGTGGGGTGGGGGGAGAGATTTGAATGCTGGTAGGTGTAAAACATCTGAGCCTTTGTTACTTTCCGCCCCCCTAGGTTCTGAGGTTTGGCACCCAATCTGCAAACAGGCAGCCCGGGCAGAGAAGAAGTTAAAGGTAAGCAAGCCCAGCCAGGTTTTTGCCACAGATTGGGGGCACTGAGCTGTGGTAGAAAGTCATTACTTAGTGTGCATGCTCCCAAGTGGGTGCCTGTGTCCTTGGGTTTCCTTAATGGGAACACCCACCTATTAGGGCTTTTGAAGGGATTAAGACGTTGGATGTGAGAGCACTTTGAAACCTGTACAGCAGTGTCGTAATGAGAGTCTGTAAGTGTTTCTGGGGTGAGGTTATACTTTACCCATTGCTTACCAAGATGGCAGCCTCTCTGAGGTACTCCAGCCCAAGGTCTTTTATAAACAATAACGGTTAATATTGTCACAGGGATTGAGAGTTGGCAGAGGATGTTCACAGCTACTGTCTGACGTGATTCCTTTAATGTCACAGGGCTCATGGGGCTTTGCCTGTGAGAAAAGCAGGGTCTAAAGAGGGTGGTGATTTGCCTGCAGTAATGCACCAGGCAGCTCAGCGGGCGTCTCCAGGCGCCCACGGGACCAGCAGGGGTCCCATGTCCCTCTGCCCTCCGGGGCTCTGACGAGCACCAGGGAGTGCTGTGACTCTGGGTTCATGATCCAAGAACTGCAGGAAGGGCTCCGTCCCTGGGTCCTTGCTGCCGTGGAGGAGACACCTGGGGTGTGTGTTGGGGGCTCTCAGTGATCAAGGTGTCCTTACACACTGGCCCTCTTGTATCAACTTGGTCCCTTGAGACTATATGAAGTCACCCGCTAGAGTTTCAGCTAAAAACTCATGTACAGTTTCTGACCAGCTGGTGAAATGGGTGTCTCTTTTGCCAACTCATCCACCTAATGTAAGTTTGGGGAAAGAGCCAGTTTATTGATGTATAAATTTTGAGCCATAAGGTTTTTTTTCCTGTTTCTTCCACAGCCTCTACCTCTTAAGGTGTTACAAACACTTAATCATCTTCTTCTTTGGGGTGTTTCTCAAATTTCAGTCATCCTTCTGCAACCCGGATGCTTTGTGCATATCTGTGCGCCACCCGTATCACTATACATACTGCTCACAAAATTTAGGGGAGATTTCAAAATGAATATGAAGCAATAAAAAAAAAGAAGCATTTAATTTTTTTTTTATTTAACAAGAACATCAGAAAAGCAAAGGACAAGTCAAAGAAAGTTGTTCAATTATGCAAATGAGATGCAAAACCAACTTTTTTTTCAAAAGGCTATCAGTAGTTCCCCTGGTCCCCTAATTTTTGTGAGCAGTGTAGTTGATATTTTTCTTTTTCTCTGAGTGGACACTCTCCTGTGAGACTCTGCCTGTGGACACTGCCTGTGAGAAAACCGAGGTCTAAAGACAGCTGTGACTTGCCCACAGTGATGCAGCCAGGCAGAATTGTTTTTTTCTCAACTAAACTTATTTTAAAACAAACCTTTATCTCACCAAGTGGAAAAACCAGTATTACTTGCTATAAATAGAAGGTAACCATAAGATAAATTCAGTGAAAATGAAATAATTCTTAAGAATACATCTGGGAAATGCCAGCTAGATTATGTTGCCTGCACTCTCTTTGTTTAAAAAAAATAAGGTGGGGGTGGTGTTGAGGCATTAGCAATCATCAAGACAGTTGCTGAAATGCATTAGCACCACACTGAGACTTCCTCCTTGAGCTAAGAGGACTGAAAGAGAATTGTACCCTTTACTCTCTCACGCTGGGACTCCGTATGATCAAACGTTCCGCTTAAATCCATCTCCCCAGAGCCACACGCGTTCACAAGCCACAGATTGGGAAACATGGCTCGACAGCCCGGCTTGCAATGCTTTAAGTTGTAGGAGGAGAGATCTGAAAGGGAATTGACAGTCCCCGATGCCAGCCCCTTCGTTTTCCAGGGTAGGAATCCGAGACCCCTAAAATCACGTAGTTCAGCAGTGATCCCTGGTTCCCTATCTGTTTGCCTTTTAACCACAGCGTGCTAGGCTCTCTGAGATGCCCCAGGATTGACACGGTGTCATGTTGCTAAGGAAGCCATTGGTCCTTCACTGCCATTGTTGAGAGAAAGACTTTTTAAGTTGATCACATAGGTTGATGCCATTTTACTATACACAGTCAGTACCTTGTGCAATTACATGAAGTCCAGCCTACTTTTATGTTTTGTATAAGCAAACTACCAAGGAATGAGTACTAACCAATTTTATTCATTTAAAATAAATACATATTGACTAGGATTACCCCAAATAGAAAAGTGTTATGAGTAACTTCCTATCTAAAAGGCCAATGACAAATTTGTAAAAAAAACAAATTCATAATCAGTCCAGCAGCCTGAAGTCCTGTGCATTTCTGACTGCATTCACACTCAGACGTCGGGTTAGAAGGCAGAAAATAAAAGGAAAGTACAGAAATAGCCAGACAGTGCTTCTAATAGTATTGCTAACGCTCCCCCAAGAGCTGCGTTCTTACACCCCGTCTATCCCTTCCCACCAAGTCGGAGGCGCGGTGTCTCACTCCTTCTGTCTCCGTCTCTCGTCTCTCGTGCAGCACCGGCGGACATCTGAGACTTCCATCTCGCCCCCTGGATCCAGCATTGGGTCCCCCAACAGAGTCATCTGCGTATGTATCCCTGTTCAGCCGCAGAAAGGGGGTCGTTGTCCCCCAGCCTGGGATCTAAGGGGGTGCTAGGACCGCGGTCAGGTTTCCCATCCAGCCCGTATCTCCTGTTACCTCGTGTGGCCTGACATGGGCTGGGCTCTGTGCTGGGTCCTGAGGATACAGTGGGGGACAGGGAGGACGTGGCCCCTGCCCTTGGGGGGCACAGATTAGTGAACACATCTACAGTGATACTGTCGAGATCGGTGGGCACACGAGAAAGAAAGTGCAACAGCGAGCGCCCTTGACAAGTTTGGAAGCCAGTTCCATGTGCGTCCCTCCCCATCACTTAACTAAGACAAGGGCAAGATACAAATTTGGGGTCAGGGTGCTATTCAGAGTGGGTATTGGATGGGATGTCGATGTGGAGACAGTGGTGTGCGATAAAGAGGCAGAAAGGAAGGAGAAGCCATATGAATGTGGAAACACGTACAAACATCAAGAAGAGCTTTCTGGTCACGTGAGAAGTCCGGGGACGGAGTAAAGCTTGTGCATGTGTCTGAGCTCCCATCCCCAGGGGCAATCAAACACAGAAACGCTCACCACAGCCAAGGATGTGGCAAAGGGGACAAGAGTTGAGTTAGATGACCTCAGAGGTTCCTTGGATATGTCATCTATTGCCAGATCATTATTTTACTCCTAATCCACATCTAGTTTCCTCCTTAATCACTGGATAATGCCCGTTGATGGGACCATTTCCTTTCTTCCTCTGTTTAAATGGAAAAAAAAAAAAGATGTAAGAGTAATCACTGATTGCATTTCAATATGGGTCAATACTGCCATGTGGCTCTCACAAAGGGCAAGTGTCTTTGATCACAGGCTGTCCTCATTGACGATTCCTGTGCAGGACATGAGAATTGGTTGTCCCCGGTGCTATGAATGGGGCCAGACCACAGCAGGATTACTGAGCTTAGCTGCAGGGCCTACTCCGTGAGAAGGTTATTGACCAAAGTGGACCTGTCTCCAGAAGACAGTTCCCAAGGTATGTGAGCTCGGGATATTGAGAACCGCACTGTGATGCCTTCAAGCCCTGGCTGGTCTCCCTCGGGCACTGGGGAGCTTTGCTCACCATTGAGCAAAGCTCAAAGCGAGGCCCTGATGATGTCCACCCTGGAGGTCTGGAGAAAGCACCTCGGGCTGCCCCTGTGAGAAGCAGTTCAGCTACAGGTGACCTGGGGCACCTGCATGTGCCTTCCAGCTGGGGGCTGACACACGGAGATCGGTTACCCCCACACCCCGGTTCAGGCCTGTGTCTTCCCCTCTGTATCCTCCCACCCTCCCGCTAAGGGCACCTCGCCTTCAGCGACTCTGGGGAATGACTGCACCTGTTATGGGAGCCATGTTTTAAGTCAGACCATTCCAAACATGGCTTACAAATTCCGGGGAGAATCCATCCAACTGCTTTTGGGATAGGAAATAACAGGCAGAGTTATAGAGTATTGGTTTAATTTTTATAAATACTGAGGTTTGGTAGTAAAATAAAATGACTAGTGTACCTGGAGGGACAGGTTCATTCCAACTTTGCCCCACCCCCCACTGACTACTAGAATCATCTCCAGGTGACCTGACTTGGACCAGCTCCATGTGGTCTCTTCCTTCCTTCCTGGCTAATTATGTTAGGATGCCTGTGTCCAGTCACTGTAAACTCATTTATAAACCGTAACCAAGGCAGCTATAGGAAGATACATAAATTTAGTGTTTTGAGGTTTGGAGTAGTGCCGAGAGAAATATTGATGGGTTGAATCAAGTTTTCAAGGTGCCAAAAGCTCTCAAGGTCAAGACCTAACACCCCAGAACGAAAGGCAGCAGTTACTTCTGCAAGCAGACTCTCCTAATAAGGCTCCCTTTACCCACACGCCCCAAGAGTGGGACAGATAGATGCCTGACCCAGGCAGGGTCTGGCAGAGATGAGATGGCACACTTCAAAGGGTTTAAGTGAGACAGGTTTTGTGACAGGAGTGTTTGAAGAGGTGTGGGCAGCATCCCGGGACGACAAGAGCAGGAAGTTGTCACCACCCTCAGCCCAGGGAAAAAGGATGGTCAGAGCCAGAGCTATGGAATAGCAGTCCCAGACAGGAGCCAGGCCCAAGCACAGCTAGCAGGGCAGGTGCAGGGGTGACCAGTACACAGCCTCCTCACTCACCTCCCACTCCGCAGGTGCCCCCCTTTGGCAAACCCAACTGAAAGACAGAGCCTATGATCCAGTCCATGGGACCTCAGAGCCACGATCGGTGCAAGGAGGAGTGGACAGTGGGTCTAGGGGCAAAGGGGAAGGAGTAGAACAGTGCCCAAACAGCAGGCGGGCAGGACAGGGTGGGATAGAGGAAGGGCTTTGGGAAGTGCTTAACATACCAACACTTCTAAGGTCTCGAGGAAAGCTGCTCTCTCTACAGTCATCTTGGCCCTCAGACTTACCTGACCCCCAAAGCCCTGGGAGAATGTTATGGGTAACATAGTCTTCAGAGATTCCTATCTAGTGGCCTCTCTTAATCAGCCTCACCTCGGGACCTTGCAAGCCACCGTAGTTATGGGGGACAGGTCCTGGTTAACCACAGCAGACACCGGGTCACCAAAGGAGCCGTTGGAGGAGGCCGACATGGAAAGAACACGGCTTCAGGAACCATGAGACATGGACTGTCCATGTGAGGGGAAGCCGTCTCCTCACACATGCAGTTCTAGAGAACTGAACTCAAGTGAAGTCAGGTAGTACGTGGTTCGAGGCTTGGTTCGGTTCTACGTAAGGAGCCACTTTCTGAGTGCTGCCCTGGGACAGCTGTAAGCCAGTGAACTCCCCACCCTGGGGAACAGAAAGGGCAGGCTCTCAGGTTAGGCTGGCTGGGTCTGAATTCTGGTTTTGCTACGTATTAGGCTATAGGAACTGGGGCAAGTTAGTTGCTTTCTCTGTGCCTGTTTCCTTATTCAAAAATGCAGATAATATTAGTACTTCCTCTTAGAGCTGTGAGTCGCCTGGATTCACCGAGTTGACCCATAGAAAGGATTCAGAACAGTGTCTTGTTCATAATAAGTGCTCCCAAGTGTTAGCTAGTGTTTTCTATCGTGCTTATTTCTGTCTTCATCATCCTCTTCAGGAATGCTGTGAATGGGGTGTCTTCACTCTGTGGGGTCAGAAAGGCAGTCTGCACCCAGGCTCTGTAGTTCAGACTAGATTCAAACCAACTAGCCAAGTGGCACAAGTTGCAGAACCTTCTGAGCCTCAGTTTCCTCATCCAGAAAATAGAAAAGAGTGCTGACACTTCACAGACACACCATGCCATTTGGAGGAGACAAATCCCGTAAAGCACAGGGCCCCCCACGTCACCTGCGCACACTGTCAGCCCGTTGGGATGGGTGGCCTCTGAGGCCTGTCTTGTCCTCACATCCTGCGAGTCTGGCGTCCTAAAGCTTTGTCTTTCGTGGGAACTTGAGAAGCTCGTTCTCCCTGTGCCTGGTTTTGCTTGCCTCTCTCCTTTCCGCTCATCTTTCTGCTTCTTTCCTGTGCACCTGCTTCTCCCCCAGGCTAAGGTGGATAATGAGATCCTTAATTACAAAGACCTGGCAGCTCTCCCCAAGGTAAAGTCCATCTACGAGGTACAACGCCCCGACCTCATTTCCTATGAGCCTCATTCCAGATACACGTCTGACGAGATGCTGGAGAGATGTGGCTATGGAGAGGTATGGGGTCTCGCCCCTGTCCCCGGGGCTACTGGAGGAGAGGAGGGCCCCTGGGGGCCCAGTCCCCACCATCACGGACACTTTGCCCTCCACAGTGTTGGCCCCCAGACTCTTTCAAACTGGAATTTACAGTCGACATTTAAAAATCAGGCGATTTTCATCCAAAAATCTGGCCTTACTTGAATAACTAGAGCTGACGACGCTACACCAGTATTTCCACCATCTAGAGATGGGGAGCAGTGCCCTACTATAGACTGGTCATGGGCTTCCAGTTCCCGAATGCCCACTGCTCCCTGAGAACCCCAGCATTGAAGCCGAGAACCTGTAATTACTTACCACTTGAACTATTGTTTTTCTTACAGTGGAGAAATTTTACACACAGCCCATGGCTCCTATCCCCTGCCACGCTTAATGGCCATTTGGGTTTATAATCCCGGCTAGTTGGGCTTCTGGTGTTTGCACCTGGCTTTCGGTCCCTGTGCTCAGAGCAACAGAGAAACTCTTAGAAAAACTCAGCCATCAGATGGCTTTTGAAATAATGAAATGCTTGCTAGACAAGAGGAAGTGTTCTCTGGAGAAGGCAGGGTGGCCACAACCCTGGAGGTCCCGGCAGTCAGTGTTCCGGGAGATTTCTAATCCCATCCCAGACTCTTGAGCTGAGACCATTTGGAGCAGACGAAGGCACAGATCTGGGTCCCCGTCCCTGTCCCACCGCTGTCCCTGTCATCTATAAAAGGGAGTGGCTTCCATCTGATGTGAGAACCCGGTGCTGAGACTCTCAGAGTTCTAGCCCCTGAAATGTGCCAGCAAAAGGGACCCAATGTTTGGCAGAAGCTAATTCTCCGCAGGGCGGAGATGGCCCTGGCTTGGCCCCACCTTTGGATCCCCTACCCTGGGCACTGTCCCCATGAACCACAGAGGGATCATAAGCTGGTAAAGGGACAAGGAAGGGTCACGAAATGACTCTGAGCTTGCGTGGAGAGGCCTGAGTCCAGGTGATGACCCTGCCACTTCCTCTCTGAGTGGCTCTGAGCCGTCCCATTCCTTCTCTGGGCCTTGGGTTTCCCATTTGCAAAAAAGAGGGCATAATCTCAAGGTTTCCTGTCACCTGTCAGGATGGCTGATACCTGGGACTCAAGGGAGGGGCTATCTGGACAGGGAGGCCAAGGGGCAGCTAAGGCCCTCTCTTTGCTTAACCATTTAACTGCTCTCTGTCCCTCCCTCTCACCCTCTTCTCTCTCCTTCCACGACTGCCTTCAAACTCCTCGCTTCTAAGTCGCTGGGAATGTTATCTCCCTACTCCCAGGTAATTAGCTGGTTTGGGGAGACCTTTTCTATAATGGTGTCCCTTTAGGTTGACCAAATAGGCCCTGATTTCACCCCTCCCCAGCCCCCCAAAGGACCTGAGCCCCTGACCCAACCAGGGCAGCAATAGGGAGACAGGAGCATGACCAGGAGGAAGGGGCGGTGGCATAAAGGGTGGAAACCGCGGCCAGGATGCCAGGGACCTGACCCACAGACTCCATGCAGGGGCCTGTCAGTCTTGGGTGAAGGCCCCGAAAACTCTCTACACCCTTCCTTGGGCTGTGCGTGTGACCCAAGGAGCAGGTCCCTGTATTCAGAAGGGCAGCACCATGTCTCAGCCCCTAGAATCTGGATCCCCTGTCATTCACCACCACCCCACCTCCTTGGGCCACAGGCCCGCCTAATTGCGAGCCTTGCTCACAGCCCCCCTCTCTCCCCCAGGACATCTACGAGAACATGGACCTCCGGCAGAGACGGGCCTCCAGCCCGGGATACATCGATTCCCCCACCTACAGCCGGCAGGGCATGTCCCCCACCTTCTCCCGCTCGCCTCACCATTACTACCGCTCTGGTAAGGAAGGGGGAGGCCCCAAAGGGACAGGGCGAGCCAGGGGGACGCTCCAGTAGCTTATGTCCCCTGCCACAGAGACAGAACAGGGCTTCCCCGAGATCTCCATCACAGCGTGGCCTCTGCAGGCCTGTGGCCACCCAGGTGGCCAGCTGGGCCTCACTGAGTCCCTGCAGGTGCCCTTGGCAGGGGACAGGAAGAGCAGCTGCGGGAAAATGGGCGGTGAGTGGCTAGGAGAGGGAAGTGGCAGGCAGCCCAAGGCCCTCGCTGGGGAAGACACTTCGGGCCTCATGCTTGGGCCTGCCCGTCCTCAGCAGCCCTGCCCCACCCGGGCCAGGCAGGCCAGCCCCGAGGTTAGGGGTGAAGCCAGCAGAGCAGTCAAGGGAGGGGTAGGTGGGGAAGGGGTGGAGATGCCCCCTGAAGCTTGGGGAGATATCCTTCCACCACCGCATCTGACTTTGGAGGAAGCGGGAAACAAAGTCGGGCCAGTTTCTGCAGACTCAGTGCATGCGCGCAGCCGTCCCCGCCATCCCTGCTGCCGCCACGCCATCGCCCCTCGCCTGCCACTGCATTAATGCCTGTTTTCTCTGCCTCTGTTCTTCCTGGGGACCACTGCCTGCCCGCTCCAGGGCCCGAGAGTGGCCGGAGCTCTCCATACCATAGCCAGTTAGATGTGAGGTCCTCCACTCCGACCTCCTACCAGGCTCCCAAGCACTTTCACATCCCAGGTAGGCCGCCAGCCCGGATTCCGGCAAGGATGCATGCTTCGTGGGGTCGCCGGGCACCCTGCTCCCTGCTCCGGCACCATGGAGAAGCGGTTCCTGGGAACCCTCCCTAACCGGTCACCCGAACTAACCCACCCTCCAGCCCCGGCACACCCACAGCCTTTAGTCCACTCACTTGACAGAGTCAGCCTTGGTCAGGACCGCCAGGAAGTCCAGGGAAATGTCTCTTATGTCCAGGGACCGTGATGAGACACAACAGTAGTCAGGCTGAAGTTCAGGGACTTTTGCATCAAACTCTTAAGAGTTGAATCTTGATCGTGCTGCTGATGTATAAACTTCTGTTATCCCTTCTGTACGGCCCGGCACTGGTTTGGACCCTGAGGTTCTGGCTGTGCCGAAACCAGCCCAGCTCCTGCCTTCATGGTGTTTATGTTCTGATGTGTGGAGAGAGATCATAAATGAGTAAACAAATAAGTAAAAGGATAATTTCAGGTAATGGTAGGTGCTGTAAACATAATAAAGCGGTATGTAATAGAGTGACTGGGGTGTGGGGGAGGCTGGGCTAGGTGAGGTCAGGGAGGACTTCTTGGAGGTGGTGACATTGAAGCCAAAAAATGATAGGGAATCATCCTTGTGAAGATTTCAGGGGAAAACATCCTGGCAGAGTGAACAGCAAGTAGACACTGAACTGGCAGCAGGTCAGTGTGGCTAGAGTTGGTCAGGCCGAGGGACAGTGATAGGTGACCTTCTAGATGGGATTTGGACAAGAGATCACCCTGAGTGACAGCAGAGCCGGGCCTAGACTACTCTCCCAACGCTGAGCTCAGGTTTTCACTCCCTACTCACTTTTCCCTAGGAGCTCATCCTGCTGTTCATCTACACCTTTCTCATCCGTCTCAGAAAGCTCCCATCCTGTCTGTTTTTTCGGAGGGGGGAGATAATGCTGAACCATGCTGCAGCATTCTGGGACTTCCATGTGGAATGAGGCACGGCTACTGGGTGGAGGCTGGGGACACCTTCCTGCACAGGGTCCTGCTGAGCACGCACCGCCTTTTAACTGCATGCTCACCATTCAAGCCCCAAGTCCCTCCCTCAGCACCATTTAAATCCACCCATTCCTCTCTCCTCACCTTTCTTGGCATCTGATGATATGAGGTTGGAAGTTCAGCTTTGGGAGAGGAAGTCCACTGGGGAGAGATGGTAGACCCTTGGGAAAACTTGATGACCATCTCTCTCTTCTGAGATTGACTGACCGACTGCTGTCTCCTTTTCTCCTGTCTCTGTCTCTGTCTCTCTCTCTGTCTCTCTCTCTCTCTCTCTCCTCCCTGCTGTCCCCTCTGGGTCTGTCTGGCAGCTGGAGAAAGTAACATCTACCGGAAACCCCCGATCTACAAGCGGCATGGTATGGTCAGAGGCAGAGAGAGCACGGCCAGGCAGGGGGTGTGGGGCAGTTAACACCTGAGCAGATGGTTCTGCATGCGTCACCAAGAAGGACACATGCGAGGCTGCACCTCGGTCCTTCCTATTAACTGCCCTCCTCCAGTCACTCCAGGTGGCACTGCAGAAGAGTTTGGTGATGTTATAAAAGAGAAAGGAAGACCTCATTCCCTAAATCCATTGCCACCTTCTTCCCAAACCCTGTCCCTAAGCTTGGTGTCCTGGGTTCCATGGTCAGAGTCAGCCTTGTCAACGTGCCCCTGGGAGACGCTCCCAGGGCTTTGATACTCAGCCGTTCATCACTGAGACCTGGCGGTTCTCGCAGAAGCACTTACTGAGCCTCAGTTGAATAAGCACGTCTCCTAGCTGAGGATGCAGGGACGCAGCTGTCACCCTGTCACCTCCCGCGCCCACAGGTCTAGTGCGATAACAGAGCTGGTGGAAAATGGAGCCGGCGGAAGCAGCCCTGGGCCGGGATATGAACTCCCTGAGCTGGTGGGAGGGACGGCACACGTGTAAATAGTAGCTCTGGATACTTAGGGCCAGATAATTCAGACAAGCATCCTTGATTTTGGAGGGGGCTGGGCCGAGGTCCAGGGGAGTCTGCAAGCATGTGCACATCTGTGTGTGGCTGCAGAGGACATACCACGTGGCCCAAGTGGCCACAGAAAGTCACCAACCCTGACCAAGCTAGTTTGACTTTATATCCAGAAGAGGGCCCCAGATCCCAGTCCCCTCAGGACTGCATGGAATCTTCCAGATGGCTCTGAGAGGCAGCGCCAAAGCTGGGAGTCTGGGATGCAGGGGGACTGAGTGGACAAGATGGGGGTGAAATGGCTTAATGAGGTTGGTTGGGGCGGGACCCCCATCAGAGAGGACTGGAAAGCCTTGGAGTCGAGTGCTGCGGGGGAGGGGCACGGCCCGAGCTGCCCGAGGCCATCAGGACCCTCTGCTGCCCTGCTGCCCGGAGCCTGGAGTTCGTCCCTGCAGCCTCCCTCCTGAGGAACTGTCGTGAGGCTGTGCGCCCTCCCTAGCCCCCTCTCTGCCCTGGTCAGCCTCCAGCCAGGCTTTGGGGTGTGCTGAAGCCACTGCCCTGGGAGGTTGTGTGCCTGCGATGGGTTTGATGGTCACCCACCCCTGTTGTGAAATTCACGTAGAAGCCTGAAGCCGGATGGCACCTGAGCCAACAGACCAAGTCCAGTGCTCACAGATGAAGCAACGGAGACAGAGAGGGGAAGGATTTGCTCACTGTTACCACTGAGTGGCTCCCTGTCCAGTGCTCCTTCCTTCGATCATAATCTCCCCAGGAAGGACCTGGCGTTTCAGTGTGAGAAGGTTGACCTAACAACATGCAGCATGGCCCTGCCTGCAGTCCCCAGGGTGTGGCTTGCATCCACAGGCAGGCTTCTAGAGGGTAAGGAAGGTAAGGGCTAGGCTCACCTGGGACGTGTCTGCTCTGACTTGCAGGAGCCACGGCCTCAGTGTTCACTTAGGAGCACACCTGGGAGTCCATGGAACGTGATAGGAGGGGCCCTGAGGTTCGGGTCCGATCCAGTGCTGGTCAAACTTGCTGTGTGGTCCTGAGCAAGCCCCTGTCCTCTCTGGTGCTCAGATCCCCAACTGTCAAATGCGGGCGTGGCCGCAGTGCTTCTCCAGCGCAGGTGCTCCCTGTCCCAGACGTGGGCCTCTAAGTGGCCTCACTGCCCTGGGCTGCAGCCTGGCTGAGACATGGAGAACAGCCTAGAACACTCTGCCTCCCTGAGCGCTCTCTCTTTGCATCCTTTGCAGGTGATTTGTCAACAGCAACCAAAAGCAAAACAAGTGAGGACATCAGCCAGGCCTCCAAGTACAGTCCAGCCTACTCCTCAGACCCCTACTATGCCACAGAGTCTGAGTACTGGACCTACCACGGGTCCCCCAAAGGTAGTGTGCCCCACAGGGGAGCCAAGGCCAGAGCCCTGTCACTTACACCAGGGACCCAGGGAGCCAGGACAGTCACCCACTCCTTCACACGGTCGTTCGTTTATTCATTTGGCAAACACTGAGGGCCAGCCATGGGCCCTAGGGAGACACTGGGAAGCAAAGCAAACAAGACCATGACCTTGCCCTTGTGGAGAAGACACAGGTCTTAAATAGAGGGGAGGTGATACACAGGAGGTCAGAGGGCATGCTCTCCAGCCTAGGAGACGACCAGATCTTCTCAGATGCGGGGACTCGGCTGCTACAGGAGGGTGAGGAGGCGGCAAGCCAACAGAGCAGAGATGCATCTGCAAAGACCCAAGATGGGAGGGTGGGCTCCACGGGGGAAGGAAAAGGCTGTTAGCTTCACCCTGAGCCCAGAGCAGGTGGAAGGAGGTGGTGAGGGGCCAGATCCCACTGGGCCGTATGGGTTTTGGTCCTTCTCTTAAACAGTGGAAAGCCATTCAAAGTGATGCCATGATCAGCTTTGTGTTTGTAAGAGACCACTTGGCTGTAGGGTAGAAAACAGTGTGGAGGATTGGAAAGAGAGGCTGTAGGCAGATGGAAGGCTGCTGTAGGCACCCTGGCAAGGGCTTTTAGTGGTCCTCAAGGTGCAACCCCAGCCAATCAGGCATCCCAAGCTGTCTCTTCAAGTATGGAGAGGAGCTTTCATCCAGTGCCGTTTTGATTCAATGCATACCTTTGGTTGAATGTTGTTCTAAGCAAAGCTTCTGAGGAGCTGAGATGACCCCCTTCCCCACCCTCAAAGGAGTCTCTGTTTAGAAAGGAGATAAGACACCAACACTACTATAACCCAAAGTGCACAGTGATCAGTGTCCGTAAGACACAGGTAAGTGTTCAGAGGCTGCACAGGCAGGAAGGACCACGCCCATCAGGTGATCTGGTGGTGGAAGGGGGATCTTAAATAAAACTTTTAATCACAAAAGCATAAACAAAACAAAACAAAATAAAGAAAATCCAACTCTAAATGGCTTAGGCCAAATCTGGATTTTCTGGGTCACGTGACTGAAAGTTTTTGTGGCACAGCTGAATCTAGAGGTGAATGAACGTCATGAACGTCACCAGGACTTGTCCTGTCCCCTGGGTTGGGTGGCTTCATTTTCAGGCTGGCTCTGCCCTCATCGCAGCAGAATGAGCTCCAGTAGGTCCAGGCTTACCTCCTACTCTTGGCAGAAAGAGGACTTCTCTCTCCAGTGTCAGGCAAAGTCCCAACACCGTGGCTCATTAGCTCTGTTCGGGCAGCTAGCTTCATATGTGCCTCACAGCCCAAGAATGGGAAGGGAGGCTGGGCATCTCCACACAGGGAGGCCCACGGCGGAGCGGCCGTCCAAACGCACTTGTGCAGGGCCACTCGGCTAGGAAGTGGAGGCGCATGGGAAACCCCCACCTGGCTGGGTTCTTCTGCCCCCCCTGTACCCTCCCCCGGGAGCAGGCCAAGTGGGGAGCATGTGCAGGAGCTGATCCTAGCTGTCCTTTGGCAGTGCCCCGGGCCAGAAGGTTCTCGTCTGGAGGGGAGGAGGACGACTTTGACCGCAGCATGCACAAGGTGAGCAGGCTGCACCACTGAGTGCTTCAACGGTGTGTTACTGAGGATTTTTGCATTGGCGAGGGACAGGAACCAGATTCAAACCCACTTTTCTTTCAAACTCCTTTTTTGATGGAGGAAAAAAAAACGGCATAACTGAAAAGTCAGATGGTAGGCTGAGCTTAGGGATTACGAGATCCCGCTGCTCAGAGAACTGTCATAGGAAGTCGTCTCTCTGCTCTTGCGCGGACTCGCCTCTGCGCCGGCCTCGCGCTCCGCGGGTTCCTGTCCTGTCGTGGCAGGCGGGTGCCCGCGACTCTCCCGCGTGGCTGGTGGGAAGGGAAAGTGGTGCCACTGCTGGGAAAACTGTTGGGCAGTTTCTCCAGAACACCAAGTGTAGAATGACCACGTGACCCAGCAGTTCCACCTCTAAATATATACGCAGAGGATTTCAAAACCAGTAGTCGAGGCCCTGGCCGGTTGGCTCAGCAGTAGAGCGTCGGCCTGGCGTGCGGGGGACCCGGGTTCGATTCCCGGCCAGGGCACACAGGAGAAGCGCCCATTTGCTTCTCCACCCCCCCTCTTTCCTCTCTGTCTCTCTCTTCCCCTCCTGCAGCCGAGGCTCCATTGGAGCAAAGATGGCCCAGGCGCTGGGGATGGCTCCTTGGCCTCTGCCCCAGGCGCTAGAGTGGCTCTGGTCGCAACAGAGCGACGCCCTGGAGGGGCAGAGCATCGTCCCCTGGTGGGCAGAGCGTTGCCCCTGGTGGGCGTGCCGGGTGGATCCCGGTCGGGCGCATGCAGGAGTTGTCTCTCCCCGTTTCCAGCTTCAGAAAAATACAAAAAAAAAAAAAAAAAAACCCAGCAGTCTAATATATGTGCACACAGGGTCCTAACAGCACTATTCACAATAGCCAAGACGTGGAAGCAACCCAAATGTTTATCAGTTCCCGAATGGATAAAAAGTGGTCTATCCACACAGTGGAACATGATTCAGCCATAAGATTTGGATAAACCTCGAAAACATGATGCTTGGTGGAAGAAGCCAGACACAAGAGCTCATGTAGTATTGTACGATCTCATTTACATGAAATACCCCGAATGAGTAAATCCGTAGAGACAGAACACAGATGGGTGATTACCAGGGACGGGGAGGAGAGGGAGATAGGGAATGGCTGCTTAACGGGTACAGGGGGTTTTTTAGGAGTGATAACAATGTTTTGGAACTAGATAGAGATGGTGGTTGTATTAAATGCCACTAAACTGTTCGCTCTGAAATGGTTACATTTATATTATGTGAATTTCACCTCTCTATATAAAAAATAAAATATATATATTTTTTTTTTCTGAAGCTGGAAACGGGGAAAGACAGACAGACTCCCGCATGCGCCCGACCGGGATCCACCTGACATGCCCACCAGGGGCGACGCTCTGCCCACCAGGGAGCGATGCTCTGCCCCTCGGGGGGGGGGGGGTCGCTCTGCCGTGACCAGAGCCACTCTAGCGCCTGGGGCAGAGGCCAAGGAGCCATCCCCAGCGCCCAGGCCATCTTTGCTCCAATGGCTGCGGGAGGGGAAGAGAGAGACAGAGAGGAAGGAGGGGGGGGCTGGAGAAGCAAATGGGCGCTTCTCCTGTGTGCCCTGGCCGGGAATTGAACCTGGGTCCCCCGCTCGCCAGGCCAACGCTCTACCACTGAGCCAACCGGCCAGGGCCAAATAAAAATTTTTGTTTAAAAACTGGGTGTCAGGAAACCCCAATAGGATTCCCGGGAAGGCTCTCGCCAACCCAGCTTGAGCCATCAGCTCGTCACTGAACTAATCACTGTGGCCAGGGCAATGCAGTCCTGTCGCTGACCAGACCTGCTCTTTGTGCCCACCGTCAGAGTCCCACCCAGACCGCAGGATCACTCGTGAAAGGGAGATGAAGTCCCAAAAGAAAACACGGGTGCTGCAAGGAGGGAGGGACACGGGGAAGGCAGGAATGACAGAGGCTCGCTACAGGGAGACCAGCCACTCAGCCTTTCCCACGCCGGTTCCATCTCAGGGTCTCGGCTTCCTTCTAACTTCCGCTCGCTCCCCCCCACCACCCCAGCTCCAGAGTGGAATTGGCCGGCTGATTCTGAAAGAGGAGATGAAGGCCCAGTCCAGCTCGTACGCAGACCCCTGGACCCCGCCCAGGAGCTCCACCAGCAGCCGGGAGGCCCTGCACACCTCCGGCTACGAGATGTCCCTCAATGGCTGTAAGCACTGCCCTGGAGGACGCCAGGCGGGGGCTTTTCCTCCCTATCCTGTCAATGAATCTGAACTCCTCCAAGTCTGTGCTAGAATACAGACTTGCCAAGGGCTGTGTGGGGCGCTCCCTAAGACCACACTGGTCCCTGAGCTGTCACTTCTGCTTCTTGGGGTGATTTCCAGTCGGGTTCAATGTAAACAAAAACATCTTCTAATCATTTGAATGGCTCAGGGGTATAAGGGGCTACCTCCTGAGCTAGGGAGCCTCCTCTCACTGGAGGGACACAAGTGCTTTGCCTCTTGCTGTAATCTCCCTGTTCCCGGGCGCACGCATGCTCCGTCTGCCTCCTCTTATCTTACCCCTGTGGGAGCCCGTCCTGCCAGGAAATCCTATCTCAAGTCAATACCTGATGGATAATAACCATGTCAAGAATAATCACCTCGACATACTTGTCAATACGTGATGAATAGTAACCTAATCAAGGATAATCACCCTGGCTCTAGAGATCAAAGATAGGGGGGGCGGGCAGGAGAGACTGCGACAAAGCCAGTTTTATTCAGTGTTGTGTATGTGCCCCACACTGTGCTAGTACCTTCTGGTATCATGTCATATATTCTTTGCAGTCACCCTCCCTCCGCCTTTTACAGATGAGGAACAGAAGCATGGTTAGGTGACGTGTAGAAGTGAGGTAGCTACTAATGGCAGAGCCAAGATAAGCTGAGGAGCCGGGTTCCCTGTTTGACCACTGAGGGGCACGGATTTAACCCCTGCCATGGCTCAGTGCGGTACACCACCAGTGCTGCTCAAAATTCAACTCCATTCAGTGGCATCGGTGCAGCAAATATCACAGAGCACCTGCCATGCGCCAGGTGCCAGGCTAGGAGCTGGGAGGGGGAGGGAGGATGGGGTACAAGTATAATTACCGCCCAGTGAGAAAGGAAGTAAGGAAAGAGGCTCCTCCTCCCCTCCAGCCTGGGGGGCCCAGGTATGGGAGTCATGTGTGCTTACCCCCTGAACTGTCTTACCCACCGTGTCTGTCTGTCCCCATGAACACTGAGCCCTGGTTTTTCTCTCTTGCAGCCCCTCGGTCCCACTACCTGGCTGACAGTGGTATGTCCTGCCCACCCTCCCTCAGCCCCTGGTGTCCTGTGAGGGCCAGCTGAGTCCGCCACAGGTCCCCCGTAGCTGGGATGAGTATGCAGTGTGGGGGTCCCAGCACAGTCCTCATCTCAGCAGTTCCCCCTCCCCCATGTGTTTGCCAGCTGCTGGGCCACGATGTCTGGTTCTAGAGCCAGGGTTGACATGCCCGATAGCTCCCAGAGGGAAAGAGTGTGCACTCTCCCCCCAAGGCGAGAGCATGCCTGCCTGGGTTCCGAGCTCAGCTCCAACGGCACGGCTTTGTCCAGAGCCACCCTGTAGCCAGGACAGGTGTCCATCTCAAGAGGCTAGATGTGTGCAGGACAAGGCCAGAAGACCATAGGAATAGGTGCTTCTGGTGGGCCTAGCATTCTGCCATGGTGAGGCACCGCTAAGATGGTCAGTTGTAAGCCTGGAGAGCCGTGGAAGGAGCTGGTGGTCTCCAATTATGGCCCCTTTGCCCCGGGGTTGAGGAATATTATTGGGTTGTGGAGTAAGTAGTATTGGCCATTTGCAGCCAGATGAGCTCAGGGAGAGGGGCCCCCAGCTTGAAGCCCCTAGTAATTGCTTTGTCCTTCTTTTCAGACCCCCTCATCTCCAAGTCCGCCTCCCTGCCTGCCTACAGAAGAAACGGGCTGCACAGGGTAAGAGGCCATGCGGGGACATCTCTCCACGATGTCAGCGATTAGCTCATTGCTGTGATGCTGATGGCGATTGCTTAGGGGTGGAACCTGGACAGAGGCCATGGGGTAGAGGCGAACTGGAGGAACCCAGAGGCACTGACTGTTCTCCCTGTGAGCCCTGTGAGCCCTGGGAGAACAGGAGCCCCCACGGGAGAGGCTGGTGAATGCCTGGCCCTGTGCTAAGCTCTTCACGAGCACTAACTCATTCGCCTTGTGAGGCAGTTACTACAGAGGCATGGAGAGGTGGGGTGACTTGCTCAAACTCTCACTCCCATTCAGCTCCATTCAGTGGCATCTGTGTAGCAAATGTCACAGAGTACCTGCTATGCGCCAGGTGTGGGGCTAGGAGCTGGGAGGGGGAGGAAGGATGGGGTACAAGTACAAAAGCCAGGATGCTAGCCCACAGCCCAGACCTGACTGCCTGCACCACTTGCCTGCCATGGTTTGGAGCCCTCTGAGCTCTTTGGTGGCCTGCCACATAAAACCTTCACAGAAACAAAGAGTTGGTGTAAGGACCAAAAGAGAATAAAAAATGAGGCTGTGAGACTGGACAGGTGATGGGGGAGAGCGGGGACATTGAGATAGATGTTTATTAACTGAGCACGTACTAAGTGCCAGGCGCTGTTCTGCCGGGGGGTCCTGCAGTGGATAAAGTTGCTGCTCCAGGGAACTTGAGTTCTGGTTGGGGGGGACAGACAACCTGCCAGTAAAGGGGCAGTTTGCTGTCAGGTGGTCATAAGTGCTAAGATGGAACTCAAAGCAGGGGGTAGGGAGAGAGGCGGTCAGAGAGGGATGGATTTAAGCAAGGCCTGAAGGTGCAGAAGACCAGCAAGAGCCATCCAGATAGAGGGAAGCACAGTATCACAGGCCCTGGGTGGGGAGGGCACATGACCAGCATGGAATGAGCGTGGCAATGAAGCCTGACCGGGATGTCATAGGACCTTGCACGGATGTCATCAGACCCTGCACACTGGTAAGGACTTCGCGGGGTTTCCAGTAACTGTGCTGGGTGACCTGACTCAGATTTTTTTTTATTAATTTTAATGGGCTGACATAGATCAATCAGGGTACATAGGTTCAGAGAAAACATCTCCAGATTATTCTGACATTTGATTATGTTGCATACCCATCACCCAAACTCAAATTGTCTTCCGTCACCTTCTATCTGGTTTTCTTTGTGCCCCTCCCCTCTCCCCACTCCTTTTTTTTTTTTTTTTTTTTTTACTCAGCAGCCTTCTGTTTATTATCTTAGGTTAGTGCTGGCAGCCTCCCTTCAATGTTTTGCAGTCAAAGATGAACACAATTATACATTTACTACAATCACCTATAATTTGACTTACATAACACCAAAAGACAACTAACATTTTTTACACATCTTTTTACATTTGTTAAAACAGCTTTCTCTGTTGAATATTTTTAGAATGCATTTAACCATTTGATAAACATACTAAGTCAAACAATACAGATAACATCAGTTACCTTTTTATCTAATAAGTCAACGAACCGTTGGAAGATTCAACTGAAGGGGAAGAACAAGATCTTCCATTACACACTGCAAAGATTTAACACCTTAGTCCTAGGAATGATCTGAAGGTGTCGAGAGAGGCGATTCTCTAGACGGTGACCCAGGGTGTTCTTCAGGTGGAAATACTGTGAGAGTACAAGCTCGAATGCCACCAAGGGACTCTGGAAGATCAAAAACTTTATGCCACTCATCCTTTTCTGGGTCATATTTCTGGACAATCTCTACCATACAACGATTCCAAGAATATCCACCTACAACATAGATTTTATTTTCAAATACAGCAATTCCAACATCGCTTTGGCCTCTTAGCATAGCAGCAATTGGTGTCCACTGGTCAAGGGTTGGTGAATAGTATTCACAACTTAGAACATCATCATATTCATCACCACTTGTTCCTCTGAAGTGACTGCCACCAATGACATAGAGCTCGTCTCCAACTGTACACATACAATGCAGACTTCTGACTGTCATCATTGGAGCCTTCTGTGTCCATCTGTCTGTATCTGGGTCAAAACACATGCGCTCATTTTGGAAAGTCTTATAAGTAAAACCTCCTGAAATATACATCACGCCTCCATATACTGTTCCTGCATGGCCATAGTGGGGTTCACTCGTTTTTGCAACATAGCTCCACTCATTCATTCTTGGATTGTAACATTCCACTGTGGCCAGTTCACCAGCTTCATTTAGTCCCCCAACAGCGTACAAATGCCCTTTGAGGGCACTCAAGTGGAAAAACGTGTGCTTTTCATTTAATGATGCAACCTGCATCCGTTTATTATACCGAGGATCAAATCTGAAAACTGTATCAACAGCACCTTTTGTATCATAATTACTTTGACCACCAACTACATAAAGGAAGTTTCCAATGACAGCAATGCCATGCTGGTTACGAGGAGCACCCATGGGGGCTAAGGACCTCCACTCTTGTGCCCTTTCATCATACACCCGCAATTCTTTTTCTTTTTTTTTTCCTGTATTTTTCTGAAACCGGAAACGGGGAGAGACAGTCAGACAGACTCCCGCATGCGCCCGACCGGGATCCACCCGGCACGCCCACCAGGGGGCGACGCTCTGCCCACCAGGGGGCGATGCTCTGCCCCTCCAGGGTGTCGCTCTGTTGCATCCAGAGCCACTCTAGCGCCTGAGGCAGAGGCCACAGAGCCATCCCCAGCGCCCGGGCCATCTTTGCTCCAGTGGAGCCTCGGCTGCGGGAGGGGAAGAGAGAGACAGAGAGGAAGGAGAGGGGGAGGGGTGGAGAAGCAGATGGGCGCTTCTCCTGTGTGCCCTGGCTAGGAATCGAACCCAGGACTTCTGCACACCAGGCCGACGCTCTACCACTGAGCCAACCAGCCAGGGCCACACCCGCAATTCTTTACTGACAACCAGCTGCTGCCTCAAAACTCCTCCTAATGTAACCAAGTGTGTCGAGTCGGATCGAATGGCAGTTGTATCAGACTGCATCACAGGCTGCATATACAGCATCATTTGGTAATTGCAAGCTTCCAGAAGCAAATTCACACAGGTATTGTCCGTTCTCATGAAATCTACTGTCTGCACGTAATTGATGAGGTCCTGTGGTGTCATTAGTGGAAATCTAATATTCTTCATTAATTTCGCAGCATAATCCATCTGAGGGTCTTCCAACCTTAGCCAGCGACAGGCAGCCTTGAAGAGCTCAAGTTCAGTACAGTGCTTAAGACTATTACTGGAAAGCACGAAGGCAAGCCATTCGAAAGGGAGTTGGAGAAACTCCCCAGTATTCAATAATGCAGGAAAATTCTTCAGGATAAAATTATTGGCATATTTACCCACTTCTATAAGATTATAGGTGTTAGCTATTCTCCCAACTTCAGGAGTTATCTAAAGATACTCCTGAAATAAGAAACACTTTACAGAAGTCCAAAACAGGTAAAGTGTGTAAAAAGCTGGCAGCTTCAAGTGTGTCCTGAAGATTATCCATATTAAGAAAAAGTTTTGCAGTGTAAATAGTCACTTATTTTCTTCAGACCAACTTTGTTCACCCCATGAAGCTTAATGCACATTAAATCTTGTTCTTTCATTCCACCTGTGAACATAGCCTTGAAATAATCACTAGCAGATGCATCATAACTCTGTGA
The DNA here is from genome assembly GCF_036850995.1 of Saccopteryx leptura. Lineage (NCBI taxonomy): Eukaryota > Metazoa > Chordata > Mammalia > Chiroptera > Emballonuridae > Saccopteryx > Saccopteryx leptura. Next base: position 170,952,795 of record NC_089508.1, read on the forward strand.
ACGGGATAGATTTCCTCTCCATCACCTGATACCAGGGCCACATCACAAAGCAATCCTTCTATTCTAAGCTGATCAAAGCCTTGCAATACCACCGAACTGTGAGTATTGTTGGTAAAAAATCGTGTGGTTCCGGCCTTACTAGGCTGTAAATGTGCGGAGACGCCCATTTCTCCGTTACCTGGAGACACTTTCATGGGAAAGCCTCTTGCACAAGGATGCATGCCGCAGAAAGGGGTTAAACCACCAGAACGCTTTCGAGGAAACGAGTACGTGCGAAGAGCAGGAGCGCTCACTTTCCTTGTCAAGGGCAAGCAGTCACCATTGCACCCCTCAGGCGGCCCGGTCAGCCCTCCACTTCAAACGGTAGCGCAGCAGGCCCACAAACGGCTGTGGACCTCAAATATGACTGTTATGCAAATGAGTCGTCACCGGATGGCAGTTAAGTTACCGGTTCACCTAGGCCGGCGACTTGCGCTGCGGCTCTTCCCGCAGCTCCGCTCTGGGCCGAGGGGGAGGCGCCGCCACATACCGCCCCTCCGCTGCCCCTCGGCTGCGAGCCCCGAGCCCCGTGCGTCCTCCGCGGTCACTTAAACGTTGCCGCCGCTACGGGACTGTCTTGGAACAAGGGCCTAGCCCCGGACGCTGAGCCAGCCCTACCGGAATGACCTAGTCCCCGGATCCCTCAGGCTAGGAGCCCTGACTCAGATTTTGAATGGGCTCCCTCACTGCTGTGTGGACTAGAGACTACAGGCCAGAAGTGGAAGCTGTAGACCTGTTGGTCTGTGTTCGGGTTGAGCATAGGGAAGGGATCTGAGCTCCGCTGGAGAAGGAGGGCTGGTGTTGATAAACCTATCTGTCCTGCTTAAGGGCTCACAGGTCCTGTCCAATGTGCGCTCAGAGCCTGGACTGGCGTTCACACCACAGCTATTCACTAAAAGTATTTTCTATATGCCAGACACCACTCCCAGGCCTGGCAAACATCGGTGAGCAAGCAGACAAAACCCTGCCCTTGGCACTTCTGCTCTTCATAGGGAGAAGCAGAAAACAAATCAAATTATATAGAGTGTAGACGGCAGGAAGTGCTACAGGGAAGGAGGGGAATGTGGAGCAGGATAAGGGAGACGGGAAGTATGGGGAGAGGGCGACAGGCATTTTTAAATCGGGTTGTCAGGGCAGATCTCATGAGAGAAAGCACGAGCTGTGACACACCAGTAAATAAATATTTATTGAGTGTCTATTACGTGCCAGCCCTGGGCACTAGGGATAGGGCAGTGAGTTCAATCACCCAACTCGAGACTGAGGCTCCTGCGAGGGCCCCATGTCCCACAGCCCTGGACTGTTTTCTGGAGCTGGGTGAGTACTTCAGGGAGGCGGAGGTGAGCCTGCCTCAGGCCGGCCCTGGCTCTGTCTCCCTTGCAGACGCCCAGCGCAGACCTCTTCCACTACGACAGCATGAATGCCGTCAACTGGGGCATGCGAGGTGAGTGCAGCCTCCCTGGAATTCACGGGGACCTCAGATGCACTGCTCCTAGCTGTGGCATGACCCTCAATAACGGATAGCTACAGACTCACGCTGGGCTCTGTCCAAACCCCACATTCCCACTCCCTTCCACTTCCCAGTCCCTCCCTTTCCACTCCTCGCCCCTCATCCTCTCAGATCCCTGGCCTTGGGTGATCTCCAGGCCATCTGCCCCACCCGGGTTCCCAGAGGCATCCGGGAGCACTGTTGTCCAGGACGGCTGAGCTCGAGTTCCCTGCCAGCTCTGGGTGCCCGGAAACACTCGGAGCCAAAGTGCACTGCTCCCAGCAAAGGTTCCCGAGCTCTGGGCCGCCTGCCAGCAGCGCTGTCCTGCCAGCCTCCACCAGGGCCTACCGCAGGCTCGGGCAGGAGGGCAGCTCCAGGAAAGGCCTGGAGGATCCCCCTAAAAGATGGAGAGCCTTCTCCGTTTGCTCAGACTCATCTTACTTCTCTTCTAAATATCTCAAAAAAGACATTTCCCCCCTTAAACCATGTCTCTGGATCAGCCCAGCCTGTCCCTAGCCACCCATTGTACTTCTGCCGGCCTTGGTTTGGGATGAATTCAGCCAGGACAGGGTCCTAAGGCAGAGGCCAGCGTAGTGATGCAGCGCAAAGACCAGTGTGTTTCCACTGTGTGCGTGTCTCTTTTCTCTCTGCAGAGTACAAGGTAAAGGACACATGTAGACCCGGCAGGACTCTGAGATGCGGGGAGCCGCTACATTGGGGACCAGCAGGAGCATGACAGCACTGTCTATGCAGGAAAGGGGCATCGATAAATAACCCCAGGGGTCCTCTTAAGACCAGCATTTCCAGTTCCTTGGTCCACTTTCCCCAATTCCCTTCCCATGACTCTTGCCTCCTGAAGTCAGACAGTTCCCCGTGGCCTCAGAGACTTTCTAGGGGGCCCCAAATCACCAGATATGAGACATTTACATTTAGAAGGCCTTGTGCCCACATTAATGCCAAATGCCACCAAGCTTATCCCTAGCAGATTAGGGGACTCTGGGGCCCTGACTTTTGGGAAAAGATGGCTTGAGGCTGCCCGGCGACCCCAAGGAAGACAGACCCGGTCCTCCCTCCAGACTTTAACCTCTGACCCTTTCTGGATAGAGAAAGGGGCCCAGACACTAAACGTGGCTGAGAGGACTGGCCCACCTCCCTCACCCAACCTGCCACCCCCACCCCCATGCTTTCTTCTTAGATCTACCCTTATGAACTGCTGCTGGTGACCACAAGGGGTAGAAACCGACTGCCCAAGGACGTGGACCGGACGCGACTGGAGGTAAGGCTAGGAGGGTGAGCAGGAGTCTGTGGGTTCGCAGGGATTCCAGCAGCTGCCTGGTCCAACCCAGCTCAGCAGGGGCCAGTGAGACGAGTGGCCTCAAGGTCACACCTTGTTGAAAAAGCAGAGGCTCTGACCCAGTTTCCTCAGCCCAGGACTGTTCCATGAAGCTCTGTGCCGCCTCCTGTTCAGTGAGGGTCTGTGCTGCACCGGCACCATGTTTGCTCCCGAAGGTGCAAGAGAAGAGCTGGCTTTGGTCCTGCTCCCAGGGGCCCGCAGTCCGGCTGATGAGAAGAAATCTAGCACTGGTTCTACGCCGGACTGTATAGAAAACCAGTGCCTGTTGAGGGGAGGATGGGAGGCAGCACTGTGCAGAGGTCAGAGCAGGAGAAGGTCCCTGAGAGGGCAGCTTGGCAAGTTCTCTCCCCCATAAAGCAGAGTGACTATCTTGTTTCCCTCAAGTTGCCTAGTGACGTAATGAAACAACACACACAGAGCCCTGGGCATTGAGTCAGGCGGAGTCCTGAGTAGCAAGCACTCCACCAATGTGTGATTGCTCTTAGAGAAGACCACAAAAGCTGGGCTGGATGACCAGGTTTCCACCAAGAGGAAGGATTTGGCTGGACTTTGAGGGTGGGAAGGTTTAGGTGGATGGGGGGGGGGGCATCTGCAGCGGGAACAGCATAGATGAAGGCACAAAGGTGGCCCGAGCATGGCATTGGGCTTCGAGCAGCCTCGTATATTTGGTGTGGAGTTCCAGTCCCTGGCCACTTTTGATGCGGGAGCACCTGCTGACCTTTCCACCCAGGGTCTCTCCCCACCTCTCTCTGGAATGCCCTTCCTATACCACCAGCCTCCTCTCTCCTCAGGGTTGTGTTCTAGTGATGCTGTACCCAGACTTCCGCAGGCCCTCCCCAGGATGTGTCTGTCACTCACCTCTCCAGCCTCCCCCCAAGCCCTCTGTCTTGCGTGTAGATCCATTTCCTCCGCCTGCCAAAGCCTGTCTGTCACCCACCACATGGCCCGGACTGGGAGAGGTGTCAGGAAATGTGTGTGAAATTGAATGCAGGCTTCCAGGAGAGGAGGCTCAGCACTCCTTGGGACAGGACGAGGCTGGTATCAGCCGCCATGATCTGACAGGGTAGGAATTCACTCAGAGGAGAGAGAGCACTGGGCCAGTAGGAGGGGATGCGAGTGGCTCCGGAATCTCTGAGTCCCTCCAGCTCCAGCATGCTGGGGCAGCAGCGAAAATGCGGATCATTTGGTCCACTTGTGTAACGGGAGGCCCTCCTTTCACGGTCTGGCAGTGAGAGTGGCTTCCAGTGCTGAAGGGGACAGCTCCCACGGCCGCCTGGTGGAGCACCAGGGTTAAGGGATGGACATGTGCGTCCTGGAGGACCAGTTGCTCTCCCACATCCTCCAGGGCACCCAGAAGCTCAGAGCAGGGAACTACACCTTCCCTGAGCATCAGAATCACCCAGGGAGCTTTTTAAAAATACCAATACCAGGCTCCACCCTTAGACCAACTAAGTCACAGGCTGGGGAAGGAGCTCAGGCCTCGCATTTTTCAGACTGGCAGGCATGTCTAATGTGTAACCTGAGCTGAGACGGCTGGGCTAGCCCCCTGCCCCGTTCAGGCAGTGGACTGAACAGAGTCTATTAGCTAACATAATCGCTACCAACAGATCATTTCAATGGTTCCAGAAACTTTTCAAGCAGAATATATGCCACACAGTTCTCTCTTAAAACAATTTTAAATTTTATTTTGAAAAATTTCAGGATTCCAAAAAGGTTGCAAGAATAGTAAAATGAGCATCCAACTGCCCTTCACCTAAATGCACGAATTGTTAACATTTTGCAGCATTGTTAAGTGTTGTGTATTTCTAAATCTAAAGGATTTGGCCAATGTGTCAGCTTTCAAGACTGCTTGTGAGGAAGGAGAGCTGAGGGGTGGAGTGGGGGCTGCTGTGGAATGCAGAACAATGTTCATTTACAGCCTATTTGTTTTTACATAGGAAAGAGCTGAAAGGATATTTTATTGGGGTACATATGGACAGCAGTGTTTTTTCATGGGCTAGCCTAATAGCCATCCAGATCATTTGTAAAAAAAAAAATATATATATATATATATTCATAAGATGAAATACACCCTACAATCTTGGCTACGCCGCCTATCTCTCCCAAAGGACAGAGGAGTAGCATTAATCCATGCACACTCCTGATCGCAGAATGAATGCACAGAGCGGGGATACAGAAAGGTGAGGTCAACCAGGATGCATCCAGGGGCACTTAGGTGAAGCGGAAGTCCCACCTGAATCTTGAGCAGGGGGGCCTCTCCAGCCAGACCAGCTCCAGAGGCCCCTCCGATGAAACATTCATTCACACTTGCATTCATTCAGCAAATCTCCACCCCACACCTGCTGGGGTCAGACACCATGCCAGGCACTCTGCATCCAGAGGAAACATACAGGGACCGCGCTTGCATCCACCTGCCCCCAGCCTCCACCTCACATCCTCAAGCTGTTTCCTCTCTGTCCCCACCCACTTCCTTTTAGCGCCACCTGTCCCAGGAGGAGTTCTACCAAGTCTTTGGCATGACCATCTCCGAATTTGACCGGCTGGCCCTCTGGAAGAGGAATGAACTGAAGAAGCAAGCCCGGCTGTTCTAGACAGAGGCTCTATAAATATATATGCACTTATATAAATATATATGTAAAATCTCTATACTGGAGCTTGGTATAACCCTCTTGTGTAACAGGCCACGCTGCCTGCCGTGAGACTTGCTTTTCTGTACTGTCAGGCAAGCCCACCTCATCGAGATATTTTTATGCTCCTCACTTTCTCTTTTCTAAATGCAGTGGGGTTTGGGACGGGATTTGAGGGGATGCCCATCCTTTTACTGGGGATCCTTTTTATACTGAAACATCTGTCCTAACTTGAGTCCCCCAAGGACCAACCCTCTTTCCTAAAGGTGGTGCCTGAAGAAGTCTCTTCTCTCTGCTTCTGGCTCTTTTCCCCGGGCTCCAGGGTGGAGGCTGACCATGCAGTTTTCATATCTTATTGGCCCCAGAGGGGCCCTCCCATGGGAGGATCCACAGCGATCTCCCAAAGTCACTGAGCACCTTTGAGAGCACTTGCAGAATGTTCTCATCTCCCACAATCAGGAGCTCGGCGCTCCCTGGGGGTGATGCAGTTAGAAGTGTGGGCCTCCAATCTGCTCCTTACAGCAGTCAACAGAAGTGGACAGAGCCTTGGCCACCACTCTGCTCTTTCAGTCCTCTCCTCCTGTCCTTGATCCCGACCTCTCCCTGGTCCAAGTCTACCACTCATGGTAGGGACAGAAAAGGCACTTCCTTTTCTTCTACCACATCCAGCTGGCCTGTTTGCCTGGCCCTGACGTGGAGGACCAGAGGGAAGGCGGGGCAGGGGGGCGGGAGGCCAGATGGGGCATCTGTTAGCATTGGAGCTGCAGGAATTCTTGGGAGCCTCCTCTCCCATCACTGCTCCCAGCACCTCCTGCCCCCCCCCCACTCCCTGTGGAGGAGAAGCCCGTAGTGCAGCCTGTATTCTCCAGCCTTACTACAATCTATGTGCCTGATCAACGCAGCACACCACAGGGCTCACGTCCCCGCCACAGCTCCCACCGAACAAGCAGATGGACAACCTCTAACATCCCTCTCAAGGTAACACAGGCCCCGTTCCAAAGAAAGGCTCCTGGTCTGTGCCTGCTGGTCCTGGGCCTGGCAGGGTCACCCAGCCAGCCCCTGACTCCCACTGCAAAGCTGGCCAAGTTTCAGAGCGGAAACTTTCTGAAGAATGGCTGCTTCTGAGATTCCGAAATGAAGCCCTGGCCACCACCACTCCCGACCTTCCTGGATTTCCCCAGTGGCTGCGTGTCCTGCCTCCTTGCCTTCTAGAACAGGGGTTAAGCCTTAGCTTTCTCCCCGTCCTGACCTTCTACCCTGAGTTGCTGATGTACGGTGCGGTCCGTTTCTTCCTGGACATGCCTTGAGTCAGGCAATGTTGAGGGCTTGGAGGAAGGATGAATAAATGGAAATGACAATTATGAGTCTCAAGAGGCTGGTGATGTGACATGGCAAATGTAGAACTGAGTTCCACTCAACAAACCCTCCCTGAGCACCTGCTGTATACTGAGCACGGACGGGGGAGGGAGATGGGAACACGGGATGACTGGCACAGGCTCTGGTCTGGGGGACATGCCTGCTGCCTGCGGGTATCGTGAAGCGTGTCCTTGCACAGGACGGATGTGGAAGGCGGAATGTGACAGGAGACGGCATGGGAAGACGTTTGTGGCGTTACTGAAGAGCCACGTGCGGTTGGTACAGACAAAGGAGAGCTTTCTGGAAAAGACTGCCTTTGAGCAAAGTGCGGGAAGTGTCTTTGTAAACTGGGAGGAGATGATCACTTGAAAGGGTGAGAGGATGAGGGGCCGGAAGAGAGGGCTAATGTGCTCTCGTTTAAAATATCAACCCTCTCTGTAACTTCTCTTTGTGGCCAATGTTTTTCAACTGTCCTGACCCTTTAGAAATGTCCCCAGCCAGACACAATCATTGAGACTCCCTCATTATCACTGGTTGAGAATTTGGCAAGATTGGAAGGGCTTTTGTTATTGTTGTTGGATATTTTTGTTTCCCATAAAGGCACATGATTTCAACCCAGACCTGTGTCCTCCTGTTGTTTGTAGTGGGAGTGGAGATGAGGGACATGGGAAGACACTGACCCATGCTCATTGTTTCAAAATAAGAGTCCAGACAGGAGCTCTCCCATGGCCTTAGTCTTCCCTTCTGTAAAGTAAGAAGATTGGACAAGGTAAGCCTCACCCAGATTGGTCCCTGTAGAACAAGGGGTCCTGCAAGATGGTAGAGGATGCTCCAACAACACATAAGGTTCTGTGATCTACACAATAATAGTAATATTCCTCGTTATTAAGTACCAGCAATGATCCGGGTCCTCTCCTGAGGACTTTCCATCCACCATCTTATCTAAGCCTCTGTAAGAGCCCAAGAGGTAGCCATTGCTCTTATCTCTATCTCACAGATAAGGAAACAGCTTTGAGAAGGCTACATGATTACCAAGTCCAGCCTGCCCAACTGGAGACACCAGCTTATCCACTCTTATCAGTCAGGATGTTTTCCGTTCCAAGTAAAGAGTGCCTTCTTAAAAGTGGCTTAAACAATGAGAACACAGATTGTCTTGCGCAACCGGAAGTCCAAGGTGCAGGACTAGTCAATCTAACAGCTCATTCCATTAGTCACCAGTGTTTTCGTTTGGTTTTTGGTTTTTGTTTGTTTTTGCATCTCTTCATCATCAGCACAGTTGTGACCCTCATGTTTACAAAAGGCTGCTGTGGCTTCTGCCATCATGTCCTCACACAACCACATCAAAAAAGCAGGAAAGAATGTGTGTGTATTGTAATCAGGAAGACTTTCCCAGAACTCCTCAGTAGACTTCACGGGCCCCACTGGCCAAAAGTAGGGAACAGACCATAACCTTGCTGCAGAGAATGCTGGGAAACCGAGCATTTGGCATTTCCAGCCTCTACAGTGGGAGGAAGGCGTCCTGCTCATAAGGGAAACAGGGCAGACAGGACTAGCCTCTGAGTAAGTGAATCACAGTTTCACTCCCACAGCTCTGCCCCCCCAGAGACTCACAGTGCACACTGCCAAAAGCCCTGCAGTACCTTTGCTTTACGCCAGTGATCCATAACCTACTTTGATAGAACTCTGTTTAAGAAATGTTTGACTTCCTGTAGTTCATCTAAGATAGACGCTTTTTTCATATTTTGACATCTTGGAAAATGAAATATGGCTCAGAACTGGCTCTTTTTCCTGACTTCTCATCCTATAATTCTCCTATGTGCCATTCCCAGCACAGTCCCTCCAGACAAGTGGCTCAAATGTACAAAGGGACACTCAAGAATGTTCCCTTAAGCCAGGGGTCCCCAAACTACGACCTGCGGGCCACATGCGGCCCCCTGAGGCCGTTTATCCGGCCCCCGCCGCACTTCCGGAAGGGGCACCTCTTTCATTGGTGGTCAGTGAGAGGAGCATAGTTCCCATTGAAATACTGGTCAGTTGGTTGATTTAAATTTACTTGTTCTTTATTTTAAATATTGTATTTGTTCCCATTTTGTTTTTTTTACTTTAAAATAAGATCTGTGCAGTGTGCATAGGGATTTGTTCATAGTTTTTTTTATAGTCCGGCCCTCCAATGGTCTGAGGGACAGTGAACTGGCCCCCTGTGTAAAAATTTTGGGGACCCCTGCCTTAAGCCATGGCCCAATAGCTCGGTTGGTCAGAGCGTCATCTGGAAGTACAGAAGTTCCTGGTTCAGCCCCCAGTCAGGACACATACAGGAATAGTTCAATATTCCTGTTTCTCTGTCTCTCTCTCTCTGGCTCGCTCTCTTAAAAAAAAATGTTCCCTTGCCCCCTGTCTACTTGTGCACCTGACAAATATTTACTTATTGAGCATATGCTGTCAGGCAGGAGCACTGAGGATCCAGCAGTGTGTAAGGCAGGTGTGAGCTCTTGTGTAGCTCTGGTCTGGAGGAGAAAACAGGTTGTTAATAAGTAAACAGAAGAAATGGTCCATGAGGTAACTGCTACAGAGACAACAAATAGGGTGCTGGAGAGAGGAACAGAAAGGAACTCACTTCCTGTATTTACTAAAGGCTGTAAAGGGAAAAGTAGGGCTGGGAGCACTCGAGGCACAGAGAACAGTATATGCAAAGGCCCTGGGGTTGGTAAGAGCTGGAAGTATTTGAGAAATTAAAAGTGTCAGTGAGGACTGAGTAGAGCAAGTGAAGGGGAGAGTGAGCTTAGAAGAGCAGAAACCAGAATGTGCAGAAGGTCTCGAAGGACACCGCTTATTCATTCAGACTTTGTGGAGATTATCTGCCTCGCACTGTGGTTGTTAATATCCCGGATGCAGGGAGAATCACTCTAAGCCTTGCTGCTGAAGGGTGCTCCCCGACCAGCAGCACTGGAGTCCCCTGGGAGCTTGTAAGAAATGCTGTATCTCATGTCCCATTCCCAGCCTACTCGATCCGCCTCTGTATTTTAATAAGATAATAACCGTTAATAGTTCAGTGATTCACACACATAGAGAAGTTGGAGAAGCACTGCTTGAAACCATCATCCTTTCACAGACAACTACAGAACCATTGTTAGACTCTGAAGTTTTAGAAAGGAGCCCTTTCCCCATGCACATAACCTTTTTGGACACTGGGGGGCAATCTTACATTAATAAAGCAGAACACAATAGGAGGAGGGGGCACAGAAATCACAGAAGGTTAGGTCATAATGTCTATACAATGGCCACATTTTGCAGCCAAGGAAACTGGCCCACTGAGTGTTGGAGCAGGTAGGACTAGCAGCCAGCTGTCCTGCGCCTGGAGCCGCTCGTCCTCACAGGCACCTGGCGCGGGAACATGGGGGCCGCTGTGGAAGGTGTCAGCAGCTGCACTAGCCACTGAACAGAGCCAAACATGGAGCTGAAGGGCTTAAAGTTTAAGGAGAACAAAGCGCTACTAAATTTCATAGCAATTAATTTCACAGAATGATGCCAATTCTGTTAATGCCCCATGTGGATTAAGTTTTCAATGCTTCATTCCACATCAGACTTTGAGTTGCTAAAAACCTCGACTGCACCATGATAAACACGTGCTCTTATATACACAGCTACGAGCTGCTGCCAAGCCCTTCAGAAGCACTGGAGCAAGACTCTTATAAATATATAAAATCTACCCTGACCAGGCAGTGGCGCAGTGGATAGAGCATTGGACTGGGACGTGGAGGACCCAGGTTTGAAACCTTGAGATCACCGGCCTAAGCCTGGGCTCATCCGACTTGAGCACAGGTTCACCAGCTTGAGTGTGAGGTCGCCAGCTTGAGCACAGGGTTGCTGGCTTGAGTGTGGGATCATAGGCAAGACCCCATGGTCGCTGGCTTAAGCCCAAAGGTTGCTGGCTTGAGCCTAAGGTCTCTGGCTTGAGCAAGGGGTCATTTGCTCTGCTGTAACCCTCCTGGTCAAGGCACATATGAGAAAGCAGTCAATGAACAATTAAGGTGCCACAAAGAAGAACTGATGCTTCTCATCTCTCTCCCTTCCTGTCTGTCCCTATCTATACCTCTCTCTGTGTCTCTCTGTCTCTGTCAATAAATAAATAAATAAAATCTAGAAGCTGTGACGATGACGGCCGGCGTCTCGTTACCACCCAAGAGCCCTCTTGCCTCTTACCTGGGTCTGATTGGCACAGGGAGGAACACAGCCAGGAGAGACCAAAAGCATGCAGTCACCCCCATGGCCAGTCCTCGGGGCAAATTAGGGCCAAGGTCACAAAAGTCAAGTGACATCTATGCCCATGATCAAAAGTCTCCTTCTCAGGAGGAACTATCCCAGTGTTTCCCAAATTTCAGTCATTCAAACACCGCCTTCACAATTTCCACAAGATGATTTATTCACTCAGTCCTGCTTACCTAATATTTTTATTTCAATTAACTCATACCTGATGTTTCTGTTTTAAACAATATAATTGAAATAATGCGTTTGTAAGGACTGGCTACATGTTTTAAATACAAATTCATCAAATCCTTAAATACACTGGCCTGTGTCACAGCTCCCACCGCCAGCAGTGGTCTGAAGGCCACACGGCAGGAAACGCTGCTGCCGTTGATAGAAGTGGGGAAGGAGAAGGGGACACGCACTCCTTAAATTTCCTTGTCATGACTGGTCTTTGGGAGCCAAAGGGGAGCTGGCAGAAGATGCCACAGAGAGAGGCGAACACAAGCTGCCCTGCCATTCCAGCGGCCCAATGCACCCCCGCCCACTGCAGGAGGCCAAGACTGTCCTGGACCCTGGGTGGCCCCAGGGCATCATGCCCACAGGAAGTCCCTGGGCCTTGCTGAGGCTGTCACTGGGTGCAGTGCCTTCCCCTGCTGCTCTGGGGGTCAGGAGAGGGTGGTGGAGATCCAGAGAAAGGGGCACCGCTCTGTTTGCATTCCTGGGGATCTGAGCTGGCCTTGAAGCCAACCCCATCCCGTCAGTCCCCCCCCCCCCCCGTTTCCCCAGAGCAAACAAATTCCCTTTTTGTTTAAGCTGCTTTGAGTTGTGATTCTGTTGCTTGCCACCAAAGGAGTCATGAAAAACACACTGGCTTCCAGAGTGAAGTAACGTTGGCGTGGAGTCTCGCACGCATGCCTTTGCTCCCGTGTGAGAGAGAGTGATGACAGTTGACACGGTGCAGGCATCTGGCCCCGAGGGATCACGGGTTGGGAGGTAAGGCTCACAGGGCAGCCAAGTGGATACAATGAAGGGCTCAAAATCTGCCTCGGGCCATCACTAAAAAGTGAATTTAAGTCCTGACTCCAAGGACCCTTTTGTGACCAAAACCCTCTCATGGATAAAACATTGACCATCATACAAAAGTGTCACTGTCTCTCTAACACACAGTCTGGATCACCTGGATCAGGAGAAAACTGTCCCAATGTTCTTCTGACAGAATAATGGCACGCGCGCGCGCACACACACACACACACAATGCCACAGACTGGGTAACTGGAGCTGGAAACTGGGTAGTCCTCACATCGAAGAGTATCGGGTGTTCCTGCAGAGAGGGGGAACCCGGCAGAATCTCACGGTTTGATTTACAGAAAGCACCCTGCAGGGGGCAGCCTGGGGGTGTGGCTGGGACTGCAGCAGCCCTCGCTACATCAGTAAGCATCTGATGTCTTCTGAGGAAACCCACGTTGATTACAATAACAACTCACGTTCTGAAGGTGTGTCAGGCCCTGTGCTAAATGCTTTTCGCGTCTCATTTGATCCTTTGGGCACTACGTTTACCCTCATTTTACAGATGAGGAAATTGAGCCTTTGATCGGTAGTTTTGTCAAGGTTTCACAGTTGTATGTGGCACAGTCTGAACTTGAAGTCAGGGGTGTCTCACCCCAAAGTCCGTGCACTTGGCGCTGCATAGAGCTCCTCCCTACAGAGAGGGATTTGGAGAGCGCTTCCTCCATGCCAGGCAAGGCGCCAAGCACTCTGTGTCTGCACACAGTTGAATGTAAGTCTCACGACCCCCATGGGAGGGAGGTGCCACTAGCCCTGACTTTTTTTTTTTTGGTATTTTTCTGAAGCTGGAAACAGGGTGATACAGTCAGACAGACTCCCGCATGCGCCCGACCGGGATCTACCCGGCACGCCCACCAGGGGCGATGCTCTGCCCACAAGGGGGCGTCGCTCTGCTGCGACCAGAGCCACTCTAGTACCTGGGGCAGAGGCCAAGGAGCCACCCCCAGCGCCCCGGCCATTTTTGCTCTAATGGAGCCTTGGCTGCGGGGGGGGAAGAGAGAGACAGAGAGGAAGGAGGGGGGGGGGGTGGAGAAGCAAATGGGCACTTCTCCTATGTGCCCTGGCCGGGAATCGAACCCGGGTCCCCCGCACGCCAGGCCAACGCTCTACCGCTGTAGCCCTGACTTTTAGATGAGGTTTCTGGGGTTCAGAGTGGTTGGAGATCATGCTTTTGACTGGGTACCAAACTCAGATCTACTTGTTGCAAAGTCATGCTCTTTGTGTCCCACAAACTGAAGAGAGTGACACTGTGGGGGCAGGAGGAGTGTGGCTCTGGTGTCATGAGGTCGGGAGCCCTGGGCGCCACTCCTGGGTGTGCCCCTAAGGTCTGGTGGGATTTCAGCCAAGACTTCCTCTCTTGGCCTTAGTTTCCTCATCTGACAAATGAAGGTACCAGATAGCTAACCTCTCAGACTCCTGTCTGCTCTAAAGATTTTCTAGTGTCAGTTGAAGACATTCACATTGGGCCTCTGTAACCTGGCATCTCCCTGATGCCTAAAGGTGAAGGTGGACATGCATCCCGCCTCCCAGCAGAGAGCTAATCTGCACTGCGCTAACTGCTGGCCATCACTGCCGCCCTCGGGGTGAGGCACCCGGCTGGACAGACTCCCGCAAGTCCTCTTGCGTCCACAGTTCCCTCAGCGTTCCATGTGGGGGGGGGGGGGGGCTGTAGACCAGATGAAGCCCACAGGGGTGTTTTAGTTGGCTCTTGCAATGTTTTAAGACAATTGATATTAGTTGCCAACATTTTATAACAAAAGAGATGTTACACTAAAATTTGCATTTATGGATTCTTTTGAAAAGTTTGAACACCTGGCCGCTTCAAGCCGATGTTCCCACTGACCACAGTGGCCCAGGTTGCTGGCTATCGGCCTATCAGCTGAGACAAGAGGGCCCTGCTTGGCCACTGCCACCGCGACTCCCATGGCCAGGTCACCACACCTCCTGCCCTGGCCCTGGGGCACTGCAGTCTGAAGCGGCCAAGGGTGCTCTTTTCCTGAGAAAGCACCCAAGAGGAAGGGCTGGGCTTCAAGCAGCATTTGGGCATAAACACAAAAGCCCCTTCTCCTCCAGATACAACCAGTGCACGGGGCTCTGGTGACCACTGAAGCTCAGCCCGCAGCCTGGGCGCGGGTAGGAGCCCCTGTCCTGGAACAGAAACCGAAGGTGCGACAAGAGGAGAGGTTTCATCCAGCCGTGAAACTCGCTTTCTCCCGCAGCCGCCACTCCGATCTCTATCTGCTTTCCGGGGCCCAGGGTGGACCAGCAGGCATGTGTCATTTCCCTGGATAGGGGCTATAATGGCAACATTGTGCTGAGGGGAACAAGAGAGGTTTTCATTCAGCCACCAGCATGGAGCAGACATTCGAGCAAGGGGCTCCGGGGTTCACCCTGCACAAAGCAGCTCAGGAGAGGGACCCTCGCCGAGGAGAGAGGCCCCATGGACTGGGCTGCATGTCTGCAGCGGCACGGCACGCAGTGGGGGCGGAGAGCGCAAGGGCACTGCTCACAGACACCCGCACTGCAACGTCACTTCCTGCTGCGAATAAATAAGCAAATAAACAATCCCAGAGACTAAACGGGACCCCCCCCCCCATGACACAAGCATTCATAGAAGCCTCCTGAGTGCTTGAGCATTTCTTCACTGCCTCACTCCACAAGACACTGCACTAAGAACCGCGCAGTCAGTAAGACGCAGCACCCACCCCTGCGGAGCCTGCAATCCTGGGGCGCCAAGGAGAGGCCGGGAGAGGAGTAGGAAATTCTACACTGATGACCCAATGGAAGAACTGAGCCACACAGCGACAGAGACTGCTCAAATATCCAGATGTGCACCCCCATCTGGGTGTTTCTTCCTCTTCCCAAGGTCTCCTGAGATCAATGCTTGACTACTCCGAGGAAGGGTGGGTTGGGGCTCAGGGAGGAAGGCACCCTGAGTGCCACAATAAGGAAACTGGACTCTACCCTGTGAGCAGGGGGGAGCCATCCCATGTTATATGGGGGATCTGATTGCAGTCCTGTTATGGTCACTCCGGTGGCCCTGGCGGAAGCAGACCTGGGGCAACGTGACAAGTGAGAAGGCAAGTATGTTTCTCCCACTGGGACAAAGAACCTTTAGCATCCAAATTTTTCTTTCCCAGGGCTTTCCAGTTCCACCTGATAAGCTGAGAATGAGATTGGAAAGTCTCACTTGTTTTCACAAGACTAGGAGCAAGAGGGAGTTGAAAGCCTTCTTCCTGGTATTGTTCCCTGGGCCCGAACTTGATATCTTTTGACAGAGCTGAAGCTCTTCACGCAGCACTCTTTAGACCCACACCAGCAAACCTGGAAGACTTGGTGCCGACCAAGAAGGGAGGGGAGGATGTGAGGCAGGGCCTAAAAGTCCCGTCCAGACAGGTGTGCCCAACAGGGAAATGGGGAGTGGAGGTGAACACCAAGCATCCACAGCCTCCCTCTCCACCGCTGCCCGGGGCTTCCCACCCACACCCAGTGTCCCGCCAAACCAAACGGCGGCCGGCGTCGCCGACACATCCGGCAGCTTTCTATCTCTGTGTCTTTGCTCGTACTGTTTTCTCTGCCTGTAATGTTATATCCTCAATGCGGGCTCACCCAAATAAATGTCTGTCGGCCAGTACTGTCGCCATGGTGAATGAGTAAGAAATTCGTGATTTGTCTTGATGAACTCCGAAAGCACTTTATCTCTATACTCTGGTGCTTTTCACATAATAATTTGTAATTAAATTATTTTGTACATGTTTATTTCCCCTATTAGATTGCAGATTCCTTGACGAGAGTATTCCTACTTAGTGTTAGTTCTCCCAATAGAAACTTTAAACAGAGTGAAATAAATATTCCTAACTGAACTGGTAAAAAGTGGATATAGCTTTCAGGGTAACTATAGACCTTATTAAAGGAAAAGTATAGAAAACATATATATATAAATTATTCCTTTTCCAAAACTCACAAGTAGTCTCCTCATCCATCCCTTTGTTTTCCTGACAACAACCAAGCTGTAGTCAAGTTAGTCAACAGTGCCACCCAGTGGACATTATGGGTAATTATATAAACCAGGACCACTATACCCTCACAGAAATTTATTTGTTAATCCTTAGAACTAACAGTGCACAGGTTATATTCTCATGTTTTTACATCTTTTTCAGACCATGGCTCAGTTCATCCAATCCACAGATTCTTCTACAGATACATATAAATCTTTCTTAGCCCTTTTGACTTTTCCAATTCTCTGATAGACCTCCAAAGATTCTGAAAGTTCATCTACCCAAGCCTCCATCTGCTGTGGTAGTTATGTCCTCTATTTTTAAAATTATTACAAATGAAATATATTTTTTAAAGTATTAACTTGCTAACCTGGGAACTTAACTACAATGTATAGCCTTAATGCCAAGTGTTTCAGAGTTCAAACAGGGAACTTTTGCAACTGTATCCACTTGTAAATTGTTGGTTGTCTGCTTTAGAATTTAAACTGACCTTTTCAAATTGGAAAAGTGGGCAGCAACAAAGAGGAACTTGAGAAATAATAATGGCTCACATTTTTATAGCTATTTATGGTTTATAAAGTGGGTTTATGTCATCATTTCATTTGCCCTGCAAACAGCCTTGTGAGGTCATTACGAGATCCCCCCAGCACAGACGAGCAAGCGAGCCTCATGGGCTGAAAATTACACGTTTAGAAAGCAACAGAACAAGAGCTCAAACACAGGTTTCAGACTCACATCCCACATTTTCACCACACCACAGTTCCTGAGTGCTCACACACAGACACACTAAACAAACTATCCATGCAATGTCACAAAGCCAGCGTTAATTTCAAACTGCCCATAAAAGCAACGCAGAAAAAATTCCCAGAGCAGGAAAGTTGAGGGCGCTCTATCCCAGGCCCTCTCTCCCTTTGCACAAGTATTGTTGTTTTGTTATTATTACTTCACTACTCCTCCATGTCATTATTGACCCCGAAATAGCGCCCAGTCCACTGTCTGGCACTAGAAGGTGCTCAGGAAAGACTGGAGACTGGAGACAATAAACCCAAAGCCAGGAAACGGGTGGCAGATTCAGGGAGAGAGGTTTTGATTCCATCGGGAAAAGAAAAATACACGTCTTAATGGTCTAGAGCAGCGGTTCTCAACCTGTGGGTCGACCCCGGCGAGGGTCGAACGACCAAAAACACAGGGGACGCCCCCGGCGGGGATCGAACGACCAAAACACAGGGGACGCCCCTGGCGGGGGTCGAACGACCAAAACACAGGTCGTTCGACCCCCGCCGGGGTCGCGACCCACAGGTTGAGAACCGCTGGTCTAGAGGCAAGGCTGAGAGATACGATAGTGAGCCCCCCGTCACGTGCGGAGAGCAAGCAGATCAGAACACCGCCTCGATCAGGGCTGGAATAGGACGCGCGGCGAGGCAACGAAAGCGCGGTAACCGGAAAGTGAGTCCTCTGAGCCTCAGCGGGAGGGGCGTGGAGGGCGTGCGGAAGGCAGGGCGTGGCACGGGCGTGTGCGGGACAAGGGACACCGGCCCGCGGCCCAGGGGGCGAGGCGTGCTCCGGGTCTATTCCGGGAGAGGCGTGGAGGGGCGGGCGGGGGTGCCTAGCGAGCATCCTGTCTGGGGGAGGGGACGCACGGAGGGCGCTCCCGCGGGGCGGACTGGAGAGCGCAGCGCGCCCGCCGCCGCCAGCCCCGCCGGAGCCACCGTAACCGCGCCGCGCGCCCCAGGGATCGGCCAGCGCCATGGACCGAAGCCGGGGTAAGAGGAGCCGCAGCAGCCGCACTTGTTGCTGCGCGGGGTAGGGAAGGGAGAACCGGGCGATCTGGAGGCCAGAGAGGAGGAGGGACAGAGGGACAGTGGTGCGGGGTGGGGTGAGAGGAAGGCCTGGTGCTGTGTGTGCAGGTGCCTCCCGCTGCCCCAGGCAGCCCGGTGTCTGTTAGTCCTGGGGCTGAGTGGCCTCCTGTATGAAACCCAAGTTTCATACACCCATAGTCCTAACTTCATAAAAGAATCCTCCCAGGATTCCTGTGCCCGGCGGGCTTTCCCACCCGACTCCCCACAGAAAGGGTATAATAAGGGTAACAGGTTACAGCCCAGAAACACCGGACATGTGAAGACACCACGGTGAGCTTGGGGAAGAGCCCTAGCAGAGGGAAGCCTGCAGCTGCTGCGGGCCTGGGAGGAGGAAGAGCAGGCACGCGTGGGTGTCTGAGCCCTGGCTCTGTTCCTGACAAGCTCTGTGACCTTAGCCCAGTCCCTTCTGCTCTCTGGGCTAGTGACAACTTTGCACTAGTCTCCAAGGCCTCCTCCTGCTTAAACTCTCAGGAGATGAGTGTATTTGATAGAAATTCACACAAGTGGTGGGGGCTTGCAGAAATCGGAACTGACATGGAAAAGAGCCGTGTTCACAGGGGGCTGTGCTTAAGAAAAGGTTTAGACAGCTCAAAGGGCAGGAGTGTGTAAAGAAGTGACATGTTTGGACCTGGGAACTGTGTCTAAGGCTGGGACACCAGGGTCCTAACGCCTGACCTCTGAGATCCAAAGAGATCACAGGTTTGAATACACCTGTTTAACTGGTGAATGTGGAGCCAACAACAGAAGCGTTATTATTCTTGTTGTTATTATTATTGGAAAATTCTCCCCCCTCCCTACAATAATCTTACACCTTTCCTCCATCTGCCTGTTTACTGTGCTGAGGCCACCACGGGGGAAGAGGAGTGACCAGGGATGTGGAAGCAATTAGGAGGACACTGGGCAAGGACATGTGTGTGAACAGGTGTCCGGGTACCCTCCCCTAAAAAAAGGGCAGAGTTCAGAGAGCTTTAGGGGATCCCTGGCTCCCAGCTCAAGCTTTATAAAGCAGTTCTCACTGTTAACTGACTCCTAGACAAGTCTGCAAAGAATATACACACTTGCCAGGGAGGAAAAGAAAAAGAGAGAAGAGGCACCTCTAATGTCCCTCAGTCCTCTGTCCCGTCCTCTCACATCATACATGTCAACTAGAGTACCACCCCTACCCACCGACACTCCCCCCACATACACACAAATTGTCAAATTCCACCCTGTCTGGTCCCCAGTACAAAATTCCGTAACTAGCCTACCCAGAATTATGGAAAGAAGACTCTGTCCCCCTCAGGCACACCAACGGGGACAGTAATTCACTTAGTTTTAAATAACCATTGCTTCACTTCAGAAGGCCACCTCCACAGCACGCTTCCTAGGGAGCTGGGCTTCCCAGGAAGCTGCTAGGACTCTGACTGTTCCTGGGCTCTGACCCTCTCCCCAAAGGCGGGTTCTCTGAAGCTCCTTCCCTTCTCCTTCACAGTTCTCAGCACCATGTGGCACGGCTAAGCCTTGGTTCTCCCACTACCTGTTAGTGAGTTAGTATCTACCTCCCCTGCCCTACTGTGTGCTTCTAGAAGGCTGGGGTGGATCCGGGTGGTCACTCTGCTGACACAATGCCTGGCACACAGGCGCTCACTAATAGTGGTTCCATTAGTTAATTAATATATAAAACATACTATATATTACACTTCAGGCGTAGTTGTCATGCTGATTTAAAATATATGTATATATTACTAAGTCTTCACATCAGAACAGTTTTTCGTGACTTGTAAAGGCCTTCTCAAAATGCAAGGAAAGTGGACGGGCACTCGGGCCAGGTTATCTGTCTAAATCCTCAGCTGTAGTAGTCGCCCATGATAGATTATTGAGAACACTTTATGAATAAAGGCAGAGGTGGCTACATATTAATTAGAATTCCAAATATGTATGTCTTTTTAAGATAAAATGTGAGACTTGAAAAATCATTCCAGCAGAACTTTCTCATTGTACCATTGTCCCCAGGTGGGGGTGTGCACACTCTTCTGTTGTCAAGGAAGGTTTCCGAAGTGTGGGTCTCATTTCGACCTCGGACCTGCCACGTGGGGAGTGCTACCATGTGGAGAAAGGGGTTGTCGAGCCCAGGTGCTGTGGAGGAAAGCACACTTCAGTATTAGTAACAACTGAAATCACCAAGTTCTTACCACGCACCAGGCACTACGCTCAGCTTCTCTTGGAACAAGAGATGGGCTAGGGGCTATGATCAGGTACTGTCTCTAATCCCCACGTCATAAACGCAGGCTTGGCAGGTAGGTTAGACAGCTAGGGCTGCCATAACAAAATACCATAGGCTGGATGGCTTCAATGGCAAAAATCTATTTTCTCACAGTCCAGGAGGCCGGAAGTCCAAGATCAAGGTGCCAATTGGGTTGGCTGCTGGTGAGACCGTTTTTCCAAGCTTGTAGACAATCACCTTCTCACTGCCCTCACACGGCCTCTTCTCTACATACACAGAGGAAGAAAGAGCTCTGGTGTCTCTTCTTCTTCTTAAAAGGACACCAGTTTTAGGGGATTAGGGCCCCATCCTCATGACTTCATTTAATCTTAAATATCCCCCTAAAGGTTCCACCTCCAAATACAGTCACATTGGGGGTTAAGGCTTTAACATATGAATGGGGGTGGGAGGTGATACAATTCAGTCCTTAAACAGCAGGGCCACTGACATTAACTTGAATAGTCAAGCGCCGTGAGAGAAACAGAGCTGAGTTAGAACTAATGTCCTGATCTTAACCTTGCTTCTGACTGCCTGCACGGTGGCAGCTGCCCTGCCCAAGCCCTAGCGCAGGGCTTGGGCACCAGACACTCCTGCTACAAGCCCCAGCGCCTCCCATTGCGCTGTGGCTACACTGTTCAGATCTTCAGTAGCAATTACATCATCAGAGTCAACTGACTGGAGAATGGACGTGGGTGTTCTAACAGCATATGTGTCTTCGCATGAGTAAAGCAGGATTCATATGATGTAGTAACAGACTTCGAAACTACTTCTATTATCATGAAATTCGTTCTAGCAGGATTTCCCAATTCATGAATCTCATACGCAGAGAAGCAGCCATGGGGGAAGGTAACACCTTCGCTATAAACTAATATACCAGTTCTACAGGACAAGTAATTAACTTATCCTTATATGAGAATAAAATATGGATACTGAGAATACCTATTCCTTGGGGTTGGTGTAAGTATTAACTGCATGAAAAATACTTCAAACAATGCCTAGCCCGTGGGGTCCACTCAATAAATGCTGGCTGTTGTAATAATTAAAATCATTTAAAACCATATGGAACATAATGGCATCACTTTATAGAGCTCTGCTTGGTCCCTCCACATACTGGGCTTACTCTAATTATACTTTTTGAGCCCCTACTTTGTTTTAAGTAGTGAGTTGGTCAGCTTTTGTACAACTATGAGACAGGGCCCATGTCATAATCTTCTCTGTAGCCTGGACCTGCTTTATGGTGCTTATCTCTAGGAAATCCGAGTTCATTAATGGCAAGGCTCTCCAACTGCCATTTCTGAGTGTCGTCTTCTCAGGTCTGTTGCCTGTATTTGTGCCTATGGACTGTGTGTGGTTGTGTCTTCACAGTTTTGCTCTTTGTGAACTTTTCAGTCTTTTCAAGACATCTTCTCTTTAAAGTATTTGGTCTAAATTTTCTCTGATTTTTTTAATATGCCTAATGTCCAAGGTTATGGCTGATCTGCCTGGCTGGTATGAAGTCATTGACTTCCCCGAGATTTCTTTTCTTTCCACTTCACAACTAGTTCTTTTTCAACTGAGCAAATTCAGCCCAAGATGGGAATTTCTTCTGCTATGTACTGTATTCTTTAGGAGATCATATTGTCTACTGGGCAACTCAAGAAATAATTTGAAGCTCTGCTCTTCTTTTTTTTTTTTTTTTTTTTGTATTTTTCTGAAGCTGGAAACGGGGAGAGACAGTCAGACAGACTCCCGCATGCGCCCGACCGGGATCCACCCGGCACACCCACCAGGGGGCGATGCTCTGCCCACCAGGGGGCGACGCTCTGCCCACCAGGGGGCGATGCTCTGCCCCTCCGGGACGTCACTCTGTTGCGACCAGAGCCACTCTAGCGCCTGGGACAGAGGCCAAGGAGCCATCCCCAGCGCCCGGGCCATCTTTGCTCCAATGGAGCCTCGCTGCGGGAGGGGAAGAGAGAGACAGAGAGGAAGGAGAGGGGGAGGGGTGGAGAAGCAGATGGGCGCTTCTCCTGTGTGCCCTGGCCGGGAATCAAACCCGGGACTTCTGCATGCCAGGCCGACGCTCCACCAATGAGCCAACCGGCCAGGGCCTCTGCTCTTCATTTAATGAAATTTTTACCATTCAAGAGATGCTAGAAGAACCCAATCTAACTGTGTCTTGCCCTCTGGTGGGCCAGCTTTGAGATTATTTGGAAAGCCACATTTCCCCCATCCATAGCTTCCACTGACCAAGCTGCCTGTAGCTACTCTTCTGATGAGCCTGTCCCTGTGGCTGTGAATTCCCATACCTCTTCCCTGACATCCAAGTTCATTCTCCCCACTGTTTCTATCAGTTCCTATCCTTCTGAAGGAATATTCATCCATACGCATCTTTTTCCATCCAAACATGTCACCTTCAACAGCCTGGTGACTTGGTAGAACTGAGTGATTCAGGGAATGGACAAGCTGGGGCTTGAGTCTAACTGTAACTTTCTGGTTGTACGATCTTGTATGAATCGGGTAAGTTGCTTCATTTCTCTGACCTTTACTTTCATTTCACTGGGCATGTCATGGGAAAAGCTAGCACTTAGGAAGTATTCAATAAACGATAAATGATGATGTTACATTTATCAAATATAATTACTTGAATTGTAGCCAAACTCTGCAGTGGGCATCTGTAGCCATATGGAGCCATGGTATTTAACACCACTCTCTTGCTCGTGGGGGCTTTTTTGGTCTCTGGGCCCCACTTCCACGGCCCTGTCCCCCTCAGCCTCCCTAGTGTTTGGCTTCTCCATTTTAGTCCTTTTCTTTTCTGCCTCTCCCTCAAATATCAGTTTCAAGCCCCCCTTCTCATGTGGGTGAGCGCCCTGCCAAACAAGTTCCTCCCTCCCCAGCCTCTGCCAAAAGCATATCATTATTCCAGTCTGATCTTTGGTTTGGAAAAACAATCCTGTTTTGGGATACCATCAGCTTCTCATACCCTTCTTACCCTTTTAAAAAAGAAAAGCTTGCAACTGGACAAAAAAAAAAAAAATTAATCCCACGCGTACACATGCCCCCACCTCCCCTACGCATTTTCCTCCTTCCTTTCCTGGCCAAATTTCTCAAATAAATGGTCAGCAATCACAGCTTCCTGTTCCTTCCCACACTCTCGTCCATTGCCTGCAGCGTCACCTCCAAGCACACCTTCTGCTGAAAGCCCACTCTTAAGGGTTACTAATGGTTTCCATTTTGTCTAATCTTCACCTATTCCAAGTCCCATCTCTTGGACTTCTTTATAGCTCTGTTGACCCTCCACTTTTTTCTAAATGTATTCTCCAACTTTGCAGAGATGGGACAGCATGGCTTTTGGAATCAAGTTGAATAGATCTAGGTTGAATAGCCACCACTCCATCTTTCCAGGAAGCCTGCGCTGCCTCTCCCATCCCCCAGTCCCTCTGTTCTACGTGCTCACAGCCTCAGCTTCTCCTGCCCTAAGGCAAGTGACCCAACTCAGTCTTGTTCCCTCAGTCTGTAAAGCAGCAAGGACACCGCGTGCTGAGAGACTGAAACGTGCTCACATGGGCGGGCCGGCATGCAGTACCTGACTGCAAGTGCCTGGCCCGTGACGGGTGCTTACTAATTGCTGTGTCCCGTATTTCCCTCTGGCTCACTGGCTGTCATCCTCCATGGTTCTTGCTCCTCTCTCTCTCCCTACCTCCCCACAATGACACTCACTCTTGTAGAGAACAAGCCCCTCTAGGAGGGGGCTCGCAGTGTCTACCTTCGGCCGTGAGTTACTCCTGCATTACCTTCAGCCTGTGGTACATTTCCATTCGGAGGTCAACTCAACCTCCAAGCGACCCAATTTTGAACTCATTCTGTCCATCACCAAATCTAATGACCCTTCCTGTTTCTCTTTTTCTGTTAGCAACACAACCATGTGAGGAGCTATTGAAGGAAATGGGGCTGTTTGTGAACAAGACTGAATTTGAAGGGGGCACATGGGATCAACCCTGTTGAAGTGATAGACTCTCCAGGAAGCTATGCAAAAGTTAAACAGAGGCTTATTTGGGCTCAATCTAGGAGAAGCATTCAGATGAAAAGAGGTATTTGATAACAGAATTGGAGTTGCCCAGGGACACCATGGAGCAGAGGTTGATTGGCCACAAGTCGGAGAAGCCATAGAATGGCCTCTGTGAGGACACAGTAGTTATATAGGTTAAGAACAACTGTCACTTAATATTCACGATGTTTCCATAGGCAGGTCCCTTTTGCAAGTTATAGAGAATAGGGCTTCTAGGAATGAATACTTCAACCTAAAGCATTCATCTTTTATTTAAATATATATAACATAATAGATTTGAATTGACTTATGAATTATCTCTGCTTGTGGATGGAATTTGGGAAGAGGGCCTAATGCAATTAAAGACAGTTATTTTAAACTATAGATTTGGCCTGACCAATGGTGGCACAGTGGATAGAGCATCTACCTGGGATGCTGAGGACCCTTTGAAACCCCGAGGTTGCCAGCTTGAGCTTGGGATCATCAGCGTAATCCTGGGATCGCTGGCTTGAGCCCAAAAGTTGCTGGCTTAAAGCCCAAGGTCACTGATTTGAGCCCAAGGTCGCTGGCTTGAGCAAGGGGTCACTGGCTCAGCTTGAGCACGCCGGTCAAGGCACATATGAGAAAACTAAAGTGAACTGGTACACAAACTGCTTATTCTCTCTCTCTCTCTCTCTCTCTCTCTGTGTGTGTGTGTGTGTGTGTGTTTCTCTCAAGAAAAAAATAACTATAGATCTGATCATGCTTAAACCTTTCAGTAGTTTCCCAGTGTTCTTAAGAAATAGACTTCAAGCCCCGGCTGGGTGGTTTAGTGGACAAAGCAACGACCGGCACACCAGAGGTCACTGGTTTGACCCCCGGTCAAGGCAAATATGAGAAGCAATCAATAAGTACACAACTAAATGAAACAACTACGTGAAGCAACAAATTGATGCCCCTCCCCCCCCCCCCCCCCCCCCCCCCCCCGTCTCTCAAAATCAATGGAAAAATTTATAGAGAAGAAAAGAAAAAGGCCCTGGCCAGTTGGCTCAGCAGTAGAGCATCAGCCTGGCATCTGGAAGTCCTGAGTTTGATTCCTGGTCAGGGCACACAGGAGAAGCACCCATCTGCTTCTCCACCCCTCCCCCCACCCCTTCCCCTTCTCTGTCTTTCTCTTTCTTTCTCTCTCTCTCTCTCTCTCTCTCTTTCTTTCTCACAGCCATGGCTTGAATGGTTGGAGCAAGTTGGCCCCATGTGCTGAGGATGGCTCCAGGGCCTTGCCTCAGGTGCTAAAATAGCTCAATTGCTGAGCAACAGAGCAGCAGCCCTGATGGGCAGAGCATCCCCTGGTAAGGGGCTTGCCAGGTGGATCCCAGTTGGGGCACATGAGAGAATCTGTCTCTCTGCCTCCCCGCCTCTCACTTTAAAAGAAAAAAAAAAAGAAAGAAAGAAATAGACACGATCCTGTGGTGGCCCTCAAGGTCCTGCCCTATCTGTTACAAACTTACTTGGGGCCCCTGTCCATCTCTTCCTGTGGGCTCTCCTCACACTGGCTTTTGTACCTTTACCTGGTTAACTGCTACTCATCCTTAGCAGTCTGCTCAGACATTACTTCTTGAAGGCCATCTTTCCTAGTCTCCCAAACTACAGCTCCCTTTTAAGGTGCTCCTAGCACCCTATATTTCTCATTTGTTGCCATTTACACAATTCTAATTAATTGTAGCATTGAATTAGCTTTACTGTGAGCTCTGTGACGTCAGGGCTTCTCACTGCCCACAGCTCTTTCTCCAGCACCCAGTTTAATGCTTGGCACACAGTAGGTGCTCAAAAAAATGTCTGTTGAGATGATGAATAAATGAAAGAAAAACATGCACAGAATGGAAACTGGATGTGGCCACTTCCAACTCCAGGAGTCTCCATTTCAATGATCCTCGTTTTAGGGACAGAAACGTAGACGTCATCATTGTTCATCACTTCCTTTGCCTTCATCCCTTATGCAGTAAGGCTCCAAATCCTACTGACTTTCACTGAAGAATGTGTCTTGGATAGCGTCTTCTATATGCCATCATCTCCTGCAGGGCTCGCTCTTTCTGCTCTCGCCTCTCCAGCCTGCCTGCAGGACCACTCCTACTGTGTCTGCAGCAGGGGTCCTGGAATCCAGCGGGCTCGGAATCATGTCCTAGTGAGCCTACTGAAAATATAGTCCGTGATGGGTCTGATCAGGGGGTCTGGGCTGAGGTAGGGAATTGTGTAATTTTCGCAAAGCTCCCAAGTGAGTCTGAGTCTGATTGTTCTAATGCACAGCTTTTACCATGACCCTCGACCCTGCTCAGACACCTTCCAGGATTCCCTGTCTTTCACACTTTTCTACCAAGTGGGTCCAAAATAGCCTTCTGAAATGTCTCATTTTATCTTTAAAAAGCCAAGCAGATTTCCTATTATAGTTCACAATATATCTGTATACACTGCTGCCCCAAATATCCCGAGATGCTCTGTGTTTATTGGGAGGCTTCTCCTTCCCTACCCCGCCCTGCCCTCTGCCACGGGCTCTGCCATAAGGTTACATGGACACTAGCCTGGGAAGATAAACTCCCCAATAAATGTCCCAGAACACAGGGCCAGAAGTGGATCTGGGCATGGAAGCAGAAATCCCACCCCCCCAGCCCTGGCTCACCCACGCTTTTCTGCAGTATGGGAACATATAAGCTTCTAACATCTATAAGCATTTTCATATTGGCTGGTTCTGTCTGTCCATTTCGGCTTCGTGTCAGGGGTGCTGAGCATCACGGCATGCTTTGCTCAGACCCTGGCTGCCTCTGGTCATCACACATAATCTCGCTCAGCAGTCATGCACTGGGGGGTTGCTATGGGCAGGAAGGAACCTGGGTAACAGGAGCAGTATTCGGAGAACTGACCACTACCACCCTTTCTCTAGGGGCCCTCCCAGCCCTGTGCTTCTCTCCTGTGGCTTCTTTCAACTCTGGCAAAAGCCCCACGAAGTGGACAGCTAAGACATTCTTCCCGCTGGACAGATGTGTAAAAAAAAATGACATTCAAAAAGATGATTCTGTTGTTCCCCTCCCTGAAAGAGACCACTCAGCATCACGTCCCCATGAAAACTCCCTGCCACGCCCCCCCTTCAACCTCCTCTCTGACTTCAGTTACCTCCACCTTCTTTTAGGAGACTACACTGCACTAACTTGTGTGCATCTTCTGTGTAGGGATGAGTCCTACGGTTTGAAGCCGTCTTTTCATCTCATTTCCAGTGTCTAACTCTAACCCATAGCAGATGTTTAATAATAATAGCCAATGAGTGCTCACCGCGACTCGGGCAGTTTACATGTGTATGTCGGGCCACTTAATCCTCTCAACAAGCACGGAAGTTGAGGCAGGTTAGCCCTTACGTCCATAAAATATGCCATTGATTTTATTAAGGGAGAAATCCCATCCAAAAATGTTGCCCACAGCTATGAGTTCAGAGTGTCTGTGCAATGTGTAGCTTCCATTTTCTAAGATCACAGGGCCTGTCTATGAACTGTAAATATCAAAATGCAATTTTGTATTATTAAAAGTTTTGTAGTTTGGGGCAACGTCTGGTTTTGTGGCAGGCGGAGGAGCACAGCCCCTGTGGAGGCCTCGTTGGGGCTCCCATTGGGGTGAGAAGGCTCAGGCTGTGTGAGGGTTCTGATGTATTTGTAATATGTATCTCCCTTCAACACTACAGCCTCACCCCCCACCAAGGGAATCCAATGGGAATGTTTATCCTGACTGTCCCCTGTTGAATTTTAAACTTATTTCCTGCTAGTTACTTTCATTACATAGTTACAGATTTGTTATATAATTTAGTTTTAAATTTAATTTTATATATTTAAATTTCCCCATTTTACAGATGAAGAAAGTGAGGGTTAGAAAGGTTTATTTACCCACCCTGCCAACCTCCAAACCTAAGTTCTTTACCATTTCTTTCCACTGCTTCTCCGTGAGTGTTGGAGCGTCAGTCATCCCCAGGTCAGTACTAGGAAGGACTTGTTAGATAAGCCACAAGGACTTACCAGGTGAAGACCTCGGGGTGAGGGCAGGGAGGACTCCAAGCAACAGGGGAGGGAAAAGGGATCTGAACAACAGGGCTGGGCAGCTGCCGGTGTGGTTGAGTTTCTTACCCTTTATACTACTATAGTGGCCCTAGGAGTTCCGGTGTTTAGAATTCAAGAAGCTCTGATTCTCCTGGAATTAACAGAGGCTGCCCCCAGAAGGCCCAGGCAGGGTTTGTCGTCCATCGAAAATTCCATTTGGGAATCCCGCCACACCCAGGCCGGGGTGGAGGTGAAGAGCCAGCCAGGCAGGATTCTTCTCCCTGACACAGTTGTCAGGCTGCAGCGGGGCAGAATGTGGCAACACATTGCGGTCATTCCAGCTCTGGGGAATTGACTGACAGCCAGTCCTGCGGGAGGCAAGCTCGGCTTTTTATAGCCCTCTAAGAACCTGGGGGAAACTGATCTCCTGAGAGGGAGACATGGGGCACGTGCCTTTTCCAGGCTCCATTCCCTCAACTGTGGAGTCAAGCGGGGGGGGGGGGGGGGGGGGGGGGGGGGGGCGGGGGGTGAAACTGCACTCACTGTCTGGGAGGCAGGGATCCCAACCAAACCCAACTCCCTGAATCCCCTTTCGGGTTTCAGTTTCCTCAGCTGTCAGGTCAGAGTATTATAGTGCAGGGATCTGCACACCTCAGCCTGTGGATCAAATCCAGCCTGCCACCGCTCTTTGTAAATCAAATTTTATTGGAACACAGCTATGCCCATTCATTATGCATTGTCTGTGGCTGCTTTCTCCCTACAAGGGCAGAGTTGGATTCGTTGCAACTGAGGTCACATATGGCCTGCAGAGCCTAAAATACATACTATCTAGTCCTCTAAAGACAGAGCTTACCAACGGCTGGATTTGAACTGGAGAGTTGGGAGTGTCAGCCTGGAGCACAGTGGTGAGCAGGATTCTGAGGGTGTGTCCTGGAAGGAATGAAACACTGTCCTCAGACCATACAAAAGTATGTGTTCAAGAGTAGCGTTGGAAGAATGCCATTTACGAGTGTTTTTCAAACTACCGTTAGCCCCAGAATCCTTTTGCAAACAAAATTTTAAGCAATAGAGCTGCTTCGGGTAAAGTCAATGAGAACACTGAGCACGGCCCACTCCACCTCTCCTGCTCCCAAGGCAGCCCCGAATGAAGCCACGCAGATCCCAGGCTCGGTCAGAACAGCACTTGAAAGCCACCTCTCTGACCCTTGGCCCCTCGTTTTACAACTGGAGGAACCGATGCGCATCACCTTGCCTGACGGCACATGATCAATTCTCAGTTGGCTTTCCACGGAACCACTAATGGGGTCATAAAGCAGGGGTCCCCAAACTACGGCCCGCGGGCTGCATGCAGCCCTCTGAAGCCATTTATCCGGCCCCCGCCACACTTCCGGAGGGGCACCTCTTTCATTGGTTGTCAGTGAGACGTCGCAAAGTGCGTCATCGCTCACGTACAGTACTACTTCCGGTGATGCAGGATGCACACGTCACGGCCCTGGAAGCGCGTCATATCACTTGTTACGGCTAGCAGTGACAAATATGGAACCGGATATTGACCATCTCATTAGCCAAAGGCAGGCCCATAGTTCCCATTGAAATACTGGTCAGTTTGTTGATTTAAATTTACTTGTTCTTTATTTTAAATATTGAATTTGTTCCCCTTTTGTTTTTTTACTTTAAAATAAGATATGTGCAGTGTGCATAGGGATTTGTTCATAGTATTTTTTATAGTCCGGCCCTCCAACAGTCTGAGGGACAGTGAACTGGCCCCCTGTGTAAAAAGTTTGGGGACCCCTGTCATAAAGCAATCAGCAGAGCACAGACTTACCTCTGCTGTCCCCTGGCTTTGGGGCCACTGGTGCGTGGGAGGCCATGACATGCCTTCCCTGCTGGCAGCCCACAGGGATGCAGAACTGGGATTAGGCCAGGGTACAGAGCTGATACCTGCCCATGCTCGACAGTGGTTTGGTCAAGGCCTGGGAGCTTTTTTTTTTTTTTTTTTTTTTTTTTTTTCATTTTTCTGAAGCTGGAAACAGGGAGAGACAGTCAGACAGACTCCCACATGCGCCCGACCGGGATCCACCCGGCACGCCCACCATGGGGCGATGCTCTGCCCACCAGGTGGCGATGCTCTGCCCCTCCGGGGCGTCGCCATGTTGCGACCAGAGCCACTCTAGCGCCTGAGGCAGAGGCCACAGAGCCATCCCCAGCGCCCGGGCCATCTTTGCTCCAATGGAGCCTTGGCTGCGGGAGGGGAAGAGAGAGACAGAGAGGAAAGCACGGCGGAGGGGTGGAGAAGCAAATGGGCGCTTCTCCTGTATGCCCTGGCCGGGAATCGAACCCGGGTCCTCCGCACGCTAGGCCAACGCTCGGCCAGGGCCCTGGGAGCTTTTTATTTGAGACCAACAGAGCTAAAAGAAGAAAACAACAATTGAATTGGACCATACTTTTTAAATTTCATTGGTACGAAGACATATCTTTAAAAGTCGGAAAATGTGTGGTGCTAGAGCATGTCCACCCCCCACCCCGGGCGTTATCTCTGCCTCTCTCTCTCCTAAGCTCCCAGGCCCTTCTGCTTCTGGAACTTGTTTCCTGAGCCTGCACAGCCCAGGCTCACTCCTACTACCTTTAACTTTCTAAATAAACTTTCACTTACAATTTGAAAAGAAAATCAGAACATATCTTATTATTGATATTTTTTTTCCTTTTTCTTTTTCTTTTTTTCCAAAAAGCTGTTTTTTTTATAGCTAAAACATCTTCAAATCAGTGGCATCTTAGACTGGAGAAATTATGATAATTTATACTAAAGCTTTCTTTTGAAGATGGAATCAGATTTATTCATTTGTAGAATAAATATTTACTCTTCCTGCCCATTCTTGTTGAAGGGTTTGCTCAGAGCAGATCCTGCTGATATGAAACCAAGGGGAAATTTTTTTTTTTTAGCTCCACTCGAACCAAGAAGAAAGCTGATCTAGGAGTGTGCTGGGAAACCAGAGACAGGGTCGTGTTTCCTCGCCTCTAGTGAGCGAGCAGGTGCAGCCACGAGGGGTTACAAAGAAGCTCGGAGCCCCTGGACCCCAGAATCTCCGAGCGAGGCACAGAAAATAAGACGTGGTCAGCAGTGCCTGTGACAGGAGGTCATGCCTGGTCACTGTCCATCAAAGACAGTGTATAAAAGACCAGAGGGCTCAAGGGACACTTTCTAGCCAGGAACTTCAGAAGCGCTGGGTACGGCATTCCAGGTGGAGAAAATGGCAGAGTAGGTAAAGGCACAGATGTGCCGAGGGTGCAAATTGGGAAAAGCAGGTAGAGGTTAGCTCAGGGGTAGTCATCCTTTTTATACCTACCGCCCACTTCTGTATCTCTGTTAGTGGTAAAAATTTCTAACCGCCCACTGGTTCCACAGTAATGGTGATTTATAAAGTAGGGAAGTCACTTTACTTTATAAAATTTATAAAGCAGAGTTACAGCAAGTTAAAGCATATAATAATAATGACTTACCAAGTACTTTATGTCGGATTTTTGCTAAGTTTGGCCGAATAAATCTTTATAAAATAACTTACTATAGTTAAATCTATCTTTTTATTTATACTTTGGTTGCTCCGCTACCGCCCACCATGAAAGCTGGAACGCCCACTAGCGGCGGTAGAGATGAGGTTGACTACCACTGGGTTAGATGGAACCTTTCAGGTCCTTCCCAAGAGAGGGACCTTATCCTCCAGGTCCGTCCCTGGGTGTGTCCCAGTCCCTTAGAGTCTGTGTGGCTCGATTTGTAACTAATAATAGAGGCAGCATAATGTGGGAGCTGAGTGCATGGCTCTGGTGTCAGGTGGCGGGGGTTTGAAGCCCAACTCCACTCCTTCCACTTAATCCCTTGAGTCTGAGTTTCTTCAACTCATAATAGAGACAACGATCTCCTGCCTGCCCGTGGGGGATAATTGGATTCATGCAAGGAAAGAGCTCGGCACTAGGAAGCATTCGATTAAAAAAAAAAAAAAGCAAATGCTTAAAATACGGGTTTGTAAATGATCGCCTTTCTTAATGAATTAGCATGGGATCCGAGTTCCCCCGGTACCACTCTCCTCGGCTTCTCTCTCGCCTGCCCACCCCGAGGATAGAATTACAAAGGAATGGGGGATAAGCCACAGGGAGTGCGTGCAGCCTGTGGAGCTTTCATCATCTGTGTCACAAAGGAAACGGGTGTCCTGCCCTGGGGAGCTCTTGATGAGGTGTGAGCAGGAGGGGGTTATGCTAAGTGTTGCCGTTCGGGGAAATGATTAAAGCCAGCAGTGAGCTTGGGCGAGAGCAGAAAGGTAGATGTTGGAAGGAGGGGACCCGTTAGGGGCTGCAGCAGATATTGCAGGTGAGCGGCAGACTGTGTCAGATCCACTCACCTTCCTGTTTCAGTTAAGAACAAGGAGAGGGAAAACTTCAAACTCTGTCCATTTGTAATAGCGTTAATTGTGTAGAATTGTTGGTCTAATGGAAGAGCAGAGGAGACATTTGTCTGGGGGCTTTTCAAGGCTCCAGACATTCATTCTCAGGACCTTCAACCATCATTTTCTTGATCCCCCGCACCTAATCGGCTGGGCTCCCTGGGAACTGGATTCCTGCCTGCATGGCCCAGACCAAATCCAGGGCAAGCACTGGGAGGCTTTTGCAGGTGAGGGGAAGGGAGGAAGGGAGGGAGGGAGGGCTTCCTACCTGGGCAGCAGTCAGCGTGGCCATCTGGGCCTGACCTTTAGCCTCCCACCTGGAACGTTTAGGCTAACCCCTGGGTGATGCTTGACTCCCCTGAGACTGCCGACATCAGCAGTAAGAGCCAAACTTGACAGAAGGACTCCTGTGTGCTTGGCTCAATGCCAGACCCTGCATGCATACATTATCTCCCTTTCTGCTCACCACGACCTTCTGAGGTGAGTGCTCTCATTCTCACCTGCCAGGGGCCACTGGGCTAGGGAGGGCAAATCCCAGGTTTGATTCTGGGTGTTTCTGCCCCAGTCACCCAGTGTCTCAGCTACCCGCTGGCTGCACTGATTAAACTCTTGGGAGGGACATCTGCTCCTTCTTAGTTCGGATTCCTGCCCTCCAGGCCCCCGCCGGCCCAGTGCTCCCCCTTCCTCTCCCCTCACCTACATGTGCCCTTGTGCCCTTGGAGACAGTTGTCACGGGCAGGATTTACAGCCCCCTCCCTGGTCTGTGGTCCCTCTGAGTTCTGGGTTGTCGGATAATCCCTCCCCGGCCCCCTGCCATGTACCCATTACTGTGCTGGGCACTGGGTAACAGTGGCAGATTGTAAATCAGGCATCCTCTCTGCCCCCGTGGGTGCACGGTTTAATAGAGAAGAACATTGAACAAGTCATCTGCTGTGAAGGGAATAATAACAGGATGACCTCACCTGTCTAGTGCAGCCTGAAGCATCTACTGATGAGTTTCTGGTTCTTTTATCACACTGAGGTTTCTATGGGCTGATTTCTCAACCCAGCCTTTGCCTTTCAGAACAGGGTTTCTGTTCATTCTCATCTCCTGACTCCTACACAGGTTCTGTTGTTTGGGGAGAGGGGGAACACGTGGCACATACACTGTTCATCACAACGTACGGATTTACGAAACTACAGGGTACGTAGAACGTGCTCTCAATGTTCACAGACCCCATCAGAGCTGAGTCTCAGCAGCCTGACAGGGAGGGAGGTGGCTATCAGCACCCTACTTTAGTGCTGAGGAAATGGAGACACAGAGACACGAAGCGAGTTGCCCGAGGCCACACACCAGAAAGTGTAGAGCTGGGGCTTGAGGCTCCGGCTTTTGACTCTAACTCCTGTGTTTTCGCCTCTGCGCCAACACATAGTGTGCAGTGAGAGGCCAGAAAGACTCAAACCTGGCACCTGTGGCCTCAGAAAGCTCCCTAGCCTCTTTGAGTCTCACTGTCTTGTCAGCAAAACCAGGATAAGAAGAGCTCCTACCACATAGCGTTGCTGCAAAGATTAAATGAAGTAGTAAGCACAGGGTATTAGGCACAGAGAAGATTCCCACAATGGACTATCGCACAAAACAGTGACCAACACACAATGACGGGCAACAACTGGATAAATCTTAGTATAATAGTAAAGAAAAAAGTCACAAAAGATTATTACCTAAATCATGATACCCTTTTAATAAAGTTAAAAACAACTAAACATGTTTCCGCGTCTCTGGGCACATCTAGTTGCAATGACACTGTGTAAGAGGGAAGGCAAGAGTGTGAGGAATACAGCACCTAGAAGGCAGTTAGGTTGGGGAAAGGGAGCGGCGTGAGGTCAGGGTGGGATGTACGACACCGTCCAGATCCTGGCTTTTGCTCTGAATGGTAGATTCGTGGGTGCTTCCCATGTTAGAAAAAATAACTGGTTATGTAAATAAATAACTATACAAAAGTGGAGTATGCATGGACCAATGATGAAGTGTCTCCTAAAGCAATTAGTTAAGCCAGTTTCTCCTTGAAGTCCTGAAATAGTGGAAGTGTTAGGCACAGGTCCCAGCCTGCAGGGAGTGTTCACTGAACATTCTCTGTCATTCTTGGATATCTTTATTATCTGCATTAGCTGCACACCTCTAGCCAGCTATTCTTGATGTCCATCAAGACTCCCATTTCTCAGAAGCACCAAGCCCAGCCCCCTCTAGACCTCAGGACAGGTGCCCATGCTCTGAATGGACTAGTGGGGAATGGTCATGAGTTCTGGCAAGTGTTGGGGTTGGGAATCCTTTTTAAAAGAAGGCCACAATTGGCCTGACCTGTGGTGGAGCAGTGGATGAAGTGTCAACCTGGAAATGCTGAGGTCGCCGGTTCGAAACCCTGAGCTTGCCTGGTCAAGGCACATATGGGAGTTGATGCTTCCAGCTCCTCCCCCCTTCTCTCTCTCTGTCTCTCTCTCCTCTCTCTCCCTCTTTGTCTCTCTCTCCTCTCTAAAAATGAATGAATAAATAAATAAATAAATAAAATAAAATAAAATAAAAGAAGGCCACAAGGTATTAGAATGCAGCCATAGGGAGCTTAGGCTATAGAATTAGGTCTTAGTTTGAATCTTGGTTCTGTTAGCTCTGGACAAACAACTGTGCTTCTCTGAGCCTCACTTGGTTCATATGAAAAACAAGGTAAAAACAGTATCTACATCACAAGGTCATTATGAGGATTCAGTGAGGTAATCAACGCCAAATGCTTAGCACAACATCTGGAACATCATTCAAGGCTCAAAAATACTACCTGCTTTATCACTGGGTATCCCCGGCCACCCCCCGGGACTGCTGTGTTTCCCGAGCTTTGGGTGAAGGAGGTGGTGCAGACCGCTGAAAGCGGAAACAGCTGCCATCTTGTGTGTGTGGGGGGGGGGGGGGCTGATGTGCATGTCACAGTTTTCCACTTCCTCCTGGAACCATTTTCTTTGTGAGCTAAACAGGGAGGAATCCACAGACAAAGGAACAATTCTGAGAGAGCCCAGTCCCACAGCTCGAGTTATTTCCTTAGAAGTAGGTGGCTTGCCTCACCTCCTGCTGTCTGGAAATGGCTGTTGAACAGGAGCTGTGGCTTCCCTGGTAGTCCAGGGCTGAAAAACAAGGTGCCTGGAACGAGGGCTTTGTTCATGGGTGACAGGACCTAGGCAGAGCTAGAAAGGCCATTGATGAGGGGCTTCCACTAACCCTGTCACCCTGGCCTGACTCCTGGGAAGAGAACACCCAGATACAGCCCCACCACCTGCTTCCCCACTGGCTTGTGACCTCCATGACTTCTGGCCTCCCTGTCTTCCTGAAATAACAGTCGGTCAGAGAACTGGACTATTCTACTATCCCTAATAATAATCCCCAAGGTTTGCAGACCCTTTTCCAGTCATTCCCCATTGCCCCGACACAAGCTTACCTGTGGGGATTCTAACCCTCTCATTACAGAAGAAGAGGAAAATGACACTCAGGGCAGTGAACTGACTTACCCCAAGTGCTACACTAGTAAGTGGGAAGGCGTTAGAACTCAAGTCAGACCCTCTTAAGCCAAATCCCAAATCTTCCAACTTTTCTTTACCACCTCCCTCCCTTGGGATCTTGTGTTTCTGTCCCATAGAGTCAAACTTGCCCTATTTTCTTCTGCATCAAGGATATTCAGTTTCCTGCCAGAGCTTTAATTAACACACACAAAAGTCTTCCAAGGTGACCTCGCCCCCTTGCCCTCCCTTGTAGCCGCACTATATTTAACTCCTGGAGAGCAGTCGCACTAAGGCACTGGCTTGGCAGCTGGGGTTTCTTTGCTACTCTTTTTTTTTTTCATTCTTCTCCAGCTTGCCTGAAGCATGGTCTTCCCTGTACACTCTGGGACAACAGGAAGTGTTTGTTTTAGTGATCAACAATGCTAGTCCAACCAGGGCAGTCCCCTCCAATCTTCGGCCCACTGTTTGGCCTTCACTCGGACTTAGAGAAGTGCTTGTAAATTCAGAGGAAGGAAGCGGGACGTCCCATGGCCCCAGATAGATAGGTTTGCAGCAACTCCAAAGCGACCATGGGCAGGAGGAAGACAGATGTCTGCACCCCTGAAGTGAAGGGGCAATCCTGCTGGCCTCACCTGTGTGGCTGGAGCCTGCTCTGCTGAGTAACCCAGAGCTGGACATAGACAAAAGTAGCCTCCCAAAAGAGCAATGGGGAAGGCATCGCTCCTGGGTATTCTTCCCATTCTGCAACCCTCAGTTCACACACCTGCGAAATGGGGCTGCCACACCTTGTCATCAGAGTGAAATTATGTAAATGATACCGGTAAATCTCTTAAATCCCAGTATGACTTACATAAATAGTAATGGAAGAGTAATGTACATAGCTTTTTGAGTACTTACTATGTGCCAGACTCAGTTCTAGGCACATTCTCGTGTGAGGACCCACTCCTCCCAACGAGGGCGCATACTCATAGTCACCGATGGTGTACATGAGAAACGGGAGGTTATGTACGTGTCCCAAAGGTGCGCAAACGAGAAAACAGGACTTGAACTCAAGTAGTGTGGGTTGCTCAATATATGTTGGTTTTCATTTCCTAATTTAGATGCTAAGATTAAAGTCTACCAGTTACAAAATGGGCATGAGTAAATGGGCAGCCATATTCACATGAGGGATACAAATTCAACCAAACAGGGTTTGGGGAGCTTAGCCAATTGGGCTTCTGGTTCCTTTTGTTTCCCAAAGCGTTTTGTTTCCTCTATTTTTCTTTTTTTTAAGCATCTTTTTACTATGCTGAGCCACGATGAGGACAGACATGGTTTTAACATCACATTAACTAGCCATTACACTTTCTCAACTCCAAAGAAAAGTTTGCTTCAAGAATTCATTCATTCCACAAATACCTAAGCACTGACCTGTGTCAGGCACTACCAAAGGCCGGCACTATTCCTGCCCCCCCCCCCCCGGGAGTCAGGCTCGTGTGGGGGGACGGACATTAATCAAAGAAATACATAAGTAAATAGAACATTTCACCATGAAAAGTACCAAGGGGAGACTGATGCTCTGATAGCATAAACAGGGGGAGTGCTTGTGGTCCAGAGGACAGGGAAAGTTTCTCTTAAGAAGCCATGAGTGGGCCCTGGCCAGTTGGCTCAGCGGTGGAGCGTCGGCCTGGAGTGCGGGGGACCCGGGTTCAATTCCCGGCCAGGGCACATAGGAGAGGCGCCCATTTGCTTCTCCACCCCCCCTTCCTCTCTGTCTCTCTCTTCCCCTCCCGCAGCCAGGGCCCCATTGGAGCAGGGATGGCCCGGGCGCTGGGGATGGCTCCTTGGCCGCTGCCCCAGGCGCTAGAGTGGCTTTGGTCGCGTTGGAGCGACACCCCAGAGGGGCAGAGCATCGTCCTCTGGTGGGCAGAGCGTCACCCCTGGTGTGCGTGCCGGGTGGATCCCGGTCGGGCGCATGTGGGAGTCTTTCTGACTGTCTCTCCCCGTTTCCAGCTTCAGAAAAATACAGAAAAAAGAAAAAAAAAAAAAAAAGAAGCCATGAGTGGCCTGACTGGGTGGTGGCGCAGTGGGTAGAGCGTCGGACTGGGATGCAGAAGACCCAGGCTTCGAGACCCCGAGGTCGCCAGCTTGAGGGCAGGCTCATCTGGTTTGAGCAAAGCTCACCAGCTTGGGCCCAAGGTCGCTGGCTCGAGCAAGGGGTTACTCGGTCTGCTGAAGGCCCGCGGTCAAGGCGCATATGAGAAAGCAATCAATGAACAATTAAGGTGTAGCAATGCGCAACGAAAAACTAATGATTGATGTTTCTCATCTCTCCGTTCCTGTCTGTCTGTCCCTATCTATCCCTCTCTCTGACTCTCTCTGTCTCTGTTAAAAAAAAAAAAAAAAAGAAGCTATGAGTGAACTGGGAGCTGAAAGGGGGTTGGAGGTGCTGGTTTCAGGAGAAGGCAGAGGGAAAAGCATATGCAAAAGCCCC
This sequence comes from Saccopteryx leptura, assembly GCF_036850995.1. Lineage (NCBI taxonomy): Eukaryota > Metazoa > Chordata > Mammalia > Chiroptera > Emballonuridae > Saccopteryx > Saccopteryx leptura. The sequence goes on from NC_089508.1 coordinate 170,991,564, forward strand.
AGGTTAAGAGGCTGAGGAGCCAAGCATGAAGACAGCCTAAAGCAGGGGTCTCAAACTCGCGGCCCGCCGAACAATTTTGTGCGGCCCGCAGACTAATCCACAAAGTTCAAAATATTTTGGATAAAATTAAGTAAGCCTAGGGGCCTACTTGTATTTTTCATTTCTCTAGCATCCTAGCTAGATATTAGCTTAGTCAATAGCAGTTGTGATGCGAACTACAGTTTCTGGTCGTTTTGTGACACTGAGTAAACTGAATGTATGATTGTGCTTGTACTGATTTTTTTTTTGTTTTCAACTGCAGTGAGAAAAGTGTTGCGTAACAGTTGCCTTTTGTAGACCTAGTGCGGCCCGCCAAACGGCTGTGATCTTGCTCTGCGGCCCACATGCTGAGTTGAGTTTGAGACCCCTGGCCTAGAGGGAGGTCTTTGTGGAAGGGACTCAGGATTGGAAGGCCACCAAGAAAGGTTTCTCTTCCTTCCCTCCGCCCCCCCCAAACACTGAGGTCACACGTGTTAAGTGCGCTGCTTGCCCTTCCCGGGTGACCTGCCTCCCCATTGCTGTCGTGGGTTGTACCTCATCAATGTACTAGCTTGTTAAAACACAACTGAGAGTCACCTCTGAAATCATGATCAGAAAATTTTAAAGTAATACACTGGTTCTTTCTCTCGGCCAGCAGCCTTTCTTACGTATTTTGCTGTTTGGAAATGAGAAAGGAAATTTGAGTAAACCAAAAGAAAAATTGTAGGCCCTTCATAGAAGCCCATTCTGACAACTCTTCCTCTCCATCTCTAAGTCATGCCGGCTGCATTTCCTCTGACTTGGAAAACAAAGGAGGAGTTATCTCGGTCCTAAAGATGCTTGTCAAATAGCGAGGTGGGGAAAGGAGGACCCGTTTCCTCCTACTGCCTTGCAGGTGCTGAAATTCTAACTTGTAAACTGTTTCCAAGCATTTTTGTGAGTTCCGGAATCTAAAAAGTGACCAGGAGTGAGATCAGAAGTCCAAGTGCCCCACTGAGCCCTCCTGGTAGGAGTCAAAACAAAAGTTAGTCCCGTGGGTTGCTGAAGTTTAAATAATTCACTTCTCTATTGTCATGGAAATTAGACTCACTGCCTTTGAGATCTTTAAATAACCTGACCTTCCCTGCACTAGAACCGCACTGGCAGAGCTAAATACCTTTTGCTTGAAGGTTTCACTTGGGCTGTAGCGGGGGTGTGGACTGGGGCTGCGGTCCTAGGAGCACTTACAGTGCTGTATGCTATCACCTAACTCTTGCTCCGTAACTTTGATTCAAGTACAGTATGTGGGGAGGGTGGAGAAGCAGAGAAAAAAATTGGGTATTCACCAGGAACAATAGCATTTAGTGCTCTAATCTTAGATATATTTTTAAATAGGTTTCTAATTTTATTTGGCAATTTTTTTTTTTTTTTTGCATCCCGGAGAACAATTATTGCCCATTGTGGGTTTCTGTGCCTGCTGTCCCACATAGTGAAAGATGGAAGACTTATAAACAATGATTAAACCATTTCTTCCTGTGTTTTTTCCTCATTGGAATTCACTGTGCCTCCCTAAGGCTTAACTAAAGCAAACAAGGTCAATGAAATATATTCGTGGTCCTAAATAAACTCTAGACATAAAAGCCAGTCCTGTCCTCGATGCCCCAGTCTGTCCTCAGAGAGCAGGGCCGATGTTGATGCAGAGCAGGATGGCAGGCGGGAGGGGCGGGGTAGGAACTGGTGAAGGAGGTCTGTCCTGACGGGACGGCAGGGACAGGATTTCTGGGTTGCACTACTGTCCGTCCAGTGGAAGACACTGTCCCCTCGCCTGACATGGAGGGGTTCCTTAGAATGTGAGCACCCACTGCCCTCTGCCACCATAGAACCCCAAGCTCAGTGTCCAGCCCGGAGCCATGAACAGTCCACATGGAAAGGCTTGCAGGGTCCCATGATGTCTTCCTGCCCCCGGGTGCCCCCTCCCACTGCACCCGAAACTGCCGGGAGTCATGGGAATGCGCAGAGAGCCTGTAGAATGCCCTGAGCACACCATGCATCGCTTCCTTCCGCCTGCACCATGACCATGTGAAGCTGCCACTGCTACTGCCCAAACTGTCCACAGAGAAAGAACTGGCAGCTTAGTACAGTCAAGACATCTCCCTAGAGCCCACCGCTGGGAATGGCAGAGGGGCACAGCCTGTGCTCCTCTGTGACTGATCTAAGCATCAAGCTTCATGTGAATATTTTTTTCAGCTTTTTTTCTTCTTTTCCAAGTGAAAGGAGGGGAGATAGACTCCCGCATATGCCCCAACCAGGATCCACCAGTAACCCAATCTAGGGCCAATGCTTTACCCATGGCCATGCTAGCAACTGAGCTATTTTTAGTGCCTGAGGCAAAGGCTCCACAGAACCATCCTCAGCACCCAGGCTGATGCACTCGAACCAGTCAAGCCACTGGCTGCAGGAGGGGAAGGGGGGAGAAGCAGATGGTCACTTCCCTTGTGTGCCCTGACCAGTAATTGAACCTGGGACATCCACATGTTGGGCCAACGCTCTACCACTGAGCAAACCGACCAGTGCCCAGCTTCATGTAAATTGAACACAAGGTACTTTTTTTTTTTATTATTATTTTTTCTTTTTCCAAAGCTGTAAACGGGGAGAGACAGTCAGACAGACTCCTGCATGCGCCTGACCAGGATCCACCCGGCACGCCCACCAGGGGGCGACACTCTGCCCACCAGGGGGCGATGCTCTGCCCCTCCAGGGTGTCGCTCTGTTGCAACCAGAGCCACTCTAGCGCCTGGGGCAGAGGCCAAGGAACCATCCCCAGCGCCCGGGCCATCTTTGCTCCAATGGAGCCTCGCTGCAGGAGGGGAAGAGAGAGACAGAGAGGAAGGAGAGGGGGAGGAGTGGAGAAGCCGATGGGCGCTTCTCCTGTGTGCCCTAGCCGGGAATTGAACCTGGGACCCCTTGCATGCCAGGCCGATGCTCTACCACTGAGCCAACCGGCCAGGGCCAAGGTACTTTTATTTTCAATTGGTTGTGTGACCATAGCTCAGTCAGAGAAACTCCTTGACCCTCACTTTCCACATTCTTGAATTGAGAGAGTTAAAACCGTGTTCACTAAAGGAATGCTCTCTGGGCATCTTCTATGATTGTTATAGTCCCTGTCCTCATGGAACTTGTTACAACTGTAGCAAATCTGTCACTAAGTACTATCTGATCAGTGCTCTGGAGTCTGCATAGTTCTGGGGAGTATTAAGAATAACAGCGACAGCCCTGGCTGGTTGGCTCAGTGGTAAAGGATTGGCCCAGCATGTGGCTGTCCCAGGTTCAAGTCCTGGTCAGGGCACATAGGAGAAGTGCCCATCTGCTTCTCCACCCTTCCATCTCTCCTCTCTCTCTATCTCCCTCTTCCCCTCCTGCAACCAAGGCTCCATTGGAGCAAAGTTAGCCTGGGCACTGAGGATGGCTCCTGTCGCAGTGGAGCAATGCCCCAGATGGGCAGAGCATCACCCCCTGGTGGGCATGCCAGGTGTATCCCAGTCAGGCGCATGTGGGAGTCTGTCCGTCTGCCTTCCCACTTCTCAGTTCAGAAAAATACAAAAAATAAAAATAAAAAAGAAAGAAAGAAAGAAAAGACTAACAGCGTCAATACGATCGCCCTTACAGAGTGAGTGCTGGCTTCGGGCACAGCACCACACTAAGGGCTTTGCAGGCATGAGCTGGCCTAGTTTGCCTGGCCTAAGAGTTGGGATCCTGTTATTCTCATTTTACAGAAAACCCAGGTTCTGAGATCTCTAACATGCCCATTTTGCACAGCTTGGAAAGGGCAGCACAGGAATTCTGAGTCACACAGATCTGACCCCAAAGATTGAACCTTGAACTGCCCACATCAGAATCACCTGGAGTACTTAATAAAATGCAGATTCCTGGGCCCCAGTTCAGGGTCTGCTGACTCAGATGCTCCTGATAGGAGGTCTGGGAGTCTGCATGTTCAACAAACCCTCTGAGCCAGCTGTCCTGGGGGTAGGTATGAGCCCTGGCAGAACTATTTGTCATAAGCATTATAGGACTTTTCTATAAATTAAATTCCTTGTTGGTTTAAATCCCTGTGGCTTGAATTATCGGGCTTTAAGGACAAAGCTGCCATCAAAGGTACCTCTGTATTCACTGCACCTGGGAGTTAGCTGTTGGGGGAAGTTCTTTATTGTCCTTCAAAACCCATGCACCGGCTGAAAGCTTTTCTGTGTGATGTGTACAGTTCTCTCCGGTACGAGACACTACTGTTAAGTCAGGTGTGTGCTCTGAGTTACTTGTTTTTCTTCTGAGACAGGCATAGTTAGGGGCCTGAAGTTCAAAGGGGCCAGTGAGGGGAGGCTCACTGAGCAGGAATTTCAGACCCTTGATAAGGGCCTCTCACCCACTCAGTGAAGGGACCCCCAGATCAGAGGCCCAGTGAAGTCATAGCCCAGAGCCCTCAGCGGGGGATCTTTGAGGGGCTGCCCGCCTGCTCCCTATCCCAGCCAGGCCTCTGCAGCTCTGAGCCAAAGTCTTCTGATGGAGGATTCAGAAACAGGGGGGCAAGCTTTGAAGTCAGACAGACCTGGGCGCAAGGCCCGGCCTCACTGTTTACTGGCTGGGTGACCTCATTTCTCCAAGCCTCTGTTTCCTGCCTTGTAGGGCACAGACAGCAATAAAACATACATCTTGTGCAGTTTATGAGGATTAAAAGAGATGACGCATGCTAACTGCCCAGCACATGATAACGATTCAGTTCTAGAGAAGGGTTTCGCCCGGTCACTGCCTTCAAGCTGCACCTTCCCTGCGGCTCACACTCCCTCTGCCACCTGCTGCCGGCGGTTCCTTCAGGCTGCAGAAACCTCTACCAGCACCGGGCAGCCCCTCACGCCCCCTACGCTTCTCCCAGCTTCGCTCAGCCCCCTCCTTCTCCTTTGAACTATTTGGATTTTTACAATCACATCTCAGTTAAATGAAAAAACACTTAGAAGTCAAGATCCTGTGTTAGGAACCTCATCAAGGACCACGAAACAAAACAAAACAAAACAAAAAGAAAGTGTTACAAAGCTTGAGTACTATAGCTTGTGTTTTTAGGTTGATGCTTTATCCACTGCGCCACCATGGGTCAGGCTTGTAGCTCGTGTTTTTAAATGCAGAGCGCTCACTCACAACCTAATTGTTATTACTTTAGGACCAATTATAAGAGACCTTAAATTAGAAGCAGGGGATTTTTAGAAGCAGGAATGCTGCCACACATTGGCACTTGCTGATAGCAGCAGGAAGAAATCTCTGGAAACTCACAGCAGAGCAAGAGAGGCCGGAAAAGAAGGGAGGGAAAGGGGTAAAGGGAGGGACAGAGGAAACCACTGATAGGAATAGTACTTACCGATTAAAAGGAATAAAATAGTGATCCACACTGCAATATAGATGAACCATGGAAATGTTATGCTGCCTGAAAGAAACCAGCCACAGAAGGCCACGTCCTATTTGTTATTATTATTTAACTTCTATGGAACGGTCAGAATAGACAGGTCTGTACAGACAGTAACTAGAAGAGTGGCTGCTGGGGCTAGAGACGGACTGCAGTTGGGAGTACTGAAATCATTCTGAAACTGGCCGTGGGGATGGTCTCACAACACTGTGAATATAATGAGGACCAATGAATGCACACTGTCAAAAAAAATCCAAAGAGTTTGAGGTCATTCTTTGAAGGACAGTCATTCTCAGGAAGGTGTGGCTGGGAATGGGAGTGCCTAGGAGGTCCCCAAGATGCTTTCAGAGGGTCTATAAAGTTAAAATTACTATTATGTAATCCTGAGACCTTATATGACCTTCTTGCTCTCGACATCTCACGGGTAACACATTGGGGTTTTTCCAGAGGCACGTGACACGTGCTGACAGAGGAGCTCTGCGGGCTAATGGGATAGGTGCCTGTAATTCATGTGTTTTAAAGTTTCCTGTCTTAATTCTTTTTTTTTTTTTTTTTTTTTTTTTTTTACAGAGACAGAGAGAGAGCAATAGATAGGGACAGACAGGAAGGGAAAGAGACGAGAAGCATTAATTTTTCGTTGCAGCACCTTAGTTGTTCATTGATTGCTTTCTCATATGTGCCTTGACCATGGGGCTACAGTAGACCAAGTAACCCCTTGCTCAAGCCAACGACCTTGGGCTCAAGCTGGTGAGCCTTGCTCAAACCAGATGAACCCACGCTCAAGCTGGTGAGCTCAGGGTCTCGAACCTGGGTCCTCCACATCTGTCTGACGCTCTATCCGCTGCGCCACTGCCTGGTCAGGCTCTTAGTCTTAATTCTCAATGAAGTCAATGCTAACAGATATAACCCACAGAAAACAAAAGCTCTTTGGAGTCCTTGATAATTTTTAAAAGTTTCAGGAGTGCTGAGGTCAAAACATTTCAGAACCCTGGTTGAGAGATCAGCGGCCGCTGCACCCACAGCCTGACATTCCTGCAGGAAAGCAGAGCAGGGCCACGGACTTTCAAATACGAGCCCCGTGGTACCCTGCAGTGCCCTCCCTGTAGCATTGCCACGGCCTCCCTGTGAGCAGTCCCGTGTGTTTGGGGCGGGGTCCAGAGAATGCCGCTGGAACAGTCCTGTGTTCACTCCCTAATTCCCACAGGTGGCACACAATTAGTGCTTAGCATTCTGGACCCGAGTTGATGGACTTGTGGTATGTCTGTCGAGGGTGCCAGAGAAGTGTGTGATTTCCACTTGAAAATATGTCCTTTACAACAGCTAAAATTTGGCTAAAATGATTTCCTACGTCAGAGGGACACCCCTCGCCCCCAGGGGGCTCAGGCACCTTGCACTTGGGGCTAGAGGTGAGGGCTGTCCCTTGTGCTTGTGTGACTCGGTAGCTCCAGGACCCACGCCAACTTGAGATCAGCCTGGCTCCCCTCTTTCAAGCTAGGCAACCATCCCATAGCTTCTCTATCTTCTGGAACATCGACCTCCCAATAGGACCTACGCCCAGACGCGGAAACCTCAGCTCAGGGCTCCGAGGCAGAGAGAGCTCACGAGGGGGGTATGTCAGTATAGGCCTTCAGCTCCCGTCCGAAAGCTCTGAGGGGATGATGGAATGCCACAGGCAGACTGCAACATCCCATTTTCCCAACAAGTACCACTCTCTATCCCTAAGATGTCTATTTTTTAAAAAGTCCTTGTGTGGTCATCTGTTGGTTCCCTCTCGCATCAAACCCATATAGTGCACCCCCACTGAGCAGGCCCCGGACTAGATGCTCAAGAGGCTGAGATTCATGGGACAGTCTATACTTTCTAGAGCCCCACAGCCTGCTGAGGGAGACAGATGCTCACGGAGACCTGCACAGCCCAGCTCAGCGCTGCAGACGCTGTCACGAAAGTAATAATAGCTGACTTGGGGTGCACATTCACCATGTGTGGGGCAAGGCACTTTTCATGCATGGCATAGTTCATCTTCACAGGGACCTTAAGGGGCAGGTGCTGTTATTACCCCCCTTAACAGAGGAGGAAACTGAGTTATAGGCTAAGTCAGTGGTCCCCAACCTTTTTTGGGCCACGGACCGGTTTAATGTCAGAAAATATTTTCACGGACCGGCCTTTAGGGTGGGACGGATAAATGTATCACGTGACCGAGACAAGCGTCAAGAGTGAGTCTTAGATGGATGGAACAGAGGGAATCTGGTCATTTTTAAAAAATAAAACATCATTGCCTGACCTGTGATGGCGCAGTGGATAAAACATTGACCTGGAATGCTGAGGTCACCAGTTCAAAACCCTGGGCCTGCCTGGTCAAGGCATATATGGGAGTTGATGCTTCCTGCTCCTCCCCCCTTTCTCTCTCTCTCTCTCTCTCTCTCTCTCTCTCTCACTCTAACTCTCTCTCCTCTCTAAAATGAATAAATAAATAAATAAAATTTAAAAATAAAACATCGTTCAGACTTAAATATAAATAAAATGGAAATAATATAAGTTATTTATTCTTTCTCTGCGGACTGGTACCAAATGGCCCACAGACCGGTACCAGTCTGCGGCCCGGGGGTTGGGGACCACTGGGCTAAGTAACTGGCCAAAGATCCGACAGCTAACGAATGATGAGTGTGAACTTGAACCAGGTGGTCTGGCTCCAGGCCGGCTGTCTTTTGCAGGATGTGATAGTCCCTCTTCACCATCCAGACCCTGTACCCACAGGCCAGAGTCTCACCGCTTCCTCAGGGGCGCCCATGGTGGGGAGAAGCGCATGGAGTTGAGAGTCCAGAGACTAGGTTGAAGTCCTGGCTCTTCTACTTACGTCTGTGTAATTCAAGCAAGTTACTTTTCTTCCCTGAGACTGAGTTTCTTCATCTAAAAAGTTAGAGTGGCCTGACCAGGGAGTGGCACAGGGGATAGAGAGTCGGACTGGGACACAGAGCACCCAGGTTCGAAATCCCGAGGTTCCTGGCTTGAGCACGGGCTCACCAGCTTGAGCGCGGGGTCCCTGGGTTGAATGTGGGATCATAGATATGACCCCATGGTCGCTGGCTTGAGCCTAAAGGTCACTGGCTTAAAGCCCAAGGTTGCTGGCTTGAGCAAGGGGTCACTCACTCTGCTGTAGCCCCCAGGTCAAGGCACATATGAGAAAGCAATCAGTGAACAACTAAGGAGCCACAAGGAAGAAGTGATGCTTCTCAACTCTTTTCCTTCCTGTCTGTCTGTCCCTATCTGTCCCTCTCTCTGACTCTCGCTTTGTCTCTGTCAAAAAATAAAAAGGGTGGTCATGGGACCTATCTCAAAACTTGTTTAAAATCCTGGATTGTAGCCTGACCTGTGATGGCGCAGTGGATAAAGCGTCGACCTGGAACGCTGAGGTCGCCAGTTCAAAACCCTGGGCTTGCCTGGTCAGGGCACATATGGGAGTTGATGCTTCCTGCTCCTCCCTCCTCCTTCTCTCTCTCTCTCTCCTCTCTAAAAAATTAATAAAAAAAGAAAAATTAAAATCCTGGATTGTATAAAATACTGCAAGGCAATATGGTGCAATAGGGGTAAAGGAATTGGGTGAGGGGACTAGGTCCTGCCTACGTACTGGCTGGATGACCCTGGTGAAGTTATTTAACCACTCTGAGCCTTAGTTTCATCGTCTATATAATGGACATAACAAAATGCTTGATATGAGTTCTCAATGAGACTGTAAGTATGAAAGGGCTTAGCACAGCTCAGCACGGGTTAGTTTTTATTATTATGCACAAGGGATTGGCGAGTTGCAAAGCAGGACAATACTACTACTGTAATGAGGCTGGTCTTCAGCTCTAAAGCAAACCAAGTTTCTGTTACTGTTTGGGACAGGGAGGCATCAGTGACATCATGGTCTTGGCATGCTCTAGCCTTTATAGGATTCTGTGCTCCGGGATTTTGCAACTCCATGTGGCCTCAACCAGCAGCAGCAGCAGCTGGGAGCGTGTCAGAAATGCAGACTCTCGGGCCCCGCCCCAGACCTCCTGAGTCAGAATCTGCATTTTGACCAGATCCCTGCTACTTCCTGTAGATACTCAGGTTTGAAAAACACTGGTGTAGCATGGAAAGAAAGAATGATAATGATGGTTTTGAGCCTGGATGGGAAGGGTTAATGTTTAGTTTGGCTCCTGCCAAGGCACCGGAAACAGAAGGTTCCAGAGATTGAAGTGTATGAACTATTGGGACAGGAAGGCTCCCTTCCTGCCTGTGTCCTGGACGGCCGGGCTCGCAGCCTGGGCCCTGCACTGAGTGAGGGAGGACTCCTGGGCCTACGTAGCCAAGGGCATGCTGGGACATGGGAGACCGGAGGGCCTCTTCTCGGGCCACCTGGGCTCAGAGGTGCCAGGATGAGCCTGGGAGATTCAGTCCTCAGGACAAGGCCATGTGAGGTCAGAGGCAGAGTGGGAGCCCAGAGGAATGTCAGCTAACTGAGCAAGGCTCTCAGTCTTGCACCCAGCCTGCCCGTGTCCAGAGGCGGATCAAGGTCGGTCAAGGCCCCGGGCGCAGAAGAAAATATTGGGCACCTTAAAAAAGAGAGAGAAAGACAGGAAAAATAAAACTCCATGTTAACCATATTTTTAAATAAATAAAAAATATTATGTACTATTAATGTTAAAATTGCACATAGGAAACCAAACTTGGTGTTATTAGAAAAAAGTGTCAAATTAGGGTTCTGCGGGGCCCTTCAGAAGTCGGGGCCCAGAGCGCACGTCCAGTGCACCAGCCGTGAAACCGCCCCTGCCTGCGCCCCCTGCTCCCCTGGCCTCCAGGGGGTGGGAGCAGGGCCGGCGTCCCGGGCAGAGCTGTGACCGTGCTTTCTCCTCAGTGCTGGAGCAGCTGCTGCCCGAGCTCACGGGGCTGCTCAGCCTCCTGGACCACGAGTACCTCAGCGACCCCGCCCTGGAGAAGAAGATGGCCGTGGCCTCCATCCTGCAGAGCCTGCAGCCTCTCCCAGGTCAGACCCCAGCACTCTGCCCAGAGACCCTCAAGGACCTTCAGTGACTCCCCAGGGCCCGTGGGCAAGAGGAAGCTGAAGCCTCCGAGCCCAACGTTCAACACTGCGGGTCCAGCCAGTGTCCTTGCCCCCTCGGCCTTCTCCACCACAACCCTGTGCTCTGCATGCTTCTCCGTCCTCTGCCACCTCAGTCATACACCAAGGCACATGCCACTCACGCTCACATACACACCACACTCGCACATACCCCTCGCATGCACAGCACATCTATAACATACACTCCACGTGACACTGCGCACACCAACGGCATGCACTCACAGAGCACACGTGGCTCCCACACGTCCCACATCCCACATGCTCACACACAACACACACATATACACACAGCATACACACATCACACTCCTCTACAAAGACGCACTTGCACACACACTCATCTCTGTGCGTCGCACACGGGCCCCCATCGTCGGTCCCCCCTGCAGCCTCCCCGCCTCGCCGTCTCCCCAGCGGCCAGGCCTCCTCTTCTGCAGCCTCTCTGCACCCCGATCTGTGCCCCGAGTCAGCCCACGCGATAACACGTGTAAACCTGGAGCTCAGTGAACTCAAGTGAGCTGCAGCCGTGTCCCACACTAGCGAAGGGTCTGAGGGACATGGTGGGAAGTCACTGCTGAGTGACCCTGAGGCTCACTTCCCAGGGACAGAAGCGGTCGATGTCCCTGGCTGCCCTCCCAGTCTGAGGAAAGGAGAGGGGACACGGTGTGCCGCGCCTGCTGGAGTCCCGGCCCCTGGCCAGCTCCAGCGCAGCCCTGTGTTCTGTTTTCCGTACGGGGCCCTGGGCACCCTTCACTTGGAGAAGGAGAGCCTCAGTAACAATGTAAACATGGAGACAACATGTGAAAACCAAGGAACTCATTTTGGTTGTGCCGTGCTTGGCAGACTGAGTGCACTGTCCTGCATGGGACAGAAATTGCGTGGGCTTATCGGGGGGAGACCTGGGCCCTCCTCAGAGTCAGCAGCTGCGGGCCCTGCCCTCCTCACTGTGAGCCCGTTCTCCATCCTCACAGCAAAGGAAGTCTCCTACCTGTATGTGAACACAGCTGACCTCCACTCCGGACCCAGCTTCGTGGAGTCCCTCTTCGAAGAATTTGGTAAGAGACCCTCTCCCGACCTCAGTGTGCGGAAGGGCCTCAGCTGGGCGGGCAGATACCTGCACCTGGCCCGCTCCGCGTATTACAGCAGTGATCATTTCGGGCACGGCCGGGGGCTCGCTGTGCCCCACCAGGTCTGAACCTCAGTGTTCGGAAGGGCCTCAGCTGGGCGGGCAGATACCTGCACCTGGCCCGCTCCGCGTATTACAGCAGTGATCACTTCGGGCAAGACCGGGGGCTCGCTGTGCCCCACCAGGTCTGAAAGTCTAGCAGACTCTGGACCATTCTGGGAAATCACCCCCAAACTTTGAGGAAGGAAGGGGTGAACATGCAGGCCGAGGAAGGTATAGCACATAGGTCCTTGTCTTGCCTGCTGCTTGGCACCCACCGGCAGTGGCCGCCTGGGACCCTGGGTTGAGCCGTCCAGCGGCGCCACAGGCGTGGGCGCAGCCGAGCTGGGCTGCGTGCAGGGAATGCGCAATGCCTGTCTGTCTCGAGGAGGAGAGCACTAATCAGCACAGGTCAGGTGAGAGCGTTAGGCGCTGACAGACTTAGGGAAGACACTGTGCTTCCGTGACGTAACCCTTATGACTTTCCAGAGCATGTACCAAAAGTCACCTCATTTGATCCTCTCCATAACCCTGAGAGACGGACAAGGCCCGTTTACAGATGAGAAGACCAAGTCTCAGAGGGATGAAGTCATTTGCTCATTAGGGTCCCTAATGGAGTGGGTGGTGAAAGCCTTCTGACCCTAAATCCAGCCCTCTTCCTGCTCTGCCATGCTCTTCCTCGGCTTTCTCTGCCCAATGGCGTGACGCTTCATAGACTGTGACCTGAGTGACCTTCGGGACATGCCGGAGGACGATGGGGAGCCCAGCAAAGGAGCCAGCCCTGAGCCAGCCAAGAGTCCGTCCCTGAAACATGTGAGTCACAGGCTGGCTTCCCACACCCTCAGGCCCTTTGTTCCTCTGGAAAGGGCAAGGGAAGCCCCCCCCACTGGTGGTGGGACCCTCCTGGGGGTACAGGACCCTGTCCTCTCTCCCCTGAGGTAGTTAAGGGCAGAAACTGCACCGTGAGAACGTTCCGATGACTCATACTCACTGTGCTCCTGCTGAGCAGGGATAACGTGGTGAACTGACCTGTCCCTTCAGGCCCAGAGGACGTCCCCACCCGATCTTGTGCTTGCAGTAATAAAGGCCGTGTGATAGGGAAAACTCTGGACCAGAAGTTGGGTGGCCTCTGTCCTCTTCCCTCCTGCTGTGTGGCCTTAGGCAAATCACTTGCTCTCTCTGAGCCTGAGTTTTTTCAGGATCATATCTGGGCTTCCCAGCCTCGGGGCCATAGAATTAGTTACAGGGAGCCATAATCACATCAAATACTTTCTGTCCACTGCATAATTCACTATCCTCAGTATCAGTGGTGCCAGTGGTGCCCACCTGTTATGGCCTTTACATGTTCACAGCATTGAGTGAGGTTGGCATTATCAGTGTGCTCATTTTACAGGTAAGGAAACAGGCTCAGAGAGAGTAAGTGACATGTCTGTCCCACAACTAGAAAGTAATAGAGTGTAGCTGTAAAGCCAGGATTCCCCCGCCGCAGGGCCTAAGCTCTTGGCCATGAGGCGATACTGCCTCACTAAATAACCTGTCTCACATTACGTGCCCTGTTAGTGCCTCATATGTCTGTAGAGCTGGTTGTAGGGTATTGCAGAACTCACAGTAGCCTTTGATAATTCTGTATGTGCTCACTCAAGTGTATAACTACTTCTACGTGGCAGTCCACAAAACATCTAGAAGTTACAGAGGATCCCTGATGCTCAAATAATATGGATAAGAAACACAGGACCACTCAAGCGAACTCTTAAGGCTTCCCAGCTCTGCCCTCTGCAAATCTGTTGGACCTTATGGCTACACAGTCAGATCCTGCCTTCTGGGAGCTCCTGCCTCCCTCTCCCAGCCTCCTGCCTGTCCCTCTGTTGCTCTGCTCTGCTCTCCTGACCTCCTTAGTCTCACACCTCCTTCCTCTCCCTCCAGGCAGCGGACCTGCCTCCACCGCTCCCAAACAGGCCACCACCTGAGGACTACTATGAGGAGGCCCTTCCCCTGGGGCCAGGCAAGTCCCCCGAGTACATCAGCTCTCACAGTAAGTTCTGTTCACCCTGGGAGTCGAGGGCAAGGGGTAGGAGGCTCCTCTCCTGAAGCTCCAAGCCTGGCACCCACCCAGCCATGCCCACCTCCTGAGGAGTAGCTGCCTGAGCACATGGCCCATTCAGTGACCTCCTGGGTACTTCAGTGGGTCAGGAGTCTGGGCTGTAGTCCAAGTTCTGTGTGGCCTTGGGCAGCCCCCTTCCCCTCTCTGGGCCCCTATTCCCCTACCTTTAAAATAAGAAAGAGAGGCTAGACACACACATGTAAATTTGCTAGGATGGAGATGCACAGATGACCACTACAACCCCCTTCTGGCCCTAAAGCCGGTGCCAGCCGCAGTGCGCCCCTTCAGTGGACCGATGAAATAATGAGTTTCAGCAGAATCATGCCGTGCAGGTGGATTTGGTTGTAAAGCCAAGGCATACAATCAAGAAGTACACGGTCAAGTCAGAGGGCTTTAGAGCGCGGGCACCGCAGGGGATTTATGAGTGATGTGGGCAGAAGTATTGGAAACTTTATTTATATTTAGATCAACACATCTTTTTTAAATGTATATGTAAACGTTTTATAGTATTTATAACCTAATGATAGCATGAGGCTTGTAATTCATTGATATATATTGTGTATATATAACATAGACATAGGAAGTAATTACATATACACATGTAATTTAAACATGAATAAACATAAGTGTATCTCCTGATTATATTTTTACTGAGAGGTGAGCATAATACAGTAATTTAGAGGGTACTGGTTTGAATTACCTTTGAAAAATCTCTTAGATTGGCCACAGAGTGTGTGGTTTTGACTTGTCTCCAGTGTTGCAACAGGTGGCTGTCTCTCTGAAGATCAGATAAGTCACTGGCTTGGGTATAGGGACTTAACATTCCATACAAGAAAGTACATGATGGTGTTTGAATGACCCCGCATGGGAGTTGAACTTGCATACGATAACATTGGTGGGCAGCCGTCCTATCATTCATCAGCACAGCAGAATGTTTTCCAACCAGGAAAAAGTCAACAAAATATTGCTAGGTCTCCTGTGCTAATCAGAAATGAATTCCAAGATACATTGATTGAAAAAAAATCAAACACAGAATACTACACATAACAGGACTCCTCTTACTTTTTTTTAACAGGATACACACCTGCACATACGTTCATTCTAACAATTTTTCTAGGACATGCAAGGAACTCTTAACAGCACTTTCCTGTGGGAAATGAATAGAAATCTGGGTAAAGCGAACATATACTCCCATTCAGATTCTTCTGTGCTGACTGTGCTTTCCACCACAGGCATGTGTTTTTCTTATAGTGAAATACACGTAACATATAATTGACCATTTCAACCAGTTTAAAGCGTCCAATCAGTGGCATTAGTACATCCTCAGGGCTGTGCAGCCATCACCACTGTCGAGTTCCAGGCATTCTCATCACTCCAGAAGCGCACCCCGGGCCGCTGCCTGTCACCATCTGCTTTCTGTCTCTATGGATTTGCCTTTCTAGATATTACATATAATAGAATCATGCAATATGTGGCCTTTTTATTCTGCCGTATTTCACTTAGCATAATGTTTTCAAGGTCCATCCATGTCACTGCATATATCAGTACTTCTTTCCTTTTTTTTTCTTTTTTTTTTTTTGGTATTTTTCCGAAGCTGGAAACGGGGAAAGACAGTCAGACAGACACCCGCATGCACCCGACCGGGATCCACCCAGGACACCCACCAGGGGGCGATGCTCTGCCCACCAGGGGGCGATGCTCTGCCCCTCCGGGGGGTCGCTCTATTGTGACCAGAGCCACTCTAGCGCCTGGGGCAGAGGCCAAGGAGCCATCCCCAGCGCCCGGGCCATCTTTGCTCCAATGGAGCCTTGGCTGCGGGAGGGGAAGAGAGAGACAGAGAGGAAGGAGAGGGGGAGGGGTGGAGAAGCAGATGGGCGCTTCTACTGTGTGCCCTGGCCGGGAATCGAACCCGGGACTTCTGCACGCCAGGCCAACGTTCTACCACTGAGCCAACCGGCCAGGGCTTCTTTCCTTTTTATGGCCAAGTAATATTCCACATTTTGTTTATCCATTCATTGGTTGATGGACATTCGGGTTGTTTCCACCTTTGGGCAAGTATGGGTGGTATTTTTACGATTACTAAACTAGTTAAACAGAGTAGGGTGTTATTTTTACGATTACTAAACTAGTTAAGCAGAGTGGGGTGGTATTTTTACGATTACTAAACTAGTTAAAGCAGAGTGGGTGGTGTTTTTACGATTACTAAACTAGTTAAGCAGAGTGGGTGGTGTTTTTACGATTACTAAACTAGTTAAGCAGAGTGGGTGGTGTATTTACGATTACTAAACTAGTTAAGCAGAGTGGGTGGTGTTTTTACGATTACTAAACTAGTTAAGCAGAGTGGGTGGTGTTTTTACGATTACTAAACTAGTTAAGCAGAGTGGGTGGTGAGGTTGGCGATTACTAAACTAGTTAAACAGAGTGGGTGGTGAGGTTGGCCAGGTAACCAGTGGCTCTCCTCAGCCCTCAGAGTCTTGGGGTTTAATGTCACTGTCCGCAGCTGTGTGTATGGGGAGCAGGGACTTTATTTTATCTGCTGGATGACGCTCCTCCCCTCCCCAGAGAGTTCACTCCCCTCTTGGCTGGGACAGAGGAGCCGCCTCTGGAAGCAGCTGGGGTCCTGGGCAGCAGGGAAGGGAGGACCTCAGGAAGGGCCAGGGACCCTGTCCAGGGAGAGCGCCAAGCCCGTCAGGGAGCATCCTTCCTCTCACACACACTGCGCAGGCCGCCAGCCGTCTGCGCACTTTGGCCAGGGAGCCCCCTCTCTCATCTCCATCACCCCTCCTCCTCCCCACACCCACGCCTCTGGTCCTGATGCTCCAGTCCACCCCTCGGGGCATGGTGCCTGCCTGTGAGGCCTCGGGGTGCCTGCTGGGAAAGGCAGGCTCTGAGCCTCACTCGGGAGACAGAACTGGCTGTCCCCCGTCGCTGAGAAGTGAGCATTGCCACCCTCCGGAAACAGATGGGCACCGGGGTGTGGGAGCCCACTGCAGTGCTCCGAATGGTGTCAGAGCCGGCTGCACTGGTGAAGGCTTTCTAAGCTGTCAACTTCAGTTATCATCCAGGCTGTCACTAGCAAATTGTGTATAGCTCAGTCTCCTCATCTGTAAAATGGGGCTGATACCTACATTCCTGCATTATGGGAACTGGAGGAGACAATGAAAATATGACAGTCAGTGTTTTTCTAGCACATCCTGTATGCCTTGCACTGTGTATTATATCACTAATCCAAGGTAGGAACTATTCATGTCACTTTAAAATGAAGAATCTGAAACGCACAGAAGCTTTTCTTTCCGCTCAGGAAATGGTAGATATAAACTCAAATTCTGATCAATCCCAAAGCATATGCTCTTACCCCAGTGAACTTCAGGGTGGCCTCCACAGGCTGTCTACATCAGAATAACTTTGCTTTTTATTTTTTAAATCCCCACTCCTGGGAGGCCACACCCTGCTGGGAGAGTTGCAGGGAGCGCCACCCTCTCCTCCCTGAGGTGGGGGGGGGGTGCGGGGAATGGTATTCACTGTCTTCCCAGCCCTGGCCCCTGGAATCTGCCTGCGTGTCTCCAAAGTGCGTAAAGGCGGCTCTTTCTGCCAACCCCACAGATGGCTGCAGCCCAGCCCAGTCCATCATGGATGGCTACTATGAGGACGCAGACAGCAGCTACCCCTCGACCAGGATGAACGGGGAGCTGAAGAACTCCTGTAAGTGCCGGGCCGGCCTTCGGTGGGGTTCTGTCCGCTTGAGCTGGCCCTTCGCATGCATGTGCCCACCACCCCTGCCCCTGCGAGGGTCACCATGGAGGCCCCAGAGCCCCTGTCCTCAGAAACCTCGGTCTCAGAGGAGAAGTTACTGGCACAGGAGTGAGGAGTCCCCGGTGGAGCCCTTGCTGACTGACCTTAGACGAGTCATTTATTCTTTGCACCTCAAGTTTCCTTAGTATAAACTGGGGACTTGCTGTAGGGCCATAAGCATGGCCTGAGACAGGGTGTGAAGGTGATGGGGTAGTGACGATCCCTGATGTTTACTCGCTGAGTGTCGGCACTCAGCTAAACACTCCACATTCACTGCCTCCCACAACAGCCCAGTTTGTAAACACTATGATACTGCTTTTCATTATGACCATTTTATTGATGAGGAAACTGAAGCTCTGAAAAGTAAAGCCACCAAGGTCACAAAGCTCGTGGTGAATGTAAAGCATGCTGCCTGTGTGGGTGTTCCGTCACCACCGTGGTCACCTCACACCCAGCCCGTCATGGGCCCAGAACCCCAGAGCAGGGGTGCCCGTGGGGGAGGGCGGGGTGCCTCCCTGGGATGGCACAGCAGGGGTGCCCGTGGAGGAGGACGAGGTGCCTCCCTGGGATGGCACAGCAGGGATGCCCGTGGAGGAGGACGGGGTGCCTCCCTGGGATGGCACAGCAGGGGTGCCCGTGGAGGAGGGCGGGGTGCCTCCCTGGGATGGCACAGCAGGGGTGCCCGTGGAGGAGGACGGGGTGCCTCCCTGGGATGGCACAGCAGGGGTGCCCGTGGAGGAGGACGGGGTGCCTCCCTGGGATGGCACAGCAGGGATGCCCGTGGAGGAGGACGGGGTGCCTCCCTGGGATGGCAC
Source organism: Saccopteryx leptura (assembly GCF_036850995.1). NCBI lineage: Eukaryota > Metazoa > Chordata > Mammalia > Chiroptera > Emballonuridae > Saccopteryx > Saccopteryx leptura. The sequence goes on from NC_089508.1 coordinate 171,009,981, forward strand.
AGCGGGGGTGCCCGTGGAGGAGGGCGGGGTGCCTCCCTGGGATGGCACAGCGGGGGTGCCCGTGGAGGAGGACGGGGTGCCTCCCTGGGATGGCACAGCGGGGGTGCCCGTGGAGGAGGGCGGGGTGCCTCCCTGGGATGGCACAGCGGGGGTGCCCGTGGAGGAGGACGGGGTGCCTCCCTGGGATGGCACAGCGGCGGGTCCTTTCCCATGGCGCCTGCAGACAATGACTCTGACGCAATGAGCAGCTCCTACGAGTCCTACGACGAGGAGGAGGAGGAAGGGAAGGGGTTGCAGCCCACGCACCAGTGGCCCTCCGAGGAGGCCTCCATGCACCTGGTGAGGGACTGCAGGATCTGCGCCTTCCTACTGCGGAAAAAGCGCTTCGGGCAGTGGGCCAAGCAGCTGACTGTCATCAAGGAGGACCAGCTCCTGGTGAGTGGGCGCCGACGTCTCCTCTCAGCCTCCCCTGGACTTGTGTGTGCGTATGTATGGGGGGCATGTCTGCCTCGGTTACTCTGGGTTTGCTTTGTGCACAGAGGCTCAAAGCCTGGTGCTTTGAAGATCGGTGCTCTAACACTGGAGAATTTAAAAAACAAAAAAAACAACTCGGAGACCTGACACAGAGTTTACCAAGAGTTTGTTTTGCCACTAATTTTTTATCACTTTAAAACAATGTTTATTGCTTTTCATTATGCAAGTAGAATGCTTATAAAACTAGAGCAAAACAAAATGAAAAAATGATTTTTAAAAACACCACCTAGCCCTGGCCAGTTGGCTCAGCGGTAGAGCGTCAGCCTGGCGTGCAGGAGTCCCGGGTTCGATTCCCGGCCAGGGCACACAGGAGAAGCGCCCATCTGCTTCTCCACCCCTCCCCCTCTCCTTCCTCTCTGTCTCTCTCTTCCCCTTCCACAGCCGAGGCTCCATTGGAGCAAAGATGGCCCGGGCGCTGGGGATGGCTCTGTGGCCTCTGCCTCAGGCGCTAGAATGGCTCTGGATGCAACAGAGCGACGCCCCAGATGGGCAGAACATCGCCCCCTGGTGGGCATGCCGGGTGGATCCCAGTCGGGCACATGCGGGAGTCTGTCTGACTGCCTCCCCGTTTCCAGCTTCGGAAAAATGAAAAACAAAACAAAAACAAAAAAACATACCACCTATAATCCCACTGACCGAGAGCTGACCACTGTTATGTCTGTTTGTTTGTTTGGCAGGTCAGTCAGTAAAGCTGGGAATGGTGAAACAGGAAGGGCCTAGGATAGAAGAAGCAACAGGAGAGAGACAGGGCGGGGTTGCTGTCCGCTCACTGGAGAGGCAGACACAGGGGGCCTTGGGGACAGGTTCAGGGTTAGCCCAGGACAAGCTGCCGCTGCCCACGGCTCCCCTGGTTGCAAGTCTCCTGGGGACCCTTAAAATTTAGGACAAAGAAAATTTACTCGAAAAGGAGATTTGAGTGGTGTGCCCCAAGGAGGGAGCACCTGTTAAGTTTTAATAGACATACTTCCACCCTCATCTTCATATATCTCTCTTCCAAAACTGAGCCCATGAAGCACCTGCTTTCTTAACTTTTATTTTCAGTTTGCCATCTCTCATCACTCCTATTTCATAAAAGAAAATGTACCCTTGATTCCAAAGTAGAATGGACATGACCTCAGAAAAAAAATAATGGCTCTTCACCCAAAAGTCTGTTAACAAGCCTTACCTAACAAACATCCACATGAAACATGACCCTTTGTCATCCTGGAGCGGTGGAAAGCTAATCCCAGTCCCTAATCACTCCGGGGTCATGACTTACTCTTTCCATCCACTCCACGTGCCCTCTGTTTTTCTTGACTTATTGCATTGGCAAGGACTTCTAGCACGATGTAAATAAAGGTGGTGAGAGCGGATGTCTTTGTCTCAGTCCAGATCTCCAAGGAAAAGTTCAGCAATTTACCATCCAGACCATATTTACGGTGGGCTGTCTGTAGACGTTCCTTATCATCACATTAAGGAAGTTCCCTTCTACTTCTAGTTTGCTAAGAGTATATATATATATAAAGGTGCAGGATCGGGTCAAATACTTTTTCTGCTTCTATTGAGATAGTGGCTTATCTCCTTTTTTTAAATTTTCTGTTAATATGATGAATGATGTGGTTGGTGTTTGAATGTCAACCAATCTCACATTCCTAGAGTAAACCCTGCTTGGTCTTGAAGCAGGATGCTTTCTATATGTGTCTGGACTCTCCTTGCTGATATTTTGCTTAGGGCTTTTGCAATTGTCAGGAGGGAGATTAGCCCATTAACTTCCTTTTTTGTAATGTCTTTGTCAGGTTGTAGTATCAAGGTAATGCTGGCCTCATAATAAGAATTGGGAAGTAAGAATTATTACTGATAAGCTCTACCTCTGCTAGAATTCTCTCTCCCACATTCCTAACATGCAGTCCATTAGTGGCAGGGAGCTGACTTCCTCCCAAGCCAGCCTGTTCCTTCTCTTCAGAGTAGTTCTTTAGACTAGAATGGTCTTCCTAGTATTGTGCTAAAATTTATCACTTCCTAATCGGTAGTTGTGTCCCCCAGGGCCCCTCGGTAGCCCTTGAGATCTGAAGATTGCCCAAAGATGAGCCCTCTCTTCTCTGGGGCCAACAGCCACAGTCCCTGTCTTCCTGTAGTGCCCACAGTTGGGCTGGGGAGGGGGGAGGTCTTTAGGGGGTAGGTAGTTCCCCCTGAGCCTTTGTGCAAGGGTGTCTCCCTCCTCTGCCCTCCACTCCTGGAGGCGCTGACCTCCTCTCTTCCTGTCCAGTGTTATAAAAGTTCCAAGGACCGGCAGCCACATCTGAGGCTGGCGCTGGATGCCTGCAATGTCATCTACGTGCCCAAGGACAGCCGGCACAAGAGGCACGAGCTGCGCTTCTCCCAGGGGGCTGCGGAGGTCTTGGTGCTGGCACTGCAGAGTCGGGAGCAGGCCGAGGAGTGGCTGAAGGTACGAGGGCCTGTGCCCTTCTCCCACCTGCCCTCTCCTCCTCCCTGTCTCCCCCGGGACCAGCCCACAGTCGCAGTCCCCTGGAAGATCAGGCTTGCTCAAGGGAGGGGGTCAAGGTCTGTTAATGGCTAGGGTTTATGTGTGGAAATGGGCCTCAGACATCTCCAAAAGATTGACCTCAGGCTGGAGGCCTGTGTTTCTTCTCATTATGTGAATCCCCTTCCTAACATCCCTACTGTGGGCTTGTCCAGCCTGCACTTACACACCTCCTGCAATGGGGAGCTTAATATCTACAAAGGAAGCTGATTTTATCGTTAGATGAGCTAATCTTTATTTTTCCTTAATTTTCTTTTTATTTACCGATTGATTTTTTTGAGAGACAGAGAGAAACATCAATTTGTTCTTTTACTTACTTTATGCATTCATTGGTTGATTCTTGTATGTGCTCTGACCAGGGATCAAACCCACAACCTTGATGTATTGTGATGATGCTCTAGCCAACTGAGCTACCCGGCCAGAACTTTTTTATTTCTTTTAAAAAAGGAAAAATCCTTCCTTGTCCTCTGTGAAATGGGCATCCCTGTAACATCCACTGTGGCCCAGCGTCTGCACGTTGCAGCGACACAGAACAAGTAGTTATTATGTCTCGGGCTCTCACCATGCGTTGTTCTAAGAGCTTTACATACGTGACCTCATTTACTCTTCATGTTGAAACTATTACTGTCTCCATTTTACAGATGAGGAAACTGAGGCACAGAGAACTTATGTGACTTGCCAAAGGCCACACAACCAAGTGACTGGAGCAAGGACATCCACACCAAAGGCTATAGGCAGGGTGGCACAGTGAGGACGAGGGAGGACCGGGGTGGCACACCAACTGGAGTTCAAGTCCCAGGCCCAAGTGGCTGTGTGATCTTCTGCAAATGACTCCACCTCTGTCTCCTCCTCTAGTTAACGATTCTTGTAAGAATTCTAGGGGACAAGCCTGACCTGTGGTGGCGCAGGGGATAAAGCATCGACCTGGAATGTTGAGGCCGCTGGTTCGAAACCCCAGGCTTGCCAGGTCAAGGCACATATGGGAGTTGATGCTTCCTGCTCCTCCCCACTTCTCGTTTTTTCTCTCTCTCTCTCTAAAAGAACGAATAAATTATTTTAAAAAAAAATTTTTTTTTTAAAGAATTCTAGGGGACATTTGACATAGCGTCTGCCAAGCACTAAGTGCTTGGTAACCGTCAGTGATCACTGTGCAGCAATGGTGAAGGCCACACACCGGCCCCTGACAAGGGGCCCTCCGATCCTGTGCCGCCTCCGTTCCACTCTGACACCTTCCTCTCTCCAGCTCTGGTCTTCCTGCTGGAACAAGGAAACCCAGCCCCTCCCCCGCCGTCCTGCCTTCCTTCCTGTGATAACCAGCTCTCCCGCTGGAATGTTTAGTGTTTCTCTTCACTGCCTTTGTCTGGGGAAGGGAAGGAGGGGAAAGAACCTGACTGCTCACGCCGCCTCTGCCCTAAGGGACAGAGGTGAGCCAGAGAAAGAAGCCCCAGACCCAGAGCTGAGAGGCCTGTCTCGACATCGGTTCCGGGAGGCCGTCTGCCCAGAGGGAAAGGGCAGGCAGGCAACCCCGGCTCTTCCTCTTGGAGCCTCATCATCCTAATCAGTAATGTAGGGACCCCAGTCATCCCTGCCCCACAGGCTGTTGTGGGGAGACAATGGGATATTCCCTACAAAGTCACCTGACAGGTGAACCCTATTGGATGCCTATGCTATGTGGCCTTGGGTGAGTGAGCAAATGCCCCGCAGTCTTGGTTTCTACATCTTCAATGAAGCGATAACGGGGGTGCCACGCACGCTGGTGTAGATGTCCAACAAAGTCAGCAGAGCCAAGTCCCTCACCCTGGGCAGAGCGTGCCGGCCCACGCGGCCCTTCACACCCATCATCTCACTGGTCCTCAGACAACCCAGTGAAGTCATTACCCATGTTACAGGGGGAACTCAGGCCCAAAGCAGGCAAGTGGCTTTCCTCGAGGCCACACAACTAATAGCAATGGAGCAAGGTCTAGAAGGCAGGCCTCTTGGTTCCCAACCCCAGTATCTTTTTTTTATTATTATTATTTTTTTTTTAATTTATTTATTCATTTTTTAGAGAGGAGAAGGAGAGACAGAGAGAGAGAGAGAGAGGAGAGACAGAGAGAGAGAAGGGGGGAGGAGCTGGAAGCATCAACCTCCATATGTGCCTTGACCAGGCAGCCCAGGGTTTCGAACCGGCGACCTCAGCATTTCCAGGTCGACGCTTTATCCACTGCGCCACCACAGGTCAGGCCAACCCCCAGTACCTTTTCAACTCAAGGGACAGACGCAGGAGAAAGCTTCTTTAAACCCTGATGTGCCGCATACATGTGACAGGAGGCCGTGTCAACCCATCTCTTCTATCCAGTGGTCCCAACCCCTCTGCTCAATGGCCCTGACACACAGACTCCATTCTTCCTTGCTTCCACAGCATCCCTGCCCACCTGCTCACAGCTGTGTCTCCTCTCCACAGGTCATTCGAGAGGTGAGCAAGTCCATGGCAGGGGCCGAGGGGGCAGACGCGCCCAGATCCCCAGTCCTCCTGTGCAGACTAGACCTGGACAAGGTACGTCTATCTCCAACAGGTCTCCTCTGGGCCAGGCAGTGGGGACTCAGCACAGGCTCTTCGATGGGGGTACTTTTGGGCTGGTGGCGAAGTGGGCACCCACAGTGGTATATGATACAAGCTGTGAGTACTCAGCACAGAGCTGGCACGAGTGAGCACTTGATAAATTTCTAGTGAAGGAATGAATGCCTGTGTCCAAGGTAGGTACAAGCCAGAGGGGGGAATGACTGACCTGCCAGCACAGGAGTGGTTACATTTGAATGGAACCATGACAGAAATACGTGTCAATCGAGACGTGTGCCCCATCGCGATGTGAGGGAAGCACCCACTTCGTAGTTGGTCAGGCCACTGGCAAATGTGTGCTAGTATCTATGCTTTGCCAGGCACCGTGGGAGAGAAAACTCAGCCCCAAGCCCTAGGGGAAGGTTTAAGACCCCCGTACACGGGACTGGCATGATATAACAAAGGCTAGCAATTATAGAATATGACTGAAGGGCCAGCATTGTTCTAAGTGCTTTGCATGTATTACCAAATTTAATTTTCACAACTCTCTGATGAGTTACACGTTCAAATGGGGAAGCTGAGGCACAGCAAGATTTACCTAAAATCATATAGTGAATAAGAAACAGAGCTAGGAAGTTACAGCAGGCACAGGGGATGACTGTGCCACCCCACCTCTCGAGGGGGGCATTCCCAGCTTGGCAAGTAGTTAAGTGCGCCAGGCACTATGAGTGGTACTGGGGTGCAATCCTAACAGAACAGATTGAACCGCTGCCTTCCAGAGGGGAGTCAAACACGAATCAGATCATCGCCCCGTTTTAGAAATGCCACGCTGAGTAAGCACTAGGAAGGCGCCCTAGAGTGTATGCCAGGGGCCTGCTCTTGGCTCTGACGTAGCACATGTCTGATGAGGGTGAACATTGGTGAGGAAGGGGAAGCAAAGGCATTCCAAGCGGAGGGAACAGGCCCTGAAGCAGGAGGAAGTATGGAACAGAAAGGTCAGTGCGGCTGGGCTTGGAGAGATGGAGGAGCTGGTCAGAGAGGTCCCCGGAAGCTGCAGTGCGGGTGGTGGGCGCTCGTGCTAGCTGGAGGGGCGAGGAGGGTTGGGGAAGATGGACCTATGTTGAACCTTAAAGAATGGTCAAGATTTTGCCTCATCAGTGGTGGCACAATGGATAGAGCGTTGACCTGGGACACTGAGATCCCAGGTTCAAAACCCTGAGGTTGCTGGCTTGAGTGTGGGATCATCAACATGATCCCTTGGTCACTGGCCTGAGCAAGGGGTCATGGGGTCCCCCAGTCAAGGCACATATAAGAAGCAATCACTGAATGACTAAGGTGCCACAACTATGAGGTGATGCTTCTCATCTCTCCTTCTTTCCCACCAATATTTGTTAGCTAATCCTCATGGGCCGGGGGCTGGGGGGAGACTGGATCAACAAGGGGGACCTTGATGTGGGCTATCTATGTCCCGCCACAGAGGTTATCCCAAGAGAAGCAGGCCTCAGACTCTGACAGCCTAGGCATGAGCGACAACTGTTCCACCCTTGGCCGCCGAGAGACCTGCGAACACGGTAGGAGCCTGCAGGGGGTCAGGCAGAGGGTGCAGAGCTGGGTGGGGCCTTGCCACAGGCACGCAGGGCAGAGCAGGTCCTGACCACGCTGCAGACCTGGGTGCGGCAGCCTGCCCCGTCCACATCTGCAGCTGCAGGCCAGGCCCTGTGTCTAGGCAGACAGGGTCTCTGGGATGGCTCGGGGCGGGCAGACCTGGGGCTCGGGGCTCCCTCCCCTCCCTGACCCATCTCTGCAGCGGCAGGTAAAGGGAAGAAGAGCAGCCTGGCGGAGCTGAAGGGGTCAATGAGCAGGGCTGCGGGCCGCAAGATCACCCGCATCATCAGCTTCTCCAAGAGGAAGGCGCTGGCTGACGACCTACAGACATCCTCCAACGAAGAGGAGGTCCCGTGCTGTGGTGCGTGCTAGGCATGCCACGGGGAATTCAGACCCTGTTGGCACTGGCCCCGGGGGCCAGGCCAGGAGACCTCCAGACCTCACCCACCTTGCCCCAGGACGGGAGAGACCCTGCCCCTGGACAGCGAACCCCCACCCCCCATCAACAATCCGTGTCCTCCCACTTCTCTCCCTCGAGGCCCCGACATCCAGCAGCAGGAAAAGCCAGCTGACTCCTATACTTCCCTGCTCCCCATGAACTCAATTCCAGTCACTACCTGTCTCTGGGTCTCAGTTTCCTCCACTCTGACAAGAGAAAAGTATCTTATTTCCCAACACATAACATGCCAGGGGTGCAAGTCACCACCCAGTCTTATAAAGAAATATTTTAGATAAAAATATTTAAGTACTTTTCATTATAAATAATTCAATGTGAGTTAAAAATGGTTTGACAGGGAAAACATAGTGTTCTCTTCATTTAAATGCAGTGTTCCACGTGCAAGAATTCAATAGAAAATCATATGTTTTAGATATACAATAATATTCTAACCCTGAAAGACTATTTTAAGGGCACATGGCTATATAGAAATATTCTGTAAGCAGTGGATAAGGTCATGTTATGGTAAAAAATTAAGTTAAGTCTAAGGTTCCTATCGGTCATTGGACTATACCTCCTCCCCGTTTTCTAATTCTTTACCTTGGTTAGATGTTTTTATTCCCACAAGCTGCCACCAGGTGTCAGCACTGTCCACTATTTTCTGTCTTCAGTAATAATTTTGATATTTTAGGGAGAGGAAAAGCAAGAGGGAGAGTCGTGTCTTTTATTCATAGCATGTAGCAGTCCCTGCCTTTTTCATCAAGGTTGGCATGATCCACAGGCTGTCTGGAGATGGGCAAATGTGATGATCAGTCCCCATTTCACAGATAGGAAACTGAAACTCAGGGAAGAGCGTTCCTGAGATCACAGGCCAGGAGAGAGCGGATCTAGAGCCTCCTTCTAGCTGGCGCATGAGGGCTATCCAGGCGCTGGGTCCCTGGGCCGCGGACCCGTGCATCCCCCGCCCTGGGGCTCCTCCAGGCGGGGCTGTCGGGAGGTCACAGCGCTGGTCTCCCGTCCCAGGCTATCTGAACGTGCTGGTGAACCACGGCTGGAAGGAGCGCTGGTGCCGCCTGAAGCGCAACACGCTGTATTTCCACAAGGACCGCACGGACCTCCGGACCCACGTGAATGCCATCGCCCTCCACGGCTGTGAGGTGGCCCCGGGCTTTGGGCCCAGACACCCATTTGCCTTCAGGATCCTGCGCAACCGGCAGGAGGTCGCCATCTTGGAGGTGAGAGGAGAGAATCCAGTGGCCCTTGGTGGTGGGCACTGGCCTGGGTGTTGGCCATGGTCTTGGGGGCCTTGCTACAGACAATACAAGGGATTGAGGAAGAAGGGAAGGTAATCCGACTGCTGCCCAGTGATCAAAAGGATGGCCAGTTAAAATACAGAACACCCACTTAAATTTGAATTTCAGATAAACAACAGATGTTTTGTTTTAATCTTATTGTTTATTTTTGAGAGAGAAAATGAGAGAGATGAGAAGCAACAACTTATAGTTGCTTCATTTTTAGTTGTTCAATGATTGCTTCTCCTATGTTCCTTGACCAGGGGGCTCAGACTGAGCCAGTGACCTCTGGGCTCTAGCCAGCAACCTGGGGATCATGTCGACAGTCCCGTGCTCAAGCTGGCAACCGTGCACTCAAGCCGTCAAGCCAGGGCTCTAGCTGGCGACCTCAAGGTTCCAACCAGGGTCTTTGGCATCCCAGGCCAATGCTCAATCCACTGCGCCATCACCAGTCAGGCATGACAGATGTTTTAATACAAGTATATACTATGCAACATTTGGGACATGTCTGGGCTATAGGCTAAAACATTTTTTGCTGTTTATCTGAAATTCTAATTTGACACAGCATTCTACTTTTTATTTGCTACCTCTGGCCACCCTAGAACCAAGGTTTCTTGTTGCTCCCTTATCTTAAAATCTCGTCTAAAAGGTATCTCTAGTCTGATCTAACCCAGAGCTGATTCTGACGCCTTTGCACCAGTGTTTGTCCACTGTCCTTCAAGGTAGCCTGCCCCTCCCGTCGAGCTACTCAAATTTTCAGAAAGACTTTCTCTGTATTGAGTTGAAATCGTTAAGCTCCACAAGGCAGTGACCACGCCTGTTCTGCACACTTCTGTTTTTCCAGAACCCAGCATGATTTCCAGCCCAGACTGAGGGCTCAATGAACATGTGTTGAACAAATGGCCGAATGAAACTGATTTCATTTCACCCACTCATCAGCCCCGCCCTATGGCACCAGCCCTCCTCTCTGGGGTCAGGCAGAATAATAGCTCAATCTCTCTTCTACACCAGTGGTCCCCAACCTTTTTTGGGCCACGGACCAGTTTAATGTCAGAAAATATTTTCACGGACCGGCCTTTAGGGTGGGACAGATAAATGTATCACGTGACCGAGACAAGCGTCAAGAGTGAGTCTTAGACGGATGTAACAGAGGGAATCTGGTCATTTTTTAAAAATAAAACATCATTCAGACTTAAATATAAATAAAACGGAAATAATGTAAGTTATTTATTCTTTCTCTGCGGACCGGTACCGGTCTGCGGCCCGGGGGTTGGGGACCACGGTTCTACATGTCAATCTTCTGCCTGTTTGGATTCCTAAATGTTATCACTGGAGGAAAATGTAAATAACCACCCCCTCACATTACTGAGGCCAGGGCTGCCAAGTACACAAAGGGTCAGTGGCCTGTTGGTCACACCCTAGAGCTAAAACCCAGCTTCCTGGTCTTGTTTTCTTTGCTCAGCACCCACTACCTCTCTCGGTTCTTAAATTTCAAGAATTACACCTCAGCAACTCACTTATTTCTGATAGTTTGAGATGAGTCTCTTATTTCTCTTAAATTATACATAAAGCTCTCTGGCAAAAAGTGTACTGTGTTTATTCCAGATTAACATTTGTGGACTAAGTTGATTTTATAACAATACTCTTTAAATGAGAACGAACATAAGTGAGCACTTAGTTGACCACCAATTTCTTGGAGGTCTCCCTGTAAACAACTGGCAATTATAATACAAAAAATAATGTGATCGGGCTGTGTGAGAAATAGTGTCCTCTAATAAAAAGTAAGTACTTTGACCTGTGGTGGCGCAGTAGATAAAGCGTCGACCTGGAATGCTGAGTCGCTGGTTTGAACCCCCGGGCTTACCCGGTCAAGGCACATATGGGAGTTTATGCTTCCTGCTCTTCCCCCCTTTCTCTCCCTTTCTGTCTCTCTCTCTCCTCTCTAAAATGAAGAAATAAGTGAATAATTTTTAAAAAGTAAGTATTTTTTCAGAGTATTCAGGGAACCCCAAATGTTGTTTTCACACCTAAATGGTCAGGAAGGCTCTGAGGACAGTGAGCAGAGACCTGAGCAGAGGGAAGGCGGGAACCACTTGGATTTCTGGGCGTGTGTTCCAATCTTGTTCCTCTTGGATCCCTAAGTACTGGGCACACACAGGTACTATATAAATGTAGGCTTGGCTGAAGGGAGCAGGTGGCCGGAGGCCCTGACAGCACCAGCGTGAGCTCAGCTTGTGCCTCCTCTCCCTCAGGCAAGCTGCTCGGAGGACATGGGCCGCTGGCTGGGGCTGCTGCTGGTGGAGATGGGCTCCAGGGTCACCCCCGAGGCGCTGCACTACGACTACGTGGACGTGGAGACCTTGACCAGCATCGTCAGTGCAGGGCGCAACTCCTTCCTGTAAGAGATGGCCTGCTCTAGCCACCGCGGCCCCAGGCTGCCCATCTGGGCTCCCTCGCAGGGGCTCTGATCCAGCCCTGGGCTCTGGGAGGGAGGCTGAGCAGGACTCTGCTCCCGTGGGGAGTCAGAGTGGGTGTGTTCCTCTTCTAGCAGGAAAGAGGGAGCTGGCTAAAGGAGGTAGCGCAGGGTCGGGGGCAGCTGAGGATGGAATGAGCAAAAGTGGAGAAGCCCTTTCTGTAGAGCAGGGGTCGGGAACCTTTTAGGCTGAGAGAGCCATGAACGCCACATATTTTAAAATGTAATTCCATGAGAGCCATACAATGACCCGTGTACATTATGCATCATCCAATAAAAATTTGGTGTTGCCCCGGAGGACAGCTGTAATTGGCTCCAGCCACCCACAACCATGAACATGAGCGGTAGGAAATGAATGGATTGTAATACATGAGAATGTTTTATATTTTAACGTTATTATTTTTTTATTAAAGATTTGTCTGTGAGCCAGATGCAGCCATCAAAAGAGCCACATCTGGCTCACGAGCCATAGGTTCCCGACCCCTGCTGTAGAGGCACGGGTGCCGCTCTCCTGCCGCGGAGCCTCAGGCCCTCACTCCCTCGGGCACCAGGCCGGCAGGCACGGGCTGGTGTGTGGAGTGTGGTGCTAGAAGGAGCTAGGTCCCAGTCACAGCTCTATCACAACCGACAGCTTGGCTGGCTGCTGCCAGCTTGGGTCCTCTGTGTTCGCACTTATATAATGGAGGTGAGGCATTACCTCTTTTCCCGCGTGGTGGTGACAACCACCAGGTCCCTGCCTACAAAGCCCGCAACACAGCAGCGGCCAGGGCTGCCTGGAACAGTTGCTATTACTACCCTTCCGATATCCCTCCTGAGCTGCCGCCAGCATCACATGAGCAAGTGGACAGGAAAGCACTGTAGGCTGCAAAGTGCCATTGTCATCACACCTTATATTTTCTTTTTTTTTTTTTCACACCTTGTATTTTTTAGATACGCAAGATCCTGCCAGGATCAGTGGCCTGAGCCCCGTGTCTATGATGATGTCCCTTATGAAAAGATGCAGGTACGATCCGTTGGGGCTGCCCAGGAACATGGCAAAGGCCACTTCCTAGCTCTCCCTCTCTCTTTCCCTCACTACAGTCATGTGCCGCTTCATGGCTGACAGATGCATCATTAGGTGATTTCGACCTTGGGCCAACATCATAGTGTGCACGCGCACAAACCTCACTGGTAAAGCTGCTGCACACCTGGGCTAGGGCTGCAAGCCTGTGTAGCATGTTACTGTACAAAACAAAACGAAATTAAACGAAGCACAAGAGAAAATGATGCAAGCAAGAGCCCAGCAGACACCAGATAGGAGGCTGCAGGTCTCACACGGTATCTACTGTTACAGCACACTTCTTTTATAAGTAGGAAGAGTATACTCAAAAATAACAATTAAAAGTATAGTTAGATATGTAAAGCTGTAACATAGTCATTTGTTGTTGTCAAATATGTGCTGCACACGATTGCACGAGCTATCCTTTTATAACAGTGGTCCCCAACCTTTTTTGGGCCACGGACCGGTTTAATGTCAGAAAATATTTTCATGGACTGGCCTTTAGGGTGGAACGGATAAATGTATCACGTGACCGAGACAAGCGTCAAGACTGAGTCTTAGACGGATGTAACAGAGGGAATCTGGTCATTTTTTAAAAATAAAACATCGTTCAGACTTAAATATAAATAAAACGGAAATAATGTAAGTTATTTATTCTTTCTCTGCGGACCGGTACCAAATGGCCCACGGACCAGTACCGGTCGCAGCCCGGGGGTTGAGGACCACTGTTTTATAAGACCTGCAGCGCGGTAGGTTTGTTTGGACCAGCTTCACCTCAGACACGTGAGCAGTGTGTTGTACCACAATGTTAAGATGGCTTCAATGTCAATAGACAAGAGGAAGTTTCTAGCTCCATTATAATCTCATGGGACCACTGTTGTATATGTCCTGATAAAAATATCATTATGTAGCATAACTGTATTCCTTTTTTCCTTTGCCTCAGAGAGATTGTTTTCATTTAACCAGCAGCTGATTAAATGAATTTGTCCCCCCCTATAACTGTTAGAATATGAATGGGGTTTTTTTGAGAAGCCTACTTATTATCACAGATCATGGCTCAGGATGAGGACTCCCTGGCACAGGAGGCTGGGTGGTCCAGTGAAAAGCTCCCAGATCAAGAAGAGGAAGGGCTCTGGACATCAGAAAGTACCTCTCCAGTCTGAACAAGGTGTTGGGCTCGCCACCCGTCTAACACTGTGAACTAAAGCTGCTGCTTCAGTGGTATCTGGAGGAGGAGGTGATAACTGGGTAGCCACACCTATAGGCCTTCACCTGGTGGCATCCACAATCTGGTCTTCGGCTCCCAGGACAAAGTCTCCCTGTCTTGCTCACTATACCAAGGAGATGGCAGCTCATTAATTCACAGGGAGGTCTCTGTAGCCATCACACACCCCAGACTGCTCCTGGCAGCTTGTTCCATGCCTTCCCTCACAGGAGAGCCAGAAAGCTTCATTCTGATCAGCCCAGATGGGTCAGACCTCACAGGTAGGGGAGAGAGGGGGACAGAATCAAGCTGCAGAGGAGAGCAGACATGTCAGGACCCCTGACTTGGAGAGAGCTAGATGATACTCGTGATTCTCCGAGCTCACACCTCAGAACTCCTTTTCCATGGTCTTTCTTCAGGCCCAGAAGGGCCAGTGGACTCGGCTTGAGATCGTTCTCAGTTGCAGAGTTCAGTATCAAGACAGCTTAGCACTTAAGGGCGCAAACTTTGGACTCGGGCTCAGTCCAAGTTACCTTGGGCTTCACTTCTCTGGCCTTCACTTCTGGGGCTTCAAATGGATATGATAAAAACCTACCTGAGTGTCTACTGCAAGAACTAAATGAAATCGTTTCATGAAAAACCTAGCACAGAGCCCGGACAGGAAGGTCTTACACAGAACAGTAACTCACACTGCTGTTACTAACATCATTATTATATTACATTATCATCATATCCTGCTCAGGTTCCTGGGCCTTGACAGTATTTTGAGTGTTCTTAATACAGCTCTTCATGCACAAATGTATAGTCAGTCTAGTTATGTAATTTTTACCATTGGCTGATCTCATCCATGTCTTTTTTTTCCCCCCAATATTTCAGAAAATTTTAGGGATACTTTGAAATGAGGTGAGGGCAAATATCTGTGATAAATCAAATATGGTCACCCATAATCTTTGCAGACTTTTTCATTTTCCTCTCAGCAGATACTCCTATTTAGGGGGATCTACGGCTGCCTCCCCCGCCATAACCGAATGGTATGAGGATCCAATGATATACTGCTATCACTGGGTATCACTGAAAGTGGTTTAGAAACTGTTGAGTGTTGCACACGTTTAAAAATGTAAGGCCAAGATCTCAGGTCCCGCAGCCTCCACCCACCGAGCACGGACCAGAATGCACCTGTGGTGCGGACGCTGAGCCTACCGGCACTTCATCTTCTTCCTCCACCTCCCGCCCAGGACGAGGAGCCGGACCGCCCCGCGGGGGCCCAGGTGAAGCGCCACGCCTCCTCCTGCAGCGAGAAGTCACACAGAGTGGATCCGCAGGTCAAAGTCAAACGCCATGCCTCCAGTGAGTTCTGTGTGGGAGGAAAGGAGGGAGGGAAACAGACCATGAGTGGAGGAGTGGAGAGTCTCAAATCATACTCCTCCAGCGATCAGGCCAGTACATGAATGAGTGAAGCGAGGTGTCAGAAATACTCTGCCGTAAGGAAAAGACCGTGGCCAGCAGAGACTAAGGCAGCTAGCACGTGGCCCTGGAGGAGAAACATCAGGAAGGGGTGGAGGCTGTAGGAAAGAGTGCTCAGCAGTGCCATTTATCCAAGAGAGACCCAAAATCTAGACTTGCTATGAAATCTGCTTATCTTTTAACATTAGCAACGAATGTTTATAAATGTTAACATCAAATAAAGCCAAATAGACATACGTACACACATATTTTCATACTTATAAGGTTCATCCTCAACTGTGTCTATTACAGAGGCTAACAATTTATAATTTCTGATCTGGGGTAATAAGTGGAGAACTGAACTCCTCCAAATACCCCTGAGGCAGCCGCCACTAAAGGTATGGCTCACCTCCCGTGTCCCACCCTGAGCTCTGCCTGGCACCCCATCGGGGCTCAGGTAGTTGCCTGGCTGCCTGCCATACTGCACAGCAGTGACTAAGTGTACCAGACAACTCTATGGTCAGTTCTGACTTCCAATGCTAATCTCTGCTCTTACGTGATTTAGCTTTATGAGCAAGCCAACTTCCTGTAGGACAACACATTCCAAGAGTCTTTCATTTGGTTGCTTTATATTTCTTCCTCCTGCTTTTTGAAGTCAAATTCTATTCTTTGCTTTTTGAAGATTTCTTTTTAAAAATACCGTTCTTTATTATAGCGCCACTTCTATTAGCATGGATAATCTTTTCTAGGGGTGGGAGACCTGTATTCCATTTCTGGATCTGAGTGTTCCAGGGGGTTATTGTGTAACATTCCTGACATGCTACTTACTCTCAAGGGCACTGGAAATATAGGGCCTTATGGAATGCCCATTTTAAAATGGAAGACTAAACTGAAAAAAGCCTGTAAGATTTAAAGAAATCGCAAAGTACATTTTTAAACAACCTAACAACAAAAGACTCCCTCAAATCTAATCTTATTCTGAGCCCAGTTATGTGAGACTCAAAAGCGCAGCTGCTCTGGTTGCACTGGGAGGCCCACTGGGCCTACCCTTTGCCCCACACGGTAGCCTGTTGGCCGTCCTGAGAAATCACAGGGCTCCTTGCAGGACAGCTGTAAACCACAGATCTGGTCCAACCACGTTTTTCAGATGAAGAAACTGAAGAACATAAAAGAGAAGGGTTTTGCCCAAGATCATGCAGTAATTACTATTGCTACATAACAAATTACCCAAAATTTAATGGCTCAACAAATTAGCCTGTATTATGTCTCAGTTTCTGTGGGTCAGCCATCCTGGAGCAGCTCAGTTAGGTAGTTCTGGCTTGGGGTCTCTACTGAGGTAGCCATCAAGATATGAGCCAGTCATCTGATGTCATCTGGAGGCTTGGCAGTAGAGGGCCTGCTCCCAAGGGGGCTCCCTCGCATGCCTGACAAGTATGTGCTGGTTGTTGGAAGGAGACCTCAGTTCCTTGCCTCGGGGACCACTCTATTAAGCTGCTTGTCCTCACAACGAGACAGCTAGCTTCCCCCAGAGCTAGTGACCCAGGAGGAAGTCACACAGAAGAAGCTGCAATGTTTCTATAATCTAGCTGTGGAAGTCAGTCACACTCTGTCATTTCTGCCATATCCGAACGGTTACACAGGTCAGCCCTGTCTAGTGTGGGAGGAGGTGCAAACAGACATGAATAGCAGAAAGAAAAAATCCCGGGGGCCCAGTGCACGGTTGAGAAACATGGAAGTGTGAGAAGCTCCACACCCCACTCCCCGGCAGAACTAGCAGCACTGGCGCACATTACTAACACAAACATGTCCAGGGCATACAGCAAAGAAAGGCTTATTCTAGGACACGCACTAAATTTCAGCAAGACAGTGAGAGTGGCCCCATGAGAACAAGAACGAATCAGCCAGTCAGAGAGAACCAGGGAAAGAGTGCTAAGAAGAGCCGTCCAGGGGGCATGCCCACTCAAATCTCCTTTTCCACTGAATTTTCTTTCTCCTGAAATCCAAGGCTCCCCACGACACTTGCAACCAGGGGAGCCGTGGGCAGCGGCAGCTCATCAGGGCGAAGCCCCTGAACCTCCTCCGAGGCCCCTTGTCTCTGACTTCCCAGGGAGCCAGACCAGCCCCACCCAGGCTCTCCCGTTGCTGCTTCTATCCTAGGCCCTTGTCTCACCGTCCCACCTTTAATAAATATACTCTCAAAATTTAAAAAAAAAAATTATTTAATTAAAAAAAAAAAAAAAAAAAGCCCTCCTAGGGTCAAAACAAGACTGACCTCAAAAGACTGCTCTCAAAAACTACCCTGCAAAGGGGCATAATTTAATTAGATCCGACCATGGAGTAATTGATACCCCAGGGAATTGTCAACAACAACAGAGCAATCTACTGACAGTTAGAGGGGCCTAGCAGCTCATTTGCTACCAACAGGCAGATAGCGCAACAGAGAGATCAGGAAGAGAACAGAGCTCTGTCAAGTCCCCTTCCTTACGGGGTGACTGTACACATGACCAAGGATGCACGCTCTGAGCGGCAACCTCAGAGGCTTCGCACTACAGGGGACGCGGACTTCACCGAACAAGCCAGCTATGTCACTGAACAAACAACCGTAATTTTCAAACAAAACATATGAAACATACAAAGAAACATGAAAGTGTGACCTATGGGGGGGGGGGGGCGGGGGGAGACAAAGGAAAATGAACAGAGCCTCAGAGAAATGTCGGGCACTGTTAGTGCACTAACATGTGCATAAAGGAAGTACCAGAAAGAAAGGAGACAGGAAGTGCAAAAAAAAAGTGTTAGAAGAAATAATGGCTGCGTACTTGTCAAATGTGTTGACAAACATTACTTACATACCAGGATATCAGTGAAGCTCAAGTAGAACAGAAACAAAGAGATCCACAAAAGACACATTATGGTCAAAATGCTAAAGCCAAGGTCAAGGAAGAAACGTTGAAAGCAGCAGAGAAAATCCGTCTGTCTCTTACAACAGTGGTCCCCAACCCCCAGGCCGCGGATCGGTACCGGTCCATGGGCCATTTGGTACCGGTCCGCAGAGAAAGAATAAATAACTTACATTATTTCCGTTTTATTTATAATTAAGTCTGAATGATGTTTTATTTTTTAAAAATGACCAGATTCCCTTTGTTACATCCGTCTAAGACTCACTCTTGACGCTTGTCTCGGTCACGTGATACATTTATCCATTCCACCCTAAAGGCCGGTCCGTGAAAATATTTTCTGACATTAAACCGGTCCGTGGCCCAAAAAAGGTTGGGGACCACTGACTTACAAGGCTCCCCAGTAAGATGAACAGCTGACATCAGAAATAGCAGAGGCTTCCCTCTGAAGATCACCTGGAATGTTACTCAGTTACAAAGGGATGAAGTACTGATATATGCTGCCTTAGTGCATTGGTTACATTAGTGACCTAGGCGAGGAGGTGCTAAACACTCCTGTTTTCCCCTCCACTATGGAAGCTAGGATTTTCCTGGAAGGTACTTGGACAGTTCTGAAGCAAATACTTGATCACTCATCCTGTGAGGCCCACAGAATTACAGCTCCTTACAACAATCCAGTGGCGTGCTCTCTTCCAGAGCACACAGTGCCTCTGCCCCTTCCTTCATCCCTCAAGGCATGCACATCTCTCCCCCTTTCTCTCAAGCTCCAAGGGACCTTCTAAACCAGGGGTCCCCAAACTATGGCCCGCGGGCCGCATGCAGCCCCCTGAGGCCATTTATCCGGCCCCCACCGGACTTCTGGAAGGGGCACCTCTTTCATTGGTGGTCAGTGAGAGGAGCATAGTTCCCATTGAAATACTGGTCAGTTTGTTTATTTAAATTTACTTGTTCTTTATTTTAAATATAGTATTTGTTCCCGTTTTGTTTTTTTACTTTAAAATAAAATATGTGCAGTGTGCATAGGGATTTGTTCATAGTTTTTTTTATAGTCTGGCCCTCTGAGGGACAGTGAACTGGCCCCCTGTGAAAAAAGTTTGGGGACCCTGTTCTAAACAAACTTTACCGTTTAAAAAAAATCTAGTTCGCTTCTTCACCACCATTTGAGTAGTGAAGGTATTTCGCATTAGGGTATGAGATAAGACGCTCTCTGAGGTGCTAACATATTAAGGCAAACCCGGGCAGTGGTTCCCTAAAGTGAGTCCCACTCGCTGGTTCAGTCAGTCTGTAAGGAAGGTGCACTGAAATGATAAAAATAAGCACTGTGCCTGAAGTTCTTCATGAAGCTAAATCTATTCAATGTCAATGCCTACTTTATTCTCTGCATTTGTGTCCTTCCAAACTCTGGGAATGTTAAAATATCATTTATATTTATAAAATTTTGGGAATAATTGACAGTAGTTGGTTTTTAAGGGTCTTATCTAATATGTTGAACCCTGTTTGTTGGTCTACCCTTTTTTTTTTTTTACTTTACCAGTCTCTAAAATTCAAAAGTCTGGGAGCCAACTCCCCTGATACGCCATTGTACATCTGGGAAGTTGTAGGAACACGTACCTTGTTCTCTGCCCTCTGTGCTTTAGTTATGATCAGGCTTGAGCTGCAAGGCAATTGTGGCAGACGCTGATTTTTGCATAGGTCACTGAGTAACTGCTGCAATCTCTACAAGAACTGGAGAGACAAGACCCACACAATTATCAGAAAATCCTGTGGATCACTCCACACCCCACCCACTTACAAAAGACTGTGTGTCTGTCTTTAGCAACAAATCGCAACAAACCAAACTTCCCCTTAGAGCAGGGGTCCCCAAACTACAGCCCGCGGGCCGCATGCGGCCCCCTGAGGCCATTTATCCAGCCCCCACCGCACTTCCGGAAGGGGCACCTCTTTCATTGGTGGTCAGTGAGAGGAGCACATTGACCATCCCATTATCCAAAAGCAGGCCCATAGTTCCCACTGAAATACTGGTCAGTTTGTTGATTTAAATTTACTTGTTCTTTATTTTAAATATTGTATTTGTTCCCGTTTTGTTTTTTTACTTTAAAATAAGATATGTGCAGTGTGCATAGGGATTTGTTCATAGTTTTTTTTATAGTCCGGCCCTCCAACGGTCTGAGGGACAGTGAACTGGCCCCCTGTGTAAAAAGTTTGGGGACCCCTGCCTTAGAGACTGGACTATGGCCTTGCCCCAGCCAGAGCCGTATGGCGTGGCATGGACCCCGGAGTTAGGAGGACATAGGTTCAAACCTAAGTTCTGTCATCATTAGCAGTAAGAGCTAACCCCTCCGTGCCTGTTTCCTCAACAACAAAATAGGCTGGTAATAGTGAGTTTTTAATTTTTTTTTTTTTTTTTTTTTTTGTATTTTTCTGAAGCTGGAAACAGGGAGAGACAGTCAGACAGACTCCCGCATGCGCCCGACCGGGATCCACCGGCACGCCCACCAGGGGGCGACCGCTCTGCCCACCAGGGGGCGATGCTCTGCCCATCCTGGGCGTCGCCATGTTGCGACCAGAGCCACTCTAGCGCCTGAGGCAGTGGCCACAGAGCCATCCCCAGCGCCCGGGCCATCCTTGCTCCAATGGAGCCTTGGCTGCGTGAGGGGAAGAGAGAGACAGAGAGGAAGGCGCGGCGGAGGGGTGGAGAAGCAAATGGGCGCTTCTCCTGTGTGCCCTGGCCGGGAATCGAACCCGGGTCCTCCGCACGCTAGGCCAACGCTCTACCGCTGAGCCAACCGGCCAGGGCCAATAGTGAGTTTTTATAAAAATTAAGTGGAAATGCATATAAATGGCCAAGGATACAATAAATACTTGACAAAATTTTGCTATAATTATTTGTTGTTTTTGTTCATCATCATGGTGTAGAGCCCACAATAGACTGCTAGAGCTCTCTCTAACCCCCCCCCCAATCATTCTTCCCAGTAACTAAATGGGCAATGCTTGACTTAGCTCAAGGTCACAATTCTCTACAGATCTGAGTTATATCTATCTACCTCCTTGTCTTATGTATACCTGAGAGTTGAGTATAAAACATTCCCTTTAAAACTAAAGTGTGTTATACATCACAAAATTTGCTTTACATTATTATTATTATCTAACCTTTACTGAGCACTTACTATTTGCCAGGTACTACACTAAGTACTTTTCATGAATTATCTCATTTAAAACCTACCACAATGCTAAGAGGCAATTTGATCAATATCCACATTTATAAATAAGGAAACCAATGGGGGAAGACACAAAACGCCACCATTCACTTTGGCCTGATGTCACACAGCCAGTAAATGGCAAAAGGGGACCCAAACCTTGGTCTGTCTGGTTCCAAAGCCCTTCCTCCTCATCGCTGCGCTCTACCACCTCCCCTTTGCTCCTTGTTTCCTTAGAAGAGCCATGCTAAATATAACTAGGGGTATAGACCTAACTATTCCCATTTTGTAGATGGAGAAGTTGAGGCGGAGATTAAAGCTCATACCACCCAAGTCCCCTGATCAGAGGTCAGAACTGAGGACCTTTTCCTGCTTCCCATCTCTGCAGGCGCCAATCAATACAAGTACGGTAAGAACCGAGCTGAGGAGGATGCCCGGAGGTACCTGGTGGAGAAAGAGAAGCTGGAGAAGGAGAAGGAGACGATCCGGACAGAGCTGATGGCACTGCGGCAGCAAAAGAGGGAGCTGAGGGAAGCCATTCGGAACAGCCCAGGTACCTACGTGGGTGCGGTCCTGAGCACTCCTGGGGGGCTCATCCTTGACACTTCCCCTAGCACAGATCACCGAGTCCCTAACCCAGGACAGGTGAGCTCCTTCCCTTCCTCCTCCTCCTCCTCCTCCTCCTCCTCCTCGTCCTCCTCGTCACCACCATCACATTGTCATAGTCGTCATCGTCGTCCCTCCTGACTAACAGAAGTACATCTATTTAATAACTGCTTTGGGGGTAAAGGGATGAAAAAGCATCACAAAAATGTGTACACTTAATGTGGTTAAGGTGCAGTGTGATTTTAGAAATGCTAAAATATGAAAGACAGAATGTGCCTTAGAATGAAAGAAATAAAAGATCATTTTGAATCTCACATTAACTCTTCATTCACAGATAGGTGCTGAGCACCTGACTGTGTGAGGCACTGGTCCAGTGGCTGGGAATTACAGACAGTGACACTTTGCTAGGATCTTCTTCTGAAATCCAGGGCCGTGACCTCCATAGGCCCTGCTGGCTCTGGGCTCCTCTGAGTCCCATTTTCTGCTGTTTCTTTTTAATTCTCTCTATAGCTATCATTCAGCACAGTTTCAGTAGGTGTGGCTTTTCCCATTGGTCCAGGTACTGGGGATATGGACAGTGCCTGGTACATGGCAAGCACGCAATATCAGTATTTACTGAATGAACAACTGAAGGTGTGAAAGGAACCCACCATTACTAGAAAACCCGCCAGTGCAGCCCCCTCAGGGAAAACAATGGGACTAATTTTTAAACCTAGTAAGGCCCAGCATAGCTCTTGGCATGAAGAAGGTTCTAAAAAGACTTGCTAGGTTAAACTGAATAAGCAGCAAAGTCCTAGTAGGAACCCCTGGTCAATGTACAGCCCTATATTATTACTCTTGGTTATAAGAACTGAATAATCAGGAATAGCAAGATCCAGGGACTTAAGTGATTTTACCAGGAAGCATATTTCTCTTACTCTTGCTTCTGCCTTCCTCTACATTGGTGTCGTTCTTTTCTTCTCATGGTGACAAATGGCTGTGCAGCTCCAGCCCTCACCTAATCCTCCCAGCCACACCAGCAGAGAGTACATGTCTCTTCCTAATGGCCCCCACAAACACTTCAGGATTCACTCTGACCAACTTAGATCCCTAAGCCAATCATGGTGACCAGAAAATGAGATATGATTATGGGCCAGGACTAAGTTATGTGCCAACCCCTTGAACTAAGAGTGAAGTCAGCTCTATCCCAGTTATAAAGAATGAGAGGGGAGAGGTGGTTTCCCAGTGGAAATTCAGGGTTCTGTATCCAGAAGATGGGGAAGTGGGTACTGGGAGGGTAAAACCCACACTACCCAGCATGGAGCTGGAACCCCAGTCCCGAAGTCCATATCTTAACCAGGGCTGAGGACAGGAAAAGCCCTTCCAGGAGGGCAGACTAGGGCCTGAGAACCTGCCAGCCTGCTCGACGCTTCAGGCCAGGCTCAGCTCATTCTCACCCATGTCTCTGGACACAGGAGCAAAGTTAAAGGCTCTGGAGGAGTCCATGGCCACCCTGGAAGGTGAGTGCCGGGCAAAGGAGGAGCACCGGATCGACCTGGAACTGAGGCTGGTGGCCGTGAAGGAGCGCTTACAGCAGTCTCTGGCTGGGGGCCCGGCCCTGGGACTCTCCGTGAGCAGCAAGAACAAGAGTGAGGTGAGGCTACTTCATGCAGCACCAGGGGCAGCAGCCCTCTAATGCCCTCACATGCTATAAATCTTGACCATTCTTTGGGAATGAGGAGTTATGCTCATTTACAAATAACAAAACAAGCCCTAAGGGACACACCAGTGGTGGCACAGCTAGGAAAGAGACTCTTGCAGCAAGTGCTCTGGCCTGTGTCCTCACCACTGACACACTGCCATTTGACTTTGCATCCTGAATATGTAGGGTCTTGGAAGTGACCTTAAGGTTACTGATGATAATAACCACCATGTGCTGAATAAGAATAACAAACTTGTGTTGATAAATTACCACAGGCCAGTACAGCGCCTGAACCTGTACTACCTCATATAGTCTTCACAGCAGTCCTACGAGGTAGTACTATATGTATTCACCCCGTTTGGCAGACAAGGAAACTGAGGTTCAGAGATGTTGAAGGACTTGTTCGAGGTCACTCAGCTGAGTGGGAGACAGGACCCCAAACCCGAGAAGTCTGACGCCAGGGCCCTGCCTAGCCGCCTCGCTCGTGCCCTCTCCTGGGACCCCCAGTGTACCAGGCCCTGTCCTCAGGGTTTGTATCCATTATTTCTAACTTCCCCAGCAACCCTGCAAGGCACAGACCCTCACCTTGAGCGAGACTTCCTCAGGGAGGACTTGACTAAGTTTATATCAGAATTTCTCAACTGCAGCCCTACTGACATTTAGGAATTCTTTTTATAGGGACAGTAGGGTGCACTGTAGGGTGTTTAGCAGCATCCCTAGCCTCTATACACTAGACGCCAGTAGCCACGCCCCCAGTTATGACAACCAAAAGTCTCCAAATATTGCCAAACATCCTTGGGAAGGCCAGATTGCCCCCCATTTCAGAACCACTGGTCTAAATCACTAACAGTCCTGTCCCATCTTCTTCTATTCTTCCTCATAGCACTTAACCACAGTTTGTGTGTGTGCATCCATATATACATGTATACATATATTCACATACATACATATACATGCGTGTATGTATGTATTTCTATCCTTACTTGTCTAATATCTAGCTCTTCAACTAGATGGTATTTTTATTGAGAATTGGACTGGCGTGTTCTCCCTCCCAGAGCACACCCATGCCTTTCTTCTTTCCCAGTTGTGCATCTCCTAAACCCTAAGCATCCCACGAGACTTGCAGCCAGGGGAGCCGTGGGCAGCGGCAGCTTGTCCTGGGCTAACCCTGAGCCTGTCTCCAAGGCCCCCTTTCCTCTGACTTCTCAGGGAGCCAAGGCAGCCCCACCCAGACTCTTCTGTTGCTTCTATCCTAAGCCCTTTCTTGTTTCACTGTCCCCAGATCTGATAAATGTACTCTCAAAATCCAAAAAAGAATTGGACTAAATATGGTTGTTTTTTATCATTATAACTCTGGCCTTTCACATAGTCTGAAAAATAGTAGGAGTGCAATAAGTATTTGTCACATGAATACATGTCGTACTTGCTTTCAAACAAGGAAATTAAGACTCAGAGAAATGAAGTAATTTGTCTGATAAGTGTGCCCTGTCACTGAGAACTTTAATCTTATTGTTGTCCAAGGTCACAGCTGCCTGGTCAGACCACAACTTATATAACAGGGAAGTATACTTCCACCCTATACTTCCTCTCCATGGGGCATTTCTAACCTTATTTAAAAGTGAAGAGCTTAAAGGCCAGGGCCCAAACAACTTCACAGAATCACAGAGAGCTGGGGGACAAGCTGGAAGTGGTTCGTAAGTCCGAGCTGCTTCCTCCCACGGTATGCCCTGACGTTCACATTCTAGAAGACCCCTCCCCACTTTTGATCTTTCCATGGCCTTTGGACATAAAGAAAAGTCTTCTCTAAATTCCCTGGAGGCTAAGCTTTAATGTGTCCCATTTAAGGAACTACATTCAGTAAGGTACTAATCAATCATCTGGGAATTTTAAGGGGTGAGGGCAACACAGAAAACAAGAAGGAAAACAGGAGAGAGGGGAAGAGATAGGAAGGACAGTGGGGTAGGATTCCCAGCTCTCCCACTCACCAGCCATGTGACCTTGAGCTGGGACTTGACCTTCCCATTTTTTTTTATCTGTACAGTAAGTATCTACTTCATAGGCTTGAAAAGACTAAATAAGCTAACCTGCACAATGCCTGGTACACTGTGAGGGTTCGGTAATCTTAGCTATCATTAGCTTTATTCCAAGATGTTGGTCAAATAAGTTTGTAAATATGATATATAGGTTTGCTCGCTCACAGTTTGCATTGGGTGTGGCGATAGGCTGTATGCAGACAGGGTCGTTATACCCTAAGGCAGGGGTCCCCAAACTACGGCCCGCGGGCCACATAAGGCCCCCTGAGGCCATTTATCCGGCCCTTGCCACACTTCCGGAAGGGGCACCTTTTTCATTGGTGGTCAGTGAGAGGAGCACATTGACCATCTCACTAGCTAAAAGCAGGCCCATAGTTCCCATTGAAATAATGGTCAGTTTGTTGATTTAAATTTACTTGTTTTTTATTTTAAATATTGTATTTGTTCCCGTTTTGTTTTTATACTTTAAAATAAGATATGTGCAGTGTGCATAGGGATTTGTTCATAGTTTTTTTATAGTTCAGCCCTCCAACGGTCTGAGGGACAGTGACCTGGCCCCCTGTGTAAAAAGTTTGGGGACCCCTGCCCTAAGGCTTAGTTAAGACTAAGCCTTTCCCACCCTAAGTGACTCTGTATCAGAGACTTCCTTGTTTGTATATTGGACTAAAGGTTTTGATTTCTACACTATAAAATGGGGCAGACAGGGAGCTAGCTCTCCCTCGGTTCCTGAGAATAGCATTAGAGAGGAGAGCAGAGAAAGGCCACGTGGAGGGAGGAGAAGCAGCCAGGATGGCGGAGTACTGAAGGAGAAGCCAGTTTGTGCAGAGTTTGTGCAGAGAGAAGGAGATGGGGAACAGAGGTGAATAAGGCTGGTGAGGTAGAAACCTTTGATTCTAGGAAACTCAGATAAGTCAGTGGCTTTGGGAGCCCTGAATGGAAAGAGAAGTGTTTTCCCACTGTGTGTATTTCTTGCCCGCCGGGTGCAAGCTAGGATAAAAATGATGGCCCACCAGTTCTTGGTTCCGTTGTTTCATTACTGTCTTTCCGAATCAAATGCGAACCTGCCTGGGCCAGATGGCTGTGATGGTGGCCGTGGCTACTGGCTTCACACAAGACCCTCAGGTGTCTTCCTCCCTCACCCTGTTTGATGCTGGTATGTTTGCAGAGTGCCTTTGATTTGCATTCTTTGAGGGCAGGCTGGGTATAGGTAGCCAGCGCTGGATTTCACCTATGTAATTATTTCTTGTCATCAACAGGAAATTGCAAATAAACCCCAGAACAATGCTCCAGAGCAACCCCTCCCGGTCAACTGCGTTTCTGAGCTGAGGAAGAGGAGTCCATCCATCGTAACCTCCAACCAAGGAAGGGTGCTGCAAAAAGCCAAGGTACGGCTCAAGATTCGGTAGCCCCTTTCTATGGTGGCTCACCAAGAACCGAATAATAATAATAAATTAGCTAGTGAGAAAGGCAAAGAATTGCTAATGTATCAGTGCAATAAAACACACGAACTTTGTTCCAATGAGAAGACTCTCAAATCTCATTCAAAACCTATTTACCTTTTTTTAATTAAAAATTTTTTTTCCGCATCGACCTGGAAATGCTGAGGTCGCTGGTTCAAAACCCTGGGCTTGCCTGGTCAAGGCACATATGGGAGTTGATGCTTCCTGCTCCTCCCTCCTTCTCTCTCTCTGTCTCTCTCTCTCCCTCTCTCTCTCCTCTCTAAAAATGAATAAATAAATAAAAAAAATTTAAAAAAATAAATAAATAAATAAATAAATAAAAAATTTTTTTTCCGTTGATCTGAGAGAGAGGGAGGAAGGAAGGGTAGGGAGAGTGAGGAAGAAGCATCAACTCATTGTTCTACTTAGTTCTATTTAGTTGTGCACTTAGTGATTGCTTCTCATACGTGCCCAGACCAGGGTCTGAAACCACAACCTCAGCGCTTCGGGACAATGCTCTATCCACTGAACAGCCCAGCCAGAGCGTATTTAACTCCTTTTTAACACATAGTTCTAACAAGGTCGGTTTCTGAGCCCACACTGTGTTTTGAGACAGGAAAGGCCTGTTTCTTTTTTTTTTTTTTTTTTTTTTTTTCATTTTTCTGAAGCTGGAAACAGGGAGAGACAGTCAGACAGACTCCCGCATGCGCCCGACCGGGATCCACCCGGCGCGCCCACCATGGGGCGACGCTCTGCCCATCCTGGGCGTCGCCATGTTGCGACCAGAGCCACTCTAGCGCCTGAGGCAGAGGCCACAGAGCCATCCCCAGCGCCCGGGCCATCCTTGCTCCAATGGAGCCTTGGCTGCGGGAGGGGAATGAGAGACAGAGAGGAAAGCGCGGCGGAGGGGTGGAGAAGCAAATGGGCGCTTCTCCTGTGTGCCCTGGCCAGGAATCGAACCCGGGTCCTCCGCACGCTAGGCCGACGCTCTACCGCTGAGCCAACCGGCCAGGGCCAGGAAAGGCCTGTTTTATAAGTAAGAAAACTGAATATCAGGAAGTAAAGGGACTCGCCCACACTATGCAGGGCACCACTGTGAGAGCTGCCTCGTAAAACCGCCTCCTCCGATTCCAAATCTGGGGCTCACTCCATGATCCTGGCCCACAGTCCTGTCGCTGAAACTCTTGGGGTCAGCTGTGTTTCAGAACCTGATGGATTTTAGAAAGGTTACATGGTACATATACTACTTATGATGAAAAGCCCCAAAAAAGTTCTCAGGGGGTACCCTGGCAGCAACATATTAATAATTCTATAGCAAGACCCAAGAATATTCATACTATGTGGAATAAATAGATTACAAATAACTTTATATCAGTTCAGGTCCATTTTTGCCACCAAATGGGTTTGTGCCAAACTGCTTGAGAAAAATTTTGCTCTCAGAGCTTTCTGGATTTCAGAATGGCAGGTAAGAAGGTATAGACCTAAAAACAGACACCTGAGCATTAAAGAAGTAACCAGCCACAAGCCAGATCACCTAGACCAGACATCAGTAGTCTTTTTCTGTGAAGGGTCAGACAGAAAATATTTGAGGCTTTGTGGACCATATTGTCTCTTTCACAGTCACATAACTGCTATTGTAGCAGGAAAGTAGCTGTAGATAATATGTGAACAAATGATGAGCATGACTGTGTCCCAACAAAACCTTATTTACGGACACTGAGATCTAAATTGCATATAATTTTCACATCATGAAAAAATAATTTCTCTTAACACTGAATAATGTGAAAACAATTCTTAGCTGACAGGTCATATAAACCTGGACCACTACATATTTTTGTACAAACATGATCCTTGTTGGATACACCAAGGTGTGGGTTCGATCTTGGGTTGGGCACATACAAGAAGCAATCAAACATAATCCTTGATCCTTGTAGGCCATTGGAAGAACTTTGGATTTTGTTCTAACATAATGGAAAGTCATCGGCAAGTTGTGAGCAAGGAATTTTGGGATATGAATTACATATTTAAAGGACCATTCTGGCTATGATGTTGAGAATGGATAAAGGGGTAAGAGAAACCAGTTAGAAATGGATGAGAAAGGTTTAGTGGAGGTGATATGAAGTTGCTGGCTTTGGAGGTAGAGCCAAAGAGAGTGCTGATGCTGATGTGGAGGGTGAGGAAAGGAAAGGAATCACGGATGACTGCTAGGTCATTGCCTTCAACTGTGGTTTAGGTGGCAAAGACTGGGAGAGGAGCAGGTTGGGATTGGAGAATCCTCCACCAAGAATTTCCTAACTACCACGTTCTACCCTGGTTCACACCATCATCTCCAGGGCTGGCTAGAAACCCCATGCATTGTTCATGAGTAAACAGCAAATCCACTGTTGACCGTAACTTCAATATCCCTCCCAGATGAAGTCCTAGACAGCCCTGGGAAGAGGAATAGAGCCCCGTGGGCTGCCTACCCTCACCCTTCCTTACCAAACTGCTTTGGTTTCCCTTCCATCAGCCTCCTACCCAGCCCAGGGCCCCTGGGGCAGCACTGGAGCCAGATGCAGTCCCTACTCCTCTCTTCATCCTGGGCCTGTTTTCTTGTCTGAGGAGGACACTTTGTGATATTTGAGCCCCCTTTAGAAATGAGACCCAGTGTGGAGAAATGACTTACCCACAGCCAAAGAAAGAGAATAGGACTAGGGCCTTTGGCTCTCTCTAATATGGCCAGTGGAGATCTTTATAGAATTAGGTGCAGTGAAATGTTTTTTATCCTACAAGTCACACTAGACTATTCAACAAACTGATTTGTCTTGTCTTTCTGTACTTCAGGAATGGGAAATGAAGAAGACCTAGGAAGAGAATGAGAATTTTATCCAAAGGAAATAGCAGCTTGGCCATCCAAAGTGGAAATGCTCTTCTCACAAGGAGATACCAGAAGACTGAAAGTAGCCCCCATTCTCCGGGGCACCCAAAAAACCAGCCTGTATTGTCTGCACGATTATAGGGGGTATCGGGAGGGAAGAAGTAGGAGAGGGAAATGAAGGACATCCCTGTGTAACTTTACAAAGGACGGAAAGTGGGGGTGGCGGGAGACAGAAATCTGCACAGTTGTAAAGGTTTTGTTAAGTGTCTGCCTTTCCTTCTGAAGAAATGAAAGCACGTGTGAATAAGCCATTCCATCCCATTCTCAGCATCCCATTCCAGTCCTCAGGGCAAAGGAAGGCAGCATCAGAGGTGCAATACAGAAAGGAGACTTGATCACCCAATCACACTTGCGCCAACTGGGTTTGTGTTGGGCTTTACCGACAGCCTCTGGGCAAGATCAACAGGCTGAAAAAATCAATGGAACTATCCCTGCCTGCATGAAAGCGAACCAAAACTATGGAGAACATGCAAATTCTATAATCAGTTCTCATAGGCTTTGGGCAGATGCAACCACACACCCAAGATTTGAGTTGTTTTCAAATCAGAGATCTGAGTAAGCAACAGGCAAGGAGAGGTTACAGTGGCTGACACATTTTAAGCTCGGAGTGACACTCAGTGACAGGAGCATGGATTTCTCATGGCCACAAGACGTTGCAAACTTTGTAGGGTGGGGTCATTTGCTGTCAACTAAGTGCTTTACCTATATTATATGACACTCAGGCCCCAGGAGTTATTGTTGGAAATGTAGGGGACACTCTTTACATATTCACATTTACCTTGCACTCAGAGGCTCACCTGTCTGCTACCAGGTAAAACTATCAGTGACAGAAATAAAAAGGAAAGAAACAAAACTTATCAGGGAGAACCAAGAGGACAGTGACTCATTTCTGCCACATGAGTGCCTTTTACAAATACTTGGTTCTTGTATAGAGGAACAAGGACCTCAAGTCCTGAGCAGTCTCTTTATTAGGCCACTCTCTGCTTTCTCAACAGTGTAGGCACTTTACAAGTCTGCCACACTTCCCTTTCATGAAGAGAAAACCATTTAGCTGAATGAGCTCAGAGACTAGCTCAAGGGGAGAGAAGGGAAATCCTGTAATAACCTCTGAATACTTTGCTAGAGGCTTCACATATTTTACCCTGCCTCAGGCTTTACATACCTAAGCCACATCCAAACTTTTCCACTCTCTGAGGTAGCTGGAGACCACAGCAAGAAAAATACGTGATCCAAAGCACCCCGCTGGTCAGTGGCACAACATAAGGCTTAGGGCTCATGCAGCCTGGATCCAGACAGGGCTGGGTTTGAGCCCTGCCTCTGCCACTTAACAGCTGTGACTTTGGGAAAGTCACTTGACCTCTTTCATTCTTGTTTTCCTTACCTATCAAAACCAGGTTAACAATTGTACTTTCCTCCCAAGACTGTTGGGGGGATTCAGTAAGATAAGAATATATGGGAAGCATCTTGCACAGTGTCTGAGAAATAGTAAATGCCCAGTCACAGTGGTTCTTATTGTTAACTAGATAAGAAATGTCTGACTCAAATCCTGTGTCCTTTCTACTGAAGAAGTAATTACTTAAACATGGTAATTACAACCATCAAAAGCTGTAAGGCAACCAATCTGTAACTGAGTTTTCATCCAGATGCCACTTGAGTATCTTCAATGACAAAGGCACGTACATAATATGGATTGTCAGTTTGCTTTTTAAAATATGGATCTGGAATGTCACCTGACAACTAACTCAATTGTGTCACCGTTTCCCATGCACTTATTTTAAGGCTAAGTGTCCTTTTCCACCAATCGGTAAGAGGTGGGACCCTAGGAAATTAATAACTAGCATTTATCAAACACTCACCATGCATCAGGCACTCCGTTTGCCAAAGCTGGCTTCACAAGCATGCAATCTGTGCAGTCACACTTAGAAGGCCTCTGGGCTTGGCTCACTGCTCTGCTGTTGCCCCCTTAATAAGTTTAGAACAAAGGGTTCCACATATTCCTTTTGCCCTTGAAATTATATAGGCAGTCCTGGTGCTAATCACTTTTCTAGGTATTATCCATTTAGTCTTCACTAAAATCCTGTGAAATAGGAGTTTTCACAGTTCAGGAAAGAGAAACCCTGAGAGGTTAGGTAACCGGCCAAAGCCCACACAGGAAGTAGTGGAGCCAGCACATGAATGCAAAGTCTGACTGTAGAGGCCTTTCTCTTAGTTCCAAGGCTCTATTTCATCCTTTTCTCCCTCTCCCCTTGTACTGCAGCACTCAGAAGCACATTAATATTTAATAAATAGATGAATGAATGGGTACATATATGCAGCAGCACATTTGGTGTAAGATGGGAAGCTCAGAGAAGTGTAAAGAAAATGGCTAAAGCACAGATGTCAGGTCTTGTTAAATGCTTTGTTCGGTTGATTTTTTCAAAGTATGGGCTCATGGATCTGATGTGGACTTGAAGATCCACCCTTTCCAACACTACCAGGTGTTTGCACTATCAGATTTCTAGTGTCACTGATCCTCAGTGGGGGACCTTAAGCAGGTTCACCAACCTCTCTGAGCCTCAATTTTCTTATATGGAAAAGAGGATCATAATCCCTCCTTAAGTCAGGTTGCTTTGCTCCTAAGGCCAAAAGGCAACATAAGGTGTTGGTTTCAGCACATCTGAGCTGGACTTTGGATAGAATATAAACATGCATGTTCTTTTTTTTTTTTTTTTTTTTTATTCATTTTAGGGGGGGAGAGAGAAGAGAGAGAGAGAGAGAAGGGGGAGGAGCAGGAAGCATCAACTCCCATATGTGCCTTGACCAGGCAAGCCAGGGTTTTGAACCGGCAACCTCAGTGTTTCCAGGTTGACGCTTTATCCACTGCGCCACCACAGGTCAGGCAACATGCATGTTCTTAATGAATCTCACAGAAAAGCAGAGAGAAAATCTGGCCCAAATAGCTATAAGCAAGTCATGTATGGCAATACACACAGAGTGATGAAGGCACACTTTCCAGCCTTTAAAAAATGTTTTTGTTTTTTACCTTAAGGACTATTTGGTAACTACTCTACAGCTCCAAATGCCCTCAATCCCAATCACTAGCCCATCCTCACATCCTGTCAGCCTTCCATACTAAATCTCTCTAAATTACATCCACTTCTTATCTCCACTCATTCCTTCCAACTTCATTAATTCACTCAACAAATACTTACTGAGCACCACTGCACTAATCAGATCTCAGAAATCATAGCTGTGAACAAGACAGACACCCTCCATGAAGCTCACACTTTAGTTGGGATAACAAGCAAAAAGAAAACAAAGCAAAAAAAAAAGAATACAAATGTGGAACAAAACTGAGCTGGACACAGCTAAAATAGTAGCTACTTTAGATAAGGTGGTTCTAAAGGTCTCTGTTGAGGTGACCCCAGGACCCTTGCATGGACTACAGCTTGTCTCCCTCGCTATTTCCTCACATCCTGCAATCTCCTCCCTACAGCAAAGTGACTCCTTAAAACACGTAAAGGCTTTGTAACATGTTCCCATTGCAATCAGAAGACACAAGTTCATTCAAAAAAATTTTTTTAACTATATCAGGGCACTGAACAACAACAAAAATCGCTATACTAATGGCACTTATTTTAATGAGAGGAAATGAGAAAACTGGAGGGAAAAAAAAAAAACAGGGAACAGTGATGAAGGAGGGGTATCACGGCTATTTCTTAAATCCCCCAGGCGACTTGGCCATAGGTAACCATATGTCTTACGTTGTCCCTCCCCTTACTCCAGTATTTCTGTCCCTTACCCGCAATACTCTCCATTTTTACTGGGTCTTTGCAGAAGCTGCTTACTTCTACTTGAACTACTTTCCCGCTCTTTCATCTACTCCTTCAACTTTCAGTTCAAATATTACTTCCTTTAGGAAAACTCCACACTCGGCCATATTGTATTCTAGGCTTCCGCAGCACTGTGCCCCTCACCTTTACACTTCGGTCCTATTTTGACTTTACATCGCGTTTGCATTTGTTTGTTGTTTACAATTTCACATAAGCTCCAAGACAGCACAGCTGGAATCCCCTTTGTTTGCCGCGGATTCCAGCACTAGTAAGGAGCCTACATCTTTGCGACAGAGACACTATACACGCGGAACGAACAGGAGGCCGGAGGTGTTACGCCCGGGCTCTGTAACAGCACGGCTCACCGGAAGTGAACGTTCGCGTCTGGCGCCCCTGAGAGGGAATCGCCCGCAAAGGCTGCCGGGAAGCGTGGTTTTTTGAGTGAATTTATCTCGTCACTTGGAGCTAATGCGCTTGCGCTGCCTCCGTCGGCCTAGGTCAGGAACATGGCAGCACGGTGCTTGTGGGCGGTCCGGCGGCGGTTGCAGCACTTTCTGGCCTCGAGTGCCGCGTCGGATGGCAGGTGAGCAAGCGAGGCGAGCCCTGGGTCCGGGACGTGAAGACAACGCGGGACGAGCGAGCCGGAGGGGTAGTTGTGGGCGAGAGGACCCATCAAGCGGCTCGGCCGATCCCATCAGGCGCTCACCGCCCCATATTGCAGAGGGGAAACTGAGGCCCACAACCGTGCTTCCTTGCCAGACGGATAAGGTGGGAAGATCCGAGGTCACGTCCTCGGAGGTGGGAAATGGCTTCAGCCCCGAGCGTAGATTGAATTGGGCAGGTACCTCTCCCGGCCCCTCTTCGCAGCTGTGGTGCCTGCAGGTAAAGTGGGATGCTCTCCCCTGACTCCTGTGTGACGTTAGGCCGGTCCCTTCGCCGTTCTCCGGGGATCACTTGACCTGTCGGGAAAAGGAGGGCGTTGGATTCGGTGTCGCCCCAAACGGCCTTTCACCTACCTGTCTTCGGGAGTCTGGGAAGGTCCAGTTGCAGTTTTTAGCTGTGGGCTGCGGCAGTTTTGATGGATCATTTTTGCCGATAGCAGAACCATGCGTAATTCTTTTTATTAGCCCCGGTTTAATTGAGAAAACTGAGGTTTGGAAAAGTTGAGTCAACTTCTCGGGATAATATTCGGGAAATGGTGGAACCCAGACTAGAATCCAGTCAGGGCCCCAGAATCGTTGCTTGTAATTAGTAAGCAGTGTAAATAAATTATGCTCAGGGACAATTCCTGGTTGACGACTTCTTCCTGGGAAGGAATTAAAAGGCTGAGTAGGGGGGTGGATAGGTTGGATGGACTCTGAAATGTAGATTAATCCACGGAGACTATTGGCAATTACCGTATGCTTAACTATTTGTCACCTTTTTATCTTAATACCCCTGACCTAGCACCCCGCCCTAACCCCTGGGTGAGAGGTTGAAATCTGGTTTGGGGCCTTTTATTTTTTTTAGTCACGATCACATTTTTTAAGTCTTTGTGGCAGTTTGTGATGTAGGGTAGTGACGAGAAGAAAAATGGCTCCTTCTGATGAAATTTAACCCACCCCCCTCCCCACCCCCAGTTCTGAAGCAGCTGGAATTGAAGGGATAGGCCACAGCCCCCCTCTTTTTCAGACTTGAATTCTAGGCCTAACTTTGGTGTGATAAAGTCCCTTTACTGGGCTTTATTTTCCCCAGCTATAAAATGAAGGATCGAAGCAGAACTGTATGGCTTTGTGTTTTGAATTTCCTCCATTGATAAATGCCCTGCTGGTTCTGAGTATCAGAACTTGTTTTTTTTTCTTGCTAATTTCTGTGTCTCCATTAATGGCTATTTCTACAGCCTAGTGCTCAGTATCCTGGCTTCATCGAACATGTGATCCTGAACGTCTTAAACCTCTCTGAGCCTCATTTTTCTCATCTGGAATGTAGGGATGATAATAGTCCTTATCTGCACATTGTTATGAAATGAAAAGATGATTTAAGTAAAATCCTGAATATAGGTTTGGTACTTAGTAAGTACTTTGTAATTGTTCATATTGTTACTGTGACTGAAAACACTTTCTCTCGAGTTCAATCTAGAAGCTTCCCGGCCTGTGACCTCTGTTGTAACTTTGGTGTTTATGATGGCATTTCCTCATCGTGTGCTGCCTCCCTCCCACTTCAGGGGCTGTCTGCACCCTTTCAGCACTGCCACCCAGAGAACTGCTGGTGAGGACTGCAGTTCTGAGGAGCCTCCTGATGAGCTTGGGCCTTCTCTTGCAGAAAGGGCCTTAAAGCTAAAAGCTGTTAAGCTAGAGAAGGAAGTCCAGGATTTAACCGTGAGTAGATTTTATATTATCTGTGCTTCACATTCTCTTTCTGCTTTAAATATCCAAGTAAAGGTTTTTTTTATTATTATTATTGAGAGGAGGGGAGGCAGAGACAGACTCTCACTAGCACCCCAACCAGGATTCATCTGGCAAGCCCCCTACCCTGCCTTGTGATGTCTTCCCCATCTGGGGTGTTGCTCCATTGCTTAGCAACCAAGCTATTCTTAGTATGTGAGAGGGCCTAGCACCTAGGGCCAACTTGCTCAAATCCATCCATAGCTGCAGGAGGGGAGGGGGCGGGGAGAGAGAAGCAGGAGGGGAGGGGTGGAGAAGCAGATGGTGTGCCCTGACATACACATGCCGGGCCATTGCTCTGCCACTGAGCCAACTAGCCAGGGCCAAGTAAAGGTTTTTATATCACTGACTAAGGATACTCATCTTTTTCAATTCTTGGATGTGTTACAGTACTTAGATTTTTGGTAGCTTCAAAGGAGGTACAGTGCCTGGCATGTAGTTGACGATAAATATTTGTTGAATGAATGAGTCCGTTTATCATTATACTCTGATGATCAGACTACTTTTGGCATACTGTACCAAGTACTGAGTTGACAAACGCACTTTGAGGAAGGTAGATATTAGAGTAGTTACAAAGCAAGACCAGCCTGAATGGTGAGGAGGTTGGAAAGCATGTTTTATGAGAACACTTAAAGGAACCAGGGATTATAAGAATGAAAGAGAAAAAAGACTAAAGAGACTAAAATAACAGCCTTCGAACAGATGACACATTTTTTAAACGTACTCTTGGTTGTCTTAGGGTTGAATCAGTGAACAAAAGTTGGATGGTTGCAGCGTTGGCTGAATGTGAAAAAAAGCTTTTTCTCAAGATGAGCTTGAAAACTGTTTAGTGTTTGACAGCAGGCTAAACGACAGCCTTTCAGGGTGTCTATAACGAGTAGGTTCTTGCTTCGGGCATTTGGAGTAACTGATCTAATATTTCTACAACTTTTTTTTTATTAAAACCCTGTCACAGTAAAATTTATAATATAAGCAAAAACATTCTTTTCTCCCAAAAAGCATTTGTTTTCTCATCATATTGACTTTGCTTTTGATGATCAGGTGAGATACCAGAGAGCCGTAGCTGATGGCGAAAACATAAGAAGGCGAACCCAGAGATGTGTAGAAGACGCCAAGATATTTGGTGAGAGATTTACTCACAATAAAAAATACTTTTTACTCTAAGGCCTCTTACTAACAGTTCTGCAAACTGAACACAGTGAAAACGCATCTGAGTTCTTAACTGACCCCTACCCTACCCTTCATTACGCCCCTAGGCTTTCTGTGCTGCTTATGAATGTTGTCAAGTGAACCATTTACTAAAATAATGCTTGTCTTTAGCTAACCAAACCTTTCTTTTCTTTTTCAAGCATGTCCATTTAACACACTAGTTCTCATAGCAAACAACTGTGTTTAACTCATTAACAAAGCAAGCGAATCATTAAGATGTTCTGATAAAAACCAGACACACTGGCAATCGGGACTGCTGAAATTTCCTTTCTAGTAGCAAAATTGGTCTGTATCTATAGTGCAATAATCAGGTTTTTTCTCTATCAGACAATTTTTATGATTATGGATAAGAATTATTTGCATTATTCTCAGTATTCAGCTTGCTAAGTTATAAAATAGCTCAGAGGCAAAAGCCTGGACTACATGGAAGCAGTTGACCCACATTAATTTTTTATTAATGGCACTGAATAATCTTTTTTGTCCATTCACCATCTTTCAGAAATTTTTCTCTACATGCACCATATGTTGTTGCAAATGTGATCATGAAAGTGTTAGTTGAGTAACAGGGCTTCAAGGGTAAAGGGCAAATCTGTGATTACTTGCTGTATCACAATTTAATGTGTAACGTTATACTTTCACTACACATAGAAGGAAAGTGCTTGAGGGGCCCTTGGATTCTATCTAGTCCAGTCTTCTTTTACAGGTAAGATGACAAAAGTGACTATGTGATAGCTGTAGACATGAGTTTGTTGTCTCCTGACCCTTGACCTCTTCCTCTGTGCCCTGTGTCACACTGCTTCCTTTCCCCGGGATTGTGTCTCTGCGTATACAGGTTCCCTTCACTCCTGTCCTGCCCAGCCCCACGACTTTGGCATCGCCTTCTGCTTTTCTTTCAGTGCTGTAGACACCATGTTCCAGGGTTTCAGTTATCAGTTAAGTACTGGCCCCTGATATTCCTGATATTTCATGCAAATTTTAGTCTATTTCCAACTCTCAGGGCCTGACAGACTTCAGCTTACAATCCACTGCTTAGTCCATAAATAAAGCTCTGAATTTCATCAGTAAAAATTCATAGAAACTTACTTTCTTTTTTGTCGTATAACCACCTACATAAAATCCTTGATTTTGCCTCTTGTCCCACAAAGCATAAAATAATTACTCTATGGCCCTTAACAGGAAAATTGGGCTGACCTTTGAGCTATAGGGAATTTCTGTAGCAAATAAACCAATTTTGAGACTTCTGGCTGCTGGAGGGGAGCAGGGTGAGTCGGCTTACCGGAAGTCAAGCTTTGAGTGAGGAGCCGGCTCATACCAGTTTCCTCAAGAATTAACAAGGTTCCCACAAACAAGTACATATTAACTAAACTCAAAAGAATTTAATAGGTAATTTAATGTGTTTTCAGAGCAAGGCGTGTCTAGTGAAACATGCTAGATAAATCATTTCCTTAGGTCATTTCTGCCTTGTGACCAGGAGTACTTAGAAAATTGAGATTGCTCAGTGAGCGTGGAAGTAGAATGCTTTTAATTTATTCTTCTGAAGCTGGAAACGGGGAGAGACAGTCAGACAGACTCCCGCATGCGCCCGACCGGGATCCACCCGGCACGCCCACCAGGGGGCGATGCTCTGCCCCTCCGGGGCGTCGCTCTGTTGCGACCAGAGCCACTCTAGCGCCTGGGGCAGAGACCAAGGAGCCATCCCCAGCGCCCGGGCCATCTTTGCTCCAATGGAGCCTTGGCTGCCGGAGGGGAAGAGAGAGACAGAGAGGAAAGAGAGGGGGAGGGGTGGAGAAGCAGATGGGCGCTTCTCCTGTGTGCCCTGGCTGGGAATCGAACCCGGGACTTCTGCATGCCAGGCCGACGCTCTACCACTGAGCCAACCGGCCAGGGCCTAGAATGCTTTTAAAGGACATGCATGAGGTCTGTTCTCCATCCAGGGACGGTATTGTCTTAGTAACCCACATTCTTTTACAGTTCACAAAGGATCCTCTTTCTCCCCCCAGAAATTATAACAGAGCAACTGCTTTTGAAGTAACACAAAGCCTGAACCCCTCACTATATGGACAAGAGAACCTAGGCTTCTTTTTACCCAAATTTGTACAACTTGACTGACTAGAAGCCAGGGCTCTTTGTACCGTGGCAGCACACAAGTCAGCCCGGAGCTTGTAGCTTTCTAAATTTTATTCACGTCTCTCTGTTTTTGAATAACCAGTGGATGCCTGTTGTTCCTGACTGATCTTTGTTAGACATTGTCTTCTCTTGGGTGAAATACTAATTTTATAGGCATACTTTTCAAGGCTTTGGCCAAGGTCTTCTACTTTCACAGCTGATCTCATTAAGAACCATTAACTTTTTCTGGCCACTGTCCCTAATGGGGGTCAGGGAGGCATCTTCCACGCCTTCGATCATACCAAGTCCGGGCCCCTGGAGATGCCTCCTAGTTTCACTTTTTGCTCTCCATTGCCTCCTCTCCTTCAGACCATATAACAAGATTACTTCAACTGGCTCCCCTAGTTCTTCTGAAAGCTTCCCTTCCTGCCCATCTATCATGCCACCAGCATCCCCAAATCCATTATGTATGTTATTATTAGAGTAGTTTGAATCCCCTTCCATTTGTTTGGCTTAAGTAGCAATAACAGATCTCGTATAACCCTAGAGTTAAACAGTAGGATTCCTACCTCTGTCGGACCTTCTATTCACCTCTGAGTACAGTTAAGGGGGCTTCCTGTTTTGGCACAGGGCCTTAAACCTCCCTGGATTAAAGCCAGATCAACAAAGTCCTTTGCCCCCTTCAATTCCTACCAGGGCATTGGTGTTAAAACAGATAGCTGTAATGGTGACATTCCTTGTCATCGTTTTTCTGAAAAATAAAAACGCAACATTGGGAGTAACGAGATTCTTCAGCCGAGTTTGCTTTTATCTTATAACAATTATGTGACTCTAAAAAGATAAAACAAGTTTTGGCTCATTTCTAGCAAGTGTGTGTAACTTAATATAAGGCCATTGGAGACTCATTTGCGACTTTTCTATTCCTCTGTAGCCAGTCCTTAAAGTAAACGATTTTTGTTGACTCCCCCTTAGCATGGTCTTGTCAACTAAGTTTTTGTTATTGCATGCCATGAAATGCTAATATATTGTCCCTATTGAGAATGCATGGCTCAATATAACTGAGACAGGCAGGAATTTTCAGAATTACGTAATTCTGTGCCAAAAATGAATAGCAACAAATATACAAGCAGCATAAAAATGGTTTTAAAGGACCAGCTCCTGAGCCTGTTGTAGACAGTCTTACCTAGTTCTTGGGTCCTACCATCTTCCGCGTTTCCCAGTAGGCTTCCTAGCCATATGCCTTCCAAGAGAAACTGGCTTGTCAGTTGGGTGGGGGTGGTTGTCATTGATGATGATCCCTGAGCCCTGTGTGGCAGTCGTCTCACTCCCTCGTGTGCCCAGTGTACCAGCCACCTGGCTGGGCCTTCCCAGACTCCACCCCCAAAGGCAGAGTGATTTCCTCACACACAGTGAACGTGTGGTTTCTCTGTAGGGATTCAGAGTTTCTGTAAGGACTTGGTCGAGGTGGCAGACATTCTGGAGAAGACGACAGAGTGCATCTCTGAGGAGGCAGAGCCTGAGGACCAGAGGCTCACTCTGGAGAAGATCTTCCGCGGGCTGGCACTTTTAGAAGCAAAGCTGAAAAGTGTGTTTGCCAAGCACGGCCTGGAGAAGATGACACCCATCGGTGACAAATACGACCCGCATGAGCATGAACTCGTCTGTCACGTGCCGGCTGGTGTTGGGGTGCAGCCTGGCACAGTGGCATTAGTAAGGCAAGATGGCTACAAGCTGCATGGCCGCACCATTAGACTTGCCCAGGTGGAGGTGGCGGTGGAGTCTCAGAGAAGACTGTGAACGGGCCGTGGGGACCGAGTGTCCTTCAGAATACAGTCACCTGTGTTTCCTTTATTTATTAAACTAGGTTTGTATTGTACATGAGCTACTTCATGTGATCTGTTTGGGATTTAGTCATATTGGCTTT
Organism: Saccopteryx leptura; assembly: GCF_036850995.1. Classification (NCBI taxonomy): domain Eukaryota; kingdom Metazoa; phylum Chordata; class Mammalia; order Chiroptera; family Emballonuridae; genus Saccopteryx; species Saccopteryx leptura. Next base: position 171,051,308 of record NC_089508.1, read on the forward strand.
ATTTCTAAGACACTTGATTTACTGTGACCTGTTTGGTCTCATCAGAAGTCTGGACACATTGGGCATTTGAACAATGTGACAAGTGTCCCTATGGCCTTTATCAAAATGTTTAAGAATATTATTTTTAAATTAGTACTCTGATGACTTTCAATCCAAAATCTTTTTCAAAGGTGGGAATGAGTATATGTTTATGTATTTTCAACTGAACGTTCCTTTCTCTAGTAGTCCCTGTAACAAGAATTGTGTAGGCTCTTGTATTGCATTTCTTGGGGAAAGGGATTAGTTCAACATTTGGGTACTTAGATGATTAAGCTTTGTAGTTGTGTGAATTTAGATCATTTGGGTTGATTTTTATACACAGATTTTCAGGACCTTACCTTTTTTTTTTTTTCCTTTTAGCCATTTTTTGTCCTTATAGTACTGCCAGGTAGACTTCATGTTCGCACTCATTGTCTTTTTCCGAATCCCACTGACAAGGGCTAAAGACCCAGGCAAGACTGGGAGGGGAGGGCAGATACCCGGTTCCCTTTATGTCACATGTGTATAAACATATCACTTTCCTTTAATGTGTTCGAGTTAATAAGCGTATGTTGTTGTTGTTGTTTTCAGTCTTGCTGCTTATAGCTGGTGTTCTGTGAAAGGTTTGCTCACTATATGAGTTAGTGAACGGATGCTACATCAGACTTTAGAAAGGCGGCCACTTAACAGCTGTTTTTAACACTTGGAAGAGGCCTTAATGATCTCATTTCACCCTTTCTGCTGCTTCTGAAGTATGAAAATAGTGTTTTTAGAATTGGACTGGTAGAAGAAAAATATCTAAAACCAGTGAATTAAGTTGCAGTGAGAACTTGAATAAGGAACAACTAGATATTCTCTTCAATCCTTTAAGACTCAGAAGTTCTTTAATGAACTTGCAGAGATGTCCCCAGCAGACAACTGCTAGCTGACCAGATTGCATAGGTTTAGGAGTGTTGGGTTTTTTTCTTCGTTATTCTAATTGCATAGGTTTAGGTTTAAGTTAGTTACCCATAAAAAAGTCCATTTCTACTGGAAGTCTGTGACCCCTTTCAGTGGAGTGGTCAAAGTTATCCTCTTAGACATCATACATGATTCTAGGACACTACTTGTATCGATGAAGCCATCCCCCAGTGGGCCCTATCATCTCTTCCAGATTTAAACACACACACAATACATGATTTTAAAATGCAAACAGAGTGGCTCTATATCTAGAGTACACTTCCTCTCTCTGCCTTCCCCCCACCCCCACACATGCCCCACACCTCTCCTCCCTTTCTCGTCTCTAAAGGCATGTATCTCCCCCCTCCCCAGCTACAAGGGCCTTTCCCTGGCTCACATCTACCTCTGTGACTTTGTAAATAAGCTTTCTCTTATACCTTGAGTCTTGGCTCTGAATTTTTCTCTTAGCCAGAACTCAAGAACTGAAGTTGCTGACCCGGGGTTACCACCTGGTGCCGCCTTCCCACTGCCAGCGAGTGCAGCTTCTCTTCCTGCAGCCCGTTCCGAGGCAGGCCCCGCAGAGCTCGACCTCAGCAGGCTCTCTCCGGGGATAACAGTAGATAGATGGTTGAAAGTCCTCTCTCTGCTGACCATTCTCTGAAAGTTTTGCAAAACTGTTCCTTCACAGACTGAGATTGTGGGATTCACCAAATAAATAAATACAATGCAAACAAACAGGTGGTTAGATTTTAAAACCAAAACGCCGTGGCATTCCACCAAGTGCATAGTGTCAGTTTAATGAGCAGTCAGATTTCACAATAGGAATTTGTCACTTTTTTTTTGCCTGCATTCCTTTGAGATTGACAGATGGTGGCAACAAGAAAATGAGCCAATTATAATTATTCATGTGTTCTTGGATTGCTGTCATTACCAGTGAATTAAAATAACTGTAATTTTAGGTATGGAATGTTCTGAGTACTTGAAGAGTTTTTTTTTTAATATTCCTTGTAACCTGTTTTAGCAAGTAGATTGAGAATAATTTTAGATTCTTTTATTATTCAGTAGTTTTGCAGACTTAAAAGTATACATTTAGAAAATGGAAATATAACAGTGAGAATCTCAAAAAGTTGAAGGTCTTTGGGAGCCAGGGCAGCATGATCAGACATAGGCTTGGTAGCTGTAGACTCGAATACAGACCCACTGTCGTCAGTGCCGCCCTGGGCCCCGTTCATTTCCCCCTCTGAGCCTGCTTCCTTATTTGTAAACTGGTTATGATTTTCTCACAATGTTGTGAGGATTAAATGAAATGTGTAAATTGCCTATTATAGTAGGCCCTCAAATATTTATTTTTACTGTTTTTTATGATACACAATTGTTTAAGTACATTTTTCTAGCTGCCTAAAGTCTAGGAAAAGGAATACTGGTTAAGGGCTGCTTAACAATTAAAATTTACAGGCTAATCAGAGTGACTTATTTTCCTTCTAGCTTCTGGTTGTTTTAGGGTTTGAGTTTTGTTTTTTGTTGTTTTTGTTTTATCATAATGCAAGAAATTCACACGTTCAGCCTGAAGGAACAAGAAGATTGTGTCGGTGCTCTGCATTATTTTCACCCTGATGGTAAAGTGAAAGACGCTGGCTTGCAGCTGATATGTAAGGAAGCTTTGGCTCACTTGAAGAGGGGATCTTGGTGTTCTAGAACTTGGATTCTACGGCTCTGACCGATATTCCTCACTGCCATAAAGGAATCAGTCAATCTGATACTGATGTAACTTCTTTGGTGCTTTCATGGCAAAGGATTTGATAAGTGAAGAAAGGCTGTTAAACACTAAGGCAAAATCAAATAGGGAAAACTAAGGATGATACATGATATGCAGAAATAACTTTAATAAAACCCGATTTGAAATAACTGCAATTCACTTGCTACGTGTCTTTCTTTGCCTAATTCCTATTGTGTATTGACATGCTGTGGTCACTTTGTGACTGCTGACCCACCTTGTTAGTTACTCAGTGGAGGTAACAAGATTTCACAGCAGCCCAGCCAAATGGATGCAGTGTAGGCATGCCATACCTCTCCCAGTGCTGAAGTCGTGTCTGCTTTATCCTCCCTGACTTGCTTCTTTCTGATAGCTATCTATTTTTTAGATCTGGACTCCTGTTTCTGCCTTCTGCTCTGGGATTCCCTTATTTTCTTGTGCTTGATTCTTGGTTCTCATCATCCTATCTGATTTAACCACTCACTTGAACTGCTGGACTTCTAACCATCTAAACCAGATGACTAGCACGTGACCTTGTTGTGACATGTCCTTCCCAACCTCCACCTGGCCTTGTCTTTAATTCTGCTCAACCAGCTTCTGCATACCCAGCCTCCTGAGCCAGCCTTTCTTACAGTTTGACCTTGAATTTTCATTTTCCCAATTTTGTCTGCACACCCTGGCTCCACAATCCGTTGTTTTCCATAATCCCATTGTTAGTTGGGAAGTAAGTTCCTGTTTGTATGCACTCAGACTGTCCATGTTCTTAATTTCACAGTGGTGGTTTTAAAACATGGATCCTAATTTCCTTGAATGTAAACTTTGAGATTGACCAATATACTATAGTATGAGTGACACTGCCAGCTTCCAGACAAACCTTCCTGTCTCTGGATGCTCACTCTTGGAACCCAGCCACTAAACCAAGAGCAAGCTAAAGCTGCTGGTGGGGTGGAACTGAGGGCCCTTTCTAAGCTTTCAGTGGACAGCCAGCACCACCTTGCCAGCCATCCCAGTAAGCCATCCGGAAAGTGGACTCTTCAGCCCTCTCTGATAACACATGGAGCAGAGAACCTGATTTCACAGCCCTGCTCAAAGTGCAGATTTGAGAGCAAATAAATAATTGTTACTTCTAGCCACTAAGTTTTTGCACTAGTTTGTTATGCAGCAATAGATAATTGATAGCCACCCAACCTTGTCCCAGGCCCACCCACTGTTTCACACCTCCGCCACTAGAATTAGGCCTCTTCGCTTTCTTACAGCTTTTTTGAACTTGTCCTATGACTTGGCTGCACTCATGTTGCTGGTATGTTGGTAGAATTCGAAAAACTTCCTAACAGGCCTGACCAGGCAGTGGCACAGTAGATAGAGCATCAGACTAGGATGTGGAGGACCCAGATTCGAGACCCTGAGGTCACCAGCTTGAATGCAGGCTCACCAGCTTGAGCCTAAGGTCACTGGCTCGAGCAAGGGGTCATTCAGTCTGCTGTAGCCCCCCAGTCAGGGCACATATGAGCAATCAATGAACAGCTAAGGAGCTGCAATGAAGAATTGATGTTTCTCATCTCTCCCTGTCTGTCCCTATCTCGGACACTCTCTGTCTCTGCCACAAAAAAAAGAAAAGGAAAACTTCCTAAGAGAAAATACCACAAAGTAGAGTGGAATTATGTGTTTTAAAGTTAATATGATTTACCATACAAAATACATACAGGGTTAGATTAAGTCTGCACATAAAAGAACTTCCCACAAAGTTATCAGTGAATGCTTTGTTCAGAAAAAAAATTTAAGAATATTTTGAGTCTTCAAGAGTGAATTTAAAAGGTTTTGCATTTTGACACAAACATTGCCAAAAATATCTTTGTTTGATTGATTTTTAAGATTATGAGGAATGCCTGTTCACTCATCTACCACTTAACCAATAATCCAGTTTGGCCCTGTTAAATTAAGACTCACAAAACTTATTTAGGACCCTAGTTATATGCTCTTCTACTATTCTCTGAATCTCTTTCGTTTCGTCCCTTAGCCATAATCCAACAAATACGAGTTTACTTCTTTATTCTGAAACTCATCCCTACCTTTCTTTGTTGCCCGAGGAAATCTATCTTTCAGTGTGGCAAACTAGCCACACTACTCTCGTTTTCTTAGACGGTGAAAATGGGAGTTTATCTCATCTTTCTTACCTTTCCTTCCCTGTGAGTAAGCAGTGGATGAAATTCTTCCCTTTGGTTCTTTTAAGTGGCAGGCAGAGGTGTTAACTGTATGCAGATAAACGTAAAGGCAGTATCGGAAGCGTCTGGCCTTGTTTCAGCTATGCATAGGGGAACTCTGGCCGCATGCTTGGTCAGCAATTTCCAGCATTGGCAGACACTGCCAAGCGTTTTCACATTCCTTCATTCACGTGAATGTCACAACCACCTAGAAAGGTACAGCAGGGAAACCGAATGAGACACAGAGAAGGCACGTTAAGGAGCTAGTAACTCTCAGAGGTTGGACTTGAACCGCGGCTGTCAACGCTTCAGTTTTTTCTCTTTCACTGCTCTCCCCGCAGCAGGACCCTGGTCCTGATGCTGAGCACCCGGAGAGGGCACACCTGCGTCCGAGCAGGCCGCGCCAGCCAATGAGGAGCCCGCATCCAGGGGGCGGGACGGGGAGGCTGCCAGTGACAGAGCCTGCCCGGAGAGAGATGCAGCTAATGAGGGCCTCGTGCTGGGGAGGGACGGCCACTCGCCCAATGAGGGGCTGTGAGCCGCGCGGCTGAAGGCGGGACGGCCAGCGGCGCTCCGGGGCGGGGCGGTGAGCCCAGCGCCAACGCGCGAGCGCCGGGTCCGCGGCGTGCTGCCCCCGTCGCCGCCCGCCATGGCCCGCGCTGCCCGGCTCCTCGCCGTGCTGGCCGCGCTCCTCGCCGCCGCCGCTACAGGCGGAGACGCCCGGCCCAGTAAAATCGGTGCGGGAAGGGCGCGATGGGGTGCGGAGCTGGGGAGGGCTGCGCGGGAAAAGGCTTCTCCGCCGGCAGCAGCTGGGTGGGGGAGGGGGAGGCAGCGGGGCGACGGAGGGGTCCTCGGGAGAGGAGCTGGGTGGAGAAGAGGCGAGGGACTGCGACTGGGCGAGGAAGGGGACCGCACTAGGCGTGGGGCTTATGCGGAGGGTGGCATGGGCATGTGTCGAGGGCCATCTGGGGCTGAAAAGCGGCTTCGGGCAGCACTGGCCGCTGATCTCGCCGAAAGATACAGAAACAGTGAGCATCTGCCATGGACCTGACTCTTTGCCAGGTGCTCCGATGACAGAGAGGACAGGATCTGGGAGATTGTCATTCACAAAGGTTTATTGAAGGGCTGGGTAGCGGGCACGGTGCCCCTAGTTCAGTTCCTGCAGGAGAAGCCTGCACAATACAGGGAAGTTAGTGCTAAGACTGTAAGTACCCTGATGCGGAGGAAGGGCACTTCACCCCACTTTTGATGGCTCTGAGAGGGCTCTGGGGTGGGGGGTGGGGGCTTCCTGGAAGTTATGTATAAGCCAGAACCTCAGGGAGAGTAGGGAACAGCTTTAGTGGAGACAGAACCCATGGTAGATCTGCTGGAGATAGATTTGTTGAGTGACAGAGTGGGGAACTTTTTAACAGCAGTCATCTTATTTGTGGAGTTTTTTGTTTTATTTATTTTTTTGCTGTTTTTCCCCCATTATTTTATTTTGAAATTTTTCAAATGTACACCAAAGTTGAAACAATTATGCAGTGATCATCTATGCACCTACCACTTGGTTTCTGCCATTCACAGACTGCTACTGTACTTGCCTTACCACCTACCTGTCACACATCCATTAATCCATCTTACATTTTAATGGGTTTCAAAATGCAAATGTCAGGACACTTTGCCAAGTACTTCATTGTGCATATCGTTGGCTAGCATTCCATATTTGTTTAGTTTTTTTCCTCTTAACAATTGTCATTTTAACTCAGCACGACTCATTGTCATGTCCCTCATGTATAAAATTTACATTGGTAGGCTGCGCTTCTGATGTGGGGGAGTATGAGTCCCTATTCCCCTCGTCCGCCCTCTACCCCACTTGGCAGGGAGGGGTGTCCCATGGGAGCACCACAAAGTAATTAGTGTCAGTGAAGTGCTAAGGGCACAAAAGCACAGCTCAGGCCACAAAGGGTTAAGACACACTGAAGCATAGCAGGAATGGGTTTGGGACTGAGAGCTTAGGGTTTTCAGAAAAAAAGGGAATCCTGAGGGCCGGAGTGGTCAGAGACCTCGTGGAGAAGGTGGATTCTGAGCCAGGCTTGGAAGGATGGGGAAGAGGCAGGCAGTATCTGGAGGTGCTGAGCACTCACTCCTCCATCTCTTGGGAATGGACCACAGAGCAGGGCATTTCCCACTGACCCCGGGGGAGGTCAAGGCCTCCTCCCAGCACTACTGTTTCTGACAATGCCACGCTTGCTGCCCGCCTCATTCCAGCTGGCCCTGCCTACCTCCCCCAGGGGTCATCTAGAGCAGGACACCTGGCACTGCCAAGCTGCCCTGTAGCTTCCTGATTGTCTTCCACCCTCTGACCGGAGCTTCTGTCTGCCCTCAGTGGTTTGGACTGTACCCACAATGAGAATGAAGAGCTACCTGTTAGCATGGCATAACCCTCACACCGCTGCAGGATCAAATCTGAACACCTCGGTGTGGCATCAGACCCTTTAAATCCCCCATAGTTCCACACACTGTCCTGCTTATGCTGTTCTCTCTGTGGAGAATATGTTTCTGCTCAACCAAGTATCCCTTCCCCTGTGAAACCTGTGTTTCCCCACCCTCGGGCAGAGCTCATTGCTCTCTCCTCGGGATTTGCTGGGACTGTGTTGTCCCGCTTAATCACACCTTGTCATTGCTGATTGTGCATGAGTTTCTGCCCACCCCCCTGGGCTCAGGAGGACAGAGGCCCTGTTTGATTCCACACATCTTACCGTAGACCAGGGAGTGGGTGTCGAGTGAGCATGGTCTGCTTCCCTCTCGCCCTTCGGCAGCTTCCGAGCTTTGTGACAGTGGTTTCTCTGGGAAGGTGGGGACTTTGGGGCTCTGTTGCAAATGGAGGGGAGGGGAGCACACGTTTAAACAAGCTTACTGGCATTCTTGAGAGTGGTTTTGTCAACTGAGAAGGAGGAAGTGGTTTGTTTTTCAAGGTACAACAAATAGTGAACTCTGCTGCCTGCCAGGATCTGGGGGCAGAACAACCTGCTCTCAGTCCTTAAAACATTTGAGCAGAGTGTGCCGGGGACCAGGCCAAGGGGGAGGAGAGTGTGATGCAGAAATATGCTGGAGGGATGCCTGACTTGTCTTAGGTGGGCCAGGCAAGCCAAGCAATGACATGGAGGCCATAGAAGTCAGCGAGGCAGTGGGTGACAGTTCATTTCTAATAAAGGGGGCAACTTAGTCAAAGGCACAGGTGTGAGAGCAAAGTCACATGCTCCACAGCAAAAAAAATCAAGGGGAAGTAGGAGTATTGCACAGGTAGGACAGAGAATGGAATAAGTAAATGGAGACCAGATGAGAAAGAACCTTGTGGCCCTGGCCAGTTGGCTCAGCGGTAGAGCGTCGGCCTGGCATGCGGGGGGCCCGGGTTTGATTCCCGGCCAGGGCACATAGGAGAAGCGCCCATTTGCTTCTCCACCCCCCCCCTTCCTCTCTGTCTCTCTCTTCCCCTCCCGCAGCCAAGGCTCCATTGGAGCAAAGATGGCCCGGGCGCTGGGGATGGCTCCTTGGCCTCTGCCCCAGGCGCTAGAGTGACTCTGGTCGCGGCAGAGCGGCGCCCCAGAGGGGCAGAGCGTCGCCCCTGGTGGGCGTGCCGGGTGGATCCCGGTCGGGCGCATGCGGGAGTCTGTCTGACTGTCTCTCCCTGTTTCCAGCTACAGAAAAATACAAAAAAAAAAAAAGAACCTTGTATTTTTGCCTGCTGAACAGGAGCTGGCAGTCTTAGGGTCCAACATCAGCCTACAGAGAACAGATCATACCAGATTTATCTCATTTTGTTTTTGGATAGGGCTACTAGACTGTTAGATGAGAGGATCAGATACATGGTAGGCAGGGTGTCCGGACAGTTCAGTAGCTTCATAGCTGCTTTGCTGTCCTGCACAGTCCTATTTAGTCTTAGTATCTAGATTAGTGTCCATCTGGACAGTGGTTCCCAGTAGCACCTCCCTTCCTTGTTCAGTTTTTGTCAGTGACTTGGCTAAGAATACAAATGGCATATGAAGCAAGTTTACAAATGACAGCAAGGCAAATACAAAAGACTGGATTAGGAGACCTCAAAGAGCTGAAACTTTGTAACAAAGAGTCCAAATTGAAATAAAGTGTCCCATATGGTAATGAGAAACCTGTCACAGGGTCTTCTCCAGTCTTGGCAAACACAGATACTGATATGATTTAAATGTCAGGTAATAGGTTGGACTAGACCAAGGCTTGTCTGACTTCTTCAGTAGAGGATTGGAGAGTAAATACTTTGCAGGCCCTATAGTATCTGTCGCAACCGCTCAACTCTGTCTCACATGCAAGCAGCCACAATGAGCTAAAGAAAGGTTTGGCTGTGTTCCAATGAGCCTATGTTTGCAAAAACAGGCATCTGTATGGATTTGGCCCTCAAGTTGTAGTTTGCCAACCCTTGAATTAAGGAGTGGTTTCTAAACACTGATCTACCTTACAGACCCTATCAGTGACCAGGTTTTCATAGTGAAATAAAAATAAGAACAGTGTAACAAGTTTTGTATCCAACTAAATTTATTCTCTTTAAATGATCCTGAATGTGTGTGTGTGTGTGTGTGTGTGTGTGTGTGTGTGTGTCAGAGACAGAGAGAGGGACAGATAGGGACAGACAGGAAGGGAGAGAGATGAGAAGCATCAATTCTTTGTTGTGACACCTTGTTCATTGATTGCTTTCTCATATGTGCCTTGACGGGGGGGAGGGGGGGCTACAGCAGACTGAGTGACTGAACCCTTGCTCGAGCCAGTGACCTTGAGTTCAAGTTGGTGAGCTTGCACTTAAGCCAGATGAGCCCGTGCTTAAGCGGTGACCTAAAGGTTTGGAACCTGGGTCCTCCTAGTCCCAGTCCAATGCTCTATCCACTGTACCACTGCCTGGTCAAGCTGATCCTCCTGAATTTTGAGGTTCCTGCTTTTTTGCTGCTAATGTGTCTTTCTTTACAAAGTGAGAGTTCCAGTAGATGGCAGTTTTCAGACTGTCCTTTGGTCTTTATTAATAGCTTTACTAAAAACTAGTCTTCAGGTTGCCTTTGTGAAATGTTATAAGCCTAGGCAAGCACCTGGGAATCACTGGCCCAGGAGGCAGTGAAGGTGTGACCTGCAATCTCACGCCCATACTCTCTCTCCTTGCCCGCCGACAGCTGTGGTTGGGGCTGGAATCGGGGGCTCTGCCGTGACCCACTTCCTCCAGCAGCATTTCGGCCCCCGGGTGCAGATCGACGTGTTCGAGAAGGGGACGGTGGGTGGCCGCTTGGCCACCATCTCGGTCAACAAGCAGCACTATGAGAGCGGGGCCGCCTCCTTCCACTCCCTGAGCCTGCACATGCAGGACTTCGTCAAGCACCTGGGTGAGTGCACCTTCCTGGGGCTCCGTCGTCCAGCCCCCTGGGCTGGCGGCAGCCGTCAGGCCCTTCCCAGGTAGCCCCGACGGTCAAGGCCAGAAGGTCATGGAGCCCAATCTCCTCATTTTACAGATGGAGCAGCTGAGACCAGAGAGGGGAAGGAAGTTGCCTGAGGTTACACAGTGAGTTAGTAGCAGAGCCGGGATTAGAACTCAGGTTTGATCCCCAGGCCAGTTTCTTTCCCTTGCAATTTGCTGCCTCTTCATAATTGTAATTGTGGTGACTTGCACATGCTGTGTGCTTGCCAGGTACCTGGCATCCTTGTAAGTGGTATGTAGACGTTACCTCTAATCCTCCCTACCAGCTCTCAAGATGAGGTTATAGCCCCTCCTGAGGAAATTGAGGCTCAGAAAAGGTATACATTTCAGCGAAGGCCATGCAGCTAATAAGTGAGGGAGTTGGGATTTGACCCCAGCAGCATCTATCAAAACCACATATACGAAAAAAAAAAACATACATACGTATACTGTTTGACACAGAAATTCCACTTCTCAAGAATGATACTTGCACATGTGCTAAGAGGCATACACACAAGGTCATTCATCCCAGCATTGTTTATCATCGCAAAGGGTTGAAAATATCCTACCTGCCCACCCACTGGGGTCTAAAAGTAAATAAATTGTTGTTTAAGTACACTCACTGACTGGTCAGCCAGATGATATCCCTACATCAAGATATATAGAACAGTCTCCAAGACACAGCCTGTCAGTAAAGTGCAGAACACTGATAGTATGGGAGGAGGATAACTCAGAGGTACATGTATGAGTAGTTGCATGAAGTATCTCTGGAAGGATGCTGAAGGAAGGTCCTGGTGACTCGGACAGGAACGGGAAGGAAAGAAACACCTGTGACTTGGAGCAGGCCCTATAACCTCTAAGCCTCAGTTTCCATATCTTTGACACCTGTCCTGCCTCCTCCAAGCCCATGAGAGGACGGAGTGGCTACACAAGCCCTTGTGCTCTGTAAGCTGTAGGGTGGGTGGTCACAAGGAGCTGTGATTCTTACTATGTAGTAGTCTTGATGCCCAGGCTCACCTCCCAGAGCTTTCCCCCCTGACATTCTGGGATGACATCTGAATTTCACTCCTGGCTGAGTGGATCCCTTCTGAAAGAAGAAAAAAAAAAGTAAAATGGTACATTATTTTAATTTCCATCTCTTTATTGACTAGCCGGGACCAACACTCCCCTGGTGCATTTGCTCATTTGCTGTTTTAAACAAGCTGCACAGACGAGCCAGCCACAATGTTTGTATTCCCTTGAAAGGAGCCGGTCCATTTGCAGCCCTCAGGAGGGCCCAGATTTCAGCATCAGGCACTGCTGGCTCTCCTAGGGGCTGGCGGGGGGCTCTGAAGGGGACCTGAGGGACTCCTGCCTGTCTCCTCAGGGCTGAAGCACCGGCGAGAGGTGGCGGGCAGGAGCGCCATCTTCGGCGGGGAGAGCTTCGTGCTGGAGGAAACTGACTGGTACCTGCTGAACCTCTTCCGCCTCTGGTGGCACTACGGCATCAGCTTCCTGCGGCTGCAGATGTGGGTGGAGGAGGTCATGGAGAAGTTCATGAGGTAGGGCTGGGCGGGGCTGCGGAGCTTCCAGTGGGAGAGGAACAGGGGCCAGGGGTGGGGCTGGCCGGACTGCAGATTGTCAAAAAGAAGAAGGGGCTTGCTGGGTGTGAGAACCCAGCACCCACCAGTCCGGGTCCTGGGCCAGCCCCCAGCATGAGGAACGGACTGAGCTGGTACAGACATGGTCAGTGGTACTGTCGTGGTAGCGTCTCTGCTAAACTAAGCCTGGGGTGTAGACTCGGGCACCTGAAACGGCTGACCTGGGATACGCCGCGGCCGGTGGGAGAAAGGGTAGGGAGTGGGGAGCCCTAAAGAGCAAGGCCCCATCAGAAGGGGCAGCCAGCGCCCTGCCAGAGCCAACTGTGGCTGTGTGGGAATGCCAGCCTCACGTGGCTGGATCTTCCACTTTCTTCAGAAGGAGCTGGAAATCTCGAGCGACATGTGAAATCTCCCAGTTCTTCCGTGTATGCCACCCATTCATCTTACTAGCCAAATGCAATGCATCTGTCGGCCGTATGCAGCCTGTGGGCTGACCCCTGACACACCCTGCTATTCCCCAGTCTTCCCATCTAGAACAAACACCTTTCTCTGCCTCTCTCCCCCTTGGGTCCCAGCCCCGTCGCCATCACTCCCAGATAACGAGGACAGGTGGTCACTGTCCACTTCTCACGATGCACTCGCTTGGCAAGCGGGTGCTCCAGCTCTCCTTTAGAGCCCCTGCAGGTTCTCCCTGCTTCCTGGCCCAGAGGCAGAGGCTTCGTGTCAGGCACTCGGGCATGGCCCCACGCCCCCTTCCCGGTCGCTGGCACGTCCGCACTCTTTCCACTTCCACGGCTACGCTTTTGTGGCCCTTCCTCCGTATATTCTCCAGGTTCCGTCCTTACCCCGTTCTTCTTTTTCTCCCTTGTCAGTTGTATCCACGCGTACAATGCTGAGTTCTCCCTTTTATGGGAGATGCTTGTCAGCCCGTTTTCCCTGAAGTGCCAGACCCACGTTTCTCCCTGCTTTCTGGACACCTCCATCTGGGTGTCCCGTTGATTACTAGACTCAACATGTCTGCACAGAGGCCCAGGCAGAGGCAGCATTTCAAAGGCCAGCCCATCTGGAATCCATCAGCATGTGCTGCCTGTGATTGGGGGAGTGGTGGAGGGAGGGATGCGACGTGAGCTCGGGGAGTAGGTGGGAGCCCTGTTAAATCGAGCTAGGGCAGAGGACAGGCTGGGCTGGCTGAGAGGGTGACAACATTGGCATGGGGCAGCTGCCATCGGGCCTCGTGTGGTCCTGGAAGCTGCTAGGGCGCAGGTGTCGGTGAGGCTGTAGCCTCCTGCCTGGCACTCCTAGTGGGGTGAGAAGAGGACTGTGCCCGCAGGCTGGGGGTGGCTCAGAGAGCTTTTACAACTGTCATTCAGCAGAGTCACAACATGAAGCCAGGTCACGTAGGATTCTGGGGTATTTGCCTTCTGTCTGCACTGTCCCTCTAGATGGGACAGGCCCACCACAGCCAGTGAACAGGCTGAGGGGAATGTAGCCAGCCTCCCCTCTTGACCCGTATGTGGAGAGGAGAGTGGGTCCCTGCTGGGCCTCCCAGGTGCAGTGACCCGGTGGCGGGTGGTCAGCCCAAAGGCCTTTCTGCACAAGGGCTGCAGCTCGGCCTGTCTCCCAGGATCTATAAGTACCAGGCCCACGGTTATGCCTTCTCGGGCGTGGAGGAGCTGCTCTACTCGCTGGGGGAGTCCAGCTTCATCAACATGACCCAGCGCTCTGTGGCCGAGTCCCTGCTCCAGGTGGGCGTCACCCAGCGCTTTATCGACGACATCGTCTCCGCCGTCCTGCGGGCCAGCTACGGCCAGTCAGCAGCGATGCCTGCCTTTGCTGGTGAGCCTGCGGCCCTCAGCCTGCGCGCCTGCCCTTCCCGGTCCCACAGTGCCCGGCGTGGGCTGGGCTCCCCCTAATAACCTCACCTCGACCTGTCTCAGCACAGTGCTGAGCACTCCGTTGCCCGACCCTGTTTGATTCTGACTTCAGTCCTCTGAGCTGGCAGGAGATGGTATTTACCCCACTCCACAGATGGCAAGAGTGAGGCTCAGATCTCAGGCCCAGTGTGTTTCTACCTTTCCTGACTAGGTTAGTTTCAAGAACTGCCCCTTGGGGGGCCTCAGGGCCCAGGGTATTCATCTGGTGACCCATCTAATCTTCCCAGCTCATGGCTGGGGCCAGTGGCCATGTGTACAACCTACTGTCCTCCAGCATAAGCCACAAGAGGGGTCACAACTAAATCTGCCTGGGAGATCCATTGAGTGACCATTCTGGGCCTTGGAAAATATGGTAGGATTTTGCTGGGGCGATGGGAAGATGGAGGCAATTAAGGTCAAGGAAGTGCAAGGGCATTCGCTGGCTTCTCCTCCCAGCCCCAGAACACGGAAGGGCCTGGGCCCCTTAGCCCTCCTCTCAGGCTCCCCTGGTGAGCTCAGCTTGTCCCAAGGTGTTAAAATCCACCCACCTATCTCCCAAACATGCCCTCCAGCCCAGACCTGTCTCCAGTACTGCAGTCTCATGGGGCAGCTGCCGCCCCTCTGTCTCCACTGGGAGGCCGGATGGGCACCTGGAACTCAGCATGTCCAAACCCGAGCTGACCTGTCCCCGTGAGCCTGCCCCTCCCTACTTGGTTGGTAGTAACTCGACAGTTGCTCTGGCCAAAACCTTGACTCATTGCTTTCTCTCATTTCCTCACATGGCATGTCAAGAAGTCTCACCTGCTTTACGTCCACATATATCCACAGTCCGACAGTTTCCCACCACTGCTGCCTCCCTGGTCTAAGCCACTGGCGTCCCTCACCGGGACCACTGCGTCTCCCACCAGGCCCGCTGGCAGCCCCTCCCTGCCCCTGCAGGCTGTCTCAGCACATCTGCTGGATGATCCTTTTAAAACAAAAGGCAGATCAGGTCAGGCTGCACTTGAAACTCCATAAGTGAGCCCCAGTACTTTCAGTGGTCCTGCATGGTCAGGCTCCACCACCTCCAGTATTCCAAGTGTGTTCCTACCTTAGGGCTTTTGTGTGGCCTTCCTCTGCCTGGAACATTCTTTCCTGACACACAGTCATGATAAACTCTTTCCCCCCATCATGTCTTTGTGAAGGTGGTACCTTTTCACTGAAGCTCCCCACCTCTAAGTTTTAGGTTGCACCCTGCCCCCACTCTTGCTCTCGGTAGTCCCAGTTCTCCTGCCCTGCAGGCATCATCTTCTAGCGGACTATTAAATGTACTTATTTTATCACCCACTAGAATTGATGCTTTCTGAGGGCAGGAGTTTCTGTCTCCCTATTTACTGATGTATCCCTAACACTTAGAACAGTGCCTGGACCATCGTAGGCACTCAGTCCACTTTTTGTTGTATAAATGAATGCGAAGGTTTATAATTAACAAGCATCTCCCATGTGCCCAGGATACTGTTCCTCTGGCTATTGGAACCGGCTTGCTCCGTCCCAGCTGCCAAGTGTCCACTCGTGGAGCTTCTTTGTTCACGCCTTAGTGTTTTGTGTGTATCCTTCAAGATATAATTCACATGCCCACAATTTACCCATTTAAAGTGTGCAGTTGAGTGATTTCAAGTATGTTCACAGTTGTGCATTCATCACCACAATTTAGAGCATTTCCATTGCCCCCAGAGAAACCTCCGAGCTGTAGCTTTGCCATCACCTCCCTTGTACCCCCGGCTCTCCAGCCCTGGGCAACCACGAGTCTGCTCCGTGTTTCTGTGGATTTGCCTGTTCTGGATATTCTGTATAATAGAATCATGCAATCTGTGTTCTTTTGTTGCCGGCTCTTGCGTTGAGCATAGTATTTTCACTCCATAGCCTTGTAAATCTGTTGTATTTATTTAAATGTGTCTTGTCTCTTTATGCCCATGGCTGGGAGGAAACTTGGCCTGGGAGGGAGGCCCAGGTAGGGTGGTGGTGGATTCTTCAGCCCCACTGCCCACTGAGCCTGAGAACCCACAGACCACGTTTCCCCTTTGCCCAGGAGCCATGGCACTCGCCGGGGCCCAGGGCATCCTGTGGTCCGTGGAGGGAGGCAACAAGCTGGTTTGTTCTGGGCTGCTGAAACTCACCAAGGCCAATGTGATCCATGCCAGAGTGACCTCTGTGACCCTGCAGCATACAGGTGAGTGGACAGCAGGGGGTGTGGCTACTCTGTTCCTAGACAGTGGACACTTAGACCTCTCTGTCTGTGATGTACCTGGGAGGAGTCCAGAAAACCAGTGGGAAGCCCTAGCACTGCCGAGTGACACCAGAGGGCACTGTTGTCCCAATCCAAATGTCAGCCAGAAATAGATTTGCTTTAATCTAGCTCTGTTCATTTGACCACCAAGTACTTTGAGCCACAGTCCGCAACAGAAGCAGAGCCAGAGCGTGCGTCTCCTGACTCCCAGTCCAGTGCTCACCCTGCAGCCATGCTGGCATAGAAACACAAGGACCCACCATCTGCACCCAGGGTCATGTGCCCTCCATGCTGGGCCCTGCCCGGATGAGAGATCAGTGGATAGAAGCCAAGAAATAAATTGACCTTGTGTGCTCTCCTCTCTCTCCTTCCAGAAGGGAAACCCTTGTACCTGGTAGAGTATGAGAACGAGGTGGGCACTGGCTTCGACTTCTATGACATAGTGGTTATTGCCACCCCCCTGCACCAGGACAACAGCAGCACCGTCGCCTTTGAAGGCTTCGACCCACCCATCGATGTCATCCAGGACTCTTTCCAGCCCACCGTTGTCTCCCTGGTCCACGGCTACCTCAATTCTTCCTACTTCGGTTTCCCCGACCCGAAGCTTTTCCCCTTCGCCAACATCCTGACCACCGATTTCCCCACCTTCTTCTGTGCCCTGGACAATATCTGTCCCGTCAACATTTCAACCAGCTTCCGGCGGAAACAGCCTCAGGAGGCAGCTGTTTGGCGAGTCCAGTCGCCCAAGCCCCTCCATCGGTCCCAGCTGAAGACCCTCTTCCGCTCCTATTACTCAGTGCAGACAGCCGAGTGGCAGGCCCACCCCGTCCACAGCTCCCACACCACCCTCCCTCGGTTTGCACTCCACGACCAGCTCTTCCACCTCAATGCCCTGGAGTGGGCAGCCAGCTCCGTGGAGGTCATGGCTGTCGCAGCCAAGAACGTGGCCCTGCTGGCTTATAACCGCTGGTACCAGGACCTGGACAAAATTGACCAAAAGGACTTGATGCACAAGGTGAAGACTGAACTGTGAGGGCTCCAGGGGGAGCCTGGGAACACCCATCCCCTGCCGAAGGTGGACCGCCCCCACAGCGGCCAAGGCTGCGCATGCCCGCCCGCCAAACCTGTTTTCACCCGAGTGTCCTCTCTCCAGTGCAGGCCCAGGTGGCCTGCTCTCTGCCTCTCTATCTTAGGGATTCTCGGAGTGGTTGTTCCTTTTTCAGGGAGAGAGTAGGAGAAGGGAGGGAAGTTCAAACCAGTGTATTTTATTTATTTTTTTAATAGAAGAAATTAAAATCCATCTTCTCCAGCTGCTTCTGACTTGGTTTTCTAGCTAGGAGACAGGGATGACGGTGGAAGGGAGTCAGAGACAGAGGAAGCTGAGTCTGGTTTCTTTATTGTTTTCCACTGACTACTCCCAAAACGTTCCTGTGGCGACACCAACAATGAAACACGTAACCAGATGGTTACAAATAAAGTAGGAGAAATCAGAAAACAGAAGACATGATAATAGTTCCTTTTTACTGAGGGCTTGTTATATGGGAGATATGTAAGAACTTGTTAGACACCATCCAAGCCTCTCAGCAACACCCCATGTTGGGGGAGATGACAATGGTGGGACCCAAGGAAGGCATGGCTACCCGAGACGGGCTGTCAGTATAGCTCTGAGCTTCCTGGCAACCAATGGAAAACAGGAAACACACCAGGTCCTTGGAGAGGAAAACTCCCTTGGCACCTAGAGGGACTGACCGTTCCGTCCATTATGCTGATTGAGTGTAACAATGATCTGTCTGACAAGGAGACAGGTCCCCAGATGGTGGAGGGCAGTCATACTGGACACCCAAACATGGACTGCAACAGAGTAAAGAAAGAAAAAGTTAAAAAAAAAAAAAAAAGCCTGACCCGTGGTGACGCAGTGGATACAGCATCAACCTGGAACACCAGGGTCGCTGGTTCAAAACCCCGGGCTTGCCCAGTCAAGGCACATATAAGAAGCAACTGCAATGGGTCAGTGCTTCCCGTTCCTTCCCCTGCCCCTTTCTCCTCTCCCTAAGATCAATAAAAAAAATTTTTTTAAGCAAATTAAAAATAAAGTGTGAGAAACATGTCCTTGGTTATTATGGGAATTATGAAGGTGACACATTGGTAAGAATGCTTTTGGTTGACTTAGTAGAAAACCACACTCAGACTAGCTTAAGCCATAAAAGAGTTTTATTGGTTATCCTAGCAGTCCAGGCTCAGGGCGCTGTGCAGTGCCAGCGCCATCACTTCTCATGGCCAAGGATGGCTGCCAACGATTCCCAGGGCAAGAGGGTCTTCTCCCATAACCCCTGAGCCAAAGTCTAGGCTCTGGGCCAGTTGGGCCCCTGCTGAATCAATTCCGGTGGCCAAGTGAATGTCACATGGTAATTGTCTTAGAAGAGTCAGGCCCCACCCTTGGACCTGAGGTGGTCTCATCCAAACTACAAGGAGTAGAAAGGGTGTTGGAGAGAAGCACAATGTCAACCGCAGGTAGGATGGGGCTGTGCCCTCTCCTCCTTGCAAGTCTGGTGAAATTAATGTGTAATGGCATCTTTTCATAGTTTGTATTTAAAATAAAGATGCCCTGGCCTGACCAGGCGGTGGCGCAGTGGATAGAGGTCAGACTGGGATGCGGAGGACCCAGGTTCGAGGTCCCGAGGTCGCCAGCTTGAGCGCGGGCTCATCTGGTTTGAGCAAAAGCTCACCAGCTTGGACCCAAGGTCGCTGGCTCGAGCAAGGGGTTACTCAGTCTGCTGAAGGCCCGCGGTCAAGGCACATATGAGAAAGCAATCAATGAACAACTAAGGTGTCGCAATGTGCAATGAAAAACTAATGATTGATGCTTCTCATCTTTCCGGGGGAAAAAAAAAAAAAAGATGCCCTGGACCATCGTGGTGTAACTGGTGTTCACTGGTATTGGGCCGGAGGACCAAGACCAACACCACACTTGTCCCTTATAACCACCTCACTCTTGCATCCCTAAGAATGGGCACAGAAGAGGCAAACAGGGCAGTTATAATTCAATCCCTGAAGCTGTCACTTTGGCTCCATGCCCCAGCCTGACTGCCCTGGAGCTGGCTGCTTCGGAAACTTCTTTTGTCTGGGTAAGCAGGCCTGAACAGCTCAGAACCAAACCGGGCCAAAATGCCCACGCTTCCTGCTGCCCCAAGCCCAACCTAAGAGCTGGATCTCATCATCTCCCATCTACAAGGGAAGGGCAAGATTCCTGAGGGCAGTGGAAGGGAGCATGAGAACCAGCAGGAAGGCTTAGTCCCCAGGCCCACCCTAGCCTTCAAGCCAGGACAGAAGACCCCAAGGACCCATAGCCCTATGGGAGAGAGAGAGAGCATTTGCAAAGACAGAGAGAGCCCTACTCATCTGCCAAACAAAACAGCAAAGAGGCCACACATGCTCAGTAGTCCTGAGGGCAGTGTAGTACACGTTTAGAACTCCTCTAAGGAACTACACCCCTAGAGCAGGTGACTCAAGCAAGATTTCAGCTCCCTGGAGGGAGGGGGGCTGTGGAGGGCAGGGTCGGGGGTGGGGAGGGAGAAAAGTCTTGCTCCTGACCCACCTTTGAAGGAGCAACAGAGGGAGCTAGGGGCAGACCTTGGCTCCCCTTGAGGCCTCTGCGCGTGAATGTGTGTCCTCATTCGTTCACCAAGCCCTGGTGCTGGGGAAGCTACACTGAGGCTGGCGGATGAGGCCCCTGTCCTCACAGAGCAGAGTGGGAAGCATGAGACATTTCAACTCAGACCAAAGGAGATTAGGAGCAAAGGACAGACCCAATTCTTCAAAGGTCCTGAGCCCCCTGCCGCTGCCTTTAAACCAGGGTTGGGAAGGGCCAGCTGCCAGCCAGGGCTCAGGAGACCAAACCCCTGAGTCCTAGAATGACAAAACTGCAAGTGACCCCGGAGAGCCCTAAATCTCCCATCTGCTTATTTCACAGGTGAGAAAACTGAAGCCCGGAAAGAGGAAAAGGCAACAGCCATATAAAACTAATTGACGAGTGTTTGTTAAGGATCTCTGTGTGTCTGATGCTCTGATAGAAGTACCACCAAGTGAGGAGTTCCCCCACCCAGTCCCTCTGCCCCAGGGCACCCGAGGGCTCCTCCCAGGTTAGAGCAACCCTCCTGCTATTTCAATCTTCCCAAGTCCTCACCCCACAAAACAGCCTTGGAGGCCATGGGTCCCTTGTGTGCAGCTGTGAGTCTTAAGGCCTGAAAAGCAAGCTGTGGGGGCCTCAGAGACAAGCAACCCCCCAGGGAAGAGGCATGGCTGCTGAAGGCACTGGCTTGGGCTGGCACAAAAAAATCTATTTTCCATGTGTCTGGAGCCAAGACCAAGTGTCCTGTGGTAATTTTAACCAGTATCCACTCTAGAACAATACCAAAAAAGGTAAGTTACTTACCACCCCAGACAGACACATACCTAACCAGTGCCCTCTCATGAATTATAGAGCCTTCATACGTTCAGAGCTAAAGCTGCTTTAAGCACTGAGGTGAGAGCAGCCAAGTATTTCTATACTGGCGGATGGTCCCCTCATTGAAGTTAACTCTAGAGTGCCAGCTATTCTTACCCTCAGAAAACAGCCTGAGCCCCTCAGCTGTCCTGGGGAAGGGAAGGTATTTTTAGACCTAAGAGCAGCTGATTTAGGATTTGTTGCAGGGGCTAGGAGGGCAAGGGGAGGATTGAATTGCAAGGGGCTGATGGCGGGGGGGATTAGCATCTTAGGGGGCAGAAGTCAGCAGGAGCTTTCAGACAAGTCAGTTCACACTGCGTTTTTGCTCAGCAAACTGTCTTGATATAAGCCAGTGTGGTCCCCAGACCAGCAGCAGCAGGAAATACTGCGTTAGCAATGGGGTCTCAGCCCCCACCTCGAACCTACTGAATCAGAACCAGCAACCTGTGTTCTAACAAGCTCTCGGAGGGAGGGGGTTGGACTCTGATGCTAGCTAAAGTCTGAGAACCACTGATATCAGCAATCCGTCTAACCAGATCCCCTTGTGGATAAGGCCGGATGAAGAATGAGCTATGTTGTGGATGAAGAATGAGCTATGTTGATGCTTCTCAACTCTTGAGTGTTTGTTCAAAGCCAGATATCCCCATCCCTGAAAAAATTGCATTCCCACGTGAAAATTTCAGGGGCTCACTGGCCCAGGTTAAAAAAAACAACCCTGCTCTTTGGCTACTGGAGGCTCTTCTCTGGGTCGAAGGCTGACCTGCAGAGAATCTGCGTTGAAAGAGACCTTATTCCACCCAGAGCAGGAATCTGCTCCACAATATTCTCGAGAGGCTCAGCCTTAGCTGGACCCTTCCAGAGACAATGAGCTCACTACTTCCAAAGAAATTGTTTGCAATGGTCCTGGATTTAATTGAGGAGAGTTAACGCCTTGTCACTCCTTCACAAATTAATGCCAACCAAGCTCCAATAACAAGGCTAAAATAAGGGTTATGAACCCAAATTAAAGGAAGTTTGTGACTGTCCTAAATGATAGAAATAAATGCAGCATTTAAAAAAAAAAATAACTTCTTTCAGTGTTGTAGAACTCTGAGTGATGGAAAATCCTTCTTTATGTTGATCTGAAATTTATTTCCCAGGAATCTCCTACCCCCACCGCGGTTTTGGCTTCTGAGCCAAAAGGAGCAAACCCGTCTTACTCTAGAAAGACAGCCTTTACTTTTCATCGGCCTTGCCAGGCATAGGAGTGCAGGGAAGGTGGTCTCCGGCTGCCTGCGGGCTCTGGGCCTGGGCGGTTCAGAAGATGCAGGTGCAGCCCACAGCGATGGTCTCCATGACCGCGCGCTGGCGGCAGGGTCCGGTTCGTGGCGGCAGCGGGCAGAGGCGGCGGCGCACGGGCACCTGGCTGAACACGGGCACACTCACCATGCTGCGGTCCTCCTGCATGGTGAAGGGGTTCACACAGCCCAGACACAGGCACCGCGCCTCTGGCAGGTCTGCAGGGATGCGGCTGGGGTCGTGGTTGATGCTGCAGGAAGGCAGGAGAGAACGCATGGCTGCTGCTGTGGTGTTAGGAGTCCGGGGCTGGGAGCAAATCAGCCCCTGCTTTTCCTAACCTCGGGTTCTCATTCCCACAGCAAGACTGTGCTATGCCATGGGAAAAGGAGTCATCAACTCCGTGTTCCAGGTGGGAAAAGAAATCTTGGAAGTTAAGTCAGGTGCCTCAAGGTTATCCAGGTTCAAGGTCACCAGTCAGTCACCCACTTTTCTTCTATCATCCAGCAAGATCCCTATCCTAATACTATATATATGGTGCTGTGGGGTCGCAAAGAGGCTAAGGACCCTCTGTCTCCCCCACCCCTCCCCATTGTTTATAGTCTTGAGAAACTCAATCCACGGAAAGTAATCCATGAGAACATTTATTCCTTATTCTCACTGGAAGAGGAGTCAGGCAGCCTGAAGTCTACTCAGACTTAGTTTCTGTTCATGCAACAAATATTCCTCACACACCACAACGTGAGTGAGCCTGTCCTGGACATTAGGTGTTCACTGTTGGAAAACACAAAGGAGTTATCTCCTGCAGCTGAGGGTATAGGAACTTGATTTGTAACCTTGCCTCAGTTTCCTCATCTGCTAACTGTGGAGCATGAACTTGACTTGTGGACCTGTACCTAGCAACTGTTAGAAATGCAGAATCTCTTGCCCTGGCTGGGTTGCTCAGTGGTTAAAGCATTATCCCAGTCCACTGAGGTTGTGGGTTGATCCCCTGTCAGGGCACATATGAAAAGCAATCGATTAGTGCACAACTAAATGGAACAACTAAGTGGAGCGAGTGATGCTTCTTTCTCTCTTTTTCTGTCTCTCTTCCTCTCTCTCTTTCTTGAAAATCAACGGAAAAAATTAAATATATATGTATCTTTTTAAAGTAAAAGAAATGCAGAATCTCATCTTCCCTGCCCCCTGACTTCTTGAATCAGAACCTGCATTTCTATAACATCCCCAAGAAAGTGAAGGGCACAGTACAGTGAGAAGCCCCGCTCTGGAAGATCTTTACGGACCCTTCCAGTTGTCATATTCCAGATGTGGTAGCCACTAGCCACATGTGGCTATTTAATCAAAGTTAGCTCCCCAGTCACACTAGCCACGCCTCAGGTACTCAACAGCCGCATGAGGCTAGCTGGCCTTTATTTTACATCATCACAGGAAGTTCTATTGGACATGAAGTTCTGGAGTCTCAGGACATCAGTTGTGTGGCCTGTGTTTGTAAGTGAGGACCCTTCAGGGTTTGTCTATTTATTCATTATTCATTCAACACATATACATGAGACCCCTTCTGTGTACCAGGTGCTGTGCTAAGACGTGGAGTTACAACTGAGGTGAGACACCACCCCTGTCATCTGAGGCAGCTGGTCGTGATTCCCAAACCCAGCTGTGCATCCTAATTCTGTGCAGATGTGTAAAATCCCACTTTATGGGCCTCGGCCCTGGAAGTTCTGTTTGGATGGAGCAGGAGAATCCGTAGGTGATTCTCACACAGGCGTTGGGAAGGTCCTAGTCTAGCGTGAGACAGATATGGACACAGTTGACTCAAGACCACCTGGAAACGCTGTAACTGAGAGGTGTATACAAGACACCCCGAACTAGAGGAAATGACATGCAGGGAAGGTCTTACAGGCACTTCAGCAGGGACTTGGAGAACAATAATGGCAGTACTCTGCATGGATATCTCATTTAATAATAAATCTATGAAGTGGGTACTACTATCGCCTCCATTTACACTTGAGGAAACTGAGGCTCAGAGAGGCTAAGCAACTCACCCAAAGCCAAACCGCAAGTAAGAAGCAGAGCCAGGATCCCATCCCAGGCATTCAGGTTTCTGCATCTAAGGTCTTAACTGTTACAAGGACAGGGACAGTGGGCCAGGTCTTCCCCCTTCCCCCTGGAACCCTCAACACGCAGTGCAGCTTGCCCACAGCTGCCCAGCCTGGCCTACCTGTAGCCCCATGGCGACAGGCTTCTTTTGTTGGACAGCCACAGCTGCAGGTTGACCTCACACTTCCTCCTCACTGGCTCGGAGCTGTTCCTCAGCTGGGCCACCATCTCCCCGAGGTTTCTCTCATATTCCTCCATGCGAGCGTATGGCTTCACCCGTGACACCAGGTCCAGCGGCACCTGATGAGGCCCAGGGATCATGGTCCCAGGCCGCCCTTGCCCCTTCCTCTTGCTTTTGGCGTTCCTGGGCTGGCCCAGCCCCAAGAAGATGGAGATGGTGAGAAGAAACAGCTAAAGAGGAAAGCCACAGGTCAAAGGTGAAAGAGCCAGGACTATCTCTGGACCAAAGGCCCCAGAGAGGAGAGGGAGAAGAGGAAAGGTCTTATGGGGGTGACTCTTACCCGCCATGCCCTGTCCTGGTCTGGCCAGCCCACCACACGTGTGTACCAATGCTTTTATGTACCACACTCATCCCTAAGTCCTGTCTGTTGCACCTTTTTAAAGTCTCCCCACCCGTTTGGATTGATGGAAAGGTGTTTCGGGGCCACAGATGGATCTTTTCTAAATGCTATTCCTTGTAAATAAAGCACTTCCTTAGGGATGGATCTTGGGCTCTCAACACCACAGGCCTCTTGTACGACTACAGTCTTACAGTCTGATGTGTGATTCTTTTCTATGTCCGTCCCCCACTAAGCACAGACTCCGTGAGGGCAGGCATTGTGTCAGTTTCCACACGTGGCCTTGTCCCCCCGTGTCTGCATGAATCAATGGCTGTCTCCACCCCTGCCTTTGGTAGCTCTCAGTCTGAGAGACAGAACAGATGGTGAACAGGAAAACAAACACCTCCATCTCACCAGAGACAAGCAGGATGGTGGGACTATGCAGGGCCACCCATGTGAACTTAGGGGTCCTGCAAAGCCTTTCTGGGGTGTAGGCATGTCGGATGATGTTTGAAGGATCAGAGGGAGGCAGCTGCGAAACTGTGAGAGGAGGTTTGAGTTGGTCAAACAGGGAGGCGAGGGTCGAGTGTGTGGGGAGAGGGGCGTGAGAGGAAGTTGGGGTGACGGGCAGGTGGAGGTCAAGGGTCTCTCTTGGATCCTGTGACACCTGTGCTCCCCTTGTCCACTCCCTAACCCTCCACTGCCCCACCCCCGTCCTCTCCCCACCCCCACTCGTGTCCACCCTCACCCACTGCCACCACTTCTGCCCTCAGAACCAGGAGGGTCGGCAAAGCCTCCGGCTCACATAGGAGAGGCCCCAGGTGGCCAGCGGAACCCAGACCTCTCAGAGAGCTGGGGGGAGAAGGGCCAGGGCTGGCCAGGTGGGAGGAGCCTCCAGGCGGAGTTTCCTCTCACTGAACCTACGCAGGCTCCTACCTGCCTGTGTCCCTCACCCCACGGTCTGCATGACCTGAGCCTGGCTTCTCCAGGCTACCCAGCAAGTCTTGACCTTTGGAAACAAGCTTCGGCATAGTCCCTGTTGGCAGAGTCATTTCCTGGAGCAAAATCCCTGACAGAGATTCGAGCCACTAAATTCTTCCTGTTTAGTCCTAGATTCCGGTGCAGAAAAATGTCTCCCTAACAATAGGCTGTCTCATCTCATCTGAGCCTCTCACTTGGTGTACTGAAACTCTGGTTCTTCATTTGGAGAGACCCAGAATAGAAGTCCCCCGTCCCTCACGTTGCAGATGGGAAACAGAGACAGAACGACTCGTCCAAGGTCACACAGCCTGGCTCTCAGGATCCAGGACTCTAAGGGAAAAAACCCTGATAACTGAGTTTGCCAGGATCTCCCCAGATGCCTTTGACCTGAAAGGTTCTCTCTCAGCTTCAGTGTGGATGGGCAGGGCCCAGTTCAGGAGCCTGAGCTACTGGCCATGGCTGCAGGCTGTGAGACCAGTCTGTTCCTCTCTAGTCCTGGGGGAGAGGACTCTGCAGAGTCCAAGCCAAACAGAGGCAGACATTAATCAATAGGAAAGAAGTACCGAACCAGCCAGGGCCCTAAGAAGGGGTGAGGGCAGGGTGGGGAAGCGCCACGTACCAGGTTGCACAGCCAGTCCATCCCGACGAGCCAGGAGGTCGGCCTGCAGCTGCCGCCCGCCCGGAACCCCAGATGCCTCCACCAAGAGAATGGCAGCAACAGGATGGAGCGAAGCAATTATAGCTCATCAGGGGGCTGCTGGGGGTGGGTGGGCTCGTCATCGGCTGGGAGCCTTGGGCCCCCAGCTGGTTGGACCTGGCGCAGGGGCAGGCGGTGAGGGGCGTGGGGGCAGGCCAGGAACCGGCCGAGGTGCCCAGGGGCTGTTGACTGAGGGACAATGCCCTGTGTGTCTGGCGGGGCTCTGGCGGGTGGCACCTCCGCCTGTGGCCTGCGGCCGGCCAGCCGGCCAGCACCCACAGGGCCAGCTAAGACAATCAGCTTCGTTTGCTTTGGGGATGGCAAGGGGCTGAGGGCAGAGGAGGGACAGGCTGTCCGTTGGTCAGGAGAGCAAATGTTCCCAGAGTGTGCTGGCCAGGAGCAGGACACAGGCCCATCTCCCAGGGAAGCAGACTCGCGCACTCTGGCCTCATCCAGTGTCAGGTGAGCCCAGCAGCCCTTGATGTCCAGAGTTCCAACTCCTTAGTTTACAGGCAGGGAAACTGAGGCTGGAGCAGGGAGGGACTTGTCCAGGATTATACAGTGCACTACAGACGACAGAGCTGGGGCTCAGACCTGGTCCTGTGCGGGCCTCTATCTACCAGCCCAGGATGTTTTTCTTGGGATATTTTCTGTGCAATTCCGGCCTGCTGGGAACATGTTTCTGGATCTCTGTTCTCACACTGGCCAAGTCTCAGATTCATGAGGGCTTCCTGGCAAGTTCTGGCCTTCCTGCTGTAGAATGCCCCCTTGCATAGAGAAGGTCTCTGATCCAGGGACCTGGCCCCATCTGACTGTCTGTGACTGTGGTTCTTTCTCAGCCTCAGTTTCCTTCTCTATAAAGTGGGTGTTGTGCCCAGGAATCAACAGCGGTCTGGCCCATTTTTCCCTGAAATCTTTCTGAGGCCCAGTTCCCACATCTCTAGAATGGAGACCATTACAGTATCCACCTTTTGGGGCTGTTATAAGGAGTAAAAGAAATAGCCCATGTTAAACAGCTGGCACAGTGCCTGGAGTGTAGTAACTGCTCAATAAACACTTAACTATTTATTATGAAAAGTATTATAAAATAATTTTATAATTGTTTTTGTAAACATCAGCTGTTTTAATTAGCCACACTGAGCTAACACAGTTTCCCATCGCTCAGCCAGGCCTCCTTTGTCACCTTGGGCCTACCCTCCTGGCTGAGGGAGCTCTGGGTTTCATGGGCTCTGGCGACAATTTTGTGAGCTGAGGTGACCCCAGGGTTTACGTGTCCTGGATTCACACGCTGAACTAACCAGCCCCACTGGTCACTGGTCGAGGTCTCTCATTCACTGAACAGCCCAGCCAATTGTGAGCGAGCGTGTCCACCCGGGGAGGCAAGGGTGGTGGCAGAAGGGACTGCGAGGCGGGCAAGGGGGAGGGCTCTGCGAACAGACGTCCAGGGTTGCAGCATCTTGCTGAGGGGCCACTCTTGGCCATTTACAGGAATGGTCGAGGGCAAGAACACAGGGTGCGAGGCGCTCCTGAATGTCACAAGATTAATCTGTCCGGGGCAGGCTTCCACAGCATAACTGAGAAGTTGGCTGAGGCTTGAGCTCATCGAGAGATACCACCATATTTGGTCAAATACTAGACAGGGCTCCATTCTATCGCTGGAAACTCCAGAGGGAGGGGGACTCTGAAAATACCTCCTCAGGCAACAAGGGCCCCCTCTCCCACCCATCTGTCCCAGCTCCACTGCTACTGTCCTCTGAGCCAGTGAAATGGCCAGAGTGACAAGGCGGAGGATGGGGGCAGCCGAGTCGTGTTTGGTGCAGCCTCCCCTCTGCCGTTGCGGCACTGGGGTCCGAGAGACAAGCAGCTGGGGGACCTGTCCCTCCCTCCACAGAAAGGAGGGGAAACTAAAGAAAGGTTGGATTGCAATGGTTTCCTTGGCTTCTCAGGACCCCTGAAACCACCACACTCTTCTCATCGTTTCTGTCTCCCAGACAGCGATGGTCAGCTCCCTCGGCTTCCAGCCTCAGTGTGTATCAACGTAGATGCACAGCCCTGGCCCCGCAGTTCTGACGTAGCAGGCCCTGGAATCAGCACTTTAACAATAGCAAGTCTGGGCCCTGGCTGGTGGCTTAGTGGATAAAGCGTCATCCCCATGCACCGAGGTCGCAGGTTCAATCTCTGATCAGGGCACATACGAGAAATAACCAATGAGTGCACAACTATGGGAGCCACAGGGGTTGTCACCCATCCTCTTGCTCCTCCCCCACCCCACTTTACCACAAGGAGACCAAGGCCCAGGGCGGGTCAGGCCTCACCCAAGCTCACACAGCGTGTTAGTGCCAGGCTGAGTGAGGCTGTGTGGGGCACATCTCAGTCTCCTAATTCTTAACTACTCTCCCCAAAATTTCATACAGCTCTGGGCCCAGTGGGGCCTCTATGCTGGTCAGGAGGGAGCTCAGAAGCTTGGCCAGTTCTTTTGGGGTCCGCAGACCTCTCCCAATGGAGAGAGGGATCTGTAGGGTGCCCAGGCAGGTGCTGCAGAGAGTCAAGGGTGGGCCCAGTGACCACCATTGGGTCTCCCATCCTTGGCTGAGGCCAGGAAGGAGGCACCTTTCTCTAGTCTTGGTTTCTAGAAACCACTATCTGCCTGTAAGAATATGCTGAGTGTGAATTCTGGCAGACCACAGTGGCACCCAACCGCACAGGTCAGAACCAGGCTGGAAAGGGAGGCATAGTGACTTGGACTTCAGGGGTTTCTGCCCACAGCAAAGTTGGGGTCCTTAAGTTTTTATGCACAAGAGGTAGTTGGGACATGTGAATGAGGGAAGGGGTGGATGGACTGGAGAGCCAGGGGCAGAGGGTGACGGTCCTTAGAGCCACCAGAACCCTGTTCTCAGGCCTGACCAGGAGCAGGGCTGCTCTCACCACCAGGTGGCACCACCTCGACATCCCTGAAGAGTCAGGCAAACCCTGATGAACTTCCACAGCGGCCACTTTTTTCCTCTGGAATGGGCCCTGGGGCAGAAAATGAGGAGTCCAGTCCCCGTGCCCGCCCCTAACTGCCTGAATGACCCTGTTGTTAACAAGGACCAGTGCCCGAGACACCTTCCTTATCAGAGTGGGAATGGTACACAGTGGATCAGGCACGGGGGGTGGGGGTGGGGGTGGGAGCGGCCTCCGCTGTGTGATCGATTCCCTTCACTTGGCGCACTTTCTGTATGCTAGGACCTCAGCATTGGACACTTGGACACCATAATTTCCAGAAAATAACAAGTAATAACAATAATAGCTGTTGCTTAATATCTACTTACTGACTGGCAGACATTGCACTGAGTCCTCCATGAGAAATGTTTCACTGTGTCCCCCCCCCCTTGAGGTTAGGTCCTAATTTTATCCCACAATAGAATGGGGTAACTGAGGCTCAGGGAGCCAATGTCAAAGAGGATTCAAAGCACGTTCGCCTGTTCATGCACGTGCTGTTCCCTACAGTGGAACAAGGAGAGGAACATTGCAACCAGGACAGGAGTGAGAATGTTCGGCTGATCACCTAACCATCGAGGGAGAGTCTATGCTTGTCTCAGCCTTACCCTGAGATTCTCAAACAAACTGCACCTTGAATGTTGAGGACGACCCTGGGCTCACGCCCAAACAAGAGTCCTTAAGGCGATCTGAGAACTCCTGGGATGTAGGCATGGCACACAGCAATGTTCCTGACACATTGTAGCCATTCACAATTTCACACATCAAATCAAACTGGCAGGCTATCATACCAGGGTGACAATGCCGGGGTGGAGAACGGGAGGCCAGAGCTGCAGGGACCCTGGGGGGGAAGAGGTGCAGCCCAAGGGCTACAGGTTCAGACTCCGGAGCCTCTACCAGTTTACAACTGTGTGACCTTGGGGAAGATACTTGACTTCTCTGAGCCTTAGTTTCCTCTGCACAGTTGAGATGATAATAACTTGGCTCTCGATGGGTTGATGTGAGCATCAATTGGAATACTGCGTGTTGCAATTGTCACTGTGATTGTTAAAACAAGTTTTGAGTTGGGCCTTCGACAATATCTCTGGAGTGTTCCTAGGAAGGAAGGGCACTGTTAGGTGGGGACGAGGCTAGAACCAGCAGAAGAATGTAGAGGCCCCTCTTCCCAGTGAGCCCACCACGGAACCTCGGCCAGGCCGGGAGGACCTGTGGGATCCAGGCTAAAGACCCATCCAAGTGGCCCCAGTACGGCTGGGGAGGCAGGAAGAGACTGGCCGGCGCCTCTGCTGCAAGATGGAGGGGGACTGTGGCCAGGAGGGCACATCCTCCGCAGGAGGTCTTGGCTCTCCTGCAATGCTGCCCACCCCACCCTCCACCCTCCCGGGTAGGAGTCTTTCTCCCAGGCCCATATTTGCACAAATGCCTGCCTCACTGCTCACTCCAGAGCCCCAGCCAAGAGGCACTATTTTAAGCTCCCTGGACGGGAACACTGTTGGTGGGAACAGACCCAGCCAGCAAGCTCCCAGTTCTCAAAAAAGGGAAAGGCTTCGGTGAATGGGCGGCCCCTGGGATGGGCAGAGGGGCCACCACATCCCCGTACCCCTCTGCCCAGGCCCGGTGCCAGTGCCTCCTCCCCCACCGGGGAAACCAAGGAAGTGTGAGTTGGGGGTAGGATTCTGTGCGGTGGGCTTGTGCTCCGGGACTGGGCGGCCCAGGCCTCGCTTCTGCCCGGCATCCAGCCTTGAAAACACTGCGTTTGTTTCTGGGATGCATTTTGACTTGACCCTGTACCTAGTCTCTTGTTAGTGCTCACCACCCACAGAACCTCAGAGCTGGGGATATCTTGCGTAGGAACCAGAGTAGGAACCCTTTCTAAAGCACCTTTGCTGCACACGTCTAGTATAGAGGTCATTTCTCTCGGAGGACGCACACCCCACGTTTTAAAGCTTTCGTTGTTGAAGATAATCATTATAATTATATAAGTTTTCCCCGTGATGCTAAAGCTCACTGCCTTTCTTCCCTGTCCCGTGATGCAACCTGGTGCAGTGGGAGACTGCAGACTTCAGAAACGGTGGTTAGACACTGCTCTGCCCCTTCTTATGCGACCATGTCCACTTTTTCTAACCTCGGCCAGCCTCAGTTTCCTCATAGGCTTGTTAAAATGAAATTATTATAAAAATTATCATTTGTCCGGCATGCAGCTGGTATTTAGTATTTGGCAAGTTTGGGCTGTTTTTATCGTAACTTGGTTGGTTTTGTGTATGCCTTATGCCTGTTTATTGTATGGTGTTTTGCGGGTGTGTGCTAGTTTTTTTTCTGATTGCGGAGACCCAGTATGAGTTAAGATTTAAAGCACAAATTTTGAAGCTGGGTTACCCTGGGAAAGCAACCAAACCTCTCTGAGCCCATGTGTACTCCTCAAAAGGAAGGAGGAGTTAACGAGATGAGTGCCTGTCCCAGAGAGGTGCTCACTGAACGGCCGTGCTGTTATTTCATTGTTTTTACCTCTGCTCATTCAGGTTGCACAGAACAATTCTAATCAGCACTTTTCTAGGACTTTGTAACTGCCAACTCCCAATAATAGAATGCATTGTTCCGGGAAGAGTGAGCTCCCATCAGCGCAGGTGCTGCAGCAGAGGACACCAGCTGGGGATGCTGTGAGAGAACTTCAAGAAGAGGAAAGGGTTGGGCCTGTTGAGCTTTAATAAATAGTTTCCTTCCAGCCCTGAGAGGTTAAAGTCTTATGTCCAAGACTTCAGACCCCCCATAGAGGGCTGTCCTACCTGCCTTGACTTGCCCAGACCTGCGCAAGGAGTCCGAGGGGGCCCATGAGGGACAGGGAACAGACAGCGTGTCCCCAGGGCAGACAGAGGCGCCAGGCCCCCTGCCCACCGGCACATCCTCCCCTTGGTCCCAGGGGATGTTTATACTCTGGTCGGAGTTTATAGGACGTCTGGACTTACAAGATCCAGAGTTCTGGCTTTCCCCCCAGAACTGTCAGCCCCTCCTCTTGTAGGGTAGGTCTGTGTCTATTTTAGGTGGGAGGCTCCACTCTCCAGCGGAAGCAGGAATTGGGTACAGCATGAGAAAAGTTCCCTTCAGCCCCCCAGAGTGTAGACCCCGTGGAGGAAGAAGCCTGGGCCGTGGGGGATGGGAGGAGAAGGGGGTTGATGTCTTCTGGCTGTTTATAGGAGAGGAGTCCTGGGAGGGGAAGAGGGGACTTCCTCTGCAGCTTGGGTTCAAAGGCCTGTTCTCCAGAACAAAGCTAAAAATGGACGGTACTTATCAAAGTCTGCCTGGCATATTGGTCTCTGCCACGGCCTCGGATCCAGCTGCTTTTATTGCACTTGTCTGGGTGCGTATCTGTGTGAGTGCAAATTTGTGGACGGGGTCTCATCTGTGTGTGCTTCATTTTGTTATGGTTTTGAAGAGTCCTGCAGGCAACCTCGGGGACCAGTGACCAGGGCAGGATTTCCTGAGGGACCAGGGAAACCCCTAGAACTACTCACTACCCACCACTTGGAGGACAGGCAGCGACTCACATCACACTTCAGCAAGGAGCCTTGATGGCCATTGGCAAGGCCTCCATCCCCATCCTGTCCCCTGCCCCCCAGAAAACAGCCTCACAAACATACAGGCTCTTAGAGCTACAGTGCATCCCAGAACCTGTGCTTGAACCTACTGAGAGATGATCTTGAGAAGCTGTCTTAGGTGGAGATTTAAGTATGTTGCCTAGGAAACTGTAAATTTCAAGGTGTGGCCAATAAGGACCATTGAAAGTTCTTGAGGCGGGGTTCATTCATTTCATCTGACAAATATATATCGAGCATCTACAGTGGGCATATAGCAGGGAACAGCTGAAACAGTCCCTGAGCTGGTGCTCCTATAGAGGATGGCAGATATCACAATATTGATACTTTAGGACCAGCCTACGGTATAGGGGCTCTTGCTGGGGCCCTCTCCTCTCAGTCTCCTATACCTCCTGCATCCCTGAGAACTGCCGGATCTCTTGGGAAGCCCATGACCTCCGCCCTCAGGGCATGTGGAGGAAGGTGCAATGTCTCCAGAATGTGAAATCTTGCCAAATTCCCATTGGAAGGTCGGTTCTCATAAATATTGTATTTGTGAGGAAAGCGGAAGAAATGGCTCAAGTGGAATCTGACCATTTCCAAAGTCTGGTTCCCAGGAAAGAAGCCTCCATAATTGTTCTAATATTAGAGTAGAGTTTCAAGGTTTCTGGCCCTGGGAGACAGAGCTGGTCCAACCCGAAGATGCAGGCTGATGCTGCCAATCACTGCCCTGGTGGCAACAGTGATACCTTTGGCGTGTGGATAGCACTGTGCAGTCTACAAAGCACTTTCATATCTGTGACTTTGCCCCGTGTATCAACACCATGTGAATATAAAGATTTTTACAAAAGAGGACATTGAGGCCCAGGGAAGGAAATAAACTGTCCATGGTCATATAGCACAAAAAAAGGGTCAGAGCGCCTGACCTGTGGTGGCGCAGTGGATAAAGCGTCAACCTGGAAATGCTAAAGTCGCCGGTTCGAAACCCTGGGCTTGCCTAGTCAAGGCACATATGGGAGTTGATGTTTCCAGCTCCTCCCCCCTTCTCTCTCTCTCTGTCTCTCTCTCTCTCCTCTCTCTCCCTCTCTGTCTCTCTCTCTCCCTCTCTCTGTCCTCTCTAAAAATGAATAAATAAATTTAAAAAAAGGGTCAGAGCTTAGGATGAAAGCCTGGGCTCCTGAGGCCACGTCTGACCACCACCCACCCTAACCTTCGCCCCAGCTTAGGAAGTGAGCATTGGAGCTAGGTAGTGACTACAGGTGGGCATCTCTGCCTGTCACTATGCAGAGTACACAAAGTGCCAAAGGTCATTCAAACAATTTCCGACATGGCCTAGCTATGTTCTAAGGACGAATCTACATTGAAGGGAAATGTGTCTGGCAAGAGGGCTTGGTGCCGGGGCCGGGGTGTGGTGGGGTGGGGTGGGGGAGACTGTTTTCTGAGTCAGCTCCAGAGAGAATGCAAGGGTCGGGATGACCCCATGTCCCCCTCTCCAGTTGTGTGTGCTTGGAAAAGCTGGGGTGGTTTGGCTCTTCAATCTGGTGATCACATAACCATGTCTATAATTTTTGTCTTCCACATCGAGATTCCCTTGCATTCTATCCCATTATCTCAATTACAGAGCTAGCTCTGACCTCCTCCTTCCAGAATCACTTCCAAATCTTCTCATTTTTAACGCCATGTCTTAGAGTTTCAGGCTCAGTGAGAGCTTACCGGTCTTTTGGCTGGCTTCTCAATGATATTCCTACTCAATGTTCCTGAGTTCTTTATTAGTCTCTACTTATTTTAAAAGGTCTACTTCCTTGCTTCTTCCATCTGCTGATGACAAATTTTCTCTTTGAGAATACACAGAACAAAGCTGTTCCCTCTGACCTATGATAAGGTTTATCAGTCAGGAGGGGCCATATGGTGCTGCAGTAACAAACAGCCCCCAGATCTTGGAGGCTTAGCACAGGGAAGGTGTCTTTCTCACAAGCTGGCTACCAGGACATGCTTTGTTCATCAGAATCACTCAGGGACACAGAGTGATGGGAGCTTCATTATGACATTCACTGTCACAAAGTAGATCAAAGGTTTGCCGGCAACAGATTTATAGACATCAAGAATGAAGTTCCAGAGTCTCTGTTCCAATCACTCATTTCCTTTGGGCAAGTTCTTTCCTCTCTTTTAACTGTCATTTTCTTATCTGTATAGTGCAGATGATGAGAAGATACTTACCTCCCAGATTTATTAGGAGGTTAACTGAGGGGACAAATGTGAGCCTTCCATGGAGTCTGGTTCATAGAAAGAACTCCATAAATGTCAGCGATTATGATGTTAACATAATGTTAAAATACGAAGTTAACTTAACAGTGGCTACCATCTCCAGACAGCACAACCCTGGTTCTCTTTCTTGTTCCTCATGTCGAACAGTTTGAATTCCTTTGAAGAATGAAAGGGTTCGTTCCCCTCCTCCCAAGTCATTTTTATTTCTTATGCATTTTATCTCATGACAGAGGCCCTTAGGAGTTCAAAGCCAAGGGAGGAAAAGGTATATCTGCATGTTTTGCCAACCCCAAACTAGATTGACCCAGTTCGAGTTTCCTTACCAAGCCCTGTTTTGGGAGATCAAATTTGGAGAAAGATCCTCGCTACAGACAAACCCAAAGGCAGGGAGACTCAGACTCACTGCAGGACGTCCGAGTTTGAAGGGACTTTTAGAACAAGCAAGTCTCGTCATCGCTTCTCTTTTCCAGGCAGGAAAACTGGAATAGGACTTTACAGAATTGTAAAAAGAAAGTCCAGAGAGGGAAAGAGACTGATACAATGTCCCACAGTGATTCTGAGTCAGATTTGGGGTTAGAAATTACTTCTTTGCATCCCAGTCATGGGGCTTTCCACACTCCCCATAAGGGGACAAGATTTCTTTCTTTTTTATGTTGTTCCACTTAGTTGTGCACTCATGGGTGGCCTCCCATATGTGCATTGACTGGGGATCGAACCTGCAACCTTGGCGTTTTGGGATGACGCTCTAACCTACTGAGCTAACTGGCGAGGGCCAAGGGGACAACATTCTTCACCATTGGCACAGGGTGGGGCAGGGACGGGCTAGGGGTCTCTCTTTGGAAGTATGGCCTGTCCTTGTTTCACAGGGTGTATTCCAGCGGAGTTGTAAAATTAAGAACTTTATAAACATTTCCTTATTAAGGCTTCTTGGAAACCCAAAGTCACAGCTCCTCTGGGTCACGGGACATGCGTTGAGCATCCAGTGAACAAACAGAGGCTAGCGTTACATTTTTCACTTCGTTTAGGAAACCTGGCTTCTAATTATAGGCTTTGTTTAACAGTCCTGGGTGGTTTATGAAGGCTTGGAGTCAGCCTGCTGTCCGAAGGGCTGGCTGGACAGTGTCAGATGGGAAGACGTGAGTGGGGTGGGGACTGGGAGGTAGAGTGGGGGCCTCAGCAGCAGAGGGAAAGACAGACAAGCAGAACTTGAACCAAGGCCTAAAGGGGATGTTAAAGTCATTTTCCCAATTGTCTCCGAGAGCTCCCCTCTGTTACCACACCCTTCATTCATCAGCAGTGACTATGAATTTGTTGTACGGCAAGCAGGTGAAATGGCAATCACATTGTTGGGTACTCAGTCAAATTGAGGCCCCTGCAATGGCAGTCACTATTAGCACAACCCACTCTTAGAATGCCTTTATTACTGCAGAGTCCAACGAGCTAGAACTCTTCCCAGGATTCCTAGGGTTCAGGTTGAAGGTCCTACCTCTGCGTTTTCATGGTAGCTGACATCAAACACCACCACGTGGGTTTCTTTATGGCTGTGTTTCCTTACTCATGTAGGGGATGAATTGTATCCCCCCAAATTCATATGCTGCAGTTATAACCCCCAACATGTCAGAATTTGACCTTATTTGGATATAGGGCTGTGGCAGCTGTGATTAGTTAAGATGAAGTCATACTGAAGGTAGGGTGGACCTTAATCCAATATGACTGGTGTCCCTATAAAAGGGGAAATTTGGAGACAGACACACACACAGGGAGAACGCCATGTGAAAGTAAAGGCAGGCAGCCAGCTGACGTGTCTACAAACCAAGGAATGCCAAAGACTGCCAGCAAACCCCCCACCCCCAGAATCTTCTAGAGAGTTGAAACAGGTTCCCTCTTCTAGCCCTCAGAAGAAACCAATCCTGCCACACCTTGATCTTGGACTTCTAGCTTCCAGAGCCAGCAGACAATACGTTGCTGTTGTTTAAGTCACGAAGTCTGTGGTACTTTGGCACGGCAGCCCTAAGAAACAAATATAGAGCCATCGCTGGCTTTGCGGGTGTCGAAGGGCAGTGTGGCAGAGGCGAGGGTGGCCTCCTGACCCCTGCGCTCAGCACAGCGTGTGTTCTCAAAGTCAGCAATGAAGCAGCCCTTTCTGATTGCAGGACTTCCGAGGGCAGCAAAGGTGGCAACAGCCCTAAAGTGACAACTCAGTGGTGTGGTCAACCCAGTCACATCCAAGGCCTTGCCTGGAGCTTCTCCAGCCCTCCCAACAATTGTGTAAGCACCTGATTCCCTGTCGTAAATCCCTCTCTGCTTAAAATAACAAGAATGATTTCCTAGAACTGAACCTCGACTAATCCCACTTTGTCAAACATTTATTTAGCACTGTGTTAAATTTTCAGTTTTGCATGCTTGGTATACACAGGTTCTAACACAAAGTTAAGTCATTGTCAAAGGCCTGTTATACACCTTTTTTTAAAAAAAGATTTTATTTATTCATTATAGAGAGGGAAGAGAGAAAGAGAAAGAGAGAGAGAGAGAGAAGGGGGGAGGAGCAGGAAGCATCAACTCCCATATGTGCCTTGACCAGGCAAGCCCAGGGTTTTGAACCGGCGACCTCAGCGTTTCCAGGTTGACGCTTTATCCACTGCGCCACCACAGGTCAGGCATACACCTTTTTTAAATGTGATAATCTTTTCTTCTCTGATAGTGAAACCAACAACTGCTCAAATATGAATTAGGAAAATATCAAATGCAGAAAACAGTAATGAAGTAAGCCAGAATCATAAACTCCCACCTTCTTTCAAATATCTAACTGCATTTCACACACATGTGCCATCACACGCACACACACATGTTACTCAGGTATTTCTTTGCACTGTTCAGGGTTCCATTAATGTGGCCCAGTTGGTCCCAAGAGTTCAGATGTTCAAAGCCCAGACGCTGGTAACAGCAGGAAGTCAACACAGCAGCACGACCACTTTCTCCAAGGCTCTGGTCACCTTCTCACGCATGCAAGGGTCTTAGATGGGGGCAGTGTCCACTCCCATCTGGTGC
Source organism: Saccopteryx leptura (assembly GCF_036850995.1). Taxonomy (NCBI): domain Eukaryota; kingdom Metazoa; phylum Chordata; class Mammalia; order Chiroptera; family Emballonuridae; genus Saccopteryx; species Saccopteryx leptura. The sequence continues at coordinate 171,089,381 of NC_089508.1, forward strand.
CTGGTGTGTCAGTGCGCTGATTGTGGTCCAGTCCTATCTAGCACCCTGGTGTTGTGTCAATATGCTGACTGTGATCCAGTCCTACCCAGCACCCCGGTGTTGTGTCAATGCGCTGACCGTGGTCCAGTCCTATCTAGCACCCCGGTGTTGTGTCAATGCGCTGACTGTGATCCAGTCCTACTCAGCACCCCGGTGCTGTGTCAATGCGCTGACTGTGATCCAGTCCTACTCAGCACCCCGGTGTTGTGTCAATGCGCTGACTGTGATCCAGTCCTACTCAGCACCCCGGTGCTGTGTCAAAGCGCTGACTGTGACCCAGTCCTACCCAGCACCCCGGTGCTGTGTCAATGCGCTGACTGTGACCCAGTCCTACTCAGCACCCCGGTGCTGTGTCAATGCGCTGACTGTGACCCAGTCCTACTCAGCACCCCGGTGTTGTGTCAATGCGCTGACTGTGGTCCAGTCCTATCTAGCACCCCGGTGTTGTGTCAGTGTGCTGTAGTCCAGTCCTATCTAGCACCCCGGTGTTGTGTCAATGCGCTGACTGTGGTCCAGTCCTATCTAGCACCCCGGTGTTGTGTCAATGCGCTGACTGTGGTCCAGTCCTATCTAGCACCCCGGTGTTGTGTCAATGTGCTGACTGTGGTCCAGTCCTACTCAGCACCCCAGTGTTGTGTCAATGCGCTGACTGTGGTCCAGTCCTATCTAGCACCCCGGGGTTGTGTCAATGTGCTGACTGTGATCCAGTCCTATCTAGCACCCCAGTGTTGTGTCAATGCGCTGACTGTGGTCCAGTCCTATCTAGCACCCCGGGGTTGTGTCACTGCGCTGACTGTGATCCAGTCCTATCTAGCACCCCGGTGTCGTGTCAATGCACTGACTGTGGTCCAGTCCTATCTAGCACCCTGGTGTCGTGTCCTATCTAGCACCCCGGTGTCATGTCAATGCACTGACTGTGGTCCAGTTTTATCTAGCACCCCGGTGTCGTGTCAATGCACTGACTGTGGTCCAGTCCTATCTAGCACCCTGGTGTCGTGTCAATGTGCTGACTGTGGTCCAGTCCTATCTAGCACCCCGGTGTTGTGTCCTATCTAGCACCCCGGTGTGTGTCAGTGTGCTGATTGTGATCCAGTCCTATCTAGCACTCCGGTGTCGTGTCAATGCGCTGTGATCCAGTCCTATCTAGCACCCCGGTGTTGTGTCAATGTGCTGATTGTGGGAGGACAGGAGTGTCTGAGCAAAAACTAGTTTTGGTGAGTCATATCCCAAGTTGTGGGTCAAGTCCACGATTCCCAGAGCAGCCACAGTGATGGAAGCTAAGGGTCTCCCTTGACCAGGGAAGGGCTCCAAAGCAACCACCCAAGGCCCTTTAAGGCAAGCTGCCCCACTCCCTATCAGCACTTGAATGCCAGGGGATCAGAGGTTTGGACTGTCTGTGCACACCCTTGTGACCTCCCCAATAGCCGGTCTTCCCCAGTGATCAGCAGGGGTTTGTTTTGTTCTTGTCCCATGGACACCCGCCCTCCCTGCCTTTCCCAGAGATACTCCCTTCAGGCCCTCCTGGTCTGTTTGTGCTGTAGACTGAGGGTCGAAGTCAACTTCCAGCAGGGCACCCGGCTACATCCACACTTTCCCCACACACGGACACATCAGGTTCTTAAAATCATGATAAAAGACACCTAACACAAAATTGACCATTTTAACCATTTTTAAGTGTACAAGTAAGTGGTATTAAGTACATTCAGTGTTGCGTAACCATCATCACTATCCATTTCCAGAACTTTTTCATCATCCCAAATAGGAACTTTATTCCCATTAAAGAATAACTCCCCATGCCCCTCTCCCAGCTCCTGATACCATCATTCTACTTTTCTGTCCTATGTTTTTGTCTATCCTAGATACTTCACCTCTGAGCTATACCTTTTGGATCAAATCAAAGTGAAGGGAGGGCTGGGGGTTAGGGAGAGGTTGGGGGTGAGCCCATGAGGTGTGAGATAAAGCTCATAGGATCTCAGAACTAGAAGAGACTTGCCAGTTGTCATTCAGCCTCTGTCTGCATTCTTCTAGTAACAGAGAGCTCACAACTTTATCAAGACAGCCCACTAGCCCTGGCTGGACAGCTCTGTCAGTTAGAGCGTCTCCCCTATACATGAAGGTTGCCGGTTTGATCCCCAGTCAGGGAACATACAGAAACAGATCAATGTTTCAGTCTCTTTCTCTCTCTCCCTTATTCTCTTTCTAATTATTATTATTTTTTTGTGTGTATGTATTTTTCTGAAGTTGGAAACGGAGAGGCAGTCAGACAGACTCGCGCATGCGCCCGACCGGGATCCACCCGGCATGCCCACCAGGGGGCGATGCTCTGCCCATCTGGGGCATTGCTCTGTTCAACCAGAGCCATTCTAGCGCCTGAGGCAGAGGCCATGGAGCCATCCTCAGCGCCCAGTGGAGTCTTGGCTGCAGAAGGGGAAGAGAGAGATAGAGAGGAAGGAGAGGGGGAGGGGTGGAGAAGCAGATGGGCGCTTCTCCTGTGTGCCCTGGCCGGGAATCAAACCCGGGACTCCTGCATGCCAGGCTGACACTCTACCACTGAGCCAACTGGCCAGGGCCCCTTATTCTCTTTCTAAAAATCAATAATTTTTTTTTTAAAAAAAGAAAGACAACCCTTTAGCCAGTTTCATCGTTAACTAGCTCCACTGACTTACAAAGTCCTTTATTTATTTATTTTTCTGAAGCTGGAAACGGGGAGGCAGTCAGACAGACTCCCGCATGCGCCCGACCGGGATCCACCTGGCACGCCCACCAGGGGGCGATGCTCTGCCCGTCTGGGGCATCGCTCTGTTGTGACCAGAGCCACTCTAGTGCCTGAGGCAGAGGCCACGGAGCCATCCCCAGCACCCGGGCCATCCTTGCTCCAATGGAGCCTTGGCTGTGGGAGGGGAAGAGAGAGACAGAGAGGAAGGAGAGGGGGAGGGGTGGAGAAGCAGATGGGCGCTTCTCCTGTGTGCCCTGGTTGGGAATCGAACCCAGGACTTCCACACACCAAGCCGATGCTCTACCACTGAGCCAACCGGCCAGGGCCCAAAGTCCTTTATTTTTAAGAGCTACAAATTTCTTTTTTTTAATTTAACAATAAAATATATTGGGGTAACTGGTTAATAACATTATATAAATTTCAGGTGTATAATTCTATAATATAACATCGGTATATCGCAGGGGTCAGGAACCTATGGCTCGCGAGCCAGATGTGGCTCTTTTGATGGCTGCATCTGGCTCACAGACAAATCTTTAATTAAAAAAATAATAATAACGTTAAAAATATAAAACATTCTCAAGTATTACAATCCGTTCGTTTCCTCATGTTCATGGTTGCGGGTGGCTGGAGCCAACCACAGCTGTCCTCTGGGACAACACCAAATTTTTATTGGATAATGCCTAACGTACACGGGTCGTTGTATGGCTCTCACAGAATTACATTTTAAAATATGTGGTGTTCGTGGCTTTCTCAGCCAAAAAGGTTCCCGACCCCTGGTGTATCGCATCATGTGCTCACCACCCTCCAAGTTCTTCTCACGTAGATCTGCACTCCATCTTCTTCAAGGTTTCAATAGTTCCAGCTCAACTTCTTCCTTGATCACCTGTAGAAGTGGGGCATCTGTCCCAGGCCCTATGAGTCCCCTGTTCCTCAGGCCCCTCACCCTCCTGATTGGGGTTCCCCTTGCCCCTAACTGCGCAAACCCTCTGAAGACAGAGAATTCGCCAAACGTGTCCTCATACCCAACTCCTAATAAGAGCCGCCCCTTTGCCTCCCAAGACGCCTCACCCACACATACCAAGAGTATCAATGACCTGTTTCCTCTGGGAGTGAAGGGATTTCAAGGCTGTTTGCCACAGTCTGAAAAGAAAAGCCACTTCACACAGTGATTAATAAGTCTAAAGCACTCATAACTCCTAAGAGAGGGTATGGGAGGAAATAAAAACGGCTTCAGAATGTTTGAGACAGATTTATGGAGACTGAGTCACAAAGGGCTGCCATCTAGTTAGCCTTTTGAGCTTTTTTTGGTGTGGGGACCCCTCCTCTCCTAGGATGTCCTAGGACCTGTCTCTGGGTCGCTTTAGTTGCCTGTCCTGACCTATGATAATGAACTTTCCAATAGGCCCTGGCCGGTTGGCTCAGCGGTAGAGCGTCGGCCTGGCGTGCGGGGGACCCGGGTTCGATTCCCAGCCAGGGCACATAGGAGAAGCACCCATTTGCTTCTCCACCCCCCACTCCCCCCCCTCCTTCCTCTCTGTCTCTCTCTTCCCCTCCCGCAGCCAAGGCTCCTTTGGAGCAAAGATGGCCCGGGCGCTGGGGATGGCTCCTTGGCCTCTGCCCCAGGCGCTAGAGTGGCTCTGGTCTCGGCAGAGCGACGCCCCGGAGGGGCAGAGCATCGCCCCCTGGTGGGCAGAGCATCGCCCCCTGGTGGGCAGAGCATCGCCCCTGGTGGGCGTGCCAGGTGGATCCCGGTCGGGCGCATGCGGGAGTCTGTCTGACTGTCTATCCCCGTTTCCAGCTTCAGAAAAATACAAAAATAAATAAATAAATAAATAAAATAAAAAAAAAATAAAAATGAACTTTCCAATAAATGAGCCTGTTGGTGCTTAGGCAGAGTTTGGGGCCTTGGCATGGTGGCTCTCAACACGACTTAGACGGGTTGTTTTCTGTTTTTCTTTTCTGTCTTGATGAAAAATCTCTGTTGCTTATACAGTAGCAGGTGTAGCAGGAGCATAAATTAAGTTTCACAGTCTCCAGAGTGAATGAGTGAACGTTCCATAATTTTGATGGTTCTTTTGGGCTGGCTTTATCTCTACCCTGGGGTCTGTTGGTGGTGCTTGGAGCATTAACCTGGAACCCTGAGCGCGGGTGGGCAGTGGGCATTCCAGGTCTTCCCTGCCCATCATCCTACAGCCCAGGAGGGTCATGAATGGAATCTGTCTTCTTGGTTCAGGAAGGAAGGGGATGACACACATGGCGAGTCTGCTGTGTGTCAGCTTCGGCATCATAACACTTCATAACATCCAACACTCACCGAGCACTTGCTCTGAAGCTGGCCCAGGGCTAGCCCCTTCGTAAGCATGGGCTCACTTCCTTTTCGTGGCAACCCTGGAAGGTGGGTGGTATTTCTCAACCCATTCTACAGAAGGGGAAAGTGAAGTTCCCAGACAGTAGGTAACCTTCCCAAGGCCCCCTCCACCCCGTGGGCAGTTGCAGAGCCTATGCCTGACCCATCCCCAGGACAGCAGGGGCCACCCCCCTTGACCTTCATGGCAACACGGCAAGGCACACCTTATTAGCCCATTTCACAGAAGAGGAAGATGAGGCTCACAGCAACAGTTAAATACCTGGGCCAGACCTCAGAGCTGGGAAGCAGGAGGGGCAGTAACAAGTGCACGGGCCTCCCACGTCAAGAGAGTCATTTCCTCGGGGGTAACGAAGAGGAGGTAAAGAGGTTCCTGCTGAATGGGGAGCTTTGTGAGGTCAAGAACTGTGTCTGGTTGGGCATCCCACACCCCTCGGGGCCAGCCACGGGCCCCACACAGGGTGGCACAAGGCCGCAGGGAATCTTGGCCCGGGGAAGAGTGGGAGGGGGCAGCCAGGAGTCAGGGGACTGTAAATTAGACTGTGAATGGAGGTAGGTAGCTAAGTTCCAACCAGCCTGGCCACAGAAAGGGAGCTCTGAGCAGCCAGGGGCAGGGATAGGGCAGCAGCCCTGGCTCAGGGCACAGCTGGCCACAGGGAGGAGCCCTGCTCCAGCCTCAGCGCGGCTGCTCCAGGGCTGGTGGCTGCCCCTGGACAAACACCGTCTTTCTGGCCATTCTCCGTCAGCACGGTGGGAGGCCTGGGGACACGGACCCTGTTCAGGAGAGTCACACTTTCCTGGAAGAGCTAGACAGTGAGCAACTAAACCAGTAGATACGTCAAATAAGACAGCGTGTGGCGGTCCTGCAGGGCAACAAGCACAGGCAGTGGGAGGGAATAATACAGTGGTCTGGCCTCACCCAGAGGTGACTTTTGAGCTGAGACCAGAAGCAGGAGGAGCCAGGTACGAGAAGTTCTGGGGAAAAGGCACTTTTGGCAGCAAGAACTACACATGCAAAGGCCTTGAGGCATGAAAAATGCTAAGGTATCTGTAGGAAGGAGGCCAATGGGGTTGAAGCATGAGCAAGGGGGAGTTTAGCAAGAGACAGGCACCTCTTACACTAGGACTGCAGGGCAAAGTACCAGGGGGTGTCTCTGGACTCAAGCTCCTGTCCTGTGGCAGCTTCCTCGCGCCCGGGACAGGTCTGTCCCTTCTGGGTCCCCTGGCCTCCTTTGCACACTAGTGGGACTGGTCTTCCAGGGTCCCCACTTTCTGGAGAGAAGATTTGCTCCCTCGTGGTCTCCTGTCCCTTGCCATTATCGCCACCCTCTAAGCTCCAGGAGCCGAGACTCTGGTGTCGTCTCGACTAAAGGTTCCCAGGGAATCTCAGAGCTCCCACTCCAGTCCTGGGACACGGGGCCCGAGAAGAGGAAGGAAATTCTCACACACAGCTTACTCCCAGGGCTTCGCTCACGTTCCCAGGCTGACAACTAGCAACCCTCAGCGCTTGGTCCCCCACCCCCTTCCTCCTCCTCCTCCTCCTCCTCCTTTCCCTGCCTCCCTCTCTCCCCCGGCCCCCCTTCTTGGGCTTAATGACTTCCACATGGGCCTCTGGCAGCTGGAGCCAAGCCTCCCAGCATTGTCTGAAATCTCCAAATTTAGAAGAAATATGAAAATTGTCAACCACTCCTTCCTTAGGGGGTAAAAGCAACATTCAGCACCAGGGGCAGGTCAAGGCGAGGCAGTCACGTGGTGGGCGCCTGGGCCAATGGGGGGCCCTGGGAGGACTTAGCACCCGCCTCACCCCAACATTGGGCTTGCCTCTTCAGCTCATATAAGGTAAAAGGCAGAGGGGCCTCCGTGGCCAGGGAGCAGTGAGGAAGGGGCTGAGGGGAGGGGGTCCCAGTGCCAGCTGTTTAAAAATGCCCCTGTGGCAGTGAGGGCTGCCAGACTCCCAGTCAAGTTAGTTGAGAAGTGATGACATCCCCAAAGGTCCCCCCAAATGGGCTGGCCCCCATCTCTGGGCCTCAAGGAGACACACCTGGACCAGACACAGGAGAGGTAAGAGCCAGTGGCAGGTGTGGGTTGTGCAAATGGGGGGTCCTCGTGGCATTCTCCCCAGGAGGGCACTGTGTTGAGAGTCTGGTCCTTGTTTTCCTGCTGACCCACTCTGTGCTTTCTGCCTTCCTGGGCCTCGGTTTCCCCATCCGTCCAGGGGCTGGACTTGATGATCTCTAAGCACCCTCCCTGCCCTGACCAGATGCGCAGAATCGGTGGTCCTGTTGGCTTTGAGGACTTCTCGTGGCTGAAATTAAATGGGGGATGAGAACAGAGGGAGTGGACAGTGCCAATGTCTGGCCGGTCTGAGCTTCGCCGCCGTGACCAAGTCTGGGCCCGTCTCCCTGGCTTCTCCATAGACAGTGCTTCCTTCTGTGTTCTGTGAGGTTTGAGTTCACAGCTCCAAGAGCCTGGGGCTCCTGGCAAGGAAAACTGCTTTCAAATAATGGTTTCAAGAAGCAAAGCTGGAGAAGCAGCCCTACCAGCTCAGGCTTGGGCAGAAAGGCTGACTGGTAGGGCGGCTGGGCGACCGGCTGGGCCCACTGGCCGAGGGAGGGGGCCTGGGCTCCAGCCCCAGCCCTGCCTCTCACTGGTCGGCCCTGTGGCCTCGGGCAGGCACCCCATGCTTTCTGTTCTGCAGTTTCTTATCTGTACCGTGAAACTGTGGAACAACATAGTCTCCACACAGGATGTGGCTGCTGAGCCCCATTCAAACCTAAAGGGCAGCCAGTGTGGCAATTCCCCCGGGAGTACCTGTGAGTCTGCCCTCTGGCCACCGGCTTAGAGTCCAAGCAGTTGCCCGGAGCCTAGGGGAGATTTTGGAGGTTGAGCCTCAAGTGATAGAAAGGAGTTGAGAGAGCCTGTCCTCAGCCCTGAGGCCCAGGATGAGCTTAGCCCCCAGGCAGCCTCTGATGGGCAAGGGGCTGCTCTCTGGATCGGGACAGCAGGAAGAGACAGCAGAGAACTTCAGGGGAGTAAAACAGTGGGTGTGGGGACAGAGAGGAAGACAGGAGACTCAAGATGGGCATCGTGGGAGGCAGGGCTGGGAGGGCACAGAGGTCTGACGTCAGGACTGGGAGACGAGCGGGCCCCATTGCTCTTCTGAACAAGCTCTGGCCACATCTGGGGCACAGAACGGACACAGTCCTCCAGCTTTGGCCTGCCCAGCACCCTCAGCTCCCCACTTCCGGTCTGACAAGACCCAAGGCCATCATGGTCTGAAAGGAGGCTCTGGAATCCAACTGCCTGGGTCCAGTTCTGGCATGTTTACTTACTGAACAAGTTGACCCTGGGCGAGCCATTTACCATCTCTGAGCATCAGTAGGGCCCTGCATGGGCCATGTGTCCCAAAGAATGGGACTCAAACCAAGTGTCTAAACCATGGCACACTCCCCTACGGACAGGGACTCTCGGAGGAGCCCGGAATCTGCACTGTGGGCCCCTAGGGAATTCCCATGCACGTGGAGTTCTGAGAATACTGTGTTGTCAAGCAGCCTGGGACCCTCACAAACAGAGCAAGGCAGCTGAATCCACAGAAAGAGAACCCTGCCCTAGTCCCTCAGAGAGCTGATGGCAGAGCTGGAGCAGAACCAGTCTCCCTGCCCAACCCGGGGCTCCCGAAGGTGATAGAGATAGGAAAGGCAGACTGCAATTATGATAGTCCAGGCCCTACCTAAGGCCTTTACATGAATTAATTCTTCTAATCCTCACAACAACCCTGTGCAGTAGGTACAATTAGTATCCTTATGCTTATTGTACAGATGAGGAAACTGAGACACAGAGAAGTTAAGCAGCTTGCCTAAGGTTACACAGCTCGTACACATACAGTTATGTGTTTCAGCTGCCTCAGTGCTCTCTCCCAGGGGTCTCCCACCTCCTGCTCTGCCCCTTGACCACCCCACCCTGGAACATCCTGGTAACCCAATGCACCTCATGAACATAACATGCATGGGGGATATTCCTGGGGCCAGGCACTGGGCTGAGTCTCTTGCATTACCATTCAATCCTCCCAGGATTACCACGAGGCGGGAGTCAGCATCATTCCATCATCCCCAATTTATAGAACAAGAACCCCCCAGAGCTTACCTCGGGTCATACAACTAGAAAATAGCAGAGGGAATTCGAACCCAGTCTGCAACTTCAAAACACACAGTCTCAGCCGGCCCCTGAGGGCCCATCTGATTGCAGTGAGGGGGAATCCCACAGAGAGTGGCCACGCTGCAGCTTAAACCCGAGTCTTCTAGTTTCAAAGACACGGCTGCCCCTCTGCCCTGCTGCTGCCCCAGGACCTGGGGAGGCTGCTTGTCACTGGCCCCTGAGCTTCACTGTAGTTCTTTGGGCAAAGTCAGCCCTTTCCCAGCCTAGTCAGTTCTGGGGAAGAGCTGACACACAGAGCCCTGAAGAGTGGAAAGTTCCAGGCCCAGTGTCACCACAAACGCCCAGGGCTATGTCTGACTCCCTCTGTGAGGCTCAAGGAGCCCGGGGAGATGGCCCCTCGCTCCTCAACCCTGGGCTGTGCCTGGGCCCGCCTCACTGTGAGGCTCAAGGAGCCTGGGGAGATGGCCCCTCACTCCTCAACCCTGGGCTGTGCCTGGGCCGCCTCAACTGCAATTTTCCAACTAAACATTCCCCCTGGGTTCAGGGCCATGGAGTTGTGCACAGAACTGTGATAAAGCTTTTTTCCAATTACTGTTATTATGACCATTTTTGTTCATATCTCCTAGGGTGCGTGAGCCAGAGTTTCCCCAGAGTTTACACCTAGAGAGGGGTTACTGGGTTCTGGGGTACATGCCTGTCAACTTTACAGGGGGCACTATATTATTTCCCAATGTGGCTAAACCAAGTTGCACGCCACTTGAAATGATCAGATTTCTTGAAGAATGTATGTTGCACACTATTTTGTAGCTATCAAATTTGTGTAATAAAAAATTGAAGGAAGATCCTGACCAGGCGGTGGCGCAGTGGATAGAGCGGTGGACTGGGATGCAAAGGACCCAAGTTCAAAACCCCGAGGTCACCAGCTTGAGCATGGGCTCATCTGGTTTGAGCAAAGCTCACCAGCTTGGACCCAAGGTCGCTGGCTTGAGCAAGGGGTTACTCGGTCTGCTATAGCCCCCCGGTCAAGGCACATAGGAGAAAGCAATCAATGAACAACTAAGATGCCGCAATGAAGAATTGATGCTTCTCATCTCTCTCCCTTCCTGTCTGTCTGCCCCTATCTGTCCCTCTCTCTGTCTCTGTCACACACACACACACACACACACACACACACACACACACACACACACAAGAATTTAAGGAAGAAACAAAATGCAACGCTCCCATCCACATGGGTATCTAGAAATTGTCCTACATTTGTACCAAGTTGCAGAGTACCCTGAAAACCCTGGGTGGCACTAGGCACTGCCCATGGGCCCTCCCCCAGCCCAGCAGTATGCAGTGGCCATGGTCCAATCAGAGGTCGCCTGCGGGATGATCTGCAAGAATTCAGGGGAAAGAGCCCACAGTGGCTGCCACCTCCTAAGGGCCTGTCTAGACAGGCCCCACGGGGCTTCACCACACGTTTCCAGAGCCAGCCCCCTTCTCTCTTGCAAAAGAGGCTTGTTGGTGGCAATCTCCCCACCAGAAACCTTTTCTCCAATTCAAAACAAGCCTAATGGGCAGTGTGAACCACCCCCTCTCATGGCCCATGGAGACCAGCGCATTCAGGCCTGTTTTTGTTCCAGTGAGGAAATGGGGGCTGATTCTAGAGCCAAGGGGCTTCAGATGTGAGGTGAATCCCTGTGCCCAGGTCATGAGGTGACTGCTAGAGTCAGGCCGAGGTGTGGCAGGCTGGCTGTTAAAGGTGCCAGGGGGAGGTCAGGCTGCCTGGATTTGAATCCCTGATCTGCCTCGTAGCAACTGTGTGACCTTGGACACGATAAGAATACTTGTCCCATTAGGTTATTGAGCTGTCTGATTAAATGAGTTAAAATTCATACAGCCCTCAGAACAGTGATGGGCACATAGTAAGTTCTTAATAGAAAGTAATTGCAAAAATGTGAATCCCAAAGGCAGCTTCCTGGAGGTTGGGGGACAAGGGCTATACTGGGCTCCAATTCTTCTTTCCACCTGGGGAGGGAATAAACTGTTCCTTCAAAAGTAACAATTGCCACATATCAACTCTGCCCACATGCCCGGCCCTTTGCCTAACACTCTCTGAGGTAAGAATCATTAACCTTCTGGGGACCCAGAGGCTCAGAGAGGGTTAGTCATTTGCTCAAAGTCACACAGCTTGTAAGAGGCCAAGCTGGGACTCAAACCCAGGTCTGGCTGACTCCAGAAACCATGTGCTTACACTCTAGCCCCACCCGAATGAGTGTGTGAGCAAGAGCTGGCTCTGGTTCTACCCTGCCGAGTAAGACCAACCTTTGGCATTTGGGAGAGACCGTTGAAGCCTGCTGTTTCCTTCTGGGTTAGGCACTGTTGTGATAGAGGGATAGACAGAGCCTCCTACCCCCACCCCATGCCTGCTCAGGGGCAAAAATGCACCCTGGCAGAACGATCCTTCTTGCCAAGGAGCAGGCCTTGGTGCGGCTGGGTTACCCTAGGGCCTCATCCACGGTTGCCCCTTGCCCCGCACAGCCCATGGGATGTTCGAGGAAGGGGTGGTCAGCTAGTCCAAGGCTGGAAGAGATGGCCTCGCGCTGGCTCCTCCCTAAGAGCCCATGCCGGCCACAAGCCTAGGCCCCTCCCCAGAGACCCTCTTCTGACCCAGGCCATGGTCTGAAGGAGGCGGAAGAGCCCCAAGCTGGAAAGCGCACTGGCTCCTCCAAGCATCACAGAGACACTGCTCCGCTGCCACTAGCTTCTGCCCCAGACCGCCCTCCTCCCCCTCCTCCTTCAGGAAAACAGGGGTGGGGAGTGTCCAGAGGGAGGCTGCCACCTCGGATGGCACCCATTGTGGCTGTAACACCACCCCTGGCTGGACTGCCAAGCTCAGAGGCCACTGGTCAGCCTGCCTGGAGCCTGCCAGACCTCAGGCATGTGACCCCACAACCCCATGGCGTCTGAGGGCATGTGCTGAGATTAGCTGGACAAAATGGGGAGAAAGAGAAAGAAACAGGCCAAGACTGTCCCTGGCTCTGCAGCCGACCCCTCGGGTAAGTTTCTCCGTCCCTCTGGGCTGGCTCCTCAGGCTATGCTGCTGCATGATTTGGAGTAAAAAGGGGACAGCTCAGGTCACCTACTGTATGGCGGTGGATGCTCAGACTCGGGGAGGAGAAGCCCGGGGTAGCAGTGTTCAGAGTAGCAGGGGCACACCTGGGATGGAGCTCCGTTCCAGGTGTTCGGAGGGGTGGAGGCTGGGCTGGAAAGACATTTTCAGGAGACGGCAAACACGCTCGTTTGGTGAGAACCGAGGATCGGTCTAGAAACTCCGTGAGGTTTGAGGAAGGCCTGGTCGTGAAGTGGCTTGCATAGCCGGAAACCAAAGCCCCAGAAGGGGGGAGAGATCCTTCTTATCATCTGTCTCTGGGAGAGAGTCCTTTTCTTTAGCCTGTTTGTCCCCTTCCCCAAAGCACCATCAGGCCAAGAGCCCCAGTGTAGAAGCGAGACCCAGGGATTTGGGCTTTGGTGACTCTGAGATGTCAAGTAATGGAACAGGAGGCCTTAGGGTAGGATCGGGAGGGGGAGGAAGCCCAAGGGCTGCAGTCACCATCTGAGGAGCTTTCTGGGCAACAGGAACTTGTTCTTTGTACCCCCAAAGGACAGGGCGTGCCATCCCAGAGGGGCAGATGCCAGCAAGACATTAGGAAAAAGTCTCCAATAGTCTATCCAAAAAGAGATAGGTGATTGTGAAGCAGTGAGCTCCCCATCACCAGAGGTATGCAAGCTTAGCAGTACGACTGCAGAGAGAAGTCAAACATTAGAGGAGGTTGGGCTTCAGGCTTTTCCCACCACCAGACTAGAAGTTCACATCGCAGCCCCAGCTGCCTTGGGACAATCTTATGGGGCTGAGCCCCCCTGCTGCCTGGATGTCCAATTCCCAGCTAGGCATGACATCAATTCTGCCCTGACTGCACACGAGGCCTCTAGGGACCCCGTCCCTCCCACTTCCTCTGCCCTTCCCAGGGAACACTAGGGAGACCCGGAGCCTGGTTGTGAGACTGGGTCCCAGGGGAACATTGAACTGATGGCCTTCCACCCAGCAGGAATGAGACAGAGGGGACCAAGGTCCCCGAGAGCCCTGTTCACACGCCCCAGAGAGTCTACATAGAAATTCCAGGAGGGTCACAAGGAAGTTTAGAACAAGACGCTTTATTTTCGTCCTCTTTTCTTTCCTGTCCCTCCTTTCCCCCAGCAGTGTGTGGGGGTGTCACAGGAGGCTAGAAGAGGAAAGCAAGCCTCCTCTTTGGGCTGCATCGCGAAAAGACTCAGTGTGGAGAAATGGCGGTGCAGGGCAGATGGGGGTGGGGACCAGGCAGCTATGTGGGACAGGGTGGAGGGAAGGGCAAAGTCAAGGGGACAGCCAGGCCTGAGAGGGTCCTGGGGAGTGGGCATGACCATCGATCAGGCCAGCAGGCATTCCTGGACACTCACGACCAGAGCTGCCTGCGCTCTGGGTTCAAGCTGGATTCAGAGAGTCAGCCCAGGTTCCCAGCACATTGACAGAAGGTCTCAGAATTGGGGCTACCAGGAACCCTGGCCACTGGGTCCTCGTCTCCACAGACTATAAAAGCAACAGAGTACAGCTAAATCCATCTCATTCATCCTGATGAACCTGGTACATGCTTAATAAACTTTCCTGATGTCGAGCCCTAAACTCATAGTGTCGCAGTCCTGTTACAGCTAGAAGAGCATCTTCAAGGTCATCTCCTTGTGTTATAGAGGCAGAACCCAAGGCCAACAACGGGGACAGACCTGCCCAAGACCACACTGCCAGAGTAGCTGCCCAGCCCTATGTGTCCTTCTTTGCCTCTTTCCTGCCTTCTAGCCAGAGCTAAGACCTTGGTATGATTCTTGCAGCCAAGTGTTGGGGACAGAGGAGAGGTGGGTGACCTACCAAGGCATAACTGTCTTTAAGAAGTAGTCAGAAGATGAAGGTGTATCATGAGTCCTGGCTGTTCTGCCCAGGCCCTATTTCTGGCCAGAGATGGTCCCTGAAGTTGCCAGCTACTGCAGATGGGAGGCTTCCTGTAGAGGAAAGAGCTCAAGTCTGGATGGAAAGCCCTTGCTTGTATTCCTGGCTCTGCCCCAACTCTCCACATGATCTTGAGCATGACCTTGAACATAAGGTCCTCTCTGACTTCAGTGTGTCCAGTGAGGGGCTGGACCCAACCAGCTTGGACAGCGGGAGATTCCACCCATGATCTACCCCCGTGTCCTATCTTGATCCATCTTAGCTTTCCCCTCCGCACAGGAAGTCGGCCAGGTGCTGAAAGAAAACAGCAGCCTAAGGGTGCCCTTCCCCTGCGCCACCGCCCGGAAGCAGCATCCTCTATGCCCAAGCTTTGTTTTCAGCCTTGGAATTCCCCATTCTCTTGGAGAGGCAAAAAGCTGGGAAGGCCCTTAAGATCACCGCAGTGAGAGAATTTGAAACCGGAGAGGTTTGGCATATTACTCAAGTTCACACAGCAAACCATGTGCAAACCGGGGCTGAGCCTTGGGTCTCCTGAAGCCCAGACCAATGCTCTCGCCACTGACCACACTGCCCTCCAGACTAATGGGCATGGAAGCCATCCTCGTGTGGCCCTAGGCACTGATTTACCTTTGTGCCTCAAACCCCGACACGGGAAGCCTACACTCTTTTCTGCTCTCCAGGACTCGGTTTCTTCTCCCATCAAACAGAAAGATAGGGTAGACCAGATGTCCATAAGAGCCCTTCCACCATCCCACCACCAACACTGGGGCTCCAGCATTTCTAATTCAGCCCTTTCTTTTTTTTTAAATTATTTATATTTATTTATTTATTTATTTTAGAGGGGGAGAGAGAGAGAGAGAGAGAGAGAGAGAGAGAGAAGGGGGGAGGAGCAGGAAGCTTCAACTTCCATATGTGCCTTGACCGGGCAAGGCCAGGGTTTTGAACCGGCGACCTCAGCATTCCAGGTCGACGCTTTGTCCACTGCGCCACCCCAGGTCAGGCCTGCCCTCTCTTTACAAAGGGTGAAACCACCTCAGCCAGGAAATCCCACCAAGTCACAACCTTCACCCAGTTCTGTCCCACCCCAGACCCCCAGGACTGGGCTTCAGCCAGAACTACAGTCTCAGGCCCAGCTCCCCTTGAGGACCTGGAATTTTCTACCATAAATGGGCAAGCGTGCCTCTCACCCCTGCTGCCAGCCCTGCTGGGGGAAAGGCTGAGCTATTTTTAGAAAACTCAAGGGTTTGCTCCTAAACTCAAGATGGAGCCCCCTCCCCATCTCCCTCGCCCACCCTCTCTCTTCCTCCCTCTTCACCCATCACCCTCTCTTCCTTCCCTTTCTCTTGCTCTCTCAGCCTCTCCGTCTTGTGCTCACCCTCACTCCATCAATCTCTCTCCCTCTCCTCTCCTCTCTCCCCTCCCCCCACTAGTCCTTTCTCCCACATCTTCCCAGAGTCAGTTCCCCTCCCCGACTCCCTCCCCTGGACCTTGCTTTTGGTGGTTGGAGAAACTAACATAGTTTCACCCCCACTCCCTTCTTAAACACTATTTACAACATAAATTCCAAACATCCGCCATCTGGTTCTAGGAAGGGCCAAAAGATATTTGGAAAAGGAAGTCATGATTATTCCATGTTCAAAGCCAAAAGAACTTAAAGGCTTTCCTCTCTCCCTCCTTCCTGCAGGGCCCCTTTGTTAGGATCTGAGCCATCAGGATCCCTCAGTGGGTGGAAGGGGTCAGTCCCAGCTGGGCTCAACTGACTGCATCACTTTGAGCTCCTTGCTTCTCCTTTCCATGCCTCAGTCTCCTCATCTGAACAATGGGTATGAAACCAGCACTGAGACTTTGAATCCTGCTATAGAAAATCCACTGGGTCGCCTGGCCTGTGGTGGCGCAGTGGATAGAGAGCATGCTGAGGTCGTCAGTTCGAAACCCTGGGCTGGTCCAGTCAAGGCACATACGACAAGCAATCAATGAACAGCTAAAGTGAAGCAACTATGAGTTGATGCTTCGTGCTTCCTCTCTCTCTCTCTCTCTCTCTCTCTCTCTCTCTCTCTCTCTGTAAAATCAATAAATAGAATCTTAAAAAAAAAATCCACCTGGTCCAGCCTGACCTGTGGTGGCGCAGTGGATAAAGCATCGAACTGGAAATGCTGAGGTCGCCGGTTCAAAACCCTGGGCTTGCCTGGTCAAGGCACATATGGGAGTTGATGCTTCCAGCTCCTCCCCCCTTCTCTCTCTCTCTCTCTCTCTCTCTCTCTCTCTCTCTCTCCCTCTCCTCTCTAAAATGAATTAAAAAAAAATCCACCTGGTCCAGGCCCCTGGGGCTGCCTTGGGCTGAGCAATATGTAGGGATGGCATGGAGGCAAAGGGAGCAAGAAGCAGCTGGGGGAGCTCCAGGCTCAACACATGTTACCACGTGACTCTCTCTCTCTCTCTCTCCCTCTCTCTCTCTCTCCATACAGATCTATGTAGGCCATTCACCTTCCTTCACATTGACACTAACACCGGGGGTGGGGAGTGGAATCCAATTATCTCCCCCTTATCTGACCCTGGGACAACTCCGGACCCAGTGGAGTCCAGTTCTCTTTCCACTATCATGATGAGGCCCAGAGAGGGGAAGACACTTGTTTGCAATCACACAGCACATCTCCAGGAGACCTGGCACCTAACCTGCTGCTTCTCCCATCCAACACGTTCCAAAAGAAACCAACATTTGTGTTATCCAGAAGGTATCACTCGGTCCCAGCAAACTGGAACCCTGGAGCTCCCAGTTGTCTGCAAAGTGGACAGGACAGATGGGAGAGCTAACTCCTTGATCATGGTGTTTTTTGTTTTGTTTTGTTTTTAAGCAAACAGACGACATGCAAGGGTGAAATACTACAGGAAAGAGGTATAACGACAATTATAATGAGAAGGTCCTTTGCTTCTGGATACACGTGACCCTTACCAGGGCCTGCATGGCCTCCACTGATAATGGAAACACCCTCCCTGTTCACAACCCCCTTTCCATACAGACTCACCCACACCTGCCAAAATGCCATGCGATACTGATTCAGGTTGTCGCTCTGTCAGAATAATGTCATGGATTGTCTGGTCTAACAGGTGAGCCATGAACATGCGTGGTGGGCTGCCCAGAGCCAGTCCTGATCTTGACACTTACTAGCTGTGAGACCGTGAGGGAGTGCTCTCGTCTCTGGGATCCTCAGTTCACTCATCTGTAAAGTGAGGATAAAACATGGCACCTCACTCGTAAGTGATTGTAAGGAGCAGGTGAGAAAACCGATGTAAAATAAAGAACTTAGCAAGTGTGGAGCACATTAAAAGCACCCAGTGGGTTAGCTGTAACACCCAATCTGTTAGCTCTTGCTTGATTCCAGCATGTGGCAGTGCAAGCCTAATGGGGATAGCTGTTACGCTTGTCTGTTTTTCCGGTCGGTTTTGGTTCTCACTGGAAGGTCGGGGTCATGGGGATGCTGGTCTCTACCCCCTCTACTCCAAGCAGGCTTTGGGATTCTAGGCCAGACAGGTCTGGGCCCCTTTCTTTCCCTCTCTTCCCCTTTCCCTGCCCCTCTCTCTCTCTCTCATTTCCGCCTCAAACTGTGTTCCCAGGGCTTGCCGCGAAGTCCCCAGGCAGCGACCTTCCCTGGGGAGGGTGTGGGGAGCGTGTGAGGCTGGTGAACTTCGCTGGGGTGTCACAGGACAGGAGGGCACTCCAGGGACAGAAATCCATAGAGTCACCCACAGAGGGGACGCCACAGAGGGGACGCCACAGAAGGGACGTGGAAAGGGCCCTACACGGTGGCTCCCACCCGAGCTGCCATGTTTTCTCCGGATGCCACTTTGGGCCTTTGCCCTGTCCGTGCTTCTCCTGCTCCCGTGCCTGGCCCTCACGGTGGGCCCACCCTCGTGCCCAGAGCGAAACTGACAACCATTCACTGTGGGCTTACTACGTGCCAGCCACCGTGCTCGCACTTGACGTTCCACCTTCACAAACAACTCTGAGGGTGGAAGCCAAGGTTCAGAGAGGTGAAGCCAGCAGCTCTGGATCACACAGCTAGAAAGCGTTAGGGAAGATTCCAGTGCGGGTCTGCCCAGCTCCAAGGCCTGGGTCTTTTCTACTCTTTCCAAACATGATGAAAGCTCCAGGCCGCTGGAGCCCAAGGAGAGCGCCAGCTGTCCTACATGCACACGCACCCAGGAGCCAGGAAGGGACACTGGCCAAGGCAGCCCCTCCAGAAGGAACCAGTGTGGGCGTGGGTTCGTGCGCCTGCACGGAGCCCAGCGTCAGCTCTCTCCCACTGTGGTGCCATCTGGCTGGCAGATGTGGCCCAGTCTCAGCCCCTCGTGTTTCCTGGAAATGAGCAAGGCCAAGAGAGGGTACAGGGGCTTTTGTAATGACCATAATGACGTAAGCTTTGCTTGGTGGTCATCTAGACGGCCGCCTAAGTTCAGGAGACAGCTGGACTGAGCGTGAGCAGCGCTGGGTTCAGGCTGGCCTCTGACACTCGCCAGCGGGCGGCCCTGGGCACGGAGCAGGGCCTCTTTGAAGCTCAGGAAGCCGGGAATGCATTTCTACCTCCGGTAGTGGTTGTGAGTGTCTCTTGAGTCATGAGAGGGAAACCTTGTGCAACTGGAAGTGGTCACAGGTGGCCTCAGGGCTGTCCCTTCGGTGTTGGCCACTGTGTTAACCTCGGGTTTTGATCTACCCCTAAATGGTTCTTTCCCAATGTGTGAGGCTGGAGGGAGGTCCGAGAGGCCTCTGGGGAACTTCCTTCCAGACCCTTTCTTTTACTAATGGGCCTGAGTGCACTCGGAGTTGGGAGACCCCTTCATCTCCTGGAGCTTGGAGCTGCTCAGGAAACTCCTTTGAAAGCCAAGCAGGCAAAGCAGGAATAATGGCTGCTTAGGGCCTGAGATACAGGCCCATGGAGGTCTGGAAAACCTCAGCAGGGTCAACCTGAGGCTTCCGAGGACCCAGCAACAACCCAGATCCGTCCTCAACTCCTCGGGCAGTGGCAGCCTGGTCACAGCCTGCAAAGGCCCCAGGGTCCCCCTAGAATCTCCTTCTTTTTTTTTTTTTTTTTTTGTATTGTTCCTAAGTTAGAAGTGGGGAGGCAGTCAGACAGACTTCTGCATGCACTCAACTGGGATCTGCCCAGCATGCCCACCGGGGGCGATGCTCTGCCCATCTGGGGCGTTGCTCCATAGTGGCCGGAGCCATTCTAGCGCCTGAGGCAGAGGCCATGGAGGTGTCCTCAGTGCCTGGGCTAACTTTGCTCCAATGGAGCCTTGGCTGCAGGAGGGGAAGAGAGAGAGAGAGGAAGGGGAGGAGGAAAGTTGGAGAAGCAGATGGGCACTTCTCCTATGTACCCTGGCCGGGAATTGAACCCGGGACTTCCACACGCTGGGCCGATGCTCTACCTAGAATCTTCTAATGGTATCTTTGTTCCTTTCAGGAAAGGGCACTGGCTGGCGGGAGCCACCCCTACAACCCTGACGTTGGAGGAGCAAGCACCCCAGAGACAGCAGGGGCCCTGGAAACAGAACTGTGAGTGCTTCCCACTTCCATTCCCCCAGCACCCACCCCACGCCACAGCTCACCCCACCTTGATGGCAGCACCTGTGGTGACCCCGGACCTGTGGGATGCTCTCCCCATCCCAACCCTCAGAATGACAAAAGAAACACCTCAGAATGGGAAGAGTTGACGAAAGGCTCCTGCTAATTGATGGTATACAAGCAGCTTGGGGCTGTTGGGTCTGGGTTGTAGGTGAAAACAAGGAGGACCGAAGGAGGAAGAAGCAGGCAGGGGCTCCATACCCACCGCTCCATGCTCCCTACCAACCAGCAATGCAAAGCTGGCGTGAGGCAGAGAGTCCCAGGCTCGGGGGGGGGGGGGGCATGGAGAGTGATCGCAGTCTTCCTGGGAGAGGAGTAACAGGGTTGGACTCTGGAAACAGGTGGACCTGGGGCAGGGCGCCTGGTGGTGGCGGACCAGCACACGGGGCTTTGACAGGGTCCAGGAGGTCAGGCGTGTGCAGGGGCGCCGAGCTGGGCACGTGTGAACATGCAGAAACTGAAGCAATGTTTCTACTGTTCGCCTGGCTCTTCTCATGCTTGCCAGTTTCTAGTACCCACACATGGCGCAGGCAGGGCGACCTACCAGCTCCATTTGACAGGTGGAGAAACCGAGGCCCAGCGAGGGGAAGGAACTCACTCACAATGGCACGGACAGCCAGTTGCAGAGGGGGAACTCTGGCACCAGATCTCATAAGAATGGAAAAAGTGGAGGAAGACTTGGAGGTGAGCGGAGAAGGCCAGCAGCTGACACTCTGGGGACATGTGACAAGGCCCAGGCTTGGCTTACATAATGCAGCACACCTGTTTACCTCTGCACGCCTCGCTCTTGTGTGCAAACGTGCACCCCAGCACAGCGCACACGCCTGACTCTCTCTCGCTAGCGATGAGCCTCAGAGACTGGGTCTAAACAAATCAGATTATGAGGGCTCCAGGCACCTCCTCCCGCGACTGTCCCGCTCAGACACTGAGCAGGCCTGCAGAGCTGCCAGCTGCGGTGTCTCGGCCACACTGACAGCCAGCCCTCAGCCCCTTGACCCGCCCCCAGGCCTCAGGAAGAGGGCCAGGGTCCGAAAGGACGCCACAATGATGGATGGGCTGGGGGAGGTTCCAGGGCTCCTCAGAACACACAGGATGTTAGTGCTTATGCGAGGCTCATTTCTGAGCTGTTCCCAGCAACCCACCCCCCTCTATTCCCACCCTCCCCCGCTGCAGCCTCTCCCACGGTCACTGCAGCTGGAGCCCGGGCCCTGAGCAGAACCACTTTCATCTCGGTCCCGCAGCTGAGCTGAGCAGGGACTGGTCAACTCGGGAGACAGTGGCCTGGGAATGAGACACAGGCAGGCACTTGAAGGGGAGAAGAGACATGTGAACAGAAAGATAATGCCACTGTAAAGGTGGCAAGTCAGGGATTTCTCACCCATTGTTTTGTTGACTCCTCAGAATGTGCCCGGGAGTTAGGAGGCTGTGCCCATCGCACAGATGCAACTACTGAGGTTCGTTTAGTCAGTGATTACACAACTCCCCTTTCCTGAGCCCTGAGTCTGCACCAGGCCCTCTGTGGGGTGCTGGGGACACCGAGATGAATGTCTTAGAAACTCTGCCTCCATTGCTTTAATGGAACAGTGTCCTCTGGGCTGGTCCTTGGGCACTGGGCCTCCCTGGTCTTCCAGGGAGCAGCTACGCAGAATCCCTTTCCATATGACGCACATGAGTGGTTGACTATTACCACCTAGAGGAGCCTTAGCCATCCTCCCATTCAGAGCACAGACCCTGAAGTCAGACAACCCCAAGTTTAGATCCAGCCTCGCTCCCCTGTTGCTGAATAGCAGTGGCCCAGTTAGCCTGTCGGAGCCTGCTTTCCCTTCTGTGGAATAGGGACACAAGAGCTCCCACCTACCAGGGCTGAGTGTGAGGATTCATCAGGATTTTCCATACCCGTGGAATAGGGGCACGAGAGCTCCCACCTACCAGGGCTGCGTGTGAGGATTCATCAGGATTTTCCATACCCTCGTGTGACACACAGAGAGAAACAGAGGCCAGGAGAGGGAAAGGGCTTAGCCAGGGTCACACCGTGAATTGGAAGGTAACTCGGGGCCAGGTGGCTTCCCTCCTCTCCACCCTTTGTCCCAGTAAAATCCTCCCACCTGGGTAACCCCAAGCAGGCCCGAGGCCACAGGGAGCCAGGTTGTACAGGTGACTACGGGGACATATCCTGGGTCCCGCCTCCACCCTCAGCCCTACCCTGCCCTCTCTAACCCCAGGGTCCCAGGTGACCCGCAGTGGCCCCAGGCCTCAGTGGTGGGGAGGGTGGGGCTCCCGGCCCAGAGCGGCCTGGCCATATAAGGGAAGGAGCCGGCAGGCCTCCTGGCTCAGGCCTGGCGAGAAAACCCAGACAGCCACTGTTTATTTTCTCTTTCCCAGCCTCCCCGGAGCTTCCCGACAGAAGACAGAGGTTCCCCCGGGCTCAGAGACATTTCCTGAAGACAGTGGGGAGCAGGGAGGAGAACACGGCTCGACCCTGGGAGCAACCCCCAGAGGGCTACTGCCAGCACCAGGTAAGCTCCTGAGGTCACTATGCAACGGCCTCCTTTGATGGAAGGGGAAACAGAGCCACAGAGGGAAGAGCCTGTGAGAAGTGCCAGTGCCCGTTAGTGGCAGAACCCGAGTTTCCCAAGTGGCTCCTGTCCCCTGACCAGGGACCCAGAATGAGAAGGAGCCTCTTGTGGGGTGAGTGGAACAGGAGGTCTGCCGACCTCCTCAGTGAGGTTCTCGTCTGAAGGAGGCCTGGGGTCAGTGCTGCCTGCCTGCTGGGCAGGTACACAAGATAGAGGCCTGGGGTCAGTGCTGTCTGCCTGCTGGGCAGGTACACAAGACGGAGGCCTGGGGTCAGTGCTGTCTGCCTGCTGGGCAGGTAACAAGATGGAGGCCTGGGGTCAGTGCTGTCTGCCTGCTGGGCAGGTACACAAGATGCAAGAGAATCGTTTCAGGGGCCAGAGAGCCAGGTCCTCCCAGCCCAGCTGCACCATCTCCTCCTCCAGGAAGCCCTCCCAGCTTCCCCCAGGGGTGGCAATCTCTCTGTCCTCTAAGCCCTTGGCAGTCCTTTCTTGGGTTCTCTGTCCCCAATTTGCCTTATAAGGGGGCATTTTCTTCCATTTCAGCCCAAATACACTCCTCCAAGGGCAAGGCTCACATCAAGTTTAGTCCTGTCTCCCCTTCAGCATATAGAAGATGAACTCAGTTTGCTAAATGGACAGGTGTCCTGGTTAGACCCTGTCCCAAAGCCAAAGGGTTGGATCAGGAGATAAGACATTGAGCACAGAAGTTAGAAACAAGGGCCCTGAGGCAGCTGTTCCGAGTTAGGAGCCTTAGCTTGGCTCCTAGCTCCCCGCCCTTGGAAAATTCCCTTCCCACAGAGCCTTAGGAATGCACAGACACTAGCGAGCACAATTAAAACATCCAATAAATGACTGTTCTTAGCATTGTCAGCACCATGATGATATTTCTAGGTACAAAGGAACGGAACTAAACAGCCTATAGCCACAGAGGAAACAGAGGCAAAACCCCTCCCCTGGTCAGAGGCTGTGCCACTACCCCCGTCCCTGCGTCAGAGTTACCCTCACAGGAGCACGGGACTGCGCCCCTACTTCCTGTTTCCACACCCAGGAGAGCTGCTATTTCTGCGACAGTATTCTGAGCCCGGTGGGACCCCGCCATACACACCCCATTCAAGCAAGGCTGTGACCTGGAACCGTCTCCTCCCCTTCCTGGTCCTCCCTGTGGAGGTGATAACATCACCGTGCCAGCCCCACCAGCTGTTAGGAAGACCACCTGTGGGCAGGCGTGGTTTCCCAGACGGCAGCCACTGGGGTGCCCTTTTTTAAAAAGTTTCACCAGATCTGCAAACAATCGTATTTTAAAATTTCAGGTGAGACATTGTTAATACCTCCATATAAACAGTTACTGTAAATGGAAAACTAGAACAATGACCATAATTAGGAGGTGATGGTGAGAACACAGACCATGAAGAAGAAACGGTGTTACTACACTTTACCCTGGTGCTGTGGCCTGCAAGGCTCTGGGTCTGAGGCTGATAAGCAGGATCTGGAAAAGTGTCAGACAGGAGGGCACCCAACTAAGGTTCCTTCCCTTCCCTCCAGCCCCGTCCCGGTAGATAGGACTGAGAGCAAATGCACAGACTTGAGTCCCTCTGTCTTCCAAGGTTAGTTAGTGCTGAGGCCACAGGCTCCCGCAAAACCATTCACTCCCGTACTGCACCCGGGGCTTCGGGGAAAATGGACTTTACCTGCTTGGTTCTTAGTAACAGATGATGATCACATTTTTGGAACAACCTCTCCTGGCTCTTTACTGAAACCTCCTCATGGATCAGGCGAGCATTTTCTCTCGCAGGGCTGGTGGGAGCATCTGAGAGAGGAATAGACAGGCGATTGGGCTGTTCAGAGCCCCCTCCTCCCGCCCCTGCAAGGGTGGTCCTGATGTTGGAATCTCTCCCAGCCCAATGCAATTTGGAAAGAGTTCCTACAAGCATTCCACATTCGAGGTAGGTGGTTCTTTGGCGGGGAATGCCTCAGGAAAGGGCTTCCTCTCGGGGTCGTTGGGAGTGACCCACCCCACGTGGCAGAGCAGGGAAAAGACTCTTCGGAGAAGGGTCCGATTTCAGATTTCTGCCAGAAGCATCGGAAACACTTTAGTTTTAATGAGGTGTGTGTTTTTCCTGCTCGCTCCCAGCCCTGAGGAACGGTTGCCTGCCCTTCTTAGCCCTTTAGACATCTCTGACAATATGTTATCTGGCATCAAGACCACCACTGCGGGTATCCCCAAAACCAGGAGGATGCCCTCGGGTGCCCTGAGATCTTGGGGGGGCAGGAGGAGCGGAGGGACTTGGCCTGCTCACCCAGATGTTCTCACTCGAGCCACGTCTAAAGAGGGAAATGAATTACCTACATGGCCATTCAATCATTCACCGAATGGGCTTCATTCCCTGAGCCTGTCACAATGTGCAAGGGACTCAGCAGGGCCTGGGGACACTCCCAAATTAACAAGATGTGGGGTGCTGGCCTCAGGGACCCGGAGATCCAGCCCAGTCAGACCCAGATGCAAATATCCCTGACATTAGAGAGAATGAGCTTAAGGAATACAATCCAGCCACTCAGCCAGTGCTTCGGAGTCTACACCGCCCGAACCTGCTTTCAGTGGTGAGTACAGTTGACAGGGTCCCTTTGTCATGGGCGGGCCGTGCAGTCCATAAGCGGTATTAAATGAAACTACTGTGGTAAAAGGTTAGAAAAAGGGCACAGGATGTTTGAGGACATGAGCAGCTATCCTGATGTCTGAGAAAGTCAGGGAGCGCATCCTGGAAGAAGTGGCCATTTGAGTAGACACTAAGCCAGGAAGAGGAGGTGGGCAGGGGAGCAGCTGAGCACCTGGGAGCCTGAGGTGGTGGGTGCAGGGCTTCCTGGAGGAGGGACCCAAGAAGAAGAGGTTGGTGGGGTGTAGCCCTTGGTGAGGGTTTCAGAATCTAGCCAGAGGGCAGAGGGAGCCCTTTCAGGATTTAAGGAGGGGATATATAGGACCCTGTTTGCATTTGGAGAAATCACTCTGGGTGGATGGCAGGGAAGGAGGGATGGGAAGTCTGGGGTTGGGTGTAGCAGAAGCAGGGCAACCAGGTAGGGAGCCACAGCAGATGTTTGATGCTATAACATATCTAATTCCATGACTGTGCTGTTTGGCTGGGACACACCGAGCATAAAGGAGGGGCGTGGGGTCAACCTGTTGGAAGACTTCATTTTTTGAAATGTCTAGAATAGGCAGCTCTAGAGAGACAGAGTGTGGTCTGCCCAGGGCTGGGGCTGATGCGGACGGGAGAGTAAGATATTTCATCCCTTCTTTTTGGAGGGATGAAGTATCCTAAAATTAATCATGGCAATAGGTGCAACTTTGTGAATGTATTAAAAACCCATTTCATTTTATACTTCAAAGGGGGGAGGGATCTTATTACCATAAAGCTCTTTAAAAGAAATAAAATAAAGTAGGAGAAAAGTTGAGGCTCAGTCCCAGAGGGCTCAGGTGCCCGGCTGAGGGCGGGCACACAGGCGGGTCGTCACAGCGGCCAGCAGGGCGGGAGCTGGTGGAGCGGAGGCCCCACGTCCTGCGCGGGACTCCCTGCCGCAGGCCCGGCGCCCTGTCTCCCAGCCTGAGGTGCAGTGCTGCATCTCTGGTCAGTTGGGAGTCTGAGATGAAGCACTGTAGCTCGGGAAGGGAGAAGTTGTTCTGCGGCCGTCCACCGGAAGCGGTAAGTGGTGCCCGAGGGCAGCGGGAAGGGAATGTCCCAGGCTCCTACCGTCCGTGCTTGTGCTGAGCAAGTTTCTGACTCAGGTCCACCATCGGCTTCGTGATTCTGGGCAGGTCCTGACTCCTCCTGCACCGCAGTCTGTCCGTCTGTGAGATGAGGTGTCGGAGCACTCGGTGGTACCCATGACCCAGCACTCTGCCCCTGCTTTTTCTGAGCCCACAGCGGACTCCTCTATCTGTCAAGGTGTCCATCCTTGACGTGCTCATTGCAACTTCAGAATCCTTCTTAACACTAGAGCCTATCGACGGTTCAGAGCCGACGCTCATTCATTGTTTGTGGATTAGACAAAATCTTTTAGTCCTGAAGATAAACGTCATGGGCTTCGAGTTGGGTTCTTCACTCTTGGAGCTCCTGATCTTGCTCCTGGCTGCTGCCTAAACCAGTCCAAGCATCTCACAAATGTCTGACACAGGCAAGAAACAGCAGAGGAAAATCACTGAGCTAAGCGCAATTTTATTGAACCTCCTGATAAGCCTGGGAAGTGGGCAATGTTATTGACCCATTTTACAGATGAGAAAACTGAGGCTCAGTTAAGGCACTCACCTAAGGTCACAGATTGATTGTGTTGAGTCAGGGTCTTACCTAATCTGTCTGCTTTCAGATCTGTATTCTTACCCACCGCATATGACTTGGAAACCTGGGGACAGGGGACCAGGAGGTGAACGTAAATCCTGCTCTGGCGTTCTCCTTACATCTTGGGTCATTTTCCTACCCTCCCACCCTCAAATTATATTTATCTCAATCCAGTAGGTCCTATACTATCCCGTTTTACAGTTGAGGAAAGCCAAGGTTCAGTGCCTTGCTGGAGGTCCCCATCGAGAATGTTGCCAAGCAGAGACCAGGGACCGGATATGCCCAGTTGGTTTGAGTAAAACCCTCACTCTGGCTGGAGACTCAGAAATGCACAGGACTCGTGGCTGTCTCGAGAAGGGGGAACCGGGTTGCCGGATGACTGCTAGTCAACAACGTGGCCTTTAACTGCAGGGAAAGTAGTTTCCAGGGCACTGAAGTTCCAGTCACTGCGCCTCCTGGAACCACACCCTGCGGCACGTGGCGCCCACCCTGGCTTCTGCAGACGGACTGGCTGCAGAAGAGAACCCCAGCTGGTCCGTGGGGACATGGCAGGGCCTGGGTGCTGACGGCCACACTCTCACCTTGTCCTCACGGTCCAGTTTTCCCAGGAATCCCTTAGATGCTAAGATGGGGATTCCTGGAAATACTGTTCTTGAGGTCATGGTTTAACAGCTGGATCCGCCTCCTTCCCAGCCCAGAGCCGTCCCTGTGGGCCTCGGATCAGGCATGGCACACAGGTCAAGTGGACATGCCCTGGAGGTAAGAGGGCTTGCGGACCGTGTTCCTGACCTTTAAGTTGCTTTTCTTTCCATGTTGTCCATTTCGTAACATCCCTGTGAGGCTGGTGGTGGGAACTCCACCGCGGCTGCCCTCTCGGGAAATCTGTCCCGGCACTCGGCACTTGCCGAGCAGTGGCTGAACCAGGCCGCCAGCAAGCACCGGCTTCTCCCTCTCTGCCCTCCCTCACCCTACTTCCCAGCATGCCCTTGGGGAGGGGCCACAGTGTCATGTCTACATTATTGATAAACTAATAAATGCACACAAGTTTATTTTAAAAGTTTATTAAATTGGTTAGGTAAAACTAAAAAAACATATGTCTTGCTTCAGTTTGGAATGCAGCTGTAGAAAAACAAACAAAAAAAAATTTCAGGGTAGAGAAGACAGAGGTCAGAGCACCCTCTGGTGGTGATGCCTGTCTCTACTCACTCCAGGAACATAGGAACATGGGGTCTACATGCTTTCTCTCTCTCTCTCTCTCTCTCTCTCTCTCTCTCTCACACACACACACACACACACACACACACACACACACGCTCACATGCTGAGATTCTTCCTGACCTCATCACTTTGGGGACGACGACTGCTTTAGCCTCACCCATCATCTCATTACCCATGGTGCCTCCCTCACTGCTCTGCCTTCTCCTCAAAGCCCCTCGAAGCAGTGTAATCGGTGAGGCTCAGAGAGGTGAAGGGACCAGCCCAAGTTCTCCCAGATGGCAAAAGGCAGAGCCAGGATGGACTCCAAGTGCTGTAGCCTCTGGCAATTCCTTAGCCAAAAGCAAAAGCTACTAGATGGACAAAAACAAGACTCTTTCTGAGTAGACATAGGGAATGCCAAGGACAGAGAGTGCGCCGCGTGCAGAATTAGAACTTCACACAAACTCTTCCTAGTGCTTTTCATGAGGTTGGTAGAGACAGCAGGTACCGTGACCCCAGAATCCTCACTGCGGGGCCCGAGCCTCATATTCCCCGGGACCAGGGGGCTCCCACACCTGTCTCAGACTGTCTCCCTAACAGGCCTCATTGAAGACATTAATGAAATATGAGACCCCTCCCCCTCATACACAGAGACTGGAGCTTGCCTGACCATAAAGAAACATACCTTGGTCCCAATAATAAAAATAATAATAGTAATAATGACTTCCACCCACTGACTACGTACAATTTTCCAGACACTGGTAGACATTTCCACAGGTGTTACCTTGCTCAATCCTCACAACCACCAGTGAGGTCAGCTCCCATCCTTACTCCCTTTCACAGATGAGAAAGCCGAGACTCAGAAAGAGTAAAAGTCTTGCCTAAAATCACACAGCTTATAAGTCATGAAGCTGGAACCAAGTCAAGTCTGCGTTTATACTTTTAACCTGCCCCTGCCCCTCCCTCTCCCTGGCCGGGGCTGGTGGGCAGCGCTGGCTCCCAAGTGGCCTCCGCTGTGCTCTGAGACTGGAATAAAGTGCTGGACCCTTGACTTGTGTCCTGTTTCTTCCTGAGGACATGGTGGGGGGCAGAGGGGTGTGGAGGGGGGAGGAGGAGAAGGCAGGGAATGAACCTGATCGCCTATATTTGTTTCTTAGGGCTGTCATAACAGAGTACACAGACCGGGCAGCGTAAACAATAGGATTTTACTTTCTCGCAGTTCTGGAGGCCAGAAGTGTGAGATCCAGGCATCTCAGGGTTGCTTTCTCCTGGGGCCACTTTCTCTGGCGTATAGATGACCATGTTGTCCCTGTGGCTTCCCTCTGTGCATGTCTGTGTCTTAATTTTCTTCTCATAATGACACCCGTCACATTGGATTAGGCCCCACACTAATGACCTCATTCACCCTTAATTATCTCTTTAAAGAGCCCGGCTCCAAATACAGTCACTGACGTACTGGGCGTTAGGACTTCAGCATGAATCTGGTGGTGGCAGGGCACACAGGGGCCTATGCACAGCTCCACCTGAGGTAATCCCCAGGTGCCTTCACGTTCTCAGGAACTTCCAGAGGCCGCATGGACAGCAATCGGGACCCACAGCGGGGCAGCCAGAAGCCCCCGGGAGCTGCCGTGACATGTCTGGGAATACCCCACTATAGATGGTTAGGGAGGCAAGGTCCACCAGGGTTGGACCGAGATGGCACCCGGGGCCCAGCCACACAGCAGCTGCTCTCTTCAGTTCCGAAGGTGTGACTGACCAGGTTAAATAGGAAAGACTCTGAAATCACACCTCACATAGGGATCGGGATTCAGAGTGAACTCTGGATTTTAGCGGTACCATAGGCCTCATGGCCAACAGGTGGGGACATTTTAAACACAAGTAACCGACCTTTGGCATGATTCTCCAAGTTCTGCTAAATTATAAAAAAAACAAAACCAACAACGAGACAACCTCTTACACAGCGACACCCAGATGCACAGGGGCTCCCCACACCTCTCCTCTGTGCCCCAGAACAAGCTGAGAGGAAGGCGGTGTGCCTGCACTTCACTGCCAAGGAGACCAGGCCCCGCGAGGGCACTGTTGTGAGGACAGAGTGGAGTCCTTGCACACGAGGCTGAGCCCCTGCACTGCCCTTGCACAAATTCACTGCTGAGACCATGGGTTAACCCAGTCCTAAAGTAGCGACAGTTTCAAACACATCGCTAAATGCTAAGCCATGAGCCTCCATCCTATGGGGACAAGGAACTGGCACGGCTGGTGACAGTTCAGGGACAGATTCCCCAGGACTAGGCCCAGGCTCTTCCCTGGTGAGGGAGGCCTGCACCAGGTACTTCCTGGGACAGTGCGCCCCTGGACAAGTCTGGGCCGGAGACAGAGTGCCCTCTTGTGACCAACCCTGGAAAACCAGGCTTCCTTGCTTAGAAGGACTTGCCATTATTATTAATGTTATCATCTAACCTGGGGGTAGTCAACCTTTTTATACCTACCGCCCACTTTTGTATCTCTGTTAATAGTAAAATTTTCTAACCGCCCACCAGTTCCACAGTAATGGTGATTTATAAAGTAGGGAAGTAACTTTACTTTATAAAATTTATAAAGCAGAGTTACAGCAAGTTAATGCATATAATAATAATTACCAAGTACTTTATGTCGGATTTTCGCTAAGTTTGGCAGAATAAATCTTTATAAAATAATTTACTATAGTTAAATCTATCTTTTTATTTATACTTTGGTTGCTCCGCTACCACCCACCATGAAAGCTGGGACGCCCACTAGTGGGCGGTAGGGACCAGGTTGACTACCACTGGTCTAACCCATCTGCGTAGGACTGTGCATCTCAAAGTGCACTTTCCATCCCACGACCTCATTTGGTCCTTGCTATGAGATGCATATTGTCATCATACTTTTATAGAGGCCCAGGACAGTTAAGCAATACTTTATTAAAATAATAATAGTAATAATAGCACCTATGATCTGTTGAGCCCTTACTCTGTGCCTGGCATTTTGGATTTGTTTTATATACATTATCTGATCTGTGAGATTCATGATGGTCCTTATGGTACAGATGGAGAACAGTTCAGAGCATTAGACGTGTGTCTGGGGTCCCTAACTGCTCAGTAACTCCATCAGGAAGCAAGCACCAGCCCCGCTCCCAGGCCGGCCATCTCCCATACAAGCTTGGCGACAGCAGTGTCCAATGTGAACCTCACAGCCAACAGCTCCCACCTCCCATGTGCCCCAGGGAAACCGGCACCCCTGACTCAGGAGAGAGAGATTTTTTTCCTGCTTCAAGGAGAAAGACTTCTGGGCTCCCTGAGAGGTGCCTCTCTCAGAAGGAGCCAGCAGGAAGGGCACCCCGACACTGTGGTAGGATGTGATCTGATGATTGAAGAAAGAATGAGACTGTCTCCTCTGCCCAGACCACGTAATACTCCTACATTCCAGAACTGTGTGTTTCCTTGGCCTGCTCCTCCCAGAACAATTTCTGACAGAGGCAGATACATGTGCTTACATACCTCCAGTGACAAGGACCTCACCACCTAATTAGTCATCCCTATGTTCTTAGTCAGCTTAGTGGTTCTTCCCTTGCTAATGTGAAAGTCCTATTATTCCCGCCCCCCTTCCTTCAGTGCCATGAGATGTGCACACGGCAATCCTGGCTTCCTCAGGTTTCTTCCTTCAAGCTATACATGCCCCAGGCCCCCAGTGGGCCTTGGGAACTGAATTTAAGCTCGTTTCCCTTTCTGCACAATCAATCCCTGATTTTAAGACCCTTTACATCTTTGGGGTCAGGACCCCTTTGAAAATCTAATAAAAGCTGTCAATCCTCTCCAAGAAAATAATGCATGTCCACACAAAGTGCAGCGTACTCCTCAGAGGGTCCAGGACTCTATGAAACCTTTCTTTAGTGTACGTCCCAGTTTCTAGAAAGAGGTTGGCTGATCAGTTTAATCTCTGTATATAACAAATGTTTACGGAGGGCCTACTATGTGCCAGGCACTGTTTGGGGTCCAGGATGGAGACATAAACAAACCAAATCCGAGCTCCTCAAATTTTCAGTCTAGAGCAGTGGTCCCCAACCCCCAGGCCACGGACCAGTACTGGTCCGTGGGCCATTTGGTACCGGTCTTCAGAGAAAGAATAAATAACTTACATTATTTCCGTTTTATTTATATTTAAGTCTGAACGATGTTTTATTTTTAAAAAATGCTCAGATTCTCTCTGTTCCATCCATCTAAGACTCACTCTTGACGCTTGTCTCAGTCACGTGATACATTTATCCGTCCCACCCTAAAGGCCGGTCCATGAAAATATTTTCTAACATTAAACCAGTCCGTGGCCCAAAAAAGGTTGGGGACCACTCGTCTAGAAGGAGACAGACACAAAAGAGAAAACCAACACATCATCAAGACCTGTTAGCTTGTGACAAATTCAGGAAAGAAAATGAACCCAAGGGCATAAATAGCAGGGTTAGAAGTGTTATTTTAAGTCGGGAGGTCAGGGAGGGCTTTCGGGGGGAGTGACATTTGAGTGAGAACTGATGACAGGAAGGCAGCGGGGTCTAAAGGGTCTGAGGGTCAGGCAGGGGCAAGGATGGGTGTCAGAACCTGAGGCAGAAGGAGCGTGGGATCTTCCTGCAAGGAGAAGGGGCTGGGGTGGGGGGAGGGGCAAGGAGGGGCCGCCTGCAGGACAGGGACCAGGCCCAGTGAGTGCGTCTAAGTGCAGTGAGCGGCGCAGTCGGAGATTTTAAGAGATCACTCTTAAACAGGGCAGAGGGATAAACATGTATCCCCTTTCATATTTTCTTACACCTATAAAGAAAACCTGGACAAACAGAAAAGAGGCTAAGAAAAGCAGTTACCTAAAGAAGCCAGGTTTTTCAACATTTACATTGTATGCTGTTGTGACATTTGAACCATATGCATATATCACCTGTGGTGGCTTCTTGTGGATGCCATACAAATCACCACACACCGGGTAGCCTGGAACAAGAGAACATTCTCTCATGGTTCTGGAGGCCAGAAGTCCAACATCCAGATGTTGGCAGGGCCGTGCTCCCTGAGGGCACCAGGGAGCTTCTGTTCCTTGCCTCTTCCATCTTCTAGTGGCTCCAAGTATCCCTTGGTTGGTGGCCACATCTCTCCAATCACTGCCCCTCATTGCCCCTTCCTCTCGTCTGTCAAATCTCCCCAGTGTATCTCTTACAGGAACACTAATCCTTGATTCAGGGCCCACCTGGAAAATCCAGGATGACCTATTCATCTCAAGATCTTTAATCACAACTGGAAAGACCCTTTTTCTAAATAGGTTACATTCACAGATTCCAGGAATTAGGGTGTAAGCATATCTTCTGGGGTGCTACCATGCAACCCATCATAATACCTATTCATAAAGATCAAAGTAAACTTAAAATTCTTCTTCTAGCTCTTTGGTGCAGAAGGACCAGAGGGGACCGGGATGAAGACAGCAGGCGAGGAAGGAGGTGGAGGGGGTTGTGTATGTGTGGGAACAAAGCCCCGCAGGACTCGCAAAGGGATCTATGCAGGAGGGAGGAGAAGTCAGAGAGCAACATCCGCACACCCCTATCCTCCCCCACCCCGGGTCTGGCCTGAGCCTATGAGCAGCCTCTGCTGCTATCACTGAGGCTGGGAAGACTGGAGTTGAGGGTGCTGGAGGGAGGTGGGTAGTGAGACATAACAGGGAGAAATCTTAGACATTTCGAGGTAGAACGTACCATGTAAGTAGCTGGATGTACCCTCAGTGAGGGCTGCACAAACCTTTAAGGAGAGCTTAAAGGAAACAGAAGCCTCAGATGACCAGCAGGCCCAGGTTACAAACCCGCATCACCTCCCACGCTTCGAAAGCTCAGCATCTGCTGACGAAGCCCAGGCTGCCGCGTGTTACAGAAGTGGCTGTGACTCAGCTTGGGAAATCTAGGTTTCTCCCATCCTACGCTTGTGCAACCAATTCTTTGACTCTAAATGCAAGACTTCTCGTCTCCCATGTAAATTTCAGGATCCCTATGACTAATACATAATTCTGCCTCCAAACCAAACAGGACAGAACACATAGTATGATCCCCTTCTTGTGGGGGAGAAAATGACTGTCTTTATGTGAATTTATATAAAACGATGCTAATCCTCCCTGAGGCGTTCTGCTGAGCCCTGCATACTTTATTTCATTTCATTCTCCCTGTTACACTTTGAAGTAGGTGCTATCATTATTCTCATTTTACAGAGGAAGAAAATGAGGCTCAGAGAGGTTAAGTGACTTGACCACAGTCACCCAGCTAGTAATTGTTGGGACTGGGACTTGTATCCTGGCATTCTTGGCTTTTGTGTCTATATGCATTCTGTTCCCTCCTCCTTTATGCCTACATGTGGGTATAGATGCATATAAAACATTCAGGGAAGTACCTATAAAGCTGTTACAGTGCTTGGTCCTGAGAGGGGTGGGGCAGGAAATAACACAATATGGTTCGGCATTGCTTTGAATTGTCTGCAAGGAAATGGTTTTTCTTTTTTTTTTTTTTTTTAATTTTAATTGATTTTAGAGAGAGGGAAAGGGAGAGAGAGAGAGACAGACAGAAACATTGATCTGTTCCTGTATGTGCCCTGACCGGGGATCAAACTCGCAACCTTCGCGTATTGGGACCACGCTTTATCAATGTTGCTATGTGGCCAGGGCAGGAATAAGTTTCTTTAACTCAAAAATTAGGCAGCTATTCATCAAAAGAAAGATCTGGATGAATGTCCACTAAAATGTCAACAGCACTTATATCGGGGAGCTTGAATATAGAAAGTGCCTACCTTCCATGCTATACAGTTTAGTGTTGTTTGAACTTTATACAATGAGCATATCCTGCTTTTGTAAGCAGAAAAAAAGTAATTAAGTCTTTTAAAAAAACAACAGGTTAGAGAGGAGGACGGTGACTCAGCAATTCTCCTGGGATCCTCAGCAGCTCCCAACAGAGGCCCTGCCTACCTTCACGAGCCCTGCCCCACCTCTCCTCATTCACCCCCCTTGCACACATCCTAACCAGAAAAACCTGTGCCTGTCCTGCCTCTCTCTCCTCCCCTCCTCCAAACCAGGCCACTGCCGGCCCAGATCCCACAGGGCACCAACCTCCCTTCCCCTCCATCGGTGGCTTTGCGGTTTATGGAACGCTTTCCCACGCCAGCTCACGTGTAATCCTTCCAGCGACACTGTGAGCCGTGTGTTCTCATGCCCATTGTACAGATGGCAAAGCTGAGGCTCGGACGAGCTAAGCTCCTTGCCCACGGTCACATTGCCTGTTTGTGATTGTGCCTAAACCTGAACTCCCAGGCTAGGCCTGTCCGCAGCTGCATCCGTTTAAGCTAACCTCAGGACTTGAGCCTCGGGACCTAAAGCTGACCTGTTGCATCTTGTTTAGCTGCACGAAAGAGCAGCTGTGTTCAGGCTCTCTGAAGAACCTGGCCCTGCAGCATCCCATCATGCTCAGTGCAGCCAGGCACCTGAGGCTACGAGCCTCACCTGCACAGCCCAGGCCCTGGGGCTGAGCCCAGAGAGAGAGCAGATGGAAGGGCCTTTGGGCCTGGATAAGGAGGGTGGGAAAAGGCAGCAAAGGGGGCAGACAGCCAGGATGCTTACAAGGCGGGAGCAGGCAAACCCTATAGTCTAGGCCGGTGGGTAAGGCATGGGCTGGGGCGGGATCCTGGACTTCATTGGACTGAACTGATTTGCTCACACCAGTTCAGTTCCTTCTGGCGAATATTTGCCGAGAGCCCCCGTGCCAGGCCCTGGGACAAGCAAAGGGGATTCAGAGATAAAGGGGACGCAGCTCCTGCTGTCACCGAGCTCAGGAGCTGCCAGCGGAGGCCAGCCCGAAGGAAGGTGGGCATCCCTGTAGGCCTACAGTGTGGGGAATAACTATTGGGATGACTGCGCCAGATAGTGTGGGGCCTTGAATGCCAGGCTAAGCTGTCTGGGTCTTCTCTTGTCTTCCCGGGAGCCACAGCAGGTCTTAGAGTAGGGGAGCAGCTGGCCCAAACATCTCACTTAGAAGTGGAATCGTGGTACATGTGTCTGGGCGGGCCCCTGAGCCATCACTGAGGCAGAAAGAGCAGGGGATAGGGTGGCACAGGGAGGCAGGGCACAGACACCTGCCCCTGGGGTGGGACAGTCTTGGCTGTAGTGGGGGAGGCGGGGGGGACTGGGGGAGGCCCACAGAGAAGTCAGGAAGGGGGTTTGGATCCAGAGAAAGTAGCAGGCAAAGCTAACAGGATTATCTGGGGAGTGGGGCTAATTACTGCGGTGATTTCACTTTCTTCCGGCTTTCCTGTGTTTTCTGTGTTATTTCTGCACCAATGGAAGAGGGGGCCATTGTTTGGGAGGCCTGGGAAGGGAAGGAGGTGGCCCTGCCTCACCTGAGGGCACAGGAAGAGCTCCTGGGTAGCTGGGGAGAGCAAGCAGGACTCCTGGCTGAGAGGCCTGGCTGGACACGGAAGCGGTGGCCTTGGCAAGTTGGGCCCCTCTGAACTTCGGTGTCCTCATCTGTCCAGGAGGATAATGAGGGTGTGGAGACAAGGGGTGGGGATGAAGGGGAGGCATCTGGGGGCCCCATACACACCTCCCAGCTCCCAGGTGTGTCTGTGTCCTGTCATCTTCCGCTGGGTGTGGGCCAGCTCAGCACAATGCAGCAGGACCAGCCTGGGTGCCCGGCCACGGCAGACTGGGTCCTGGCCCCCGGCTGCCCGCCCCCTGGCCTGACCTGGTTGCCCAGTTGGTGGACTGCCTGGGACGGTCCAAATGAGAAAGTCTGGCTCTTGCTGAGCAGGAAAAGGCCAGGACTCACTCCCCAGGGAAGCCATGGCAGAGCAAGCGCTGGGCCCTCGGAAGGCTCTGTGTGAGCTCACCGAGTCTCCTTCTCTGGGCCTCAGTTTCCACTTTGCCTATTAAACCAATCCACACGTTACTTTTCTACTGAGTATCAGACCAGCAGTAAGCGTCAAGGACACAGTAAACCCCATCCCAGGCCTCGGGGAGCATCAGCCGGGGGTCCATGGTGACGCAGTGTGGCACGAAAGCTGGAGGGGACATTGCTCTGGGTAGCGAGCACAGGGGGGACTCGGCTTCTCTCTGCGTCTGCCCGGGAAGATGCCCTGAAGAGGGCGGCAGAGAGCAGAAGCAACTGAGAGGGAGCCATGACCTTGGCAGTCCTGAGCCTGGGCAGAGGCCTGCATCGTTCCAGCCTCCTTGCTGTCAGGAAGAAGTTTTACAAGAGCTTCTGGTACATCAGCATTCCCTCACCTGGACCCCCGCGGCCCGGCCGAGGCCTCCACAGTCTCCAGTCCCGGAGGAGCCCTTCCTGGGTGGTCTTAAAACTACAGTGGGCAGTCCAAGGGCGAGGAGAGAACCACCAGCTGTGACCAGCCTGGGAGCATCTGTCGGGGTGCGGTCACTGGGTCTCAGGGTGTGGGCCTCTGTAGGAGCAGTGGGCACCCTGCAGGGTCTTTGGCTAGGTGCTGTGGGGAGGATAGACTCACGTACACACTCAGACGCACTAGCACAGATTTTCACACAAATCACACCCTACTCACACACTCAGATGAACATACACCAACACACACACATTTCATGATTGTACTCTTACACACTTTCACACGAACACACCCATACACCTGAATGCACACCCATTTGTACACCACTCGCAAGCATTCTCACACTCACACTTGTGTACACACACAACACACACACATTCGTACTTTCAAACACATGCTGATGCACACCCACTTTTCCACCCAGCTCTCACAAGTACTCACACACACAACTCCTCCATCTGTTCTGTCACCCACACGACTGTATGCTCAAACACTCCCACGCTCACACATTCACACACGTGGGACCCCCTGCAGATGAGCAGGGGGAGCCAGGCGGGGGCGGTCAGCTCTGGTCCCGCTTGCTGGGGCTCCACAGATAATCCCAGCTCTCAAACATCTGGGGCCCAATGCCTCCCACCCACTTCCCACAAGGATTGGAGATGATGGCTTAAAAGATTAAATTCCAAATAAAACAGGATAATGAAAAAAGAAAAAACAGGGCAGGAGAAGCATTAAAAGCATAATGTTTCTCTAGGTCACGGCCTTCGAAGCTCACAAGGACCCAGTGGTCTGTGAGTTCAGAGCTCCAGGCCCAGCGATGCCGCCTTGTGACCATCCCACTGCCCTCTGGCCCTTGGGGGCCTCTTTCCCCGGGACTCATCCTGAGGGGACTCACTCCCGGCCAGCACACCATATCTGCCTGGGGTGTTCCGGCGGCCCAGGGTCCACAGTTCCCCTACACATGAGTGAGGTTTATAAGGAGCTTTTGATTCTTTGATACTATATATTGTATTATATGTCAGCACAGCCTGAGACACTTGGGACATGTGATAAGACTTCCTCACATTTTCATAGCAGCTGACACCCTAGAAAGCATTCTTCCACACTTTCATAATAGTACCAGTAATAAAAACAACATCCCCTTTACAGAAATATAAAGGAACACATAAAATGCAACATGATAGTGCAAATTCAAAATAAGAGCTGAAGAATAAAGAAAAACAAAGATACAGCTCATCCAGGGTCAGAGTGGATTATAAAATATAATCAAACCAATAGACATAGATCATACATGCCAGAGCTGCTGTTTCTAAGTTCCGAGTCTTCATAAAGCCGCAGAATAAGCAGGGGGACCTATGTAATTAAATTCTCATGAGCTCAGTCGGTTAGAGCATTGTCCCCATACACCAAGGTTGTGGATTTGATCTCTGGTCAGGCCACATACAAGAAGCGACCAACATATGCATAAATAAGTGGAACAACAAACCAATGTTTCTCTTTCTCTCTTTCCCTTCCTCTCTCTCTCTCTCTCTCTCTCAAATCAATCAAATGGAAAAAATCCTCACAAGTATCTTGCAAGTTCGATATTATCGCTAATTTGCAAACGATGACAATGAGCCTTGGGGAGACTAGGGGCTCTTTCGGAGGTCCCACGGGCTCTAACAGTAAAGTCAGTTCCTTGACCCCATGCCCCTTCCTCAGTCGTCAGACAGGCTGGCCCTGCAGCCTGGAAGGCTCTTCCTGCCCCTTTCTTGATGACACTGCCACCGTTTCTTTCTTCACATCTCAGCTTAAATGTCAGCTCCTGCGGGACCCCTTCCCTGACCCCTCATTTCATCTCTCTCTGATAGTTTGTTTGTAGTGAGTCTTCGTAACACCCCCCACAGTGGATAATGAGGCATTTGCTCAACACTCGATCCCTCACTGCGGCGGGGTGGGGGTGGGGATGGCATCTGTCCTGAATGGGCAGCACCTAGATCAGAGCCTGGCACATTCAGGGGCTGACACTTCGGTGAATGAATGAGAACTCGCGTTCATAGCCGTTAGATCATCTTGTCTTCCTGGGAGATCTCACAGAGGCCTGACTCCTGGGACTGGGTCCCTCAGAGCTCACCTCATCCCGTTCCTGCACGACAGAAAGGGGAAACTGAGGTCGGAGAGGGCAAGGGACTTCCCGGGATCCCACAAGGGTTACACACAGAGCTGGAGGAGAGCAGGTCCCAGTTCCAGGCCCAGAGTGGCCCTAACTGGGTGAGGTTTGTATCTGTGGAAGGGTAAAGTGAGGCAGGACAGCCTCGCAATGTCGCTGGGGGGAGGGGCTGCCTAGGACAATGTGGCCCTCCTGGGGGGGGGGGCGTGGTGGAGAGGCCTGGTGGCCTGTCTGGGAAGGAATCCAGCAGGGGCCTTGCTCGGCTTCCTCCCTACACAGGGGGAAGTAAACACATTCCTGGGCTGTGCAGGCACACACACACACAACCCGCCCCCCCAGCTCCAGACGCCCCACCAGCTGTTGAGCGACAGAGGGGAAGGCCCAGATAGAATACATGACTCACTCAGGGTCAGAGTGGTGCATGGTGGCTGGTTCCCTGTGCCAGGCTGCTTCCTGAGAAGGACATACTGTCTCTCTCCCCACCAGACCTGTGCAGAGGCCTGGGGACAGCTGGGCTAGATGCCAGCCAGGCTGGGCCTCTCTGAGGATCAGTACCTGGTCCCCTCCACTGGCCAGGCCAGAGAGAAAGAGGGCACTGGGAACCCAGACCAGGCAGGAATGGCCTCCTATTGTACAGATGGACTAACCAAGGGCCAGGAGGGCAAGGACTTGCCCCACGTGCCACAGCAAGACTGTGGCTAAGCCAAGACCAGAAGCCAGGTCTCGTGGACAATGGTTTCGTGTGCCCCTGACCATGTCCCAAACCCTCCAGCCCCCACCCCACTCCTTTCTCCCTTCAGCTCTGTCTGACCCTCTGCACATGCTTCTTCTGCCCAGAATACCCTGCTTGAACTTTCTTGATCGGGCAAACTCTTACCTGTACGTTCCAGCACACAGGGCAGTGGCCCGGGGCAGGGTGGGCCCCACCACAGCAGCTGTCCTCGGATGCCAGCCAGCGCTGCCAGCGCAGCGGCTGTGAAACCTGCTTCTTGGCAGCAGCCAGGAATGATTCACAGGGAGTGGAAGGAAGGAAGGCTTGGGTGTCACCCTATGTGAAGGCTGAGAGTCATGAAGAAGCGCCTGGGATCTAGATCGGGAGACTTGGCCCTGACCTGCCTCTCTCTTCAGTCAGGGGACCCGAGGGGGGTGCTTCAGCCCCTCGGGGACCTGGCATGGAGGCTCGGACTCCTGAGTGTGGACTTAGAACCGTAGCACAGATTTCCACACGTGTCAGCTGCAGTTGATTGATAGTAGCTGTGTGGGACACTGTGTTAAGGAGGATTCAGAGGAAGGAAGTCTGGTTTAGACCCACTTTTTACTCTTTTTTTTTTTTTTTTTTTTTTTTGTATTTTTCCGAAGCTGGAAACGGGGAGAGACAGTCAGACAGACTCCCGCATGCGCCCGACCGGGATCCACCCGGCACGCCCACCAGGGGGCGATGCTCTGCCCCTCCGGGGCGTCGCTCTGTTGCGACCAGAGCCACTCTAGCGCCTGGGGCAGAGGCCAAGGAGCCATCCCCAGCGCCCGGGCCATCTTTGCTCCAATGGAGCCTCGGCTGCAGGAGGAGAAGAGAGAGACAGAGAAGAAGGAGAGAGGGAGGGGTGGAGAAGCAGATGGGCGCTTCTTCTGTGTGCCCTGGCCGGGAATCGAACCCGGGACCCCTTGCATGCCAGGCCGACGCTCTACCACTGAGCCAACCGGCCAGGGCCTAGACCCACTTTTTACATTTTATCATTCCCCTGGGTTGAGATGTCTCTAAGGGCCCTGCCTGTCCTAGAATCTGAATCAGCAGCTGTCCGAGCTTGGGGAGGGCCTGAGAGCAGGCAACAGGGCTCCCCCCACCCCAAGCAAAATCAGGCAGGTCACCCCACCTACACGCACACACACACACACACACACACAAACCTGACTCTTGGAGGAGATAAGGGTCCTTCCCGGGCAAGTGGGCCTCTCCAGCCCTCTCCCTCTGCTGGCCCCAGGTCAACATTCTTTCCAGCTTGCTCCAGCCCCTGGCTTTCCTCTTGCGTTCTTGCTGCTGTTGCTGCTGCTGCTGCTGACTTATTCCCACCAGGTCAGCAGGGCATTAGGCTAAGCTGCTTCCTGCCTGCTGCCAGGAAGGGCTGCGAGGGGTCAGGGAGAGAGAGGGGAGACGGGCTAGAAAGCTGAAGTCCAGAGCCCAGGCTGATAAGCAGCCCTGGCCATTGCCCTGAAAAGGATTTCCTATGCTGCTTCCCTCTTCCTCCTGAGTGTGGCCCTGGTCCCTCCTCCAGCGCCATCTGCAAATGGGGAATAAGGCACTAAATTCATTCTGACAGCTGGTGGTGAAGGGATTGTACTGGGTTTGAGGCAGGATAGTAAGAAAATTGAGGCAGGATAGTAGGGAGATTCCTTGGCAAGCAGAATGGGGAAACTGAGACAGCTGAACAAACTGGCCGAGCAATTTACAGAAGGTCACCTGGCGGAAAGCCCCAGGTGCCTAGCAACGGGCGAAACTGGTGCTGGACCTTGCCACCAGGGTGGCCTTTTCTCCTCTGGCTTATCGCTGGCCCCGTGGTTTAGATCCCCTGACCTTTCCTCCCTAGAGATCACATCCAGGTCTCAGTTGTATTTCAGCCCCAGGCCCAGAAATGCAGCAAAATCAGGCAGGTTACACCAGGATCGGCTGCGATGACTAATGACCCCCTGCTCTGGCACTGACCCATCAGTGATGACCACAGCTGTGAGAGAACACACCTGGAAAAACTGATGACTATTCTATTGAGATCCTTCCCTGAGACCTCCCCTAAACTCAGCCTTTGAAACCCGCAGGACAAGGGGACCCAGCCTGCGTTCTCCTCCTCGGCCTGGCAGGGCCTTTCTCTGCCCCTCTCCTTCCACCACGGGCACGCATCTCCTAAACTCTGAGGGTCCCCACGAGACTCGCAACCGGGGGGAGCCGTGGGCAGCAGCAGCGTGTCCTGGGCTAACCCTCTGAACCTGTCCCCAAGGCCCCCTCTTCTCTGACTTCTCAGTGAGCTGACAGCAGCCCCTCAGTGACTCACGTCTTTCCTGTGTTTCTAGAAAACCAAAGCAGCGCACCCAGGCTCTCCTGCTGCTGCTTCGACCCTAAGCCCTTCCTTGTTTCACTGTCCCCAGCTTTAGTAAACTACTCTCAAGATCACCTGGACCCATGCTGTGAACTCTTTCCTGCACAAAATCAAGAACCCATATACTACAAGCCGGCCTGAGACAGACCCGCTCTGGGCCTGGTAACAGGCTGACTAGTGTCTCCCCAAAACTCATGTTCACCAAGAACCTGTGAGTGTGACCCTATTTGAAAATAAGGTCTTGGCACACGTCATTAAGTTAAGATGAGGTCATATTGGATTAGGGTTGGTGCCATGACTGGTGTCTCTATGGGACATTTGGACAAGAGACAAAACACGGATACCCACAGAGAGATGCCACGTGAGGACGGAGGCAGAAGTGGGAGTCGTGCAGCCACAAGCCAAGGAATTCCAGAGCTAATAGAGGCTGTAAGAGCCAAGGAGGACACTCCTTTATAGTTTTTGGAAAGAGTGT
Organism: Saccopteryx leptura; assembly: GCF_036850995.1. Classification (NCBI taxonomy): domain Eukaryota; kingdom Metazoa; phylum Chordata; class Mammalia; order Chiroptera; family Emballonuridae; genus Saccopteryx; species Saccopteryx leptura. The sequence goes on from NC_089508.1 coordinate 171,132,472, forward strand.
GGCCCAGTGACACCTTGATTTTGGACTTCTGGCTTCAACGGTTGTATAAGATAAAATATTGTTGTTTTAAGCACCCAGATAGGAAATAAAGACATCCCGGGATGTCTACAAGCAAGTGTTGGCCACACAGTGGCTACTCAATAGAGGGCGCCCCCATGACTGCACCTGGAGTGCTAGTTTCCGGCCTGCCTCCCTCCTCCACCCCGTGCCCTCCTGCCCACCTGAGCAGTGGTCTTCCTGACTCACAGCCCGCAGTGCCTGCCTCCTCCACCCCTGCGCCCTCCTGCCCACCTGAGCAGTGGTCTTCCTGACTCACAGCCCGCAGTGCCTCCCTCCTCCACCCCTGCGCCCTCCTGCCCACCTGAGCAGTGAGTGGTCTTCCTGACTCACAAGCCCGCAGTGCCTGCCTCCTCCACCCCTGCGCCCTCCTGCCCACCTGAGCAGTGAGTGGTCTTCCTGACTCACAGCCCGCAGTGCCTCCCTCCTCCATCCCTGCGCCCTCCTGCCCACCTGAGCAGTGAGTGGTCTTCCTGACTCACAGCCCGCAGTGCCTCCCTCCTCCACCCCTGCGCCCTCCTGCCCACCTGAGCAGTGAGTGGTCTTCCTGACTCACAGCCCGCAGTGCCTCCCTCCTCCACCCCTGCGCCCTCCTGCCCACCTGAGCAGTGAGTGGTCTTCCTGACTCACAGCCCGCAGTGCCTCCCTCCTCCACCCCTGCGCCCTCCTGCCCACCTGAGCAGTGACTGGTCTTCCTGACTCACAGCCCGCAGTGCCTCCCTCCTCCACCCCTGCACCCTCCTGCCCACCTGAGCAGTGACTGGTCTTCCTGACTCATAGCCCGCAGTGCCTCCCTCCTCCACCCCTGCGCCCTCCTGCCCACCTGAGCAGTGGTCTTCCTGACTCACAGCCCACAGTGCCTCCCTCCTCCACCCCTGCGCCCTCCTGCCCACCTGAGCAGTGAGTGGTCTTCCTGACTCACAGCCCACAGTGCCTGCCTCCTCCACCCCTGCGCCCTCCTGCCCACCTGAGCAGTGAGTGGTCTTCCTGACTCACAGCCCGCAGTGCCTCCCTCCTCCACCCCTGCGCCCTCCTGCCCACCTGAGCAGTGAGTGGTCTTCCTGACTCACAGCCCGCAGTGCCTCCCTCTCTCTGGGCACAGATTCTGCTGCAACTGCCACACTGCAGGGTTCAAGCCAGACTGGATGTGTGCAGGTAGATGTCAGTCTCACGATGGTGGCTGAGACCAGGCCCATAAAAGGCCGGTTTCCCACAGTGCTGAAGACAAAGGTGGACAGGGGCCCTCAGCCGCTACTCAACTCTAGACTCTGTTGAGGGACAAAATTCAATCAGGTACATCTGGTTGAAATCTAATTAGCTTTATTAAATAATTCATGAACTGGGTAGCATACTACTTAGTAAGTAGAAGAGAACTCCAGGAGTTGTACTTAATGGAAGGTTTTTACAAGATGAAAGAAGGTAGGACTAGACAGAGAATAGAGTGGGTTATTTCAGGCAAGGTCACCTTCCCTTAGGGACAGGCAAAGGGGTCTTAGAGACAGATAACCTCACTGGTGCTGACCAGCGCATTCCAGACTAATTGGTTTAAAATTCCACTCCTGGAAGAGGCTGAAACTACAATTAGACTAAGTGTTAAGTCTTGGTGACACTTAGCAAAAGTGACTCCATTTTGCTAAGCAAAATGTGACAGGGGTGGAGGAGGGAGGCACTGCGGGCTGTGAGTCAGGAAGACCACTGCTCAGGTGGGCAGGAGGGCACAGGGGTCTCCTATTTCTTTGAACAACTCTAAGCTTCCTGAGGGTAGTGGCCAAATCCACTTTGTACCTTCAGCACCTGGCAAGAGCCTGGCATTTAATAGCACTTACTATGAGCCCAGCCCCATTCTAAGTGCTTATGTTTATCCTTCACAACAATTCTATGAAGTGCCATCAATATCCCCATTTTATAGCTAAGGAAACTGAGGCACAGAGAACTCACATGACTATAAAGTGGCAGAGCCAGGATTCAAATCCAGGGGGTCTGGCTGAGAGCCCAGGCTTTTATCTACTTACTACCAATATTTATTGAAGTAACAAAAGTCCAAAACCAGACTGCAGCCCACGACAAATTCATACATGTTGTCTTGAGGCCCAATCCCCGTCCCCAACTGAGATCTATTACTAGCCCCCCACTGAAGGCAGGTGTCATGGGGAGGGTGCCATTCTTTATGCACAGTGGCCCAGGAAACAGCACCAGTTCTGTTTTTTGGGGTTGTTTTTGAAAAGATTTTATTGGCCTAGCCTGTGGTGGCACTGGGGATAAAGTGTCAACCTCCAAAACTGAGGTCGCCGATTCGAAACCCAGGGCTTGCCTGGTCAAGGCACATATGGGAGTTGATGCTTCCTGCTCCTCCCCCCCTTCTCTCTCTCATTCTCTCTCTCCTCTCTAAAAGAGAGAAAGAGATGAGAAGCTGGAAGCATCAACTCATAGAAGCTGCTTCCTATATGTGGCAAGCCCAGGGTTTCAAACTGGCAACCTCAGCATTCCAGGTCAATACTTTTCCCACTGCGCCACCACAGGCCAGGCACGGCCTCAATTCTAATTGAAGTTGGCTGTCTCTTTAATCAACCCTACTCTGCAATCTTGCCGACATGCCCTTGGGAGCCCATGGTGACTTCCATAGTTGAAGGCCAGGACCCAAGTGGGTCCCAGCCCTCAACACTCAGCCCTCAGGACAGAAAAAATCCCTTTGGCCAGAAACAGGTTCAGTGGGTTATGAGGACCAAATTGGTAAACAAGCAGGCATAGCTTTTGCCTTCCCACACCCTGCCCAGGGGACTCCCAGAGGGCTGGTGTGTCAGCTGCAGGGATTGAGGGGTTGTCACTCCTGGATGTATCATTAACCCACCTGAGGGGGCCAGGTGTAAGGAAATGGTCATGGTTCAAAGGAGCTCAGCACGCACTCTTGAATATTAGACAAGATAATGTATCTTAGATTCATCCACTACAACAGCCGTTGGGCTATGTCTGTCTGCAGCTCCTTCCCCAGCCACTGACTCAGCTCTTCCTTCTTGAGGGCTTTAAGGACCAGAGGGAGCAGAGGAGAGAAGCTGCCAGGCTGCGCTCTGAGCCTGCTCTCCCTGCGGCTGTAGGAGGGGAGCCCATAGGAGGGACGCCCCTAGCAGGGAGGGGCAGGAACACACAGCCCCTCGGGAACTCTCCAGCCCCGCCTCCATTTCTCCATCATCCCCACTTTCTCCAAGGCCCTGGCAGTGTCACAGTCGAGCCTCAGTTTCTCCCTCTGTAACATGTGGATAAAAATAGTCCCCACTTGCAGTAGCTTGCCAGGGCTATTATAACAAAGGACCACAGACTAGGTCCTAGTTCTGGAGGATAGAAGTCAGAGATCAAGGTGTTGGTGGGGCTGTTCCTTCTGAGGGCCGTGAGAGGGAATCTGTCCAGGCCTCTTTCCTGGCTTCTGGAGCTTCTGGCCACCTTTGGTGTTCTTTGGTTTTGACACACATAACCCCGATATCTGTCTTCATGTCACGTGGGCCTCCCTTGGTCTGTGTCTCGGTGCGCAAACTTCCCCTTTTTGTAAGAACACCAGTCGTCCTGGTCGAGTAGCTCAGTTGGTTGCAGCATCGTCCTGATAAGCCAAAGTTGCAGTTTGATCCCTGGTCAAGACACATGCAAGAATCAGCCAATCAACGCATAAGTGGAACAACAAATTGATGTTTTTCTCTCCCTCTTTCTCTCTCAAATTAATACATTTAAAAAATAGAAAATAATAAAATATCAAGACACCAGTCATGTTGGATTAGAGCCCATCTTAATGACTTCATCTTAGCTTGAGCATCGGCAGACTCTATTTCCAAAGACAGTCACAGCCACAGGCACTGGGGGTTAGGGCTTCAATCTCTTTTCAAGGGGGCACACAATTCAACCCGTGACACCTCCTCGCAGAAACACTGAGTGGATTAAAGGAGCTAATGCACAAAGTGCCTGCCACACAGCGATCACTCAACAAACGTTCTGTATTATCACATTGTGACTTCACTGCAGAGTGGCTGCCGGTGTGTCCTGTGAGGTGAGGTGACTGCCGCAGGGACGCGTGACTGCATCCCTGGAATGTGGCTGCTGGTGGCTCCAGGATTTCACTGTGAGGACAAACTTGGAGGTGGACCGGAGTGGGAACAGCCACTGACAGTTCTGAAATCTCACACACAAATCCACAAAGACAGCAATGGTTCTGAAGACACTCTGAGTCCCACTTAATGTGTGGCTCTGAAATTGTCAGTTGTCCATCCATATCAGATACTGCCACTGTTGTTATCACTCCTTTGCGGTGGTTTGTAGGGGAGGCGATGGTCATCGCTGGTGTGGGTGGGGTGAGTACTCCCAAGATGACCCTGACACAGTCACCGCGTGTGCCACGTTGCTGTGGTCAGGCTGATAGCCCCAAGCTGCTGAGTCATGGGGTGACGTTGGAATCCCCACTATGTGCCTAAGCCCCTTCAGCAAGGCTGCGCTTTGGTGTGTGGCCACGTGGGTGGAGACGGCAGCTTTCTGGCTGGGAGGCACCAGACCATTGTGAGTGGGCGTGAGAGGCTCAGCCTCCCCCATCTGCGAGAGCAGACTGAGTCTCAGAGTGGTGCCTGCCTTCTGCTCTTAAGCTCCTTCTCTACTCAGCACTTTGTGAAGCCCAAGTTCAAAGTCCTGCGTGAAAGATCTGGTAACAAATTCTCTCCAACAAGGATACAAAGGTTTCATTATGACGCTTGCAAAAGGCCCCTATATATTTGTGCTTCCTTGTATTTGTTCTGGATTCCTGCTGCTCTCTGTGCTCATTTATAAAAATGTTGTAAGAGTTGGGGAAATTGAGGCCTGAGCAGACCTCCCGATAGGGCTGAGGAGAGACAGCCAGGTAGTAACTGTGGATCGACCTATTGGGCAGAGATCCCAGAAAAGACCATTACAGAGGAGAGTGTCGGGCGGTCTAAGCCATAACAAATACAGCTAGCTTGTATCAAGCATCTACCATCCCTGAGTACCAGATTCATGGGCCATTTTCTTTCATCTTCACAGTGATGCCGGAGTTATCATAATATTATTATATCTGCATTTGACAGATGAAGAAAAGAAATGAAGGGTTAGTGGCTTGCCCAAGGTCACCCTGCCAGGAAGTGGCAGATGAGCAATTTGAACCCAAGCCCGACCCCACGATGCTGGGCTGCCTTTGAGGCTGGGCTGTGACGAGGTTCTCCAAGGCTGGAGCAACTGAGTCTCCCCCTAGCCTGTGTCTCCACGAAAAGCCAGAGCCCAGAGGGCTGAGTGAGTACGGAGGCTCCTGTGGCCTTGTTAGGCCTGCAGATGTGGAGAGGAATACCTATCTAGTAACAAAAAGGGCCAGTTTACAAGAGCACACATCCTACGTGAGCCCATCGAAGTGATGTTCTAACGGGGACAAAGCCAGCCCTGGGGTGATGGCATCAGGGGGGTTAGTTACCTCTGAGGAAGCCTCCTGAGGTGATAAACATTGTTCACACCTGAATTGGAAGGTTAGCCCCCAGGTGAACAGATATGGAAAAGGTCCCTAAATTGCATGCTGCAGATTTGTGGTATATCTATTGTAGTTCGCACCTCAATTAAGTAAAAAAAAAAAAAAAAAAAAAAAAAAGACAAGGAAAAAAGAGAATATTTCAGTAAAAAGTGATGATTGGAACCAAAGGGATAAACCAAGGTCTCTTTCAAAAATAAAAGAAGTGTGTTTGGAGGAGTGGAGTGGAGCTAGTGATGGGACCTGGTGGTTTTAACAGCCAAGGTCTTGACTCACAGTCTGGCCCTTCCTCTCTTAAAAAAATTCCTAGTTGGCATTTTTCAGGATTTCCGTATGGGGAGGGAACTTTGCCAGTGGCGGGGGTGGGGTGGGGGACGACCACAAAATAGCTTCTTGTCACTCTCCTAATTCCTTTATGCATTTCCTCATTTGCCTTTCAATGTTTAGCAGGCGTTTGCGGAGGGCTTGCTTGGTCAGCACTATGCTACCTTCCCGGGACACAGCAGCAAGCAGACTCGCAAAAGCATCTCCTGTCACTGTCCTCGCCGAAGCTGAGATTCTTGTTACTTTAAAATCATAAGTAAAGTACACAGCATGTTTGTTGGAGAAAAATAAAGCAGGGAGAGGGTGAGGAGTGAAGTGTAGGTTGCACCTTCAAATGGGGTAGTCAGGCAAGGCTTCCCTGAGACGGTGACATTTCAGCGACAATTGGGAGAGTTCCAGGGGACTTGCTCCAGGCGGGCTGTGCGCGCACAGGTCTGAGGCAGGAGGGGCCTGTGTCTGGCGGGCAGCGGGGTGGTGGGGGGTGGGTGGGGGATGTGGGGGTGGGAGGTCATGAGGGGTGGCTGGAGGGGGGGATTGAGGGGAGCCATACATAGAGATCTGGGGAGTGATGGAGGGCGAAAGTGTATGAGGTGGGTTCTGTCCAAGGAGGTGGGGTTTTGAATGCAGGGTTGACCTGATCCAGCCCAGTATTTGTTAAGGGAGCGTGCTGCTGGGGGCTGCCCTGGGAACAGGCCAGCCGAGGCGGACGCCAGAGGCGAGACCTGCCTCCCTCACTGTGCTGCGTCTCCAGGTGGACCCCAGAGCAGCGAGAGAAGAAGGGGCCTTGCACCGTTCCTTGGGGGGGGGGGGGGTCACCAGGACAGGCTGGGACGGGTGAGGAGCAGCCCCAAGCCTCCCTGGGCAGGGTGTGCGAAGGCCTTTGGAGAACACAAAATGCAGACATGGGCCGTTTCCTTGTGATTCTCCTGGAGGCTTTCCAAGGAGGCAGAGGTTGCCTGGCGAGGTTCCTGGCTGCAGCCAGAGCGGGAGAGATGAGGTGGAGACCATGAGATCATCTTAGGCAGGGCCGTTCCCCCCTCCCATGCTCCGGGAATTGCTGAGCTCATCCCCTTCTCCCCCAGGTGAGCGTGGGGCAGAGCGCCCCGCTGGGGTGTGGCAGAGGGCCAGCGGGTGGTGCTCTTTTACAGGGGAAGTCTGCATTGAAGGGAGAAGCCCTGCTGTGTGGCTTGTGGCCATCCAGCTGTGAGTGGGACTTCCTATTTCTTTATCACGACCCTTTCTGCTTTTGTCCATCCCACTCCTTTCCTTAATCATGAAGCCCTTAGGACATCAGATTCTGGTCAGCATCAAATTGTCTTAAAAATAAAGCCTTAGGTCTGTGGAATATAAAAACAGGGTTTTGGTCAAGCTCAAGATAACTTGTGTTTCAGCTTCAAGCCCGTGAACACTGCCACAGCTGACATCAGGATCTGATACAAGGAGCAACTACTCCCTACCCTGGCCCCAAACAATCAGTAGAGCCCATGACCCTAACTTCCTTAGTCATCATGATTAATGATTTTCCCCCTATATAACCCATCCCCTGGAAGCCAGCAAGAAGCCGGGCCTTTTAACATTGGCTTACCACTGAGTCCAGGCATGATCCCATTTCCTCAACTAATAAACTACTTCCTTTGCTACAAACTCCTGTTCTAGTTTGATTGGACTTTGATGCACACAGGTGAATGGACTCCCTTTGGTCTGGTAAGCAAGCTCCCCCGCTGGGCTGCTCTCCCTCCTGCAAAATATAGAGCAAGGCCAGAGGCTCCTGCTTCTCCTTTCATTCTGCAACCATATCCAGAGAGCCCACTGCATGCCCAGTCTGCACCCTGGGATCTGGGCCTCAAGGAACCCAGTCCATGTGTCTCAGAGAGCTGAGCCTTGAGCTCCCCACTGGGGGGTTACCTCCTGAGGGGAGAAGTGTTACCTGCTTGTAGATGAGTCTCAGGTAGGCTGATGTCTTGGCTTGTCCTCATGGTCCATGTCAACTCCCCAAGGAAACATGCTACGCCTTATACTTGAAGACACATTGACAGGCTCCCCGTGGCCCTAGGTGTAAAAGCCTGTCTCTGTAACCTGGTCTTTGTGACTCCCACAATCAAGGCACCACCGCCCCTTCCCTTTCCCATCTGCTCTCCCCACCTCATTGGCCTCCTCAACCCTCAGAGGACATTGCTTTCCAGCCTCGGCTCTTGGTTGGCTATGCCTGGAATGCCCTCAACTCCACCAGCTAGACATTTGCAGAGTCCTTTATATTGACGTGTCATCCCCTCCTTTAGAGCCAAAAAGTTGAGAGATTTGCCGAAGTCAAATAGCTAGTATGAGACCTCCAGAGACTCCAGTGCTGAGGTCCTGACCACTCACAGGCTCCTCCCACTCCCAGCATGTGGGTCTCCCTGCTCCAATGTACCCTAGTTGTCCGAGGAGGGGCTAGGCCTCCTCGGCCTCCCAGTGTGGCCATGGTTGTTGTTGGGCAAGTGAGTTGTAAAATCTGTATTTTCTGGTTTTGCTCACTCTCATTGTTAAAGATGGCTGCTGCTCACGTGATGATGCTCTCACGTGACATAGTTAATTACCTTCTTACTTGGGAAGGGGCTTGGTTATGCTAATGTGTGCTGGAGGAGGGGACTGTCTCACCAAAAGGTTTTAAAAGGAGGAGTTAGGAGGCCATTTTGGAGAGGAGGAGACCACGTGGTTCCAGGGGAGAGAGGCCGCGTGGTTGGAGGGGAGGAGGCATGCAGAGGAGACTGAGTGAGGCTGGTGGGCCTTTGATTCTAGAAAAAATCTGAAAGATTCTCCTGGTTGTGGAACAGAAGAACATGTGAGCGGGTTTTGGTGCCGTGTGTTTGTTTTTACTCCTTGGCCAGTACAAGTACAAGTCTAGAATAAAGGAAAATGGCCCACCATTTCTTGGCTCTGTTGCTTCATTACTGTCTGTCCGAATCAAATGCGAACCTGCAAAAGCCAGGAGGCTGTGATGGAGGCCGGGGCTACTGGCTTTACAGTTGTCTGCATGCTCTTTCCCCCACTCCACTGGGACCATTTCCCACTGTCCACCTCAGGGCTGGGCAAGCAGGTGACAGCCACCCTGGGGCAAGACTGGCTCTCCCAGGTGGCCTTAGCTTTTCCTCCACTAGGCAGGTAAGGCTCACTGCTGCCCTGACATGCAGCAACCATGACTCACCCCCAGCCAGGGCACCGCCCCTCCCGCCCCGCCCCCCCCAGAGGAGCTGTGGAAATCACCTGGGTGGATCCGAGCTGGCAAGGCAGCCGGTCTGACCACTTTCCCTGCCTGCCCAGACCTCAGCAATGTGGCCCTTGCTATTCCCACCGGGATGATGGACTTAGGAAGATTACACTTTAGTCATTGATTTTTTTTTTTAACAGACAGAGTCAGAGAGAAGGATAGATAGGGACAGACAGGAACGGAGAGAGATGAGAAACATCAATCATCAGTTTTTCGTTGTGACACCTTAGTTGTTCATTGATTGCTTTCTCATATGTGCCTTGACCGCGGGGCCGGGCTACGGCAGACCGAGCCAGCAACCTTGGGTCCAAACTGGTGAGCTTTGCTTAAACCAGATGACCTGTGCTCAAGCTGGTGACCTTGGGGTTTCGAACCTGGGTCCTCTGCATCCCAGTCCAGCACTCTATCCACTGCGCCACTGCCTGGTCAGGCAAGAAGATTACACTTTAATTAACCCATCCTTCCTCCATCAAAATCCATCTATTCTACCATGTTACCTGAGATCATGAGAAAGATTTCCTAAGGAACCAGGCCTCAGATCCTGGGCTGCATCTTCCTCATGGATACTAATACTGCCTGCTAACAGTAGTCAACAGCTACCCTGTGTGCTCGGCACTGTTCTGGACGTAGCAAAGCTTTTGCCTTTCTCTTGGCTCTAGGTAGGAGGATGAGACGGAACAAAAAATTGTGTCCAACAGTTTAGATGCAGGCAGAGTTTCAGGGTGGAGAGGCAGCTAACCTGGGTCACTGTCAAGAACAGATTGAAGTCAAGTAACCTTTGTCTTCTGTCGCCATCAGCTTTTTCCAAGGCATCAATCAAGCTGCTTCTCAGAAGCACAGAGGATACTGCCTTTGATTCAGATCAAAGGTTAATGCAAAAGGAAGTTACCAATGCACGCCCAGCTTTGATGTTGTGACTTCATCTTTAGTAGAAATGGGAGCCAGCCAAGAAGTGAGAGTCCTGATGAAACCTGAGCTAAATCACGTGGTCAGACAGAGGGGCAAGAATCCAAGTAGGTTCAGATACAAAAGCAAAGTGAATGCCCTGAACAAAAATGCTAACGGAGGCGAGCTGGGGCCAGCATCACACAGTTTTCTAGAGCAGTCTCGTGAATTGGGTAGAGCCTACTGGTTCCCTCCATTGTGTCGGAGCTGATTGTATGCAGCTCAAAAAGCTGCCCTGAAAGCTTTCAGCAGACTCGTCTTTTGAAAGCACATAGTTTTGAACCCGGGGTGTGTGTGTGAGAGAGAGAAGAATGTGGTAGGTTAGCTCTAGGAGCCGGTCTCTTTGTGGATGCTGATTTTTAGAGCCCCACACCATGATTACAGATTGTTGACTTGATTTGCTAATTATACAGGGTGAGTCGGTGTCCTGCAGAGATAGTCAGCTCAGGGAGAGAGGTGGTTAGAGTGGGAGGCAGAAAACAATCCTGATTTTCAGCTCAAGGGAGTTTCAGGCACCAGGTCCAGAGATTCAAACCTGGAGAGAGTCAGGCGGAAGGAGAGAACAGGAAGAAAACTCCATGGGGAGGCCCCTGAGGGTTTAGGACCCTGAGGCCAGAGGGCAGCCCTCCCCTAGAGGTTCCTGTTCTCATTGGCCTCTAACCAATGGGCTTATTGTAAAACTGCTCCACCTTGTTCTAGAAGTTCCTTCAGGGAAGCAACTCTAGAGAAAAGAGGCCACCATGGTACATTGAAGGAAGCTCTAACGGAGTTGTTGTTCACTGATTTTCGATCAAGGGCTCTCGGTGATTTCTGGCATACCCAGGTATACCTGGGAGATATTGCAGGTTCCTTTCCAGACCACGGCAATAACGCGAGTTCTGCAATAGTCAGCCATTGGCGGTGGGTTTTGCCTTCAATTTGTAAAAAATAAACAAACCAGTATCTGTGAAGTTCAATAAAGCCAAGTGCAATAAAACAAGGTATTCTTGTATCTTGGCAAGAATTCAAAGAACTGAGTGACACAATGAGAAACTGACCTTCAATCCCCACATAATTTTGGGAACAAGGCTTCTGGACTCACACATGGATTAAAATAGAAAAAAAAAAATAGGGAAAGTATTGATAGTGATTCCTGCATCAATCTAGGAATAAATAACATTTATCAATGTATACATGAACATGCATTTTAAAAAATCCATCTCCATAAATAAAATTTAACTCTCTACATTTAAGTTGTTAACACAAAATTTGTAATGCACTTATGTGGCTTTGCTCAATTAGGTCTAATAACTGCAACAGCAACACTAGCCAGAAGGAACACCACTTCAAGATTTATTGTCCCAAGGACTTAAAATGGGAATTGAAATGCCTATTTTTGTTTCAAAGAACCATATTAGGGCATTCACTGAAAGACAACAAAGCACAAAAATGAATGACATATATGATGAAATCTTATGGGGGGCAGTGAACTGGAAACAGTTCATGGAGAAAAAGGAATGATGTAAAACTTCTGACCAGAATGTGTCTGTATGTTGTTTTCAAAGGGTGATGGTGAGCAGAGCGTTCCCCGAAGGGCATGGGCTCCAGTTTGTCATAAGTGCCAGCAGTCCAAGAAAATCACACCTGACCCCTTCCCTTTGGGATATAATTGAAGATAGAAATTTCAAAATTGAATTCCAGTGGTGCTCAGAAAAGAGGAGTCAGTGTACAGCACCCTTGTAATGCCCCTAACACATCCTTTGCAACTGAAGCTGTGATTTTAAAAATCCAATGTCAACTGAAAAGTACGTAAGGGCATACAGCCTTTTTCAAAGGTCTTGTAGGGAACATGTGAGTGAAGACAAAATCTAAGCAGCAGAGGTCAGGAGATGGACTTTTTAGGGAAGTCAAGGGTGGCTCCCAGGTGTCCAGCTTGCGAGTCCCCATTCATAGAGAGAGAATTATAGGAGGACGAGCAGGTCTAGGGAGGCAAAATTAGCAGGTTCATTTGTAGATGGGGTGAGTCAACCCTGATACTTAACTAGCTATTGCAATGCATGGATCTTGGCAATTAGGTTGCACGAAAGCCATAGGTAGGAGTTTATCACACAATATACGTGGCATATCACCAAGGCACAAATGGGACCCAAGTAACAGGCCACTTGAAGTATGGGGTCTGGAGCCTGCTATTAAATCCAAGTTTCTAAGACATCTTCCATGGTCTTTTGGAAAGCAGAAGAAATGGCAGGTTCTTAAGCAATAGACAAGCATAAGAAAGCACTAGTTCTTGGGTTTTTCTTAAAAAAAAAAAAGGATTTTATTTATTCATTTTAGAGAGCAGAGAGAAGCAGATAGGAGCAGGAAGCATCAACTCCCTTATGTGCCTCAACCAGGAAAGCCCAGGGTTTCAAACCTGCAACCTCAGCGTTCCAGGTCGATGTTTTATCCACTGCGCCACCACGGGTCAGGCACACTTCAGTCTTATTATTTAACTTAAACAACATTTCCCCCCATTGATTTGAGAGAGAGAGAGAGAGAGAGAGAGAGATGGAGAGAGAGGAAGGGTGGAAGGGTGGAAGGGAGAGAGAGAAAAGCATCAACTCATTGCTCCACATTCATTAGTTGCTTCTCCTACGTGCCCTGACAGGTGATCAAATCTGTGACCCTGGTGCGCAGGGAGGACACTCCATCCACTGAGACACCCAGGCAGGGCAGCACTTCAATTTTAAAGTCAGCTTGAAGGGTCAGCAGTTTGGAAGAAGAGAAAGAATTAAAGTTGTCAGATTAGACCTGCAACACAATGGCCTATCCTGTGGTGGCACAGCGGATCAAGTGTTGACCTGGAACGCTGAGGCCGCAGGCTTGAAACCCTGAACTTGTCTGGTCAAGGCACATATGGGAGTTGGCGCTTCCTGCTCTTTCCCCCTTGTCTCTCCTCTAAGATGAATAAATTAAAAAATCTAAATAAACCCCCGAAACACCTAAAACACACTGACCTTTTGAAAACATTCTTAAACATGACACATCCCCCCCACCCCCCACACACACACGCCCAGGATCACATACTGATAAAACTCCTTTCACAGGTAGGGAGAGAATTACAATTCTATCTTCAAGAAGTTGAATCTGAAGAGCTTTTGCTGAAATCTTTTGGGAGTAGTATTGATTATTGGTGGAGCCACTTAAAAGCTTTGAATCTAAAATCAGCATGTAAGCAAAAAGAAATATATTTTTGCATAGGTCCAAGATAGATGTGGCCTGGCAACAGATCCTGAGAGAAAATGCAGGATTTTAATTGACCACAAACCCCATGACTCAATAGCATACTGGTGTGGAAAGAAAGCTAATACTCTTTAATAGTCTGTATTAATATTCAACAGTGGTTTTACTGGCCACCTTTTTGTACTAGACTCTATAAACGCAAGGGAAAAAGAGTTATGGCTTCTGTGCTAAAATAAGCCCCTCATCCAGCAGGGGAGATAGTCTTTTCTTCCTAATTCCTATGCCAAAATGGAGCTGTAGCCCCCCCACCATCAAACAGCTGTTGGTCTTTTATGGGAAAGTTGCAAGACTAAACCCTCATCAGATAGGCGGATTATTTCTTGCTGTGTTTATACATTTCCTAGCAACCAAAGGGAATGCACGGCTTGTTTTTCTTTGTGACAAGCCCTGACTGGAAGGAAGGCAAGGAGCCTGTGCCACCAGGGTTTAGCAACTCCAGGCTCTGCCTTCCTACAAGATCTAGCCGGCATACCTGGGAGTTCCAACAGCAGGTGTCCGGTACACCCAGCTTTCTCTACGACAGCACTTGCAAACAATCTGTGACCACAAAAATCAGAGCTGCCTAAATACTTGTCCTTTCACTTGCACTGGTAAGCCTTCCTTGCAGATAGCTTTTAGGTTTGACTAGGTCTGGCCAATGGTAAAAAAAAAAAAAAAAGAAAAAAAAAAGAGGTACTCTGTCACCCCTGCTGAGGCTGTTCATTACTGGTGTGCCTCAACTATCTGCCTAGGGAGAAATAAAATTTCACCTACTCCAGAGTTCGTCCATTTCAGCAATTAGCATGAAGAAGCTCGACTAATACAACTTCCTTGACTTCTTCCTATGACGTTCCCGATGCCCTCCTCTGTGACTACTCCCTATTCTTCAGCAAGTCATCACTCTTGTCCTCGTATGGTCTTGTGTTCAACCCTCTTCATACTCAGATCTAAATCAAGTCTGGAAGAACTCAGTCCTAGAGTTTCAACTATCGCCCTTGTGGTGACAATTCCCCAAGCTATAAATCTCTTACCTGGGGCACTTGACTCGTGCCTTAAAAGTTATTCAAAATGTGATGCTTCAGAGGATTCATGGATAACTAACTGGTTTTTATAGAAACTGAAGTCTTAAGATATATAAATGACTTCTTTTCCCCCCTAAATTAACATTTTTTTAAAGCTTGCAACTTAAAGGGATTCTAACAGTTAATCATTTAAGAAGTAATATTAGCCTTGGCTAGATAGCTCGGTTGGTTAGCACCATCCCCAAGTATAGGTTGTAGGACTGATCCCTGGTCAGGGCACACATAGGAACAGTTCTACACGGCTCACAAAAATTAGGAGGTATTTCTTTTTTTTTTTTTTTTTAGAAAGGGGGGTGGAGAGAGAGAGGAGAGGAGAGAATGGGGGGGGAGCTGGAAGCATCAACTCCCATATGTGCCTTGACCAGGCGAGCCCAGGGTTTCGAATCGGCGACCTCAGCATTTCCAGGTCGACGCTTTATCCACTGCGCCACCACAGGTCAGGCCGAATTAGGAGGTATTTCATAATGAATGTAGAGTGATAAAATATCCTAATTTTTGTGAGCAGTGTATATTCATCTCTTCCTCACTCTTTAAAAAAAATAAACATTTTTTAAAAAAGCAATGTAATGCAAGTCCTGAGTTACAAATGGACAGAGAAACTCAATGGGCTTTGTAACTGTCAGTGGTGTAAAATTATGGTGGACATTCCCACTTGCCACTGCAGCTCACTTCAAGCTAACACATCACCAGACGTGCAGTTTTGCCTTCCATGGTCTGGGGCAAACCTTTCTACCTACATGGTGTTTCTATCCATTCCAGGCTCACAACCATGAGCAGGGCGACAACCTAGTGATTAGTTCAATTTTATAGAGGAAACAGAAACCACAGGTCTTACACTTAGCTTCCTTCCCAATTCATTTTTGCATGTTTCTCACACTTCAATGTGCATAAGATTTACTTGAGGGGTTTTTATTAAAAAATAAATTTGTATTGATTTTTAGAGAGAGGGAGAGAAACACTGACTTCTTCCACTTATTTATGCATCCATTGCTTGATTCTTGTACATGTCCTAACTGGAGGTTGAACCTGGAACCTTGGTGTGTCTGGGTGATGTTAACCAACTGAGCTATGTGGCCAGGGCCAGGGATCTTCTTAAAACAGGCTGGGGTCTCCACCTCGAGTTGATTCTGTAAGTCAAAGCAGGGCATGAGAATCTGCTTTTCTACCAAGTCCCCAGCTGCTGCTGGTCCTGGAACTACACTCAGCAGAACCACCGCCCTATGCCTAGAGCAGGTTAGTGCCAAAAGGGCGCCAGCTGGGTTGTCCTAGCCCTGCCACTAATCAGCTGTGACCTTGAACAGAGTATTTCAAAAGGCAGACCAAAGCTTCAAGATTCAATGATCTTTACTTTCCATGCACTGCTATTTTCTTACCTACCCATCCTAGCCTACCACTCCACACACAGTATTCGGGAACACGGAAGCGCAGGGTTGAGTACCTCCAGATCTTGCAAGCAGCAAAACCCCCTTATCAAGGCTCTTCTCCTGGTGACAATGCACTCGAGTAAAATTAATGTCCGGGATTTTCCTTCCTGATGTCCAGTTATAAATATAGCACATTTTCCTCTAAAGATAGAAATTGAAGATAGACAAGTGGCATTTAAAAAGACCTTAGAGTATATTTAGCCCGTAGGTGCTTTTTTTTCTTTTTTAACAGGGACAGAGAGAGTGAGTCAGAGAGGGATAGATAGGGACAGACAGACAGGAATGGAGAGAGATGAGAAGCATCAATCATCAGTTTCTTGTGACACCTTAGTTGTTCATTGATTGCTTTCTCATATGTGCCTTGACCTCGGGCCTTGAGCAGACCCGAGTGACCCCTTGCTCGAGCCAGTGACCTCAGGTCCAAGCTGGTGAGCTTTTTGCTCAAGCCAGATAAGCCCGTGCTCAAGCTGGCAACCTCAGGGTCTCGAACCTGGGTCCTCTGCTCTATCCACTGCGCCATCGCCTGGTCAGGTCATAGGCGCATTTTATCATTCTTGAAATCCAACAAAGACTTGCTTTAATATGTAATTGAACCCAAGAAGTCCTCACCAACTTATGAGGTTTTTATTAAAGCAACTAGTAGTATCACGCACAGGACACTGTAGAGCTGGACTTCGTGCAGAGGAATGAGGAAGATCTGTTGTTGGGACAGCTGTCTGCTCCAATAACCATTCCCCTCCCCAGCACCTTTTCTAAAAGCTGCGCTTATGCTTGTTTGGACTTTCTCACACCTCAGCATCCTCCTTGCCCCTACCATTTATCTCATCATTCTGATCTTCTGGCTTGTAGACCAGAGAAACTGTCTTTGGACAGAGACAAGGTAGATGGGACTTTCCCCCTTATTCTGTATTTGTTTGACTCACATATTACTCAGGACAATCTCATCATCTGCTTGCCCTGAACCTCCAGCACTCACCATCTGTGTCACTCATCTTGGTTCTGTGCTACAGAAGGTATCTCAGCGGGATTATTCCTGCGGGTGTGTTTTGCTACACCATTCCTCCAAGATTAGTTTCTTCAAGGCGAGACTTCTTTGCCTGGTAAAACCTTACTCATCCTTCAAGATGCAATGCCAAGATTAGTATTTCTGGTCTCCATCTGCCTCACTAGTACTGCATCCATTTTGGTAATGTCACATATTGCATCTAGTCTCCTATGAACGGTTACTCCCAGGGAGTAGCACAGTTCTTGGCACTTGAGACCCAGTAAGTGCTCCATTTGTGAGTAAAATTAAACCCTATTACTGTTTGTGCAGAATTTGCACTTTGGTACTTGGGCTTTAAAAAATGCGTTATCAGCCCTGGCAGGTTGGCTCAGTGGTAGAGCATTGGCCTGGCGTGCAGGAGTCCCAGGTTCGATTCCCGGCCAGGGCACACAGGAGAAGCGCCCATCTGCTTCTCCATTCCTCCCCCTCTCCTTCCTCTCTCTCTCTCTCTTCCCCTCCCGCAGCCAAGGCTCCATTGGAGCAAAGTTGGCCCGGGTGCTGAGGATGGCTCTGTGGCCTCTGCCTCAGGCGCTAGAATGGCCCTGGTTGCAACAGAGCACCGCCCCCTGGTGGGCATGCCAGGTGGATCCCGGTCGGGGGCATGCGGGAATCTGACTACCTTCCTGTTTCCAACGTCGAGGAAAAAAAAAAATGCGTATTAGCCTGATCTGTGGTGGTGCAGTGGATCAGGCGTTGACCTGGGATGTTGAGGTCAGATTCAAAACCCTGGGCTTGCCTGGTCAAGGGAGCTGATGCTTCCTGCTTCTCCCCCTATTCTCTCTCTCCTCTCTAAAATGAATAAATAAAATGTTTTTAAAAATGCACAGTTCAAGATAAAGCAGCAACTTATACATTCTTCACTGTTTGGCAGGGGAGTAAAGGATGTTAAAAACTATCCAAAGTATTTACTTTCACGTTTTTTGGTGGACACAATCTAGAGACTAATTTGTATTTTCTAAATCTGGACGGAAACATTCCTCTTAATGGAGTTCCATTTTAGTATATGCACTATGCAAACCAGTTTTGCAATTAAAAAATATTTACTTAGCAACTGTTCAGAGCAGTTTCTAAAATTACCCACCTCCCCCTTTTCCAATCGCAAATATCTAATGCAGCACATTATCACCAGAGAGTTGTGCCACGGCCCGCATCCCAGAAACTGTCTCCAGGGGTTATTCAAACTATTTCACTCTTCTGAATCAGTAACATTGTCGACTTAATATGGTAATGCTAAGGCAGGCTACATTTTCCTTACATGGTCTACTCCATAAATGACATTATCAGGCCAACAAATGACTTCAAGTCCTGGGGTGGAGAGAAACCCTTTTCTCAGTACATATACTAGTTTACTAGAAAAATCTATATAACACTAGTTACAAGAAAATGTCCCAAAAGTGGAAATAAAAGTAACTTACTCAAATTTATCTAGCAGCATGCAAACATTCTACTCCTGAATATTGTAATGTACCTTAATTTCATCCAATACTAACAACTTTCAAGTTTTAAGCTGATTTTTAAAAAACGCCCGATTTTCAATTTTTATTGACTTTAGTAGCAAAACTGCTTTTATTTTTTGCTATTAATACACAGATGAGGTAGTTGGTGATACCTAAGATTGGCTGACACATGCAATAGATAAAAGAATTGCTCAGACTTATGGGGCCACTACAAGTTTGGTTTTTTAAAATGTGAACAGTACTTTTTGGCCAGGGTTCAAGTCCTGGTTGTGTTTACACATCTGTACATCTTTATGGGCTAGCTTTCACCAAATGATCTCCAAAAGGCCCTCCAAAACAAGCTCTAGCATTTGGTCTTAAACATGGACCCTAACTGCCAATCAGCTGAGTGGGTGACACTTATAAAACCCTCCCATCACATCATCTTATTTGATACTCACCTAAAATACACACACAATATATTTTAAGAGGGCAAGTGTTCTCATTTAAGAAACTGAGAAAACCTAAGTATCTCCTCCAAGCCGGCGCTCGTTATCCTCGAACGTAAAGTGGAGTCAAGACTTCCCTTGTGGCAGCCAACGCATGTAAAGCACTCCAGGGCCTGGCAATATAGCACTCACTAGGAGATGAATACGATCAACCTTTGGATTTTAAATGGTGACAAAATAAAAGAAGGACATCACAGTTTAACTATGAAAACTGAAGGAAATAAGGTTCAAGTCCTGGCTCTAAAAACTTACCAACAGGTCTCACCTTAAGTAGACCCACACTTTTCTGTTACTGAATGGGAATAAGCTAACCATTTCTTGTAATTATGAGGATTAGATGTCCTTAATTCTGTTAAGACAGTCTATAAAACTTAATATTACAATCTTTAACATGGGGATGACCACACCAACTTTCCAACTATAAATGAGGATCAAAAAATATTTTCAGCCTGACCAGGTGGTGGCGCAGTGGATAGAGCGTCGGACTGGGATGTGGAAGACCCAGGTTCGAGATCCCAAGGTCCCCAGCTTGAGCGCGGGCTTATCTGGTTTGAGCAAAAGCTCACCAGCTTGGACCCAAGGTCGCTGGCTTGAGCAAGGGGTTACTCAGTCTGCTGAAGACCTGTGGTCAAGGCACATATGAGAAAGCAATCAATGAACTAAGGCGTCGCAATGCGCAACAAAAAAGTAATGATTGATGCTTCTCATCTCTGTTCCTGTCTGTCTGTCCCTGTCTATCTCTCTGTCTCTGAAAAAAAAAATTTTTCAGTGCTCAGGCTCAGTATTTTTAAGTCCATCAGGAAGTCCTGGGTATACTTTTAAATCAATGTCTTAAAATGTCTTGCTCATCAACATTGTACTTGCTTTTAGCAAAATAATTTTCTAAAGCATTATATTTACCTTTATTAGCTGACATTCCAAGAGCTTTCCCTTCTTCCCACTTTTTAGACCACTTATCAGCATTGTGGATTCATTCTCCTTCAGTGAGTTACATTGCTACCACTATTCTGAAAATGTATTTGAAACAGATCTGGCTAATAGGAACACTTTAAGAGGCTCCTGAGCCGTTTTGACATGTACCCATCATTTTTTGAGATTTCCTTTCTTCCTGGCACAATAGTGTGTTTCCAGGTTCACCCTGTACTTTCTCTGTCCCGGCCTTAACATCAGACATTTCCCCAAGGAGCATGGTTCTTTTTGGTAATTAGAAATCAAGATCTGGGTACGAGGTGTACTCATTGTTGCTGCAGTTACTACAAGTTCTAGTAACCCAGTGAACATAGTTGGGAAATAAATAAAACATTACATGCACAATACTGAAGTCATGAAAGACAAAGTACACTACAGACCCCCAAACTGAACACATACATGATCCTTGCTTTGGATCCTGGACAGTTTGGGGAAAAAATGTTATGAAAGACACTGGGACAATCAATTAAACTGAAAAGGCTGGACTACAAATCTGCACCAATGTTCTGATTTTGGTAACTGTACTATCCACACTAAACATACGGTGGAAAGGAGCAAGATCTGTCATCTATTCTCAAATGGTTAAAAAGTTATGTTTACAGAGCAAATGGGGCAAAATGTTAACCAACATAAAGGGGAATTGTACTATTCTTGCAATATTTGTTTTTATTATCAAAACAGTCACAAAAAGAAAAAGCTTAAAAGCAACTTGAAAACCAAAGGACTGTAACACACAAGTTATTTCGAAGGGTCGACTCAGGTCACTGAGATGAATTCTTGCTTGTCTTGCTGAAGTCTGACCCATGATCATATTCATTCTTTAGTAGATAAATGAGCAATTTATTATTTCATCAAAGAGACTAAAGCTCTTAGCTTAACTGAGAATAGTTAAAACAATCTATATTAATATTTAAAATGGCATCTAAAGAAATGTAGAAATATCTACATTTTGCTATTGGCAAAGAGTTTTTGAGGGTAAAAGTTGTTCCATACAGCTGCCCGATATCATCTAACAGGAAATGATCTCTTAAAACTACCCCCTCCAATGAATACATGAAACCAGAGAACTGAGATTTGGAACTGAAACAAACAAATCCCTTGAGTCCAACTGATTCTCCTCACCTTCAGCAAATAAGATGCTTCTGTATTTTTCATGGTTTTGACAGAATAAGACATAATCTGCAGATTCCACCCTGTCCTCTTTCCACTACCAATGGACGAACTGGCCAGTCCTCTCCTCCAGCATTTGTCTGTATTCAAATGTACCATGTTTTCTCCTACAATGGCTTAAATGGGTTCCCTGCCTCTAACCTATTCCTTAATACATTATGACCCATCCAAAGGGCACTTCCAAATGGCTCTGCAGCTTTTAGTCTCTACCTGCCACTCTCAGTCCTGTCCTTAGTTCAGATCTTTCATCTGCTGCACTCCATCTCTCTGCTCCCACATCAGTCTAGATTTCTAACCCATTCTTCCTAAAAGCTTTAAAACAACTTCAAGGCTGAGCTAGCTGTCCCTGCTAGCTGCTCCCGGAGAACCCAAATGATTCTTTAGCAATCAGTACACTGCGTATAAACCCGCTCTCTTTTGCACCATAGACTGCTAAGATGGGATGGTCTTGGTCACTTTGGAATTAACTCCCTGTAGCTGGCACAGCTCCTGACAGTCTAAAGTCAATCTGGAAGGTACACTGTGATGCCCAAGCAGCTCAGTTCATTTCTTCAAGCTCTTCTACATTGTTTACCTATGGAAAATGTACCAGCTCGGAGTGATAAATGGCTAGGAAAACAGAAAATCCTCAATTTGCTACCATTACAGTCATCAATACTACAAACATTTCTTCGTAATCCTGATTGAACATACACAGTAGACAACAGGAGTGTCTCAAAAAGAATCTCTTTAAGGAATCTGGTTAGACAAAGGTAAAAGGTAGATAAAACTAATTCATCTTACCAGGCTGAAAAGGAGCAGAGAACAAACAAAAGAATTGAAGTGCCAACTTGCTGAATGTGCAGTATCACAGAATCTGAGCCCCTGTGGTCCACAGCCTCAACCAAAACACAATGCATCTGACCAACACTTGAAACAAGTCTTAGGCAGTTAATTGCTCTGATACTGCTCAACAGCGTCATTACTTCCGCATATTATTCTCAAAATTGGTCTAACAAGACATTTCATTTTACTATAATTACATACGGGTTGTTGATTAAATATAGAATGCGGAGACTAACTAGATAAATGTATACTGGATTCACCATCATCTCAGGCCTTTTTGGATGAAAAGTTGGCTAAAAAGGCTGCCACTAAGTTTGTCATTATTAAATATTCCAAGGAGAAAGTGGGGAAAAAAATTTTTTTGGAGGGAAAAATCCCCAAAATGTTGTAATAGTAATTCCATTAAAGAAAGTAGTCACTCATTCTCACTTTAAAGGCGACAGGAGTTCAGAGATACATAAAATTCTTTTATCTGTTTTAACAATTTACCTCACTAACATCCTGGATCCATGGTTATCACTGTTTAAAAAACAGATGGGGCCTGACCTGTGGTGGCACAGTGGATAAAGCGTTGACCTGGAACACTGAGGACGCCGGTTCGAAACCCTGGGCTTGCCTGGTCAAGGCACATATGGGAGTTGATGATTCCTGCTCCTCCCTCCTCTCTCTCACTCTCTTCCTCTTCCCCCCCCTCTGAAAAATTAATAAAGTACTTAAAAAAGTTATATTTCATCTTTAAAAAAAAACACCACAAAACAGATGGGAGGGTGAACATACAATGTACAGATCATGTGTTGTAGAATTGTGCCCTTGAAACCTGCATAATTTTGTTAACCAGTATCACCCCCAATAAATTCAACAAAAAGGAAAAAACTAAAAATTAACAGAACATCTAAAATATTCCTGCATGTTGGCTCGAAGTTAACTCAGACTACTGCTGGATTTGCAGGACCTTCTTAGAATTCCCACTCAACTCAAGTTACAAGACCTTATTCTTGATAGTTCAGCAAACATTAGGGAAAACTAGCTCCTTGGCTTTGGTTCTAAAATCCTTCTGTTTTCTTTTATTATAATAAAATTAAGCTTATAACTATTTATACTCTGCTTAGAGCATTTAATAGTAGTACTGTAAGGACTGGTAGAAATAGAAAAATCTCTATTTGTTGATGAAAAATGATCAAAGCAACCCCCAATTCCATCTGTAGGCCTTAGGAGCATGAACACAACCGTATGGGAGGAGATAACCAGCCTCTCCCTTCATATATATTCTTTTTTATTTTCTTGTTATACCTTCCCAAAACAGAGACATTCAACAGCCATCTCCCAACATTAAAAAAACTGCATCCCCCCCCCCCCCATGGGCGAACAAAGTAAATAGTAGTAACCTAGAGTTCAGCTCAGTCAGCCACTGTGGAGCCTTAAGTGGTGAGGTCTTCCAATTTCAGAGTGATGTCTTCAACTTGTATCATTTTAGTGGAAAAACATAACTTAATTTTGGTGAAATGAGATTCATCTCCCAACAGGATTAGTAAACAGCATTCACTGAATTTCACATTCTTCTTTTGTGAACTGTGAAGAAAATGAATGGTAGCTAGAAGAACAGTGGGATCCCAGCTCCAGCTGCAGGTGGAATGACGATACACCGGGGCAGAAACACCTATATTTTGATTTACAAAGCTAACAGCAGTTATAAATCTGCAACTTAATTACAGACCAACTACACCACAACCTTTTCAAATGGCAAAAATACAAAAAAGTTAAGTGTTACAAAAATATTTCAGAAAAAGTGCATAGTCTAAGTGCATAGTAAATAAAAGCACTGAAAAATATCTTGCTAGAGGGAGTTCAGCTTGGAAAAGTTCTTACCAAAGCTAAACATTTTTATTTTACACAAACTATACTCAAAAATAGCTTTATGAGACTGATTTCTGGCTAAAAGTATCAAAGGGTTTATTAGTCAAGAAACAGATACCTTAACTGACAGGTGGGTGGAAAGGAAACAAAGCTGCCTGCCTCAGAAGTCCACACTCATCAGTTTCTGCAGTATCACGGTGCTAATATATCCTTTAGTGGCAGAATGTAGAAACCACGGTTAATTATTGCTAAAATAGTTTTCAAATGAGAAAGAAAAAAAAAAGAAAAATTAAGCTTGACACAATCTGACCAAACTAGTGTCAATTTACAGTTCAAGATTATTTTACAAAATACCTACACTTTTACACGATAGGCTCTTGGCAGCATGTTTAGATCGAAGTTCTTTGAAATTTATCCTTACATGCTATCAGTAAATAAATTACCCTATTTTAAAAATTATGGTCAGTAAATCTTTCTTTTTCTTGGGTCAGAAAAAGAAAACAGTGGTTAAGATTGAGAGAGGAAGAGCAGAAAACTTAACAGAAATGGGTGGGCTAGGAAGGGTCAGCAATACATGAACTTCATGTGGTATGATGTTCTCCAAGGTTAAGAGTCAATTTGCTCAAAGCCAATTAATAGACATAATTTAACGGAAAACCTCATTCTGTGGTTAAACCCTTTAACACTTTCATTCTTACTCAAAATCAGTCTGGCTGTTAGTCTGAGGCTGCAGGAGTTACAATACCAAGTCCTAGCCGCGGCAGTACTGAGTATTTGTGCCTGCAAGTTATTAAAAAAAGAAAAAAACAGAACAATGCCTTTCTCCTCCAGACCAAAAAAAAAAAAAAAAAATCTTTTTAAATTAAAAAAAGTTTTGAGGAAAATTATAACACCAAACCTAAAATGATTTGCAAAGGAGTATTATGTAACAAATGGCTTGAAGTAGTCTATTAAAAAATTGGGGAGATTTTGATTCCATAGTGAGTCAGCAAGGCATTTTGTTGTTATTTCAAAAAAATCTCATTTCCTTACAGAAAGTTTTTAGTTTTTAATGAACTTGTAAACAAAAAAGCTCCCATTTCAAAATAAAAACAAAATCCCAGATCATATAGATGTTGACAGTGATTACATTTATCTAAGCAACATACATACATGTTCAGTTTTAAGATGTTAACTAAATTTCTGTGACAAATATGGTTTTTTTAATATCAAGAACATTATAGTTAATGCAGAGTCCTAAAGATAATCTAGTAGTCACTAAGTTTTTCTTAAACTCTTCACTTTAGATGCTGTTATTTCTAGCACAGGTAAGCAGGCAGTCTCTCATATGCTCAAACACTGGAATCTTTGGTTGCTACCATATCAGCTGGCTTGCAGACAAGAAGCCAACCATTTTAAGAATGTTTTAAGTGAACAACTTGCAAACCCCAGGGATGGATAAACCCTAAGAATGCACAATTGTGAGCATTGACAACTGTCACAACTGTGGCTGAAGACTGTTCATGCCGTTCTTCTGAAATGAGATCTCAAAGCAGTATAGTTCAAAGTAAAAGATTTTTTAACAAAAAATTGGCATATGCACAATTTCTCCACCAATTTGTGTGTCAACCATTCAGTGAACTTTTCCACTTGAAAAAATGCAATAGAAAACTGGACACCATGTTTCACTATCTGAGTTAATATTCACAATTACAGCGGCTACAACTCGGGACACGGCATCACCAACGCTGCCCAGAGCCAGTTTATACTGAAATTAAGTTCTTTACACCAAGTAAATGGTTGTCCACAACCACTGGCTAGTGTACATATGAACTAAAATTTTTAGATTAGGGGAGAAACAAATGCTGCTCCGGTCATCTGCACTGCTTCTTCTGTTCCTTGATTCATGCTTAGAAACCTGTCCAAAAAATAAAACAGAAAAGATGGTTAAAATTCCAAGTTAAGAAAAATTTTAAGCTATACCCAAAATAAGAAAATTGGGTAGAGTTGGGCCAATAACTACTTTAGATTGTGACTCATGTGATTTTCATTTGTTTGAAAATCACTAGCTCAATTTTTTAAACCAGAAAAACAAGAAACTTTTCTGCTCGGAGTATTTCTAGGTAGGAGTGTGCACAGTGAACGCAGGCCTCCCAGTCAGCACTCAATTCTCAATCTACAGAAATAGTGGTTAATTCCAATAAGCCTGTTTTGTTTACTTCAGTATTTCTAGTACCTAGAATATTGTATATTGTGTTCAACTATTTGTCAAATGGATGAAAAATAGACTGGTCTAACTATTACAAATAAGGAACTTAATATATATATTTTTTTAAAGCAAGAGAGAGAGAAGCAGACAGGAAGGGAGATGAGAAGTATCAACTTATAGTTGTGTCACTTTAGTTGTTCACTGATTGCTTCTCATACGTGCCTTGACAGGGGGACTCAAGCCAAGCCAGCGACCTTGGGGTTTCAAACCTGGGACCTCAGTATCCCAGGTTGATGTTCTATCCACTGAATCACCACTGTGGTCAGGCAGTTAGTGTTTTAAAAAATGTATTCATGGCATAATTATCTGAGTTATGTCACTGAACAAAAAAAACTGATTAAGTATAATTTTTATACAGAAACCTCAGACCTTTAAAAATTCTTTACCTCCACCAGTTACATTTAAAAGGTTAGGTGTTATCACTGATTTGAAAATGTAAATGAGTTGCATTTTTGGGCTTTATTTACTTCTCAAGCTTTCCCACCCTGCAAACACTCCGCTCCCTCAGCCACAATTAGACTCAGCAAAGGTACGTTTGAATACAGGAATTCAGGTCAATGTACCTATGGCTGAGGTCAGAAAGGAAATATGCTCATCTCCCAGAAATAGCATGAAAGCTCCATCAATGCCTTTTTTCCTTTGAGGCATCCATGCCCCTTTCAAACTCTTACAGCCACCCTAGTGGTAGCGTATTCTATCCTACTCTGATCTCTCACTTTCTTAGCCCAAAGCATGTTTTTGTCAATCTGTTTCATGGTAAATATTCTCTCACTTGTTAACTAGCCGTTTTTCATCTGAGGGCAGAGGTCATCTTCATTCATTTAATAAACACATTGTGCTAAGGCTCAATGTTAGTGCTGTATACTTCCTTGTCTCTCCATAGTGCCCATCACAAGGCTAGGTACAGAAGAGGCCTTTGTTACCTGTCCCAAGAACTGCTCATGAAGCAAATTCCAAAAATAAAAGGATAAAAACTTTCTGAAAATGTACTTCACTACAAGGCATACTATCTGTATGACAAATATCATTAAATAGAATGAGCAGTAAGCCTTAAAAGAACAGCTGTCAAATCAAACCTGAATTCGATTTTTAAAATCTGACCATATTCTATAATCTAATCCCAATTTTAAAATAGTTATTTGCAAGCAAATTAAAACTATGGGCTACCTAAATAGGAATGACCTCTACCCTGATGAGTATCTGGTTTTAAGTACTGCAATTATTGTTAAATATGATTAAAAAAAAAAGTTTTCACAACTACTAAAATTGTTAGGTTTTCTTTATCATAGCTTGTTTACAGAATTATATTAAATAATTACTATGTTGAATATCCAAGCAGCTTTAAATGGAAACTTGGCACTAACAGACTAAAAAGGAAATTTAAGTTACAATGAAGTCAAAATATTAAAAACTCTTATGTCTTTTAAACAGAGATAAAAATTATATCTAGGTAAGGACTTCATCTATTCATCTTTTAATCTGATTTGAAGAATTGCTGGGTCAGTTAATGATCACAATTGTTTATGGTTTGGTCAAAGGCTAGCCTATCAATATTCCTTGTGGAATGCAGCAGTTGAATCCAGATTGAACTCTTCAGACCAGCCAGTGGTAGGTAGGTAGGTAGGACACGCTGATCAATGTTTCTCCAGTGAATTGTCCTAAGATATTACTGAAGATTTTCAGTAAAAAAATCTCAATAGGAGCATCCAGGAGTACTCAACATTCAGTCTTCCAGTACTAATAAGTATTCTTGTACATTAGTGCTCGGTTTTTACTTTGCAGTTCAGGTGGTGTCTCCTGGCTTTTAAAAGTCCAAAACCACAGTTTCATTGCAACAGCGAAAATAAAAAGTGGATCCCTTTGTTCCTGAAAAGAAGAGAAAAAAAAAGTTAAAACAGGGTAAGGGGATTAATGTGACAGATTCAGAAGCTAATAGCTACATTTAAGTTTCTTTTCAAATCTGCAAAAGGAAAGAAATGTTTATTTTTATATAACTAACCAGGAGATTCTATCCCTTAATGTGAAAAGTATGGATCTGCTCCTATTTGTGAATTAAATTCAGAAGTCTCTGACATTTTTTTTTTTGATAGAATCACAAACTAGTTCACAGGGGTATTTGTGTAATAATAGTTTATGATGGGCTTTTGAAATATAAAATCCTTTCACAGTATAAGACATTTTAAAAAGTAACTTTAAATAAATATTCATATTCATCACTATGCAATGCTATTTATATTAGTTAATTTTTCCTATAACACGCTTGTGTAGTTTTTTGGTCACAGAATCAGAATCAAGATGACAGAATTTTGAAGCAGATCGGCAATATAAAAGTTGAAGTAAAAAACCTATAATAACTCTTCCTTCTCCACAGAAAGAATTAGAAAAAGAAATAGATTTTATTTTTACCACTACAAATAAGATAAATGGTAACTTAGGTATAGCAGGTACACATCATTCCTAACTGCATTAAGAAACAGACTGATGATCTGATCTCGTCTTCCCTATCATGGAATTAATTCTGCTACAGATTTCTGAGGTTGCTGAATTTTGAAATACCTGTTACAACTGATTTCTTCCCCAACCGGTAGATGGTCTGCATTATACAGCACTGAGTCACGGCGACACTGTACTCTTCTGGACTGTTGTACCATCCAGACAATCTGACAAGGTGCCAAGTCTGACAGGTCCCACAAGCCTTGAAGATGAGGGCTTAAAATCACAAATCAATTCCTGCACACACATCTTCATTTCCTCTTGGGTAATTTAGTTCTTTTCTCTCCAGCTTCATTGTCCACAGTGAAAAAAGCTGACAAAAATTTCATCAAGCAGATGCAGCTCCTTGGTCTTCTTTGAACTGAGAGCCTTCAGAGCAGAGCAGTTGCTCCAGATATTTCAAGGTCTTCCCCTGTGATTTGGGTTACACGTTGCTAAGTGACCAGCCACGTTCCTAGCAGCAATTGATGAAGTCAGAAAATGTTAAGCTAGACATAACTGGTAGGTGAAGCCCAGTAAATACTGGAAGGTAATTCAAGGAAGACCATGGTAATGGCAGGATGTGATACAAAACTATTTCTAATCTCTTGAACACTAACAATGTAACATTCAGGTACTTATGACAATACTATGTTTAATATTGATGGCTGGAGTAGCGAACAGTTAAATGGGTTAAAATGATGAGAATAGCAGACTTATGTGAGGATCAACCTTTGGTTTCACAACCTTCCGAAATTCTCCCATCTCTGTCCTTAAGTCAAGAAATGATGAATTTAATTGGATTGTGAGTGTTCTAAAACTATTTCCTTTTCCTTTACTTATTAAATGTCTTGAAAATTTCTTTTCTGATAATCACATATAGTTGAAAAGGAAGTGAAACAAATTTGGAAGTGTATCAATGTGACTTTTTTATTTTTCTCTTTTAACACGCATAAAAACAGTAATTACAACCATGTGGCACCTGAGCACTGAAAACTGGGACAGAGCACAGTGGGCATTAGGAGAAACACTTTGTTTCTTACTTTTATTCTCTTGATAGGCATTGGAACAGAACACTTCAAAAGATCTTTCCTTTAGAAAAGTAATTTATATTACATATAAAAAGATGTCTTAGCTGAATTAAGTCAGACTTTAAAAAGTCTATGGACATTTTTAGTGAATTGCAAAAATAACTTATTATATAGCCTTCCATGAATAGAAACATTAGATACAGACTTTTCAAAAATAAAAATAATCACATATAATATACTAGTGAATGCCACTTAAGAAAATTTTCCAGGAACAAATAAAATAAATATTCCTGACATAGTTATCTAGTTGCTGAAGATTCATTTAAGAAACTGAATTCTTCAATGTAAAAAACTCTGAAAATGTAACTCTGTGCATAACAAATGACATGTTATTTAAAAAGCACCACCTAAAATTTTGATTAGAAAAGGTAATGTGTTTTTCAGCACCACTGAAAGGATTCCTGGGAGTCTATAAATCATTGAGCTGCACAAGCTATTTCTTCAATAAAAAACTGTATCTTTTAAACACCCTTATGAGAGATTGGAATCAGGACTAAGCAATCCAGATTGGCCTCCAGAGTTCACAGATTTCTTAATGGATGACTGAGAAAATGAGGTGGGAGTGAAGGTTAGGGGAATGGGTTGCCCATGCTCATTTCATGCCACCCTCAAACCCAGTAAAAGTTATCACTGCTTTATATGGAAGGGGTTTCGTGTAAAACATTTGCTTGGGACACTAAATTCTATATTCAAAATAAATGTTTTCAAGAAGTCAAAAATCAAAAAGAATTTTGTTGTCTGTATTCTGTGTGGAGTGGGATATTTTAGGAACAAGCAATACCTTGCATGGAGTCAAATTATACTGCCTGGATATATATGTGTCTCTGAAAGTAGTCAATAATATGTGATATATTTTAGAAAAAGTCCAAGTTTTCAAAAATTTACAAGTCTATTTGAATGTAATAATTAGTATAGCTTCTGTGTCAAATAATACTATTAGAGTTTCATAAGATTTTAAGTTGCTTTTATGAAAAATAGCTACAATACAAAGTAAGGATTTAATTTAAGTTTATTTCTCGTCACCCCCCCCCAAGGAAACATACTAATTCAGTGGATCCAACTTCTCATCTTTGAGACCTGGATAGGGCAGGGCAGGACAAAAATTCTTCTTGTTTATTGAGTAAGAAACATAGTAAACTACAACAAAACTAGCTCAAAATAAGGTAAAATTCTTTCTGAAGGCTGCTGAATGCCTGAAGTGAAATGTTCTAGGTCAGCTGAGACTTCTAATTTTAGTTCTAGAAACTGAAAGAAAAAAAAAAGAATCATTCTGCAACTCATGACGATCCTATTATCCCAGCTAGCTTTAGGCAAAAACTGGTTTCATTTTGTGAGGAAAAGGAAATTTACTATAGGTGTCAGGTGTAACAACTCCTCAGTGTAGACTTGATGTCGTCTTACCTAAATGGCAGAGCCATTTCTTCTACTTTTTGGCATTATGATTAGTAATACAATGATTAAAACACTCAAAGGGGGCAATTAAGTCCCAACTGAGAAGCACAGGCAGAGCAGTAGGCAAGCATTAGTGTTTGCTATCCTGAGCTGAAACCTGATCATCTAAGAACCCTCACTACATTAGACCTTCAAGTCTGAATCCTTCCCTAATACAGAAACATGGAAGCATCTCAACTTCATTCCTAATAGATGAGCTGCTGGGATGAGGATGACACCAGTTAATTATACTTCTTGTAAAGTATCCTCAAATTAGAGCCTATTTCAATATTACAAAATAGTGTAAACAACACTAAAAATATGGATCAAAGAAGACCAAGTTCAGACTAGAGCAGTCATTCAGAAATTCAATCATTACAGACCAAACACCAAACTTGACCTGCCCACCACTTCTAGAAAGTAGGCAGGTATTAGGAGGTAAGCCCCAGAAAGGAGAAAAGAAAAACAAAAAACATGAAACGCAAGAGTCGAACTGTATAGCAACAGCGCTGTGCCGGACAGGTCTACTCCTGCAGCACCAAGAGCACCAGAGAAAGACAGAAGAAACAGACTAGCAGTTCAATGGCATTTGCCCCAGATTCTTTTCAATTACAAGGCCTAACTCCAAAATTCAATTCCACACTGGACTCCTAGATGCTGAATATTAGCAAGATTTAAAAAAATAAAGCCAAAAAATATCATTCTGAAATTAAGAACACATGTTAAATATCAACTAAGAGATTTCTTTTTGACTAGGGAAGACGTGCCAAACTTTTCAGTTATTTGAGCATTAAGGACATGAACTAGATGCTCTACAACTGAGAAGATAGACACTTTGGGGGCAATGCCAGACTCACCTCTTGAAATCAGATCATGTTCACAATCTTTCATTTTAAATGCTAAAGCATTAACATGCAGAAAATATTCTCAACACTGTTAGTCTGAAAGTCAAGACATCATGGCTAACCAGTTTCATTATTAAAAATCAACAAGTGTTAGGTCTAGGATTTTGGATTGATTGATTATACCATATTCCCAACACCAAATGTTTATTTTGGAAAGAGTTAATGAATGAGTAAAAAAGATGCAGTTGTTAAAAATGACCCAAAATCCCAAGAGAAATGATATAATATACACACATATATGTATATACAAATACATATACATATATATATGAACAAGGACATTTGGGTTTAAAGTTAGTAGTCAAATTTTCCAAGGACGTCTTTTTTTTAAAACACAGAGCCAAATTTTTATGTATTTTAAAACCACCTCCTCGATCTAACACTGTTAGAAATGAATGAATTACCCAATTTTGTGTTCAATTTTTTTCCCTGTAACGTCACTTGGTTCTTGGCTACTAACCTTTCATGTTACTCTTGGTTTTGTCAGTTTGCTTGCCTGTGGGGGTTTGGGCCTGCTGACCCTGCCCACTTGAAGAGGCTGCCTGCTGCGCTGCTTTCTGCTTTAACATTGTCCAATCAAATGTGTAGTCATATTGGTGGTTCAGAGTCCTGGAAAATACACAATTGTATGTTATTCCTTCAATTAGACTCTAGTTTAATACACTCTCAAACTTACAAGACAATGAGAGTCCTTTAAAAGGAAATCAGTATTTTCTCTTAGCTGTGATACTTCTAAATGTTTTCTTTGCCTATTGATTTTTTAACTATTCAGTAAATTAACTCTCACTTTTTACATGTTACGATTGAAAAGAAAATGTCACCATTTTGGTCTGTAGTATTTGATAAGAATAAATCTCCCCCCACACAAAAGGTACCTTTAAACTTTTTTAAAAGGGGCAAGAGGGTGAGAATGAAAGGCAGTATGAACAAAAAATACTGTGATTTCTCTTGTGGGGATAATCATAGTAAGAGATATTCCTAAAATAAATCAGAGTAGGAATGGGAATATAATTTTGTAAGGAAGACATCTAAGCTGGTGGCTTGGGAAGACTTTTCTGGAGCTAGAGGTTTGCCCCCCAATTCTTAATGCTTTCTCAACTAAGATTTTGAACCCCTGTACACTATCCTCCCACCCCCTCTTCAAGACAAATTCTGGGTCACACCTAGGGAACCCCCGAGTTTGGGTCTGCCTAAACACTATCAAAGACTACATGACTGAGGCCCTGGCCGGTTGGCTCAGCGGTAGAGCGTCGGCCTGGCG
Source organism: Saccopteryx leptura (assembly GCF_036850995.1). NCBI lineage: Eukaryota > Metazoa > Chordata > Mammalia > Chiroptera > Emballonuridae > Saccopteryx > Saccopteryx leptura. The sequence goes on from NC_089508.1 coordinate 171,165,507, forward strand.
TGCAGGGGACCCGGGTTCGATTCCCGGCCAGGGCACACAGGAGAAGCACCCATTTGCTTCTCCACCCCCCCCCCCCTCCTTCCTCTCTGTCTCTCTCTTCCCCTCCTGCAGCCAAGGCTCCATTGGAGCAAAGATGGCCCTAGCGCTGGGGATGGCTCCTTGGCCTCTGCCCCAGGCGCTAGAGTGGCTCTGGTCGCGGCAACGCCCTGGAGGGGTAGAGCATTGCCCCCTGGTGGGCGTGCCGGGTGGATCCCGGTCAGTGCGCATGCGGGAGTCTGTCTGACTGTCTCTCCCCGTTTCCAGCTTCAGAAAAATACAAAAAAAAAAACACACAAAAAAAACTACATGACTGATACTTTGCTTTTCATTTTGGTATTTAATAAGGTTCTGCACCACAGTTAGAGACTTACAAGGGTCACTGATGTTACTTAGGTCTAATGTGAAATACAACCACTGTGAAAAAATTAGATTCTACTTTGAGCTTGATTCAATGGTTTCTCCATCCCAAACTAAAATAATTTCAAGTACAGTTATACTACAAATGGAAAAAAGCCAAACAAAACTTTTATTCATATTGGATAGGCCCACTTTAATCTGCCACTTGTCAGAACAGAAGTGTTTGGTGACTTTAACTAATGACCCCCACTGGAGTTTACAGTCTTTTTATTTCTTTATTTACTTATTTTAGAAAGAGGGAGGGAGGAAAGGAGACAGGGAGAGGGAGACAAGGGGGGAGAAGGGGAGAGAGGGAGAGGGAGAGAGAGGGAGAGAGGGGGAGAGAGAGAGAGAGAGAGAGAGAGAGAGAGAGAGAGAGAGAGGGAGAGCGCTATAGATTTGTTGTTCCATTTAACTGTGTATTCACTGGTTGGTTCATGTATGTGCCCTGACTGGGGATCGAACCCACAACTTTGGCAAATCTGGATGATGCTCTAACCAACTGAGATTCCTGGCCAGGGCTGCAGTTTATACCCTTAAAATACCTTAAAAACTGACCTGAAAAGAATGCGGAATAGCTGCCTCAGATACATGTAATCCGGGGCTTCCTCAAAGCGCAGCCCACGACAATAGTTTAAGTACATGGCAAATTCTGCAGGAAACCCCTAAGTTCAAGAGTTAAAACACAAAGTAAAAAACACAACAAAGCAAAACCCGAAAGGCTTATTTCAAGACAGAAAAACAAATGTATTTAAATACAAGAAAAATTTAAATACAACAGGGTGTTTACTACTCCATCAGGAGATCTGAAAGTAAATAATTGACTTGGTATCTTCATAAAATTAAACAAAATTTCACCTTCTTGACTACCTTCTTATTACAGTATCATTCAATACTGGTAGAGGAAATATGTATTTTCTGCTACATTATGTTCTTAAATAATAATATATTCTGCTTTTTTCTCTTAACAATATATTGCAAAGACCATTCTATTACTTCCAGCCTCTTCATAAACTTCTGAGTGGCTGCATAATTGCTGACCTAATGAATACACAATAATTAACCTGTCCCTTATAACTAGACATTTAGGAGAGCATAAATACTAATAATCATATGTGTGGGCATAAACATTTACCAAGTTCAGTTTCTTAGGAAAGATTCTCAATAATGCTTATAAACATTTCTAAGGCTGCAGATATTAGTCATCAAAAGTATTTTGCCATCAGGAATGTAAATGCGCAGAGCATTAAGATAAAATCCCTACATCTCCACTCCGTTATGAAGGGAGGTGAGTTAAAGTCTCTTCATACAACCTTATGATTTTGATGAATTTCTCACATCCAGGAGATCAAGGTAAGATAGAATGGATTTATTTGCAACACTTATATTGATTGTACTGATGTAAACAATTTTTAATTTTTACAAAGTACTCTTACGTGATTTTATTTTTCAGGTAAACATCTGAAACTGAAGCCATAAATATTTTGTACATCTTTTTTTTTTAACTCTTAACCAAACTTAAAAATTTTTAATATGTATTCATGGTCTGTGTTAATGGCAAACAGCAATGACCGAATGAAATTGCTCTTACATGTATTACAAGTGGTGTTCAACAACCACAACTGAAAGTCAAGTAGAATATTTCATGTGTTGCCACCGTATGAAAACAGGCAAAACCTTAACCAGAGAACTACTAATATCATAACCATTATAGATGTGAAATAAGAAGTTCAACTGGACCATGAGCTTAAAAACATTTTCATTATATTTAGTAATAACTTAACACTGTGTTTACTGCACCCTGAATCAATTAGATATGACTAATCCGCCTGTCCAGGCGGTGGCACAGTGGATAGAGCATCAGACTGGGATGCAGAGGACCCAGGTTCAAGACCCCGAGGTCGCCAGCTTGAGCATGGGCTTATCTGGTTTGAGCAGGGCTCACCAGCTTGGACCCAAGGTCGCTGGCTCGAGCAAGGAGTTACGCGGTCTGCTGCAGCCCCACGGTCAACGCACATATGAAAAAGCAATCAATGAACAACTAAGGTGTCTCAACGAAAAACTAATGATTGATGCTTCTCGTCTCTCTCCATTCCTGTCTGTCTGTCCCTATCTATTCCTCTCTCCGACTCTCTGTCCCTGTAAAAAAAAAACAAAAAACAAAAAAAAAAAACACAACTAATCCAAAAAAGAGAAGTATAGTTCACAATTTCTACATCAAAATTAAGACATAGTCCACAAGCAGAGACTGTACTAAATCCTTTCTCTTCCTGTAAAAATGGCTGACTTTTCCAATAACCCAAATGAATCTGTTGCATAGAAATGTAGTCTATAGAAAGTATGTTTTGCTTGTTGAAGTATACAGATTTTAAAATTACTTGGGTGAATTATAAGAACGTTTTACTCATTAACATAAAATATATTTCATAATTTGAAACAAATCCCAAGCAATCTCAGAAGAGATCAGACCCCACTCGATCTAGGAAAGCAGATTTGGGGGTGGGGAAATACAAAGATATCACCATTTACCTCCTTCCAGAATATTATTGCAACTCAGGCTGATTTCTACTCTCTATCACCCAACTATAATAATTACATACTATTTTCTTATTACTTCAGGTAGGTAATTCAGTTGTTCCAAAAACAACCAATGGTCTTCTTTTTGTGAAAAACAATGGTTTTTCCATCATGACACAAACTCATGAAGTGCTTCTCTGTGAAGTTTGAGATTTCAGAGAAATAAGCCTGATTCAAACTGTCATTTACAATATGATATATTGTCAGACGCCGGCTAGTTCATGGTATTTTAAATTGTTCTGATCTGTCTGCCTTTGTTTCCCTGCTCCTTGTGTAACAACAGCTGATAGCCTTTCTTTTCTGGCACCAATTTAAGGATGAAGAGAATATTCTTAAATCTAATTTTTTCTCAGAAATTACATGAGGTTCTACTAGAAAGGTTTACCTGTTCTTTTATTTTTTATTTTATTATCATCATTTTTTTTTAAGAGGCAGGGTCAGGCCCTGGCCGGTTGGCTCAGTGGTAGAGCGTCGGCCTGGCGTGCAGAAGTCCCGGGTTCGATTCCCGGCCAGGGCACACAGGAGAAGCGCCCATCTGCTTCTCCGCCCCTCCCCCTCTCCTTCCTCTCTGTCTCTTCCCCTCCCGCAGCTAGGCTCCATTGGAGCAAAGATGGCCCGGGCGCTGGGGATGGCTCCTTGGCCTCTGCCCCAGGCGCTGGAGTGGCTCTGGTCGCAACAGAGCGATGCCCCGGAGGGGCAGAGCATCGCCCCCTGGTGGGCAGAGCTTCGCCCCTGGTGGGCGTGCCAGGTGGATCCCAGTCGGGTGCATGCGGGAGTCTGTCTGACTGTCTCTCCCCATTTCCAGCTTCAGAAAAATACAAAAGAGACAGAGTCAGAGAGAGGGATAAATAGGGACAGACAGACAGGAACAGAGAGAGATGAGAAGCATCCATCATTACTTTTTCGTTGCGACACCTTAGTTGTTCATAGATTGCTTTCTCATGTGTGCCTTGACCTACAGCAGACAGAGTCACCCCCTGCTCAAGCCAGTGACCTTGGATCCAAGCTGGTGAGCTTTGCTCAAACCAGATGAGCCTGTGCTCAAGCTGGCGACCTCAGGATCTCGAACCTGAGTCATCCGCATCCCAGTCCGACGCTCTATCCACTGTGCTACCACCTAGTCAGGCCTGTTCTTTTATTTTTCCTGTATTTTTTAACAGATGACTGAGCGCAAACAAATCAGAAGCAATAAAACAAACACATAATGGCAAATGGCTAGCTCTTAAAAGGATGTTTAAGTTCCAGGCCAGCAAGTAAAATGTTTCTTTTTGTACCTGAATATTGTATGTTTAAAAAAAAAAATTTCATCATGCATACCTACCTTACACAAAACTTCAACAGGAGTGGACATCTTCTTTTCACTAATCTTTTCATATTTTTGTTTCTTTGTTGCAGCCTATGGACAAGAGAAATCAAACCACATAGACATACTCAGTACTACTGAGAACGGTATTAGTTTAACATACTAGACGTAAATATAAATTTAAGATTCAAGAGATTATAATTTAGAATTAAAAACAAACAAAAAAAAAACACAAAAAAGTACAATAGATCTAAATTTCCCTCCTTAAATTGTTCACTTTTTGTATGAATTTCTACTTTGAAAACATTTTAGCCATCAGGAAAGTAAGAGCCTAAAAAAAAAACACGAAAGAAGATGTTTGTGATTTAAGTAAAACACGAATAGAGTAAAATTTGAAATCTTTCTTTTTAAAATTATTTTTAAATCTTTTTATTTTTATTGAGTTTACAGAGGGAGAAGAGGATAGAGAGAGAAACATCAATCTGTTGTTCCACTTATTTATGCATTCACTGGTTGATTCTTGTACATGCCCTGATGGGGGCTCAAACCTGCAGCCTTGGTGTATGGGACAATGCTCAGACCAACTGAGCTAACTGGTCAGGACTGAAATTTTTCCTGACCCATAGTCAACACAAAGGCAAAGGTATAAGCAGATCAATTAAAAAAAAATTGCCCATCATTTAGTGACATTAATAACTGTTAAGTCAAAATATTCTTACAATGAAAAATATACATCGTGAATAAAGCTACCCACACACCACACACAAACATGTAACAATTTCTTAGATCATAGATGCTCAAAAACACCCAGGAAACATTTTCCTTTAAAGGACAAATAAAGTGATCAAATTGTTATTTAATTCTAGGGCATTAGAGATTTATCATTAACACACAAACACTCATAAAAGAAATGTAAGGATAATTACAAAATAAAGAATATGTACTTCAACATAATGACTACACACTGAACTTCTATCCGGACAAAGCTGCTGGTTACCAATGGGGTACCTGCTTACTCTCTTCCAAAATATTGTTCTGCAGGTATGGCTGTAATTCCACTAGTTGATTTTTACTGAAATGGATTAGATTTTGTTTTCCCAATAAAAAGTAAAATTAAAGTTAATTCACTTTTAGAACACCTCATATTTGAAAGGGAGCTTAAAGATCATATCCAATATGTATTCTTAAATAAATTCTTTTATTTTTTTTTAAAGATTTTATTTATTCATTATAGAGAGGTCGGGGGGGGGAGAGGGAGAGAGGGAGAGAGAGAGAGAGAGAGAGAGAGAGAGAGAGAGAGAGAGAGAGAGAAAGAGAAGGGGGAGGAGCAAGAAGCATCAACTCCCATATGTGCCTTGACCAGGCAAGCCCAGGGTTTTGAACCAGCGACCTCAGCATTTCCAGGTCGATGCTTTATCCACTGCGCCACCACAGGTCAGGCCAATTCTTTTATTCTTAAAATGAAACAAAAAACTGGTAATTTGAGTCTGGTTTACCTTTAGTCCTTGCCATGGCAGACTGGTTCTATTAAAATACATCAAAACATATCCTAATGATTCCATGTCATCTCGGCGACTAGAAAAGAAAATATAAATTTATGAGCTGAAATTACTATGAAAAACATGTGAAAGAAAGCCAGATACATAAAATTTTCTCAAGTGCAGAGAGAGCAACTTGGTGTCTTGTGCAAGAAGTTACCTAATTAGTTAAGGTAATAAAGTTCATAATGGGTTACCTCTAAATAAAACCCTATCAGATTTAAAATGATAAAACCTAACACTGTCTTGCAATTTAAGTTTAAAGAGCAAAAAGGCTTTAGCTAAACACAACTTTCCAAATAAAGTTAATAAAGACTGAAGAACCAAAGAGTAGGACCTGTAACTTTTGTAGAAGCTCATAAAAAATAACTTCAGGGATGCTAAAATAAATTAACATTTTAAACCTAATTAAACATGTATATATGTACACACACACACACACTTACCGCTGACCCTTGAATGACACAGGTTTAAAATGCATGGCTTCACTTATACGTGGACTTTTCTCAACTGAGTCAGAGCAATTCCAACCTGAGTCATTCAAGGGTCAACTGTACACATACATATACATTCAGATACAGCCATATATTTAAGTACTGGTAATATTCATACTTTGACCTACAAAGTGTGAAATTATAGTTTAACCCAGGGTATTCAGATATATACGGATATTTTCTAAGCTTAAAATCTTTTATGAGGTTCCTTTAACCTAGAAACATATTCTCTGTTATTTCTATGCTTGTCTTAAAGAGCAAATTATGATTTATACAGGATGAAGGGAACATGAAAACCTGGAACTCAAGCCAAGAAACAGAGCACAGAGATTACAAAGGTTTACTTCAAACCAGATGTTATTAATTTATAGAGGAGGGGATTTATTTATTTTTTTTTTACTTAAGTCTGTTGATTCTTTATTTATTTATTCATTTTTAGAGAGGAGAGAGAGAGGGTGAGAGAGAGACAGAGGAGAGACAGAGAGAGAGAAGGGGGGAGGAGCTGGAAGCATCAACTCCCATATGTGCCTTGACCAGGCAAGCCCAGGGTTTCGAACCGGTGACCTCAGTATTTCCAGGTCTACGCTTTATCCACTGCGCCACCACAGGTCAGGCAAGGAGGGGAAGTATTTAATAGGAGATGATCCACCAACTCCTCCGGTTCATTAGTACTCAGATAACATTTTCCTTATAACAATAACCAACATATTCTTCCCTAAAACTCAACTCGCATCACTAAAATATAAAAAGCACAAGATCAGCATTAAGAAAATAAGTACTGTCTTCAGCTGCAAAAATAAACATCATAATAAAATTGCATTTATGCACCTAACTTTTCATCATGCAATATTTTACTCCCCAAGAGAGGTCCTTCAACAAAGAAAACAAAAGGCATCTTTAATTGGGTTCTCTGCACTGACTAATGCAGCAAGTAAAAGGATTAATAAGCATTCTTCAAATCCTCAGCCAAGAGACAAATTTAGATATTATATAAAACTAATTGAAACATTTAAAAAAACTCACTAATAGCTTTTGCTATGGATCCGATGAACAAATTCAATTGTTTAACTCACCTCTGTTCAATACCAAGATGTGCATTGATGCTAGCGTATCGAGCGGTGCCAGTGAGATTTTTATCTTCTCTGTATGGTATGTGTTGCCTTGTCCTGTTGTCTCTGTACTTTTTGGCCAAACCAAAATCAATAAGGAATAACTTTAAAAGAAAATAAGAAGACATTAGGTTTCCAACCTTGTTCAATTAAATTCCTTCTTAGTCATTAAATGGCATCTATTTTCTTTGTTCAAATATATCAAAATAAAGTTTCATAAGTAAAACAGATAATGAACAAATATTACACTCCAATAAGCTTTTACTAGTCCTCATCAATAAGTTAAAAACAAAACAAAACAAAATAAAACACAGGTCAAGTGGTTGATCCTGTCAACTTAACAATTTCACAGGGCAAGTTCACTACACATCCAGGAGCCTGTCTTTACAGGAGTACAGAAATGTACAGAGACATGCTTGATAGCAGAGTTGACAAGCGTGCTGTGTGCCATAAGGAAACTCGATATCCTGTTACTACTGGTAAACAAGACAACCCTCCAAGTTTGATACTGACAACAAAACTAAGATTTTTATTTAAAAAAAAAAAGAAAGCATTTTTTAAACAGGCAAAAAGTACTTAATATAATGATGGCTTACAATTAGCAGTTTAAATAACAACTGAAAACCAAACTAACATTTTAGAATAAAATGTGTAGTGCTTTCTCATATATGATACACAAAGAATAAGGTATTTATAATGCAGTTAATTTTTAAAAGTATTCAGGTTTACTCCTCACGATTAAAACCTTTAAAGAAAAAAAAAAAACTATCTTTACCAAAATAAATCCAAAATATGTTCATTTACATACCTTGTAAATCAAAATAAACAATATTTACTTAAAGTTTAGTCCTTATCATAAAATCACATTAAGATTATTCAGCAAAGCAAGTCTGTGTGCTCCTACACTAACATAGCCCTAGACTGACTATTCTATTGTTCTTTTCTAGTGGGTCTCTCCTGCCAGTTTATAATCTGTGATGTGCTGGAAAACCTGATCACCTAGTCTGTCAAGGTTTGTGCCAAAAAATAAAACAAGTTATTGATTTAGGTGAAAAAGATATAACCAAATGTCTCTCTTAGGAGGATGAAGAATACCTATTTCTGGCAGGCACCGTCAACCTCGTTTTAGTTATAAGCTGGACAGGAAAGGCACTGAGGTTTGGGCTTTTGTGAGCATGTTAACAATGTGGCATTTATTTACTTGGTCTACTACTATAAAACAATGAAGATTACATTTTTCTAGTAAAATGTAACTGAATAAAGGAAGCTCTCTTATAAAATGAAACTCACTTCCTAAACAACTGAGTTACAGGAATATGAGAAAAGCGTTATAAAACACTAAATAAGGTACATACAGTTTCTCTTGATATGAGTTATCAGCTTAGTACACAAATATTAAAATGAGAAAAATCGATTTGTTAAGCAAAATGAAAATTATGACAAACTGCAGATTCATTCTGAAAATCAGTCAAGGAAAAAATAAACACAAAAGGACACCCAGGTTCAAGGTATTTAAAAAACATCCCAAAGAATTATGTGGGTTTTGAATGAAAAGTAATTAGGACATAGAATCTCCTCTGAGGGTTCTTTTCTGAGATTGTTTCCTTTAGTACTTCAAAATAGAGGAGAAAATAGAAACATCTCTGAATCTCTGACATAATTATGTCTGACAGCTTCATTCATGTCTAAATCTACAAGCAGTAGCTCCATTCGCAATTCAATAACCAGACACTTTCTCACAACTAAAAGACTGCTTTATAAACTGTTCAATAGAGTTGTTTCCATCCACAACTCTAAGGGGATGAAATCTAATGAAGAAAATAAAGAAACATACAAACACAATCTTCTTAAACATTTCAATCTTTGGTATCACAACAAAATAAAACAAAGCAAATAAATCAATTTAAAATTTTCTCTTCTTGTAAAAATTGAGTCAGGAGAAGTCAAGTCACTGCCAAACAAAGATATCCTATTTTAAGAGCAAACAATCAAAAGAAAAATTACTTAAAAAAAAAAAAACTTAACTCTTGGAAATTCATTATATTCTGGTACCTATTAAGCTTTGTTAGTAGCTCTCTATGCTTTGAAGTTAAAAATGATGTAAACATACAAGGGAAGCATATACATGAAACCGCATACCAAGCATATGAACAGCCGCAAATATGTAAACGTAAGAAAAAATGAGGAAACCAGTATTTAGTAAGTCAAAAGATGATGTATGTACTTTTACAGGTTTGTATATGCAAAGAGAGGTCTCTCTCAGGTAGGTCAGGCTGCTTTTCTGTGGGTTTTCAAAAATTGTTCTAAGTAAAATTTGTGCATGTCTTAAAGAATACAGCCTATTCAGCAAAGGCAGGTGGAAATGAGTTCATGTTAGATATACTGGGATAACTTCAGTCAGTAGAGGTGCATTTTCTTCAGAAATACTATTGCCAATTTTAGTTTTTCCTATCTGCAGCAATCCTTCTCCTAACCAGGAACCACATTCCTCTGCCCTCTAAAAAATTCACAAGATCACTTTTCCTCAGAACCCAGCTAACCTGTAGGGAATAAAAACAATTCAATGCAATTTAATGGAAATTATCAAATGTTTATGGTGCAAGATACAAGTAAAATGTGTGAATGAACGGATAAGTAAAAAAGGGGCACTAGAACTGCCTTACAGTGTGTGCCTCTTTATCCATCACCCTACCCTCCCATGTTCCCCAACCGAAACCTAGTCACCATAGTTGGTACTTCTTTGTCCATGAAAAAAAAAGTAAATTTATGAAACCTTTGTAACAGCAGGAGAAGGTGGTCCCTAGAATGATGCCTGGCAGTATGGAAAAAAATTAAATGGTCACCCAGATGATGCCTATGTTAATTAAGGAACTACAACATATGTTCACATATCAAACACATTTTTTTTCTTTTTTAAAATCACTCACGACAATACTTCTTCTCATGTACACTAAATTGATAAAGATTCATTTGCTCTGGAGCTTCAAAATTTACCTAAATTTTGTGATGAAAAAACTATAGCCCCTTGTTTGAAAATGCATAAAGTAAGCAAGTGATCTAATGTCTATAAATGTTCTGATTACATTTAAAAAAATACTTAGTAAATTACTGGAGTGTGTATCTAGCCTGCCAAACACTAAATCCTCAGTTTATACTTTCATGTAATTTGTGTGTTACTAAAGGCAGTTGTTTGAAGATGTTAATTGTTCTATTGTTAGAATGCAATGTCTTCTTTGAAGAGCATATAATATTCTTACTAAGGTAAATCAATTCTAGAAACACTAGATCTGAAATCTGAACTACACTTACCTGAAGTTCATTAGGGAAGGGGAAGAGAGTAGAGGCAGAATATAGTCACCACACGGCACTGATGCAACTGAATTCAGATGTATTTCATGCATTAAGTTCTGCAACTCCAAATACATTTTAAAATAACAGTCTATCTCAAGTTTACCATCAGGTAAATATTTTCCATACTAGACTAACATTTCCTCATATGAATGTTAGATATCTAAACATAATCCTGTTTTCAATTAAGTTTTCTCTAAACTTTAGAAGTTTAAGTGAAAGCCACAAAAAAACGGTAATGTTATGTTTGCCAAGTATGTCTGAATAATGCCAACGTAAGAGGTGCTTGAGCAAGATCTACATTCTCCAGAATTAAAACAAAATAAAAATAATCAAAATAAAACAATAAAAAAGGAAAGTACATGAATTTGGGATTGAGGTTGGAATAGGAGACAGTTTCAGACCTGGTTTAATCCTGAGAAAGATGGGTCCTGAGAAGTACTAACAGTCATGCTTCTTTTCCTCTTCCCCACTGGAGATTCTAAACACTAAACAGACAATAGAGGGTGGCAGTGCATCAAACAGTATTGCTTACATTGCAACAATGGCCGGCGCAGACAGGCAACACCGAGGCATTAGAGAAAGAACAGGGTAGCCAAATGCCATCCTTCTTCCACCAAGCACTGAGCTTCTGTTTTTCAAATAAGAATCACATGCTCAAGGAACATTTGAATTCTATAAAATACTCAGGTTTTTAATGCTGCTATAATGTGTCACTGCCTGAAACAAGGAGAGCAATGGTGACATTTGGCTCTTTAACTTTTTAATCAAAAATGGGGAATTTGGATCTGCAATCTTTAGTACCATAATCTGCCCTTCCCCCCCAAAAAAGATTGTACAGTGGGGGAAAATCTTCAGTAAGGAAGAGGTAGAAGGCATTTAGTCACCTTAAAATTTATTTTCATAAGCATGCAGGGCTGATTACCAGAAGAGATGAGCAAATTCACTAAGATTGGAGTGGCCACTCCTAAATGTCAAATTCAGAACAATTTTCAAAAGAAGAAATTTGACTTAAAAAAAAATCAACCTCAAAAGCCCCCCAAAACTCAGTTTTCCAACGAAGAGAAAACTATTGGAACAAGCTGACCAAAGAATCCAGTCTTATACAACTGGCATTTTTTTCAAATTACAATACAGAAAACACTAAAAACCAATTACATAAACAAAACACTAATCTAAAATGTTTAAGAACATTTAGAAATTGAGTTTAAGTTCAAACACTTAAATGTAAGTTAAAATACTGGGCTTCTAACCTAGGGTCTCTTTGAGTTTGTAACAACAAACAGCTCCACAGTATTCTATTTAATCTCTAGAGGACACAATAGCCTAAAAAAGATTTTCATCACTGGGCAATTTGGACTTCCTAAGACAAATATGTGATTAACAAGCTATTTTTAAAAGGGAAAGGGGGAAGCAAAGAAGTATTACCTAGGCCATCATTTAATTTTAAGGCAAAAATTATGTTCTGTAATGTCAACATGCAGAATACAAATCACGTGATGATACTATATCTTAGGTAGGGAAAAAATGGGAAGAAGAAGGCTGGGAAATGGCCAAAAGATTAGGGCCAAACTGACAAAATTGCCCCCAGAATGAAGACCAGTAATATTTTTCAATTAAATCACCAGGTTTTGCAACAACAATAAATAACCTGGATGTTTCAAAGAGTGAAGCTACAGTATAATACTAAAAAAAAGAAGATGCAATCTGGGAATGGCAAGACAAGTTATATGTAGATTTAAAACATCTTTATTTTTCAATATTTAGATCAGCTTTTCAACAACAAAAAAATTCATTTCCTAAAACTTGGTCAGACCAACATTAATGTCTCACACATTAACAAATAACATCAGTTCTAATGGTAATAGCTCCAAGTTGGCATTCATACAGGCAAACAGAGGTAAACATTTATAGCTAGACCTAAAAACACCAAACACTTCCTAATGGATTAATAAAACAAATGGGAATCTTCCTTTCAAAAACATAACAAAACAAAAAAACATAAAAACAAAAAAGCCCCCAAGTTGTCCTGAAGTTGAGAATTTCTATCAGATCATTAGATCATAACATGCTTAGTGCATTGCCAATGCTGCCTGTCTGCCCGAGCTCAACATTGAATCAATCGATAAATAAAGCAATTCACTCAATACACTAATTATTGCAGGAAAAATTTCAACACAATTAGTTTCTAACTGCAATCATGCGCCACTGGCTAAAACCCACTCATCCCATAAAGCTCAGCCATTCTGAGACCCCAATGAACACTAATTTTGTTGTATGAAATGTTCGTTTCACTTAATATTTTCCTTTGAAAGGGGGAAGAAGGATGGAGAACCCACCCAACTTGGCACCCCAGAAACTGTCAACTATTTTTGAAGCAGGCCCAAAAGTTATCCTTTTGAATACACAAATCCAAGGACTGAAGAATTCTCATTATCAACTATGCTCAGTCAGAGAAAATATTAACACCATGGTGACACATAGGTCAGTGGTTCCCACGCTGGCACAAGCACATATGAATAAAAAAATAGCTAAAACTGTTCAATAGTTAAGTAACAGATGATCATATTTCGTTATAAAGCCCTTGGGAATTTTATATTTCCATACAGATAACTAGCCTTGGTTGGGTAAGTTGGAGAAAATTTATTTCAAGTTACTAAGTTAATAGAGTTAGCTGATTATCCTTCTAGTACAATCTTTTAAAGCAGTATCAACAGCAAATTAAATTTACTACGACTTTTTCAAGATTGAAAGTTTACCAAAGCAATTCTTGGAGTTTTTACTCTTTGTTCTTTCATGCAAAGAACATTTGACTAACCTTATTACAGTGACGCCCAATACCCATTAGGAAGTTATCTGGTTTAATGTCTCTGTGTATAAAATTCTTTGTATGCACATATTCAATTCTACTGATCATCTGGGGAAAAAAAAAGAAGGGGAGAGATAATTAAGTTAGGCAATTAGAACTAAGTGATAAAAAAACAAGACATTATTTGTTATTTCAGTATCTCAATTATTTTTTAAGATCACAGATTTATTTTAATAACTTTAGAGCTCACAAAAGCAGTGTAGAATAAAATAAAATTAAATTGGCAATCGGCTCTCCGTTTATCTCTAGAATGGTGGATATCCAAGCATGGGCCCATGTCCTTTGGTTTGTTCTTCCAATACTAATGATTACGAACAAGAAAGCATCCTAACCTGACAGGAAGAATTAGTGTTTACAGTTTTTAAACTGCAAAGGTAATAATTTAAACATACATACACACATGTGGGTATAAGGTGTATTGATCAATTGACATATAGTTAAAAGTTGTTATTGTTTTCAACTGAAATAGAAGCATTTTATTCACTTTTTTCCTGTTTGCTAATGTTTTTAATTACACATATCCTAAACATTCCTAGAAGTTGGCAGTATACAAAACAAGCATATAACTTTTTTATGTAAATGAGGACATATACATGCTGGGTTTCCTTTTTTGTTTGCATGTTTTTTGGACTATCCCAGTTTCCCCCCTCCCACATTCATATAATCATATTCAAAAACTGAATAGGAAACATGTCATTCTGACGATTTTTTTTCAAAAAATCTTCCAAGTCAAATGGTTTAGGTCTCAGCATATTTTTAAAAAATGATTTTATTTATTTTAGTGGTGGTGGGGAGGAGCAGGAAGCATCAACTCCCATATATGCCTTGTTCAGGCAAGCCCAGTGTTTTGAACTGGCGACCTTAGCATTCCAGGTCGACACTTTATCCACTCTGCCACCATGGGACAGGCTAGGTCTTAGCATTCTTTTTAATGGCTACAAATATTCTATGATACAGATACAATCATCCCCAACCCAGGGTATTCCCATTGTTTCCAGTATTTCCCACTGTAGGCAGTAATGCTAAAATAGTCTAAAACAGGAGTCCCCAAACTACGGCCCACGGGCCACATGCGGCCCCCTGAGGCCATTTATCCGGCCCCCACTGCACTTCCAGAAGGGGCACCTCTTTCATTGGTGGTCAGTGAGAGGAGCATAGTTCCCATTGAAATACTGGTCAGTTTGTTGATTTAAATTTACTTGTTCTTTATTTTAAATGTTATATTTGTTCCCGTTTTGTTTTTTTACTTTAAAATAAGATATGTGCAGTGTGCATAGGGATTTGTTCATAGTTTTTTTTTATAGTCCGGCCCTCCGATGGTCTGAGGGACAGTGAACTGGCCCCCTGTGTAAAAAGTTTGGGGACCCCTGGTCTAAAATAAACTTAAATATAACTTAAATTATATTTTAGAATGTTTTCCATATCCAAGGACTGGCAACATTATTTTTCTACCCATATGTTCTTGCTTTTCTCAGCAGTATGTATCAAAGATTCTACTTTCTCTATCTACTAGTGCTTTTATTTCTATGGGCAATAAGTCCCACACAATTACAGGGAAAGTTGCTAGGCTGCAGGGTACGTATATTTTCAGTTTGATAGGTGCTTTTCAAAACAGACACTAACAATTCATTTTTCCACCAGGACTACTCGAGAGCATTCTTTTCCCCACTACTCCCTTTGTACTGACCATTTCAATGTACTATTCTATAAACTGTCAATATATGATTTTCCCACTATTTTGCTATGTTCCTGTCAATTTTTCAAAAAATTTTGTATACAACATTTTATCTGGCATTTGGTATGGAAATAGATTTATTTTTTTAAAAACTTGGCCCTGGCCGGTTGACTCAGTGGTAGAGCGTCGGCCTGGCCTGTAGAAGTCCCGGGTTCGATTCCCGGCCAGGGCACACAGGAGAAGCGCCCATCTGCTTCTCCACCCCTCCCCCTCTCCTTCCTCTCTGTCTCTCTCTTCCCCTCCCGCAGCCGAGGCTCCATTGGAGCAAAGATGGCCAGGGCGCTGGGGATGGCTCCTTGGCCTCTGCCCCAGGCGCTAGAGTGGCTCTGGTCGCGGCAGAGCGATGCCCCGGAGGGGCAGAGCGTCTCCCCTGGTGGGTGTGCCGGGTGGATCCTGGTCGGGCGCACGCGGGAGTTTGTCTGTCTGTCTCTCCCTGTTTCTACAATAGCTTCAGAAAAATACAAAAAATAATAATAAAATAAAATAAAAAACTTCTTTTAACTATATATTTAGAGTATCTCTTCCAAAATAGTTTTAATTTTTAAATTATCAAAAACACTCACCTTGGCTGTAAAATACTTAAAAATTATATTTTAGAATGTTTTCCATATCCAAGGACTGGCAACATTATTTTTCTACCCATATGTTCTTGCTTTTCTCAGCAGTATGTATCAAAGATTCTACTTTCTCTATCTCAATTTTTCCCAGAATTTTTATTACCATGGATATCAAGATTCTAAATCACACTTGTTTACCTTGACAAATGTCTCTGAAGCCAATTCTGTCATCCCTGCTTAAACTATTTATACTCTCAAAGAAGTAGATGTAGACCATGTCCAAATACCACTTTAGACAAACCAGCAGCTCATGCATTAAGAAAATAAAACACATTTGGCTCACCTAATGTATACATTTGTCCTAGCTAAGTAATACCCATCATTAAACTGTAACTATTCACTCACTGGGAAAACACTGGGCGAAAGACAGCACAAACCACAGACTACTTCAAGTGTTGCCTATCATCAACAGAGCAGGACTTATCTGTTACCTCCTAAAACAAATGCTTTCCTGCAACCCTGAATTACATTCTTTCTCCTTTGTGACTAGTGTACCCAGAACAAGATTTTTATCACAGAACCTAGAACACATTGTATTTTTCCATTTTCCTCTACTGAACTCCATGATCCTGGAAGGAGGGGACTACACTGGTTTTTTTTGTGTATATGTGTGTGATAAGAGACAGAAAGAGGGACAGACAGGAAGGAAGACAGATGAGAAGCATCAATTCTTCACTGCAGCACCTTAGCTGTTCATTGATTGCTTTCTCATATGTGCCTGGGGGGGGGGGGCTGCAGCAGAGCGAGTGACCCCTTGCTCAAGCCAGTGACCTCTGGGCTCAAGCCAGTGACCATGGGTTCATGTCTGTGATCCCACACTTAAGCCAGAGACCCCAAATTCAAGCTGGTGAGCCCGTGCTCAACCCGGACGAGCCCGTGCTGAAGCCAGCGACCTTTCGAACCTGGGTCCTCCACATCGAATCCCAGTCCAATGCTCTATCTACTACCCTACTACCTGGTTAGGCTATGTTGTTTCTTTATACCACCTCTACCCTCAAGGTGCTAACTAATTACAATAGCAGGCCCTAAATAAATGTTTCACTGTATAAATGCCTATGTGTTATTGAGCCTACAGAATAATACTTTTATTAGGATTCATTCACATATTAGATAAAACATATTAAAAGATCTTTAATATTTTAATGTTTGAGTCCATAATGTGCCACAAATAGAACACTGTAATTTGCTATTATGTTAAGCTAAGGGAATACCAGGTGCTGATTATAAAAACACATGAGCACTGCACTACTTTCTAATCCTTTGAATGTACACTTTCTAAAATTCTACCTCAAACGCTAGTTCTGTTTATCACTTCATTTTACTTTATGGTATCTAAATTTTTTTAAAAAGGTTTTATTTATTGATTTTATAGAGAGGAGAGAGAGAGAGAAAAGAGCTAGGTAGGGAGGAGCAGGAAGCATCAACTCAAAAATATGGAATGCTTCATCAATTTGTGTGTCATCCTTGTTCAGGGACCGTACTAATCTCTGTATCATCCCAATTTTAGTATATGTACTGCTGAAGCGAGCTCATGTCTAAAATTTTTAAAATGTTTTTCTTTTCCATAGCATTTTTATAAACACACTGAGTTAACCTGTAGTTCCAACACTTTCCTGCCCTTAAAGATATCTTAACCAAAATTTACAATTAAAAATTCCTTGACATTTGCCTATTATCTTTTACTGTTTTATGTTTCCTCAGGGCTTGTTCCTGACCCCATTCCTGAATCTTAAAATTCTTTACAAAAAATTTCTTTCCTATTCTCTGGCCTTAAAGCAATTTAATCTAATCTCTAGCCAATGCATCGATCAAATTCATGACATTTCCAAAAATTCCAATTTTGCTTAAATTCTAACAATGGTCAAGTTTCCATCACTTCAAAGAACACCTATTTAGTCATTTAGTGTAAAAAAACAAAAAAACTTCCGATTAAATTATTTCAGTGCTTTATTTTCCTCGAAAGATACAGCTTTCATAATGTTCCACATATAATACATAGCATTCAACTTTTTAATTTAAATATATACATTTATTTTTACCTATATACATAACCTCTGAACCCTTTCCTCAAACAAAATCATATAAGGAAACTTGATATACTTAACACTAAAACAAATATACTCCATCTGATGGAGCAGCTTGAAAACTACTAGTCTACAGGTGAGTAATAAACTAGTATTGTCCATCTGCCCCGTACCCATATGAAAACATCTATAAGTCACATCAGAGTAGGACACTTGAATGTGTACACGCTACTATTTATCTTTTTTTGCTGATCCTACAGTTAAACAGTAACACATAGGTTTATGGACATTTAAATTACAGTTAAGTAGTGGCAGACAGTCATATTCTCAATTTTTATTCTAATCAAAATTTCACATACCTGGTCAGCTAACATAAGTACAGTTTTCATTGTGAACCTTCTTGAACAGAAATTGAAGAGGTCCTCAAGGCTGGGTCCAAGAAGATCCATGACTAGCACATTGTAGTCTTTTTCTTGACCATACCACCTAACAAAAGGGGAAAAGGAAAAGCAAAGGCATATGAAAAGCTGATTATCACTTAATATCAAACCATTTTAAAAATTCATAAATCTTAAAAATAAATTCTCCCTCTCTGGTTCAGATGAATCCACTGATTGGCTTAGTTTCAGATTACAGAAAATAATCAGTAGTACCACAAAGATGACAGTGGTTTTCCATAGGAACCATGTTTTCCTTATCCCAGTCTGTATTACTGTGGATAAATATACACTCTGTCCTCAATACCTACTGTTAATTTCAAAGACTCCAAGGACTGTAAATCACTGCAATAAATAATTTCAAATTTCTATATGACTTTAATTCTGGTAAGAGCAATTTCCTAAAAAATCAATGCTACTATTTTTATTTCAAACTATCTACATTACAAATTCTGCTTGGAAAAAAAAAAGATGGCAAATATTTAAAATGTTTTTAAAAAGCAACTTATTTTGACCATCTGCTCTTGTCCCTCTTTCTCTCCCCCTTCTCTCTCTCTCTCTCCTTTTCCCCTCCTGCAGCCAGTGGCTCGACTGGTATGAGCATCGGCCTCAGGAGCTGAGGATAGCTTGGCTGATTTGAGCATTGGCCCAAGACATGGGGCTTGCTGAGTGGACCCCAGTCAGGGTTGGGGTACATGCAGGAGTCTGTCTCTCTTTTTCTTTTTCCCTTTCAAAGATTTCATTTATTCATGGGGGGGGGGGGGGCAGGAAGCCACAACTTGCCACTGCTTCCCATATATGCCTTGCCCAGGCAAGCCCAGGGTTTCAAACCAGGGACCTCAGTGTTCCTGGTCAACGCTTTATCCACTGCGCCACCACAGGCCACAGGTCGGGCAGGAATCTGTCTATCTCCCCTCCTCTCACTTAAAAAAAATAATCATGTTCCTTTCTACATGTTAGCTTCAATTGTTCTTAAAAACTACTGCACAAACATTATATAGATATGAATAGCTGTCATCAAACACACAAAAGAAATTAATTTCACACCTTCTTTGCAGAAAAGAGGCATCCTGGTAGGGAAAGAGTTTCTGCTTAACCTTCTAGAAATCTTGCCTAATAGCCTACGAAAAGTAACAGATGTAACAATGGCAGAGTTGGTCTGTCCCTCCTGTACCCAAAACTGTGTACAGTAAGACCTCACTTAACATTGTCAATAGGTTATGTGACTTTTTAGCAAATTAAGCAAAATAAAATATAACACAAATTTTACCATAGGATAACTGATATAAACAAGTTAGGTTCCTACGGCACCTCATCAACGTTTTAACAAAATGACATTGAGTTCGAAACCCTGGGCTTGCCTGGTCAAGGCACATATGGGAGTTGATGCTTCCAGCTCCTCCCCTCCCTTCTCTCTCTCTCTCTCTCTCTCTCTCTCTCTCTGTCTCGTCTCTCCTCTCTCTCTCTCTCTCTGTCTCTCCCTCTCCTCTCTAAAATGAATAAAAAAAAATGACATTGAACAAAATGTTATTCAAAAACCTGCTGTACAAGGATACTCTGTAATTTTCCCTCTTCCATCCTTATTTTCCATATGAGAATTCAATACTTCTCATTTACTCAAACATTTACTTGAAAGAAAACCTTGCAGTGATGAAATGAGAAAAGGTGGATAAAACATAACAAGTGATGAACAAAGTGAATAGGTTATGTTCTCTTTCCCTTCTCCCCACTCTTTTCCCTCCTCCATTACTTAATTGCAGAGGCCAATCTGTGCTAGAGAGCTAAACCCATATCCAAACTAAATCTAGATTAAAAATTAAGACACACTAAATGCACAAATGTAAGATAATACATTCACAAGTCACTGGGGCCAACAAAAATGTTAACAGAATTCAGAAAACCACAAGATTATCAGAACTAAATTTGTCCAAAAAAGCCTCATGACAATGACCTGTTGCAAGTCAGATCCTGAAGAAGGGACAATACTGTATTTGAAAAGGAAAGGCAGGGGCAAGAACAGACTTATAGCCTGACCTGTGGTGGCGCAGTGGATAAAGCATTGACCTGGAAATGCTGAGGTCGTCGGTTCGAAACCCTGGGCTTGCCTGGTCAAGGCACATATGGGAGTTGATGCTTCCAGCTCCTCCCCACCTTCTCTGTCTCTCTCTCCCTCTGTGTGTCTCTCTCTCCCTTTCTCTCTCCTCTCTAAAATGAATAAATAAAAAATTTAAAAAAAAAGAACAGACTTATAGGAAGGAGAGTCAAAGTGGCTGATACTTTCGGGCTATATTAGAGGCTCTTGAAAGCCAGGTTAAAGAGCTTTTAAATTCTATAAATAACCGGGGGAATTATCTATAGGGTGTGGCTGAGACATAATTATATCAATACTTTAGGGTTAGCCTTGGCACCAGCACACAGTATGAAAATCAGAAGTAGGGGAAGGACTGACAGTGACATGGAGACCAATTATGACAGTTAAAGATTTGAAACTAGCGACTTTTTTTTACTGAGAAATCTTTTTATAAAAATATCTTACTAAAGAAATTACTGAAATATTTTTACTGCTATCAGACCTAACGACTTCTTCTTTTTTTTTTTTTTCATTTTTCTGAAGCTGGAAACAGGGAGAGACAGTCAGACAGACTCCCGCATGCGCCCGACCGGGATCCACCCGGCACGCCCACCAGGGGCGATGCTCTGCCCATCCGGGGCGTCGCCATGTTGCAACCAGAGCCACTCTAGCGCCTAAGGCAGAGGCCACAGAGCCATCCCCAGCGCCCGGGCCATCTTTGCTCCAATGGAGCCTTGGCTGCGGGAGGAGAAGAGAGAGACAGAGAGGAAAGCGAGGCGGAGGGGTGGAGAAGCAAATGGGCGCTTCTCCTATGTGCCCTGGCCGGGAATCGAACCCAGGTCCTCCGCACGCTAGGCCGACGCTCTACCGCTGAGCCAACCGGCCAGGGCCTACGACTTCTAAGAACAACAAATCAGCATAATTATAAGTATGCAGTTCAGATTAAAGGATCGAATTATGTTCCATTCCTAAAAATATATTTGTTTAATGTATGTCCTCCCCTTCAGACTATCAACTTGGTATATGAGATGGTTCATTTTATGCCTCAATCTGACAAGGCTAAGTGATGCTGAGTAAAAAATTATATTGGGGTGTCAGTGACTGTGTCTTTGGAGGCTACCATTTGAATCAAGATTAGCATTTGAATGATAGAATAAGGAAAGAAGATCACCTTGGTTTGCAGGCCTTGAGGCTTGGACTAGAACTACACTGGTTTTCCTAGACTTCCAGCTTGCAGACCACAGATCATAGGACTTCTTAAATTTTGTAACTGTGAGCCAATCCCTCATAATCTCTTTCAGTTTATCTAGGTAAAATCCATTGGTTCTGTTTCTGCAGAAAATCCCAACATAATAGAGGCAGCCACTGTATCTGTTTTATTTACAACTCTGTACTCCCAGCATCCAGCACAATGCAGGAAATGCTTAGTCATATTTGCTGAATTAAAGAAATAAAAGCCAAACAAGAGGCTGTAAAATGCTAAAAGCTTGATTTGACAGATAAAGAAAACAAAAAGAAATGTAAAACACTATCTGCACTGAAAGTGTAAAGTCAACACTACTTATCTTTGACTCAAATATGACAATAACTATAAAAGTTTAAAAGTGACAGTTTTAATAGGCAAAAGTCTTTCCCTATGCCAATTTCTCTTCCCATCTTTAGGTTAATTTGACAGTTAAGTAATGTCAGTCCTTACTGAACAACTAAAAAGTGTAAGCGCTAAACCAGTGCTATAAAACCCATTTTCATAGCACCTACATTGTCAAGACATAGTCTCTTTTTTATATATATAAAAAATGTATTGATTTGAGAGAGAGAGAGAGAGAGAGAGAGAGAGAAGGAATGAGAGAGACAGAGACATGAGTCTGTTCCTATATGTGCCCTGATTGGGGATAGATTGGGGATACTCTAACCAGCTATCCGGCCAGGGCTTCAAGACACTGTCTCTTAAACTTACTCTTGACAAAACATCAGCATCCAACCTTTATGTTCCTTTTTATGAGGGTAGAAAGTAAGGATCTGGTCTAGTACACTCCTGTTGAACTCTTAAGAAGTAGCTCAAATTCCCCCTTTTAGGTTGCTATTGCTAATAGATCAGCCACCTTGCTCTCTGTCTATACTCCTTTAATACTTATGTATGCCATTCTTAACAGTATAATTTCACCATTAATAACAGAAATGGTCTTAAAAATTACCTACAGGCAATTCTTGTTTGTCTTTTCCTATCCCACTCTTTCTTCCTGTTTCTTAGTGTAATGACGCCATATTGGCTTCTCTCTCTCTCTTTTTTTTTTTTGATGTGTTTGTATGTTGTGGTTAACAATTAATTTATAGCAATTAAAGGCAGTTCCTTAAGACCCTCCCCTCTCTAAATTACCAGGTTCCAAAAGTTAAAAAACAAAAAAATTTAATTACCAGGTTCCAACAGTAAGGCACCCTCACCCACAATACAGAGCCATCCTCTCAATTCTTCTGGTACTGCAGTCATTTGTTGATTACTTTGGAAACTGCAGGCATCTACCAACTAACCTTTAGCCTAAAACTATAAGTACTTATTAAGCTCCATCTTATTAATGGGCATTCATCATGAAAACAGAACCAATAATACAAGACAGGTTCGGTTTGACTCCATTTTGATTCGTGGTAACTTTCAGCCTTTCTGAAAGAAAACTAGACACCAGACTAAATGTGAGCTACCTCCTGGTTTTCCACTAATTCTTGGTAAACGAAATTGTTATGTAACTCATTTTCCGTAAGCTTCCCTGCCCATATTTGCTCCTCAGATTTATTGCCTTCATTTTACTTTGAATATAAGAAATTCAGAATTTAATGATCTAAACCTGATTTCTCCTGCCATAAAACATTTAGGAGCATCAATTTCCTTCTCTAGCAAGTTTATACTTAAAATACAATAAGGAAAACAGCTGAGACAGAAGAAAATGGCCATCGAACTAGAGGAATAACAGGTGTGAAGATAGTAAAGGTGTCAGATTGTAAGGAGTCTTGAAAATCAAGCAGCGAATTTTAGAGTAGGCCAAGAACAGAGATTCCACGAGCCCTGTAACTCGAGGGAAACTATCCCACTTTAATGCACCATGTTTCTGTGATAAAGTCAGAGGCTGAGTTGTTATTAGGGCTGGGCAACTGGACTTTGCTCCACATATTAAAATATAGAATATTAATTTAAAGAGTAAACAATTAAAAAACTCACTGCATTTACATCATGGTAGTACAGTAAAAGCAACTGAATCTAGCAAGTGTGATTTGTTTAAACCTATAGCTAGGCATTAGATGCAATGTTTTCCTGTGGACTCAACAAGAAAGTTGATTTAAAGTGTAACATTGACATTAGTTAATAAATACAAGAAATTGAAAAAAAAAGACAGACACTATAGATCAGGGGTCCCCAAACTTTTTACACAGGGGGCCAGTTCACTGTCCCTCAGACCGTTGGAGGGCCAGACTATAAAAAAAAACTATGAACAAATCCCTATGCACACTGCACATATCTTATTTTAAAGTAAAAAAACAAAACGGGAACAAATACAATATTTAAAATAAAGAACAAGTAAATTTAAATCAACAAACTGACCAGTATTTCAATGGGAACTATGGGCCTGCTTTTGGCTAATGAGATGGTCAAGGTCCGGTTCCATATTTGTCACTGCTAGCTGTAACAAGTGATATGACGCGCTTCCGGAGCCATGACGCGTGCGTTCCACATCACCGGAATATAGTCCTGTATGTGAGCGATGCCGCCATATACAGTACTCCAGGAGCACAGGATGTGGATGCCATATCTGTGCTGGCTGGATAAATGGCCTCAGGGGGCCGCAGTTTGGGGACCCCTGTTTTACTTCATCGAACCTTTCCCAGAACTGTTCAATCTTTCTTAACTGGCTGTTTCCCACCTTTATAATCTTATACCCCTGGTAAAGACATTAACAAGCACGGAAGTAACTTAAAATTGAACAAGCCTAGGAAGGGAAAGAAAGAACTATTAGAAATCTACCAACTAAGAAACCAACCCTGCATCAAATGTATTTAGCCACAATTACTAAGAACTTGAGTTGTGGGGGTTTGCAGTAACTAATTCATTCTAACAATAAGAGTTCTAAATCTTTTAGCGCCATGGACCCCTCCCCCATCTTCTGTAGTTTGATGAAGGCTATAGATCTTTTTCAGAATGTTTTAAATGCACAAAGTAAATAAAATACATAGAATTATAAAGGAAACCAATTATATGGAAATCCAGCTACCATAAAAGCTTGATCAAATCCTTTCTAATAGGCTAATATTACTACTTACAAAAATTAGCAGATAGTAGAGCGTCGGCCTGGCGTGCGGGGGACCCAGGTTCGATTCCCGGCCAGGACACATAGGAGAAGCGCCCATTTGCTTCTCCACCCCCCCCTCCTTCCTCTCTGTCTCTCTCTTCCCCTCTCGCAGCCAAGGCTCCATTGGAGCAAAGATGGCCAGGGCGCTGGGGATGGCTCCTTGGCCTCTGCCCCAGGTGCTAGAGTGGCTCTGGTCACGGCAAAGCGACACCCCCGGAGGGGCAGAGCTTCGCCCCTGGTGGGCGTGCCGGGTGGATCCCGGTCAGGCGCATGCGGGAGTCTGTCTGACTGTCTCTCCCTGTTTCCACCTTCAGAAAAATACAACAACAAAAAAAAAGCAGATATTCATTCTGAAATATCCCCTAATTTTTGTGAGCAGTCTATATAGAGACAGAATAAAGTAGATGAATGGTTGTATAGGGTTCGCAGAATATGGCGGTTGCACAACTCTACCAGTTTTATAAACCAATAAATTTAACACTTTAATTTTTTTAATTATCAATTGATTTTAGAGATAGAGGAGGGGGGAGAGAGTGGAGGGAGGGAAGGAGAGAGAGAGACACTGATTTGTTGTTACACTTCTTACTGCATTGATTGATTGATTCTTATATGTGCCCTGACTGGAGATTGAACCTGCAACCTTCGAGTATCGTGATTCTCACCAACTTGAAGCTTTAACCCAGCTAGGGCTAAATTACACATTTTGAATAAGTGAAGCTTTATGTTATAAATTAACTCAATAAAGCTGTAAAATTTTTTTCTAAAATTTGCTCCTCCATAGTCTCTGAATACATATTAAGCACCTATTATGCCTGATACTGCAGGTGTTATAGGCATCTTAAGGTCTAGAGAAGAACAGATAAATGACAAAAGCAACATAAAAGTAATAACAAGGTAAATGCAAAATATAGGAGAGAGCAATTTATCCAGAGAAGATAAAAGGGAAGGTTTCCTAGAAAATTCAGCACTTGAGCTAAATTTTGAAAGATGCCTGGTTTATTGTGTTAGCTTCCTAAATATCAGTTCCAGTAATTCCTCTGGGGTTTCATGGAGCCATTTCTCTGCTACTAAAACCAACGCCCCTAGCCCTGGCCATTTGGCTCAGTGGTAGAGCGTCAGCCAGCCGTTCAGGAGTCCCGGGTTCGATTCCCGGCCAGGGCACACAGGAGAAGTGCCCATCTGCTTCTCCATCCCTCCCCCTCTCCTTCCTCTCTGTCTCTCTCTTCTTCTCCCGCAGCCAAGGCTCCATTGGAGCAAAGTTGGCCCAGGCACTGAGGATGGCTCCATGGCCTCTGCCTCAGGCGCTAGAATGGCCCTGGTTGCAACAGAGTAACGCCCCAGATGGGCAGAGCATCGCCCCCTGGTGGGCATGCGGGGGGGGGGGGGGGAGATCCGGGTCAGGGGCATGCAGGAGTCTGACTGTCTCCGTTTCCAACTTCAGAAAAATACAAAACAAACAAACAAAAACCAATGCCCCTACCCCATTATCTAACCCAAAAAGTGTACACGTACACACACACAAACACACACACGAGGAGCTCTAAAATTTGGCTTCTGTCAGATTATTCTTTGATTTTATATACTTAACCCCTCACCAGACTACCCTCAGACCATACCCTTGAGTCAACAGTTATTTACTAAGCATCACTACATCTTAGGCTTCATTCCAGCCCAAGTCCTTTAAAAATCTTATTTGCTGTCTCTTAGATGCATATTGCCTCTTCTTAAAAACTGACTTCTTAAAAAAAAAAAAACACAAAAAAACCTGACTTCTTTGGACTTCAACAGCCCTTTATCCCAGCTCTTCTCTTGCTTGATTACCTTTGAATTTTCATCAAAGGGTTCAGTCCTCATTCTCAATTTACCTTCTCCACTATCATTTCTATGCCTGGTCTTAATTCCCTGGCCTCAGTGTAGTTCTGTCTTTTCAGCTACTAACAAAAAATGTAAGAGCTAAAGGTGAGATACCCTGTCAATTTAAACTCAACATGTCCTTTTCATAAAAGTCACCTTAAGGATAGAATAGTCTGTGAGGGGAACCAAAGTTTTGCTACCCTAAAATAAGTCTTTTGGGATATTTATTTTAAGCTGGTTATTAAGAGACAAGACTCAGAATGAACCTTTCACCCACCCTCTTACCTGCCTAAAGAAAGGCAGGCAGAAAAACCTGCTTAAAGGGGCCATCACCTTAGCATCATACTATGTATCATTTCCCTGAAAATAAGACCTAGTGCAATTTTTTTCAAGCTTAGAAATATAAGGCCTCCCCTGAAAATAAGGCCTAGCGCATCTTTAGGAGCAAAAATTAATATAAGACACTGTCTATTTTCGGGAAACATGGTAATATGGCAGAGGGTGAGAAATCTATAGCAAAGCCCATCTGAACTTTCTTCTGTGTACCATTGTTTCTGGGTGGCCAGAAAGAATTTACCACCTTTGCTCTTTCTCATCTACCTGCAAATCGTGGGCTCTACACTCCCAGGCCCCTGTCCCCTTTTCTCTTTGTCCAAAATAGCATATGAAAACCTCAACTGCCCAATGCATCTCTGGGTCTTATCTTTTTATGGCATCCCCACACATAACATCCATAATAGATTTTGGCCATTTTCCCCCCTAAACCTGTCTCGTGTTAACTTGATTATTTAGCTCAGCTAGAAGAACTTAGAAGGTGGGAAGCAAGTTATGTTTTTGACACCACCCCATCTGGCAGTGCAGAGAAATGAATTTTCTGATGTCATGAACTAGAACCAAAATAATTCCAAAAGGCCAACAACATTAAGACATTATTGGCCGCTCATGAGTAAACTTGTGTTTGTACTTGCATTAGCTTAGCTATTTTAATTTTTGAAACTCAGGCTAATATAGGATTATTGTATTTGTGACTCTTCGCCCTGAAGGTCAAAGTTTGAAAAACAACACACTCTTCTATATTCTCATGTGGACTCCTTTTCTTCCTACTCCTCCAAGCGTGAGAGCACAAAATCGAAGGTACGGTAAACAAAAACAATCAGGGTGGATCCATCTACACTTGGACTATCTTCCAACAGCTCACAGTTTGAACCTACATATCAAGGATATTGTAAAATCTTTCTTCGTTGTGTTTAATCCACTAGAACGTGTAAAGTGTGTGTTTCAAAAGGAAAGAGCAGCGAAACCAGATATATTTGCAAAACGTGTATCATTACATATAGGTGATTGTTATACAGTATACCACACCAAAAAAACTACTAAAATATATAATATTTAGCAGATATGGACAAAGTTTCATTTAAATTCATTATGTGTCAATAAAGTATACTAAAGATTATTTAGATTGTTTCAATTTCATACTCAATTACAAAAAAATAGCTGGTGACATGAGATAACTTCTGCGTAAAATTGCCAATCAACAATGTGTTAACAGATACCAAATCTGATGAATGTACACAATAGCAAGACTTTATGTGAAATTAATGGACATTATCATTTAATGACATGGTAGGGCTTTCACATCAGAATTCAAAGCTCAATAAATTACTCCAGCCATATTTCTACTTTGTAAATTGGCTGAAAGTGAGTTAAGCTAATATTTTAAAAAGTCAATACCAAAAAAAAAGAAAAAAGAAGTCAATACTACAGTGATGACTATTCCCAAGAGGAACTGAGCAACTATGTTTGCATTAGGTACTCAAAATTCTATAAATGTGTATGAGCCATAACTTTCTACAGGACTCCATTAAAAAAGTAAATGCACGTAAAGTAAAAGCAGAATTTCTTTATTATGAATCACACCTTCTTTTACCCAGCACTATGTGAAGAAACATAAAAGATGCTTCCACCAGCAAGACATGTTTCTTTCCCTGAGGAGTTTGCTAGAATGCTTTCTTGTAGGAATGCATCTGAGAAATGAATAGGAAAATGATTTCACATATTGGTTTTCAGAAATCAAAGCATTTGATTGTATGAGATTACAGTGTACTTTCTAGTACCATGTTTCCTAGTATAGGGTTTCCTAAATTAACCTAATTCATAGGAGGAGGTAAATAAGAATCCAGCCATATCAAGTTGTAGTTCTAGGAAAAGATGGGGGCCCATGGGTGTAGACAGAGAAGCATTATTATTAATCTCTGAAATATGGAATAGTACAGTGAATACTAAAATTGCTGCACATCAGAAACAACCCATCCTAGCCAGTTAGTTCAGTTTGAGCACTGTCCTGAAACACCAAGACTGCAGATTTGATTCCCGGTCAATGCACATATGGGAAGTAAACAATGAATACACAACTAAGTAGAACAACAAATGAATGCTTCTTTCTCTCTCCCTCCCCATTCTGTCCCTCTAAAATCAATCAACTAAAAATAAAATAAATACCCTTAATTAAAAAAAAAGAAACCACCCAACAACCCAGAGCTTTTATAACTTGTGATGAATAAGTCATAGTCCAAACCAATTAAATCAAAATAAGTAGCTCAGGTTAGTTAGAAGCGAGGCATCAGAGTGAAGCACTGTATAGCTGAAAGAGGCAGTAAGAAATAACACATTAGCTATGTGACTTTAGTTAAATTAACCATTCCAACTCACACAATTTACATAAAACCCCAACTTAGAGGACTGTTTTAATGATTAAATGAATAATGGTCAACTGTTTTTTTCTTGCATGTACATAAAAAAATATTTAGCCACACTGAATTCAACCAACTACCCACTTATTTCAATAGTATATATCAATGTTATGAATGGACATCTATACATTTAAGTCAAAACAAAGCATTACTACAACAGAGAATTAAAGAGGAATCTTTTATCCGAAGACCTAGTTGGTTTTACGAATCCTTTTTATAAATGAAAGTTGGCATTACAAATTATAGATTCCATTTCAGGTTCAAATCTACAGGACATCACAGACAGAATCCTAACTTTAATTGTTAACATTTCCAATTTCCCTTTGCCTGACCTGTGGTGGCGCAGTGGATAAAGCATCGACCTGGAAATGCTGAGGTCACCGGTTCGAAACCCTGGGCTTGCCTGGTCAAGGCACATATGGGAGTTGATGCTTCCAGCTCCTCCCCCCCTTCTCTTTCTCTGTCTCTCCTCTGTCTCTCCCTCTCCTCTCTAAAATGAATAATAAAAAAAAAACACAAAAAACAAACATTTCCAATTTCCCTTTATATTGAGGATCACAATGTTCTATCCAGCTAAATCATTTTGTACAGTACTTCCAAAGTCCCCCATTAAAACAACACACCCACTGATAACTAATCGTGTTCTTCACGGTGATAAACAGATTACTAACCTATAGTCAAGCATGGACTAATGACATCAAATCCAGAAAAAACATGTAACTGTAATCCAAATGACCAACTTAAAAATTAAGAACCTATGCTGGCAGAGAATGTAGCTTGCCAAAGATTAGCAGTGTTTTTGAAAAATCAAATATTCTTTATACCAGTAGGGAGTGAGGCTTACCCCAGTGCATGTATTTGTTAAAAATGATTCAATGGCACATTAAAATCTGTACATTTCACTCTGTAAATTACATCTTATTTTTTTTAAATCCCATTAAAACACAATTAGTCGATGTGATATTACTGGTCATTCAAAATTTCAAGAACAGCCCTGTCTGGATAGCTTGGTTGGTTGAGAATCACCTCAATATGCCAAGGTTGCAGGTTTGATCCCTGGTCATACAAGAATCATCCAGTGAGTTGCAAGGATGGGCAGAAAAACAACAGATGTTTTTCTTTCTCAAAAAACAATAAAAATAGGCCCTGGCCGGTTGGCTCAGTAGTAGAGCGTCGGCCTGGTGTGCGGGGGACCCAGGTTCGATTCCCGGCCAGGGCACATAGGAGAAGCGCCCATTTGCTTCTCCACCCCCCCCTCCTTCCTTTCTGTCTCTCTCTTCCCCTCCCACAGCCGAGGCTCCATTGGAGCAAAGATGGCCAGGGCGCTGGGGATGGCTCCTTGGCCTCTGTCCCAGGCGCTAGAGTGGCTCTGGTTGCGGCAGAGCATCGCCCCCTGGTGGGGAGAGCATCGCCCCTGGTGGGCGTGCCGGGTGGATCCCGGTAGGGCGCATGCGGGAGTCTGTCTGACTGTCTCTCCCCGTTTCCAGCTTCAGAAAAATACAAAAAAACAAACAAACAAAAAACAATAAAAATAAAAAACCTTACTAAATGCTACTTTGGGTTCAGCTTAAATGTACTCGGAAACAAAATGATCTAGCTCTAAAAATAGATATATTCTTATAAATACACTGTATTTATATGCAATAATAAAATCTACAAAAAAAGGTACTAAAATATACTACGTATGGATTAACAAGTATTTACCCCAATTTAAAATATAAATGTCCAAGAAAATTCTCATCTGGCAATCCATGAATTGAAAAGGGAGAATAAAAATTATAAGCATCTAGTTAATACAAACAATAGATTCCTTTCACTTACAGAAGAGCTATTCAGGTGCTCTGTATGAGAAATGCCATCATGAAGCAGTGTGGCTCTGCAGCTTTGAATGAAAAGGTGTGGGGCATGTGAGCGGGCATGATTTGACCTTGATGTAAAGGTGACAATAGTTCGCAGGAAAATTCAGTTAGGAGACTAGTACCCCCTCTGAAAGTCAAGTCTAATTTGTATTATGAGGTGTTAAGCTATTATCTCCCAGGTTTCATCAAGTTCAAAAATGCTACCTAAGCATCATTACCTCATTCCATAACTAAGAACCCATGATTAAAAGCCAACATAAGCATCTTTAGTATATTGTGGATTCAGTTACCCTATGAGTTAAAATCACATTTCTCATGCATCCAGAGATCTCTCTAATAAAGACATACCCAGTACAGATGTCATCTTTGTTCTCTGGTAACAGCATTATAACTTATTTACAAAATATATCCTCCATGGCAAAAAGCTAAGATTAAAATTTAAACTGCTTTTAACAGTGAAGAGTAAGGATTAACTAGTACTTTAAAAAAATACCTTCTAGAATACTTGACATTCAGACGGCAAAAAAGGTTAAAACAACAAGAATTCTCCTATGCCCCTCCCATCTCCTTTATTTATGATTTTCTTATAAAAGTAGATTTCACTAATTTACCTCCTTCTAAATGATAACCTATGGTTTACCTGGTGGAGATGTCATTTTTAAGAATCTTGAGCGGCATCTCATTACTAAATAACATTCAAAGGTAAGATTTAGATGTGACATCAAACTCTGATGAAATGTGTTCTAGCTACTACCTGAAAACAAGTCTGAAATTTCAGAACTGAAATTTCTGAGATCAACTAGACCAAACAAATCCCTACCCAAAACTCAAATGCAAAAACCATTTTTTCAGAAGAGCGGGAAACCCTAAACTTTTCTGTCCAGCATGCTCTTTTCCCACTCTAACAAAATTAAAAAACTAAGTTGGTAAAACCCTATTTTTTTCATAGATGAGGTAAATGACAGGGCCAAGGAAGCTGAAGAACTGACAGACCCCAGATCACTCAGTCAACACCACAAGGCAGATCTAGAGCTTGGTGATACTGTAATTGCTTCTTTAAAGAACACATTAATTGAGAGTGTCACAAAGAAAGAGGGAGGGTTTTTTTTTTTTAACAGAAATACAGTACTTTTAATTGAGCTCCCAGAGGCCTATTCACAAGGTCATAGGATTTTAGTTTCTTAAAAACACCAAGAGATCGCCTGACCAGGTGGTGGCGCAGTGAATAGAGCATTGGAACTGGGATGCAGAGGACCCAGGTTCGAGACCCCAAGGTCGCCAGCTTGAGCGCGGGCGGGCTCATCTGGTTTGAGCAAAGGCCTACCAGCTTGAGCCCAAGGTCGCTGGCTCCAGCAAGGGGTTACTCGGTCTGCTGAAGGCCGTGGTCAAGGCACATATGAGAAAGCAATCAATGAACAACTAAGGTGTTGCAACGTGCAATGAAAAACTAACGATTGATGCTTCTCATCTCTCTCCATTCCTGTCTGTCTGTCCCTGTCTATCCCTCTCTGACTCACTCTGTCTCTGTAAAAAATAAATAAATAAAAAATTTAAAAAATCAAGAGACTGAATGTCATCCTCTCATTTTTGCTCATCACATGGGATGCTATGTCTCTAGGAAATGATACCATAATCCAGAGCAGGTCTGCTCTGTAGGTCAGTGTATTTATAAGGATATATCAAAGTATAAGTATAATAAAGACAATGGGGGGACTCGAATGAGTGAGGTGTAAATGCAGCAAAACCTCAACTTTAAAAATTAAGTGTCAATACTTCTAAAACAATAATATATAGATTACCTTATTTAATCTAAACTGAAGTAAATTTAATTCATTATTTACCAAATAAACATTTATTGAGCACATATGATATATAGGAGATGTGGAAATAATGAACAAACTGAGGGGATGGGAAGATGTTGTCACCCAAATAAAGATTTATGTAAGTCTTCCTTATCTTTTCTGCTTCTGTGGAAAAGAGTTCTCACACTTAAAACCAATGAACCACATTTGTGTCTATGTACTGACTCTACCACTCCTAAAACAAATTGACTCAATCCCCACACCCTTACCCAATTACTACACTCTGCCTGAGACAACTCCCAGAAGCCACACTCTATACTTGGATGCCTGCCCCAACCAGTTCACCAAGCTCTCTTCCTGAAATCCCATCTCTCTCCCAGAAAGCTGTAACTTGAAGGCCTGGTTAATCTCTGTAGCTCCACCCACATTTTATAACTACCACAACTCTCTGCACACATAATAGATGCCTAGTATTTTATTCACATGTTAATTTCCTTTATTCATTGCTTATTCAGTATATTAACTATTGCCCTTGTTGGTCTGTATCCATGTTGTTCTTAAGTAAAAGCTACTGGATAAAAGGTCATGTATTTAATTTGGATTTAACTTAAAAGAGCAGATGCTTAATGCTTTTTGAAAATGCTTTCAGATGTATTAAACTCAACCTGATTTGTGAAATTTATAAAATCTCCCAACATGGATGAATCTAAAAAGCATTATGAGAAGCCAAACACAACATATGATTGCATTTATATAAAATTCTAGGGAAAACTAGCCAATGAAAAGCAAACCAGTGGGGGCTAGGGATGCAGAAATTACTTATGCAAAGGAAATTGACATTTTCTTTGAGAAGAAAAAAGTTTTGTATTTTAATCAAAATTTCCATTCTTCCACATTATCAAATTTCTTTTCCTACAAAAAGGGGGAGATAATTTAAAATCTCAAATCTAGATCTCAGATTTCACATTAATCTTTTTTTGATACAGCTTTTTTTTTGGATTGATTTCAGAGGGGAGAGGAAGAGAGGGAGTACCGGGAGGAGGGGGGAGAAGAGATATTCATTTGCTGTTCCACTTAGTTGTGCACTCACACTGGTAGCTTCCTGTATGTACCCTGACCAGGGATCCAACCACAATCTTGGTGTTTTAGGGGGATGCTCTAAACGGATTGAGCTAACCCATCAGTGCCACATTAATATTTCTTTCAAAAGATAAACCTAGGATTTTCTTCCAAATAATTTACTTTATCACTTATAACCAATAGAACATCTTTATCATTCAATTTCTCCATTTATAATGTCTATCAGCATTGGAAAGGATAGAGTTACTTTGGTTGTTTCCATATCGGAATAAATGTATGTAATCTAGTAATTGATTCAAGATTTGAGGAATAGAAATTGGAATAGAAGAGGCTACAGTAAATACCAATTCCTCTTAATTCTCAATTATCTCTTGATCTTTGCTATTTTTGAGTTAATTATTGGAAAATCCCTGGGTTTTAAGCTACATTTTGTCTCAATTCTAGGAAAAGACTCAACCTCAAAAGTCAAACTATTAGAAAACCTTTTAAACACTTAAGAGAACCCAGCCTCTTTTATCTGGTAATGTTTTATTGTGACTACCATTTCTACTTGCCTTCACCCTCCCACCCCCACATGGCCACAATTTCCAATATGACCGACGAGTTAGTGACCAAGTAACTCAACAGGTTGAAGTTACTTATCCAAGTGTGATTTTGTGATTAAGTTTTCTTTTAATACAACTGAGATCTGAGTAAATTTCAACATAGCACTGCACTCAAAACTGCCTTTGCTATTACTCATAAAAATTTAGTACACAGACTGAAATGCAGCCAACACTGCCATTCTTGAAAGAGTAATTAACACTTTTAAAAGGACTCTCAAGGATTCTGCACAGTATAATTTTATAATTTCACGTCGCATCTGCTGCAGAGATCAGAGACTGTCATTATACCCACTCCTTCCTTGAACCCCACCACCGCCTGCAGCTTTATTCTTAGCTTTTCAAAGGTTTAATCCACTCAGGGCTGCTAAAGGGGGAATGAAGGAAGCTTCACTTGTGAACTCAAGCAGAGAAAGGGGCAGGAAAATACGGTTGAGTCACGTCGTTCCGCCATTTTCTAAGCGGAGGAGGAAGACATGTTGGAACAAAAACACAACAAAAGAGCAGCCATTTCCCAAGCCAGCTCCAATAGCAGCCCGAACTGACTGAGCCGGGTCACTCTGGCACCTTCAAATCCACTTCCCTGGACAAACCTAAGAACATCAGAGACGCCGTATGTAAAGAAAGCAACCTGCAACCCTTCAGGGTAGGGATCAAAGATGACCTGCAGACTTCCTTAACTGCAAAGGCAAGCCTCTGGAAAAAGGTCGGAAACTACACTGAGCGCAGTGTAATAAACTAAAATTCTAACCCAAGTTGTCAAACTGAAATTTACTCAGAGATTGTGCTGACTTACGGCCCAAAGGAAACCACCAGCCAAAAGGCAGCCCAGGTAACTCAAAAACCAAGACCCGGATGCAGCAGGTCCCGTTCCCTGCCTCGGCCCATTCCCCCACTCCGTGCTTCCCTCGGAGGGTCGCTCGCCTGGTGCTCACGGGTTCTTACCGTATGTGGGGGATGCCAACCCCACCCTGAAGAATCTTATAGAGTTTGCTCTCGTACAGCAACTGGGGATGCCTGGCCTTCTGAGATTCTAGCTTCACTGCCACTTCCTGCAGGGGAGAGAAGGGATAATGGCATCAACATCCCCGCGGACTCAATGTCACTTGAGCAAGGAGGGAAGACCTTTAGCAAAGCCCCAGCTCGCGGCTGGAAGGTGAAAAGTGAGAGGCTGGAAAGAGAAAGCTCTCTTTGTAATTAGAAAAAGAGGCTCCAGCCTCAAAGGGCCTCTTCAAGGGGTAGTGACGAAGTCGGCACGTCCTCTAAAGTGCAGGGAAATGATTCATCCAGAAAACGTAATGAGAGGCTATGAAGAAGCCAGGCGATCGGAAGCCGTCGTAATTGGAAGAAGCCCAGTAGAATTAAATATAGATGTAGATACATACAGAAAATCAGGGGGACTCCAGAATATAGGATGTTGCCGTTTTCACCTTAGACGACGATTTTAAAAAGTTAGATTACGGTACATTTTAACGAGCCGGCAAACTTCTTAGTTCACCCAAGCTCTCTACCGTGTTCTTTCCCTTTTAGGGAAAGAGCGTGGGAGAGGTTCCTAAGCCGGGAAAACTAGCTCCCTCTGGACCCCCCAGTGCGTGCGTGCGGTGGGAAAGGGCCCGAGCAACTGGGGGGAGGGGAACAGGCGCAGCGTTGTCGTGGACCCCACCCCAGGTGATTACCTCTCCATTGGTGATGTTGATCGCCAGATAAATGTCCCCGAAGGAGCCAGAACCGATCTTCCGTACCAGTTTATATTTCCCTCCAACAATGAATTCGGCCTTGGAGCCGCTGCTGCTCGCCATCCTGAGAGACGGAGACGGTGGCTGGGGCCAAGCCCCGACACCTCTGAGCGCAGGACAGAGGCCTCTGGGCTCGTCCCCTGAGCAAGTCTGCGGAGGAGGGCGGCAGGAAACGGAAAACGGTGGCTTTTGGCGTCACAGGGCCCAGAATCTGCCAAGGAGAATCTGATCACAGCCGCTCAGTCAGGTTTCTTTTTGCCAGGCCGCAGTCTGTGAGGGTTTCTCGCGGTTCCCAAGCTGGGTCACTTGTTTCTGGGCGGCCACCGCTGCCTCGCTCCCGCGGCGACGTCGCGGGCTGGAAATGGGGCGCGGTGAGTTAGGGCGGTGATACCGCTGCCACCACTGCCGCCGGCTCCCGCCCGGAGGGACCCCTGTCACTCCGCCGATGCCGCCATCTTGTTACTCCGGCTCCAGCCAACGCAAAATGCCCCCAGTCCCCGGGAGCCGCTTCTTCACGGCGCAGAGCACTCTGGGAAAGGGATTTCAGGCGCTAGCCCCGGAGGGTCGGCAGCGAGGAGGGCGGAACCGGACCCGCAAAAGCCGCGGCTCACGCTCCGAGCGTCACCCTGTCACCGCCCAACTGCTCATGCGTACTGCAGCCCTGCTGACTGGGCAGGCGCGTTGCGGCCTCTTCTCATCCCCCTGCCCCGGGCTCATTTCTACTTCCGGTCGCCGGCTGTTCCGCTCTTGCTACCTGTTTGTTAGTCACCTCGGTAACGCCCGGTCTTCGAAGGGCGTGCGGCCCCAGTCCTCCAGAGCAGTTAAAGAGGCGTCACCTTAATTTTTCTTGAAAGATGGAAGCTTCAGGTCTTGGAGTTGGATATTGATCTTTGCTCTTTGTTCTGGGCGGTTTTAAACCTTTGATCTTTCTGCCACGCCCCCCGACCGGTCTATTCCTGCCCAATTTCTATTTTGAAAGAAGCTATCGCCTCTGGTGGAGAGGAAGAGAA
Organism: Saccopteryx leptura; assembly: GCF_036850995.1. Lineage (NCBI taxonomy): Eukaryota > Metazoa > Chordata > Mammalia > Chiroptera > Emballonuridae > Saccopteryx > Saccopteryx leptura. Next base: position 171,203,094 of record NC_089508.1, read on the forward strand.
ACGCAGCCCTGGGCTGGCTGGGTTTGTTCAGAGCTCCCAATTTTTGCAAAATCTAGTTGATTAGTCTTAATAATTGGAATTCTGTCCTTAACAGAGTGTTGGAGACCCTCTTACAGGAGGGGGAAGAGGGAGAACAGGAATTACCTTGCTGTCTATTTCTGTATTGTTGCCCCACTGACAATTGGATCCCTAAGGAAGAACTTAATATCCGATTCATAGTTTTACTGGCAGATAAAGGCAACAGAAAAAAAAAAGTTACAACCTTGAAAAAAAATGACATAAAGGTTGTTACATCTTCCCACCCCCCAAAAAAAAACCCTCTTAAGAATCAATCATTTGATAGTGTTGAAAATTGAAACATTGACCCAAAAAATAGAACAGAAATAACTATCGCAAAATCAAATTGGCAACGTTTATAACTTTACACAATAAAAAAAAAATTTACTAGATATTTATTATACAGTCATCTTGACCACATTTTTGTTTACAAAATTTGACCTGAAAGAATTGGTTTTGGTAGTAATGATGATCACCAAAGAAAACTCCGTGGTTGATTTTATCATCCGTAATATCAATCAAACCCTGAGAAATGAATTCAACCCTGAATGAATCAAACCTCAGTTGTAAAAATTGAAACAAAAATCTACCCCAAATAAAGCAATTTCATTAAAATGAAAATGGAAAAAAATGTAGACTTGAACTGCAACTTGGGAAATCTGATTGAGTTATTAGTAATGGAGTTTATCCTAGAAGATGACCAAACAAAAATTCCTCCATGTTACTCTAATTCTGATTTAAATGTTTGTAAATAGAGCTCTAGTTTAAATGTCTTGAATTTGAAAATAGAGAAAAAGAGACTCCCCTAATGTTGAATTTGAAATTTTGAGCCACTACCAAAACCCAGGCTGCCTGCCTCCCAAATCAGCACTATTAGACATTTCCCCTTTGGTGACTCTAAAGCATATTTGGCCTTCTTGACAATTTCATCTGTCAGAGTCTGGTTTAAAAAAAAAAAAAAAAAAGCCAAGTGTATGCCATCTGCATTGATTTCTCAGCTTTTGGAGTTCCCCACAGTGGGGTAAAGTATACATTTTCAAAAGGGAGTTTGGGGTAAGGGTACAAATGCTGAATTCGGGATGAAAGGAAGAGGTGTGCATGAAGTGGACTAGGTTAGGGATTCCAAAGCTCTGTGTATGAACAGGGGCAAGTCTAACAAAGGTTACCATAGAGATAATAGAACAATAAGAGCAGTATAATGCATCCTTTTCTTTCACTTATCTAATTTAAAATTATACTTTATTCTGAGGTTTTATCTTCCTATATATGTGCCATTAAAGTGCTCTTTTATAAAATGGTGCTAATAGTAGGTAGGTTATTGTTGTTTTTTTAATATACTTATTTGGCAAAATTAAAGTTGATATTTTATCTGCCCTGTGTGTGTGTGTGTGTGTGTCTCTCTCTCTTTTAACTTTTGTAAGCTTTTGAAATTGTACACTCCACTAGTTTAAATGACTTTTAGAAGCCCTTGCAACTGAGACTCTATGATTTTGTGTATATATATTTGTATCCTCTTTTGTTTCCAGCCTGCTGTAGTCACTATTCCAACACTGACAATACCCAGCAAAATGTACTGAAATGCTATTTGAGTGCTCATAGCCTTTTCAAATCTGATTTCAGCTGATTCCATCTTATGATTTAAATTTTACAGATTTAAGAAGGACAAAAGTTGGGGGTTTTTAACATAGAAAATGAAGTTTTTAGGTGTCAGCTATAACTCAGCCTTTTCCTGGAGATCATATATCATTTGTGGTAACTTTCAACCTCAGCAATTGAATTACATGTTTTAGGTGCTGCTATTTTAAAGTTACAAGTCATTCTGTACTTATTGAATCAGCAGCACCTTTGTTGTAATAGAAAGTTTTCTAACACATGTGAAAATGAAATTCCTAACTCCAGGATCAAATGAGTTCACTAAAAATATAATCAAAAGTATGGGATAAAAGTTTTAGACTTTGAGGGAGATATCTCATCTAGTTCAATAATCATGTTTTTAAATGCTTTGCAATCTCTGGAGTGGATTCACACATATCAGTTGTGTTCTAAGCTCTGGCCAGATAACTCGGTTGGTTAGAGCATTGTCCCAAAGTGCAGAGGTTGCTGTTTTGATCCCTGGTCAGGGCACAGACAGGAATAGATCACTGTTCCTATCTCTTTGTCTCTCTCCCTTCCTCTGTCACTAAAATCAATCAATAAAAATTGTGTCCTACTAGGACCATGTGGCTTGCCCAAAATCATACAGACATTAGAGGCAAAGAAAGGAACCTAACCTCAAAAGAAAGAGAAAAAGGAAAGGGTAGGATGCAAATTGGGACAATCATGCCACAGTGATTACTTCTATGTTCATAAAGAGGTCAAGATGAATTGAAAAAAAAAAATTTTTTTTTTTCAGAGACAGAGCAAGAGTCAGAGAGAGGGATAGATAGGGACAGAAAGGAACAGAGAGAGATGAGAAGCATCAACATCAGTTTTTCGTTGCAACACCTTAGTTGTACATTGATTGCTTTCTCACATGTGCCTTGACCATGGGCCTTCAGCAGACCGAGTAACCCCTTGCTCAAGCCAGCGACCTTGGATCCAAGCTGGTGAGCTTTTTTGCTCACACCAGATGAGTCCACGCTCAAGCTGGTGACTTCGGGGTCTCAACCTGGGTCTTCCTCATCCCAGTCCGACGCTCTATCCACTGCGCCACCTCCTGGTCAGGCTGAAAAAAATTTTTAAGTCATGGTGTTTACCCAAGAAAAGGTCACTGGTAACCAGAGTATGTTTTGAGTAGAATGATAAGGACAAGCACAAGAAGTATAGATGGATGCTGTAAGGAAGAAAATTAAACACAAGGGTGGCTTGCCCATCTCTAAAGTTGTTTAGTGCAAACCAGTAGAAAAAAATGGAATGCCTAAGAATGTGTCACTGTTTTAGGTGTTAACTGTTACATACCCTTGCGTGTAATCAGGTATTAGATACGTGAGTTAGTGGAGTGGTTGAAACCACGAGACCATCAGAGATGTCCTTTTGGGTCAGAGTGCTAATGTACCCAGTCTGTTTTCCAGTCATTGACCGTGACAACAATTTCTGTGACCCTTTCTTGTCTTAGTTCCTGTTCTCTTTGCTGATGTTCAGGAGGGTTTGTGAAAGTGGACTGCTGTGTCTATGATAGCAACTTCAAACACTTTTGAGATGTTCTATAATCATTTCTTACTTTTTCTGTAGTCATTCACCATAAATTTATTTCAATTGCCCGGTCTGTGGTTGCCCAGTGAATAGTGCTTTGACCTAGAACACGGAGGTCAGTGGTTTGAAAACTCGGCCTTGCCTGGTCGAGGCGCATAAGAGAAGCAATCAATGAACAACTGAAGTGAAGCGACTATGAGTTGATGCTTCCCCCTGCCCCCTTACTCTCTAAAATCAATAAATAAAATCTTAAAAAAAATAACAAAAAAATTTTTTTTCAATTAACTTTATTCTTTGAACTTATACTATTGACCCATAAGGCTTCAAGACTCTGACTAGTTCTATGTGTATGCTATCCAATGGTCTCTTAATAATCACATATACATATAAAATGTTTACTGTTCTTTTCCTTATAAAAATGACAAATATTCACTTGAAAATTTTAGGTAAGTCAGAAAAAAGAAAACAAAGATCTCTTAGAGATAATCAACAAATGTTAACATTTTGCAGTATATAAATGTCCAGTCTTTTTTTTTTTAATTAATTTACTTATTTTTACATGGACAGAGAGAGAGTCAGAGAGATAGATGGCACAGATAGAACGGAGAGAGATGAGAAGCATCAATCATCAGTTTCTCGTTGGGACACCTTAGTTGTTCATTGATTGCTTTCTCATATATGCCTTGACTGCAGGCCTTCAGCAGACCGAGTAACCCTTGCTCGAGCCAGCGACCTTGGGTCCAACCTGGTGAGCTTTTTGCTCAAGCCAGATGAGCCTGCGCTCAAGCTGGTGACCTCGGGGTCTCAAACCTGGGTCCTTCCACATCCCAGTCTGACGCTTTATCCACTGCGTCACTGCCTGGTCAGGCGATGTCCAGTCTTTTTTTCTGTGCATAATGTGTGTGTGTGTCTGTGTATGTATATCTATCAGTGTGTATATGTATGTATATATTTAATTTATTTCTTAAAACTTGTCACAAGTAGTCATAGCAGCTACTCAGTTTTGAGATTTGTTTCTTTCATTTAATGATTTTTTTGGAGACTTTTTTTCATATGAGTAAATAATCTTCCAAAATATCATTATTAATGTTTATATATTAAATATGTGTCATATGGATGGGATAATATTTAACCAATTCTAATTGAGTAGTCCAGTTATTTACAAACTTTTGCTAGTATAAACAATGCTTTAATGAATATTCCTGTAGCTAAATCTTTGCTCGCATCCAAAATTAATTGCTTAGGGTAAATTTCCAGAAATGCTACTGGTCTGAAAGCCCCTTGTATGATGAATAACAGTTTCTGATTCTGTTTTGGGACAGTTTGTGATGATTAAACCCATATTCATGTGCTATCCTCCCTCTCCTTTCTTAAATTTATCTTCAAATTTAAATCCTAATCTTTCACTTATTAAAAGTGGTTGTTAGATTTTTCTTTTCTGACCAGCCATTATTGTAAAACCTAATAAACTTAGAAGAGTTCTTTGCAACGCCCCTATTCCCTTCCCCACACATTTCAAAATCTTAAGAATTTTGCAAGTCTGTATTTTGCAAAGTGCTGATACAATTGTAAATGTCCCTTTTATGGACACAGCTAACAAGACATTTTTGTTGGCCATTAATGAAACAATTGTGTCCTACAGTTTTTTAGATTTAGTTGAAGGGGAGGGAGGGATTAGTTTCCTGAAAGATGTCAAAGGGCCCTAAAAAGCAAGAATATATTATAGTTAATCAGTTTGAAAAACAGAGTAATCTCATATGTTTAAATTTCCCATATTTTGTATGAGTTTAAGTATTCCCACAGAAGTAAATGTGCAAAGTCTTAAAGATGGGGGAAGAATTCAATTTGTCACTGTTCCAAACTGAGATGAACACAGACCTGACTACAGAAATCTTTTAAATTTTTGAGTTAGGCATTTCAGTGTACTTTCTTTTTCATTATTTTTTAATTTGAAAACATTGATTGACTGATTTGAGAGAGAGAGAGAGAGAGAGAGAGAGAGAGAATCATTGATTTGCTGTTCCACCCATCTATGCATTCACTGGTTGATTCTTGTATGTGCCCTGACTAGGGATGGAACCTTGTTGTATTTGGACAATGCTCTAACCAACTGAGCTATCCTGCCAGGGTTTGAAATTTATTTTACTTTTAAAAAGTAGTTTGGGGTGAGAGAGGAGAAACCAAATTCTCTTTTTATTTGGTATTTAAGGTCTAGGAAATGTATCCTGACCTAAGTAGTCAAGAAATATGAATTTTAGTTGTGATTCTACCTTAAATATTTTCCTAGGCTTCAATGTTGTAACCTTTTAAAAGAGAAGTCAGTTTTTTGTTTGTTTGTTTGTTTGTTTGTTTGTTTTAAGATTTTATTCATTTTAGAGAGGAGAGAGAAACAGACAAAGTGGAGGAAGAACAAGAAGTATCAACTCCCATATGTGCCTTGACCAGGAAAGTCCAGAGTTTTGAACCAGTGACCTCAAAGTTCCAGGACAATGCTTTATCCACTGTGCCACTACAGGTCAGGCAAAAGAAGTCAGTTTTTAAGCTTCTTTCTAGCTTTAAAAATATTGTGCTATTTACTGAAGATGACTCCTATATTTTGAAGTAGAAGGAGGAAATTAACATACTCTTTTCTCTTTATGGCTTCTTAAAATTTAAATAATACATAAAACTCAATGGGCAGGTCCTTACCAGTGCTCCTTAATAGTTGCCAGGAAAATCAGATTTTCTAACAGCAAAGTGTAACAATAGATAGATAGTAGAAATTAGAAGAGACTCCCAAGTTAGAAAACATTGGGATATATCTTCTTTTAAAACATTTAAGAAAGGCAGTACCGCTGCCCCTTGGTATCCCCGAGGAAGGGGGTGTTGGTTCTGTAGTAGACAGCTCAACAGACTTGGTATCCATGAGGAAGGGGGTGTTGGTTCTGTAGTAGACAGCTCAACAGACATGAGCAGAGGAGGAATGATAAGCCAGGATTGGAAAGTCACGAAGGTGGAAAGCCCCAGGATGATCTTTCCTCCTCTAGCATAATCCTGGTCATGCGGTTTAGACCCCTGACTTTTCATGTTGCAAGTCATGTGGCAGACCCCCTTAGAGGAGGAATAAGGGGGCCAGTGAATAGCCTCATATGAGTCTCATACAAGCCCTGCACGACCACTCCCTTAAGCATCTAGGCCTCAGTTGAATTTCAGTTCCAGGCCCAGAAAAGCAGCAAAGCCAGCCAGGGTGATGCTACAGCTGACATCAGGACTAGCTCCAATGTCTAATGACCTTGGAACCAACCAATCATTGGAGAGACCACAACTCTGAAAAGATACACCTGGAAAGCTGATGAATATTCTATTGAGATCCTCCCGGAGACCTCCAGATTAAAACCCTCAAAACAAAGGTCTTCCTCTCCCTCCTCCTCCCCTCCCCCTCTTTTCCTTTCTCCATCTCTCCTATCTCCCCATGCACTCTCTCTCTCACATGCCTTTCCCCACTCCCTTCTTTCCTCAGGCTTCATTCTCTGGAGTAAGCCCGCCTCCCCCCCTCTCCTTTCCCCCAGGCCTTTGTTTTCTCTGCCCTTCTTTCTCCCAAGCTCCAGGGCCCTTCTTTTGCCTCTGTAACTTGTTTCCTGAGCCCACGCAACCCAGCTGGCTCACTTCTTCTTCCCCTGGATTTTCTGAGTGAACTTTCACTTGTATTTGAGTTCCTTGGCTCTGAATTCTTTTCTTAGCCAAACTCAAGGACTTAGGTCTAACATCTGGTGGTGTTTACTACTAACAGTTCCAGGACCCCCAAGATTACCAAAATCAACAGATGCTCAATTCCTTTATATGAAATGGTGTAATATTTGCATTTAACCTATGTACATCCTCCCATATACATTACTTAAATCATCTCTAGATTGCTTATAATACCTAATAAATGTAAATGCTGTGTAAATAGTTGTTATACTATATTATTATAGGGAATAATAAGAAAAAATGTTTGTACTTGTTCAGTATAGACACCATTGTAGCCCTAACTATATAGTGCATGTCAGCAACAACATAACATTTTTTTTTCCTGACTGTTTTTGATATGTTTGTGTCCACAGCTGCAGATAAGGAACCTGGGGATACAGAGGGCAACTATAATGGTATCTTAGTTTTGGGTATAGCTCTTCCTGGAGATGAGGGAGGGGCCTCACTTAAAAGTGGTCTCTCAGTGTCCACATTCTACAACTTGGTGCTCAATCAGGGTCTGGGTTCCATCTTCCAGTTGTGTCTGAAGTCCCACAATATTGAGGACTGACACCCATCTCCTCCATGGTCCTTGTTAGTCTTTAAAAAATCCTTGCTCAGATGCTCATAGAGCAAAATCATGAAATGATTTTACTCTATAAACAGTCTTATTCTTGGCGAGGAATGAGATTCAACAGTGAAAAATCAAACAAAGCTAGTTTTTGTTCTCTTATAGTCCTGTTTCCACTAGCCCCAACCCTGCCTCTCAGAGTGGCATTAAAATAATGCCTGAGGCTTTAGTTCTTTTGTCTGCAATGGACTTTCTGCCGTGTAATATGTAAATGCCAGAGTTATGTCTTGACAGGGAGGAAATTCAAACCATTGACATTCCATGCACTCATTGAAAACCTTGCTAAGGCCAGGACTTGAAAAGCACTATAAAAGATGGAATGCCTGAGTTTCCTGTGTTTCCCAATCCAACCCATTATCTTCTTCTGGTCAGTCTGTCTGACCTGGCAATATTTAGATCATCAAATTGGACTTCACCATTTCCGTTTTAATCAGATGAAACATTAATTCCTGGAAATGTGCACTGTCGTGCATGGCATCTGGGGATCTTTGTGCTAGCTATTTTTATTTGGAAAAATTTTATTAGTGTTTGGGAGTTTCTGCAATTTCTGTTTTCTTTCTCTGTATTGTTCATTAGCAAGGGCATGACACTGTGATTACTCACGGTAGGGATCTACTCTCTTTGTGAGACTAAATTTGGAAGGTGCTGGAGTTGCCATTTGTGAGGAGAGCCAGTCCTAAGAGCATGTCCTGTTAACTCTCAAGTCTCCATGCTAATTTTAGGAAGCACTGATAGCAATCCCGGAAAATGGAGTAGCTGCTGCAGTGGGCCCTGGCTAAGCCTATTATCACCACAGAGAGACTGCAGTCAACAGGGCCTTGATTGAAAAAAAAGGGAACTCTGGTCCCTGGCTGGTTGGCTCAGTGGTAGAGTGCCGGCCGGTGTGTGGATGTCATGGGTTTGATTCCCAGCCAGAGCACAAAGGAGAAGCGCCCATCTGCTTCTCCACCCCTCTCCTTTCTCTCTATCTCTTTCTTCCCTTCCCACAGTCAAGGCTCTATTGGAGCAAAGCTGGCCCAGGTGCTGAGCATGCCTTCATGGTCTCCACCTCAGGCGCTAGAATGGCTCCAGTTGCAACGGAGCAACGCCCCAGATGGGCAGAGCATCGCCCCCTGGTGGGCATGCCGGGTGGATCCTGGTCAGGCACATGTGAGAGTCTGCCTCTCTGCCTCCCACTTCTCATTTCAGAAATATACAAAAAAAGAAAAAGAAAAAGAAAAAGGAACTCTGGATTGTAGGGCCCTAATGCACAAAGCAAAAATGTCAAATTATATTTATATAGCCCTTTACAGTTCATAAAGTATTTTGTGATGCACTTAACTGGTGCCTTTCATGACCAATATTAGAAGTAAGTGTTGGTCAAATAAGTTTTTAAATATGATATATGTTTGCTCGCTTATAGTTTGTATTGGGTATGGAGGACAGGCTGTAAGCAGGCTGGTTCGTTATAGCCTAAAGCTTAGTTTTAAGACTAAGCTTTTCCCCACACCCTTGACTAATTGCATGATGTGGGATTGTGCACTCTCATGAGGAATCTCATTATGCCTCAGATAAGTGACTTTGTATCAGAGACGTCCTTATTTGTATACTGGATTAAAGGTTTTGATTTCTACACTATAAAATGGGGGCAGACCGGAAGCTTGCTCTCTTGGTTCCTGAGATTAACATTAGAGAAGAGAGCAGAGAAAGGCCACATGGAGGAGGCCAGGAGAAGCAGCCAAGATGGTGGAGTGCTGAGGGAGAAGCCAGTTTGTGCAGAGTTTGTGCAGAGAGAAGGAGATGGGGAATAGAGGTGAATCAGTCTGGTGAGCTAGAAACCTTTGATTCTAGGAAACTTGGATAAGTCAGTAGCTCTGTGAGCACTGAATGAGTGGGTTTTGGAGCCCAGTGTGTGTTTTTACTTGCCCGCCAGGTGCAAGCTAGGATTAAATCTAATGGCTCACCAGTTCTTGGCTCTGTTGTTTCATTACCGACTGTCCTAATCTAATGCGAATCTGCATGTGCCAGGCGGCTGTGATGGTGTCCATGCCTACTGGCTTTACAGTAGGCAAAGCAGCTATTGTTATATTCATCTTGTGTGCGTGGAAGCTGAAGGTCTGGAGAGGTGTGGTAACTTACCCAATGCCCCCAGCTTCTGAGAACTCCCCATGATCCACACCACTGTTCTGTGACGTGTGTTTGCTCACCCTCACAGTCAGCACATCTCGTCCAGACCCCGGTGCCTGTGGTAGAACCAGATACGGAGCACAATAGCAGTCACTACCTCAAGTAGCCCTAAATTCAACTTAAATTACCCCCTTCCAGCTGGTTGGTTCAGCCCTCTGTAGCTCAGTTGATCTCTCAGTGTCCACATTCTACAACTTGGTCTCAGTCAGGGTCTGGGTTCTGATCTTCAGCTGTGTCTGAACTCTCACAAAGTTGCAGGCTAACACCCGTCTCCTCCATGGCTGAATCTCAAAACCTCGTCCCTGGCTCTCTAGCTGGTTCCTTGATCCTGGCTGCCTGATCTCAGTTACACACCTCTATTTTCCTGTCCCCACCAGCCATCCCTCCTAGACAATGCTGCTGACTCCTGCCTTGGCAGTGTTAATTACTTCTGTCTCCTTGCAGATTCTGAAGCCTACTGATCTATTTAGGAACTACAAACTGGACTTCCCAGACCCTCCTTACTTCCTGTTGGACTCTGACCCCAATCTGAACTCCTAACAATGCTTCTTATCTGTGTTCTGTAGGCTAGGCAAATGACAGACATTAAGGCCCTTTCTACTTACCTTTCAGCCCCCTCTAACCTATATGAAATTCATATTTTAAAATATTTTGTTGCTTAGAATTTAAAATCCTACTGACCTTCTCAGCCTATCTGTTCTTGTCCAACACAATCATTGATTGCCATAGGTTTTACCCTAGTTGAAATATGATATGTCAAAGCACTTTGTTTAAGCCATAAACCTTGTACAAATATACCCTGCTGCTGTTATTATTAGCAATTCAAGCCAAAGGTGACTTTTTCTATCCTTCCTGAGGGAAATAGGCTGTCAGCTGAAATAGAAACTTCACAATTATTGTCCAAAGCCAAAATAAGATAAGCACAATAATAACAACAAAATATAACAACTAGGATGCTACCACAACTGATTGAATTATGTAGATTATTCCTTCTGACAAGGTCACCACCATAGTTTTTTAAAGATGTGTCACAGGAAACAAAACATATATTCTAGGCAATTTGAAAGGTCTCAGAACCTTTCTTCTAGTCACCTTGAAGATACTGAGTTTTCAGATGTCATCTATCCTGATTGATTTTTCTATGCTAAGGTAATACTTTCAATATTTATACAGCATTTTATACTGTCTTATTTTTACCTATTTTATCTTATGTTACTAAAAAGATTATGTGGGGAAAGTAATTTCATTGTTTTAAATTTTTAGATAGGGTAACTGAGGTCTAGAGATCTTTTTTTTTTTTTTTTTTTTTACAGAGACAGAGAGTGAGTCAGAGGGAGGGATAGACAGGAACGGAGAAAGATGAGAAGTATCAATCATTAGTTTTTCATTGCGCGTTGCAACACCTTAGTTGTTCATTGATTGCTTTCTCATGTGCCTTAACCGCGGGCCTTCAGCAGACCAAGTAACCCCTTGCTGGATCCAGCGACCTTGGTTTCAAGCTGGTGGGCTTTTGCTCAAACCAGATGAGCCTGCGCTCAAGCTGGTGACCTCTGGGTCTCGAACCTGGGTCTTCCGCATCCCAGTCCGACGCTCTATCCACTGCGCCACTGCCTGGTCAGGCGGCCTAGAGATCTTAATTTGTCCAAGTGCACCAAATGAGTTAGAGGGATATCTTGTACCAAACCTCAGGTTTCTCTGACTCCCAAAGAAATTACTTTTTCATTTATTTAGTCCATGCATCTTAGACCAATAAAACACCCTGAAAAGGAAACTGCTCACATATTTCACAATTAAGTGGGGCTGTAAAAACAGGCATCCGCTTAATAGATCACAGAATATGCAAGCCACTGAAGTACGTACAGGTAGGTCGAAGAACCTGTGCTACATCATAGTTTTCAATAATTATGCAATGCTGCCATCTTGTGGAAATGCTCATTTGCTGTTACTAGTTTAGTCTGCACTGTGGCCAAGTTTCCGGCATGGTCAGAATTACCTGGCTGAATCTGAACAAATGCCCAAGAAAGGGCTGGATGGAGTCAGGGAACCTGGAGTAGTATTTGAGGGGCTCCCCAACTTAACTGTAGAATTGTCTATTTCCCCCTGCCGCAGATACTCTTGGCCACCTACTCAAGAGTGTTCCCCCTTGTCCTTCCTCTTTCCCAAAAAGACTCTTTTTTCCACTTATATATTTTTATTTTTTTAGATTTTATTTATCCATTTTTATTGGAGGGAGAGAGAGATAGAGAGAGAGGGGGAGGGAGAGAGAGAGGAAAGAGAGAGAGAGAGAACAGGGGGAGGAGCAAGAAGCATCAACTCCCATAAGTGCCTTGACCAGGCAAGCCCGGGGTTTCAAACCAGCAACCTCAGCATTCCAGATAGACACTTTATCCACTGCGCCACCACAGGTCAGGCTCCCCAAAAGACTCTTAATTTTGTTAAGGCTATATGACTATATGCTTCCGAGGGAGACTGGCCCAGTGTTGGGTCTTGTATCTGAGCCTTCATCGGTGATTGGTTTAGGTATGGTGGGGTATGGACATGCTATTCTAGTCAATAGGATAGGAGGAAGAGTCTACTGAAGAGCTTTTGGAGGGGGGTTTGCTCTCTTGAAGAGACACACAGGCAGAGATGGTCTTTTATTCTTTGGTCTTCTAGTGGACATCATCATTTCTGGATGAAATGGATTTCTGGCACTGGGACCAACAGAGTACTTACTAAACAAGGAGTATGGTAAAGCAAAGAAGTTCCCCAAAGCTGGACTAAAAAAAGTCATAATGGTAACAGGTTGTTGGGTTGCAACTCCTTCCAGAGCTTCACAGGTGCAATCTGAAACCAGCCCTTATGCAGAGAGGGCAGGGAGAGACTGATGGAAGAGGCAGACGACTCCAGATTGGTAGATGACAGGTTTAATAAGCACGTGAACTTAGGGGGCTTGTCTTGGGCAACTACAAGACAGGTAGTTTTCTGCACCCGCCCACCAAATCTTAAAAGTTTATATAAAGACCTTAACTGGGGTCAATCATGTACCCAGTCTAGTCAGTCTCATCACCACATTACTATCTCAAGTCTGTGTCCTTGGACAACTTCTAGCTGAGTAAATGCAAGTGGAGTACGTGGGAGGGAGTGGGGAGTCTCTAATTGCCCAGGTCCAGCTCACAGGTCAAACTGGCGGTCACGTCTTCTTGATGACCTTAAAGACAAATGCTGGAACGGAGGCAGTTACTCAGTAACGGAGTTCCAGTTCAGTAATGGATTCCAGAGAGACTCTCCTAAGCTTCAAGCCGAAGGTTCATGTTTCACATATTTCTACAGATTGAGAACAAGACTCTTCAGAGATACTAAATGATGTTTCTCAATACAGACTAGAAAACTAGCCCAGAGCGGGTATGACATGATGGAATCCTTCAAAGTCCCAGTTCTCCCACTTCTAGCAGTGAGGCCCCTGGCAAGTTTTCGAATCTCTCTAAATCACAGGTTTCTCATTGGTAAAAAGAAGATGGTAATATGTACCTGTTAGGGCTGGCTAGCAGCGCACTTGGTTTTTAATATGAGCTCAACAAAGCAGACATTCTTGTTATGAAAATTTTTATATGTTAGTAATGAGTTTACTATACTAGCTGTTACCTAATAAAAATTTATTTCTGCTAAGTGCATGACAACCAATAGTTTCTTGTCTTTCTGACATATAATGTTTCAGAAAATAGAAGTAGTAATTGACAAAACTTACTTTTGGATTTAGTAAATTTAAAAAAAATTTTAAATGGTGATGAGACTCTTTGGAGAGAGGAACCGCATGAGAGACAGTTTGTGTAGTGGTAGACTTGGCTATGACTCGTCACGTATGAGCCGTGTAATCTTGGGTAGGTTACTTAACCTCTCTGAGCTTCAGGTTTCTCATCTGTAAAGTGCAAATAATAACTATTATATAGGGTAATTGTTAGAAATAATCCATGACTGTTTTCTGATGTGTGTTAGGCATGCAGGAACTAGAATGTGTTTTTGTTACTGCTGTAGAAATTAAAATGGTAGATTTCACAAAGTCGAATGAAATAATAGATATGATCCCAAGACTGAGACTCTTAATTTATCAGAAAAGTAAATGGGATTTATTAGGCCCATGGCACTGCCCCTATTGTGCTGCTGAGTATTCCTTTGGCACGATTTACCTCTTTCTTCCCCACCTTTCTTTGCTCGACTCTAGCAAGTGCTTCCAACAGGAAAGCTTGGGAAGACTATATTGGTGTTGTAAAGTTCTTTTTTAAAATTTTTTTATTTTTTGTTTGTTTGTTTTTATTGATTTGAGAGAGAGAGAGGAAAGGTGAGAGAGAGAGACAAGAATGTTGATCTGTTCCTGTATGTGTCCTGACCATGGATTGGACAGTACTCTAATCCAGGGGTCCCCAAACTTTTTACACAGGGGGCCAGTTCATTGTCCCTCAGACCATTGGAGGGCCAGACTATAAAAAAAACTATGAACAAATCCCTATGCACACTGCACAGATCTTACTTTAAAGTAAAAAAACAAACAAAACGGGAACAAATACAATATTTAAAATAAAGAACAAGTAAATTTAAATCAACCAACTGACCAGTATTTCAATGAGAACTATGCTCCTCTCACTGACCACCAATGAAAGAGGTGCCCCTTCCGGAAGTGCGGTGGGGGCCGGATAAATGGCCTCAGGGGGCCGCATGTGGCCCGCGGGCCGTAGTTTGGGGACCCCTGCTCTAATCAATTGAGCTATCTGGCCAGGGCATAAAGTTCTTTTTTTTTTTTTTTTTTTAATTCATTCATTTTTAGAGAGAGAGGAGAGAAAAAGAGAGAGAGAAGGGGAGAAGAGCAGGAAGCATCAACTCCCGAATGTGCCTCGACCAGGCAAACCTGGGGCTTCAAACTGTTGATCTCAGCATTCCAGGTCAACACATTAGACCAGGGGTCTCAAACTCAACTCAGCATGTGGGCCGCAGAGCAAGATCAGAGCCATTAGGCGGGCCGCACTAGGTCTACAAAAGGCAACTGTTACGCAACACTTTTCTCACTGCAGTTGAAAACAAAAAAAAAATCAGTACAACAAGCACAATCGTACATGCAGTTTACTCAGTGTCACAAAACGACCAGAAACTGTAGTTCGCATCACAACTGCTGTTAACTAAGCTAATATCTAGCTAGGATGCTAGAGAAATGAAAAATACAAGTAGGCCCCTAGGCTTACTTAATTTTATCCAAAATATTTTGAACTTCGTGGATTAGTCTGCGGGCCGCACAAAATTGTTCGGCGGGCCGCGAGTTTGAGACCCCTGCATTAGACACTGAGCCACCACAGGTCAGGCACGAAGTTCTTGATTAGTCAAAATTTGAAACATTGAGTAATAAGTATGACAGGCATCTCTTCTGGTTTTGAGAGTTCAACTATCCCTGGCCGGTTGGCTCAGTGGTAGAGCGTCAGCCTGGCGTGCAGAAGTCCCGGGTTCGATTCCCGGCCAGGGCACACAGGAGAAGCACCCATCTGCTTCTCCACCCCTCCCCCTCTCCTTCCTCTCTGTCTCTCTCTTCCCCTCCTGCAGCCTAGGCTCCATTGGATGGCCCGGGCACTGGGGATGGCTCCTTGGCCTCTGCCCTAGGCGCTAGAGTGGCTCTGGTTGCAACAGAGCGACGCCCCGGAGGGGCAGAGCATCACCCCCTGGTGGGCGTGCTGGGTGGATCCCGGTCGGGCGCATGCGGGAGTCTGTCTGACTGTCTCTCCCCGTTTCCAGCTTCAGAAAAGAAAGAAAAAGAAAAAAAAAAAGAGAGTTCAACTCAGGTGCTGTATTAAGCACTTTATACAGATTATACTCTTTTACTTCTTTCCATTTTGGGCCTACAAATTATATTAGAAGATGACTGCATAGTGGACATTTGTCATAGTTTTGATTGCCCAGACTCCAAACTGCCTTAGAAGTTTGGCAAATAGGCCATTGTGTGAGGCAGGGCCCTGCATAACACTCAAGGAAGCCAAAAGGCCCTGATATCAGTTTTTCCTAGTCACTAATGGCATGGGCCCCAAGCATCACTGATCAGCCAATCCCTCCCGGGTTAGGAATCAGGAAAAGCAGGTAATGTGTAAAATTTATTCTGGTAGCGGTGGCATTCAGTATCTGGTAGCAGTGATGGCCGCTGGGTCAGCTATGGCACCTAGTCCCCAGAGCATTGCCAGTGTCCAGCAGCGGCATCCTTCCTGTGGCATGATTTCCTCTGTGGGTCTGGCCACCCAGCCTCCCTTGGTGCCTGCCTGTATTCCTAGCCTGGTTCTCCAGCCTTTTCATTGATTCTTTAAGCTTCCACTACTCTTTCAAAAAATTCCTTCTCTGCTTCAATCAACCAGACTCAGTTTTTGTTGCTTGCAACCAAAAGATTCTGGCTAGTACACAGTCTTTAGGTAATGTTCAATCCAAAGGAGTTCCATGCTGCTGGATAAAGTCATGGTCAAATTTGCAACTCGTCTGGGAGTTCTGTCTGGGCTTCTTTTGAACCCATGAACCTCAGGTGAAATGTCTGCTGTCCCATCCTAAACCACCTCTTTCTCTGTCTCCTGAAACATTTTATGGAAGCATTGTTCACAATAGCAAAGATCTGGAAACAGACCAAGTGTCTCAGTGGACGAGTGGATTAAAAAGCTGTGGTAGCTATATACAATGGAATACTATGGGGCCATGAAAAAGAAGGAAATACTGTATTACCTTTTGCAACAACATAGATGGACCTGGAAACTATTATGTTAAGTGAAATAAGCCAGGCAGAGAAATAAAATATCATATGATCTCACTCATATGATATTTTATGGTTCCTCATTTGAGGAACCCAGGAACAATGTGAACTGAGGAACAGAATTAAACCTGAAGGGAAGTGGGGAGGGAGCTGTTGGGAGGGGGGTAAGGGAGATGTTGAGGGGAATACGGGGAGGGGGGTGCATTCAGGGAGACACTAGAATCTATGTAAACACAATAAATTAAATTAAAAAAACACTTATTTATTTATTTTTTTTGTATTTTTCTGAAGCTGGAAACTGGGAGAGACAGTCAGACAGACTCCCGCATGCGCCTGACCGGGATCCACCCGGCAGGCCCACCAGAGGCGATGCTCTGCCCCTCCGGGGCGTCGCTCTGCCATGGGCAGAGGCCAAGGAGCCATCCCCAGCGCCCGGGCCATCTTTGCTCCAATGGAGCCTTGGCTGCAGGAGGGGAAGAGAGAGACAGAGAGGAAGGAGGGGGGGTGGAGAAGCAAATGGGCGCTTCTCCTATGTGCCCTGGCTGGGAATCGAACCCGGGTCCCCCGCACACCAGGCCGACGCTCTACCGCTGAAAAACACTTTTTAATTACAAAAATTTTTCCCCATTGATTTGAGAAAGAGAAAGTGAGAGAGAGAGAAAGGAAGAGAGAGAGAGGGAAGCATCAACTCATTGTTCCACTTAATTGTTCCATTTAGTTGTGCACTCATTGATTGCTTCTCAAAGGTGCTCTGACTGGGGATCAGACTCATGATGCTTTATTCACTGAGCCACCTGGCCAGGGTTTTTTCTTTTTATTGATTTATTTTAGAGAGACAGAGAGAGGAAAGGGAAAAGAGAGAGAGAGAGAGAGAAAGAAGCATTCATTTGTTATTCCACTTAGTTGTGCTTCTCATATATGCCTTGACCAAGGTTCACAACCTTAGATTTTTTAAAAAATATTTTTATTGATTGATTTTACAGAGAGAGGAGGGGAAAGAACAAGAAGTATCAAGTCATAGTTGCTTCACTTTAGTTGTTCATCGATTGCTTGTTGTATGTGCCTTGACCGGGCAAGCCCAGGGTTTCAAACCAGCGACCTCAGCATTCCAAGTCAATGCTTTATCCACTGCGCCACCACAGGTCAGGCCACAACCTTAGATTTTGAGATAATGCTCTAACCAGCTGAGCTGACTGGTCAGGGCCTCCCACAATTTCTTAATTTATACTCACTAAATAAACACTTTTTCAATACCTACTATACACAAGACAATGTGCCAGGCACTGAGAGGACTCCAAGATCAATAAGCTGTAGCCCTGACAGTATACTTTTGAATTTGAACCAGGTAAATATATTTTCTTTTCAAAATGTAAATTTAAAAATTGATCACTATTGAGGGCAAGTTGATGCCCACCAATCCCAAAGGCAATTGGATTCCTTTGTTAGAGGTTTCCAGTAGAAAAGAAAGAACTAGCTCTCTAGAGCACTGAGAAAAGAATGGCTCTTCTGAAGTTGACAGCTAGATTGCTGCTCATCAAAAGATTTGTGATGAGGATGATTGATGGGGAGTTAGTGCCAGTGCATTAGAAATTTAACTCTAGATAATGCAGAATCCTAAAATAGAATCAAAGAAGCATCATTTTCACATGAAAATACTATCCAGTTTATCTCCTTTTCCTTAAATTGCCAAAAAAAATATTTCTCCAGGGGAGTGGGGACCCAGCTACCTGTGGAACCCCTATAATATAGCAGTTGCCCAGGAGGGTTGACTCTTGCCCCTAAAAACACAGAATACTCAACACAAGGAAGAAGGACACACACTAGTAATGTAAAGCAGGCAAAGCAGATGCTTCCACGCACCCAGGAAGGGACTGGTCACACACACACCACACTTACTTTACAGAAACTTAAACTGATGAGCTGAGCACTCACAAGCCCCTCACCCACCAACAGAAAGTCGGATCTAGTTGTCAGACTTGGTTTCAGGGTCAAGCTCTCACTCCTTGGGTGACTTTGGACAAGTCATATACCACAGTAGGACTCAATTTCCCTTCAGATTTCCCTCAGAATTGGAAGAAAACTTAGAGATGATCTAAACCAGTCTTTAACTTTGACATGACTTTTCTTTGAAGCTTCCCCAATAAGCCTCTCTGCTTGAATGCTAATGTTTAGTGACAGGATGCTTACTCTCTCCAGGTGACTGATGTCATTTTTGAAATGCTCTAATTGTTAGATAAGTTCTTCCTTCCGTATTTGTAATATATCTCCCTATAGCTTTCCTCATGCTAGTAACCTCTGAGGTCATATGGGTTGGACAGCTTACCTCCCTCTCCCCTTCCATTGTTCTCATCCATCACTTTCAAGATTACACCACCATTCTGGTCTTTATATTTTCGTAGATGTAGAGTAGAGGTTAAGCAGTCTGAGGCCTGACTGTATACTGGTCCTGTCACTTAGCTGTGTGACAGTGGGCAAGTTACTTTCATTTGTCTAGCCTGATTTTCCCTCTAAAATGAGGGTAATAAAAATAATAATTCTCATCAGCAGCCTTCCTGCCCCTTAGAGAAGTTGTGAAAAAGATAAATGAGAAAACACAGGTACAATTTTAGTATAGTACCTGGCAATTACTACTGCTATCACACAAGAGTAAATAATAAGCTCTCATAATGAGAATAAGAATAAATGTTAGAACCTGGGGATTTACAAATGTTAATCTAGTCAATTCATGACTCTACAAATAAGGTTCGTTTGCTTTGATATGAAACTTGCCATACTTTTCATAGAAATTATCACTTTCAATTGTGTTCATTGTCTGTCCCAATCCCCAAGAGGGCGAGGACCTTTCTGTCCTGTTGACTGCTGAATACTTAGTGCCTAGAACAGTATCCCGTTCACAGTAGTAAGAGAATCGGTAGACACCTTCAGATCTCAGAAAAGAGAGCTGAGGTGCAAGGCAACAAGCAGATTTGCCTAAGATTGTGCAGAGGGCTCTCAGGAGAGCAGGGACAAGCACCCAGAGGTCCTGAGCAGGCCACACACAGAATTAAGGTGCATCCCTAAAGTTCGGTGATTCGGGCTGGAGCACAAACATCCAGTGACCCAGGCGTCGACATTCCCACTGAGTGGCCTAAGTGCTGGCCCAAAAGAGAAGGCTGCTTAATGAGAAGCCACGGGTGGGTGTGTCCCGGGGCGCGGCGCTTACACCCACTTGCAATGCTTCACGCTGGCAGCGGGCGGCCCAGGGTTGTTCCTGCTGCAGCTGGGCCACCTCAGCTGGGGCCAACTCCCGGGAGCAGCGAGTGGAAAACAACCTAGCTCCAGATACACAATTAACAAAGGCGGGAGACTGGGCCGCCCCTTCCCGGCGCACGCACGCGCGCAGCGTGGGCAGAGCCATGCCCGCCCGCGCTTTCCGTGGGGACAGCCGCTCCGAGGCCCAGCGTGGCGTGGGTCCCGAAAGCCCGGCGCCCCTCCCGCTCTGGCTGCGCAGTCAGCGGGCAAGCGAGCGCGTGAGCCCGGGCACCTTGCACGCGCGGTGAGTCTGCCTGGCAGGACAGGGCCGGGAGGGGTGCGGGGAAACAACTGCTGTCAGATCTGAAAAGGGAGGTGGGGGAGCTCAGAGCGACGACGCCCCGTCCCAGCTTGCTTTGTAGCTGGCTCTGTGTCTTGAGCCTTAGATAATGTGAGCAACCTGATCCATGTGACCCAACCGAGTCGTTTTACAGGTGGCAAACTGAGGCCCAGACAGGTAAGCTGGTCCAGTAAAAACTAATCGTTCCTTGTGTCTGTTTTTTTATCCCTACCTGCTTCAGTGTAGGATTTGGGGCGACTTTTAATAAGAATCCATACGTTAAAACAACGGAATAATGCAAACAATGCTAAAGAATCCTTGCCAGAGAAAGTATAATTATAGACAGTGGAGGCCAGGGGAATAGAGAACAGAAATCTGACATCTGTTAGGTGAGCTGCCTTGGCCAAGGGCCCTCAGCAAAATAGAAGTGCCAACGCTGGGTCTGGAAGCCAGAACGTCAGCTCCTGGCCCAGTGGTACAGGGCTCACTCCCTTGTCCTTAGAGGGGAATGGAGAAGCAGACAGCCTGCCAGGTGCTGGTTCTGAACCTTGGGATCACTGGCCCCTTAGAAATCTGGCTGCTCTCCCTACAGAAGGGTCCCCATATAACCTCGCACACAGTTTCAGATTTGACATGAAGCAATCCTGCTGTTGGGAATATCTGACGGCTGTCCCTCAGTCTGCACTGTTTCAGAGCAGTTTATTGACTCCTTTAAAGGGAAGAAGCTAGTTAGTATCTGCTGTCAATCCAGACAGCATCCTGATGTCACCAGCTGTGTGATCTTGGACACATAATTTATCCTCTGGAAGGCCCAGTTCTCTTTGTAAAATGGAGATAAGATTGTCTGTTTCATACTTAAGACCATTGTCAGACTTAGGAATGAACGCTGAGTTTGGAGCCTAGCGCGTAGTAAGTGCTCAATAAAAGTGCTGGTGCACATAATCCGGTGGATCACAGCTGGAAAAGGTGATGACCTGAAATAAAATTTTTGTAAAAAATGAAAAAGGTATAAACCTGTACATATAAAGTCAATCTTATTATGACTTACAAACGGCAGCACATACCATGGTGGTAGTAATCTAAATTAGAGTGCATTTAGTTAGAATAATGCACTATGCTTAATAGTTAACCCCCAGGTCAAATGCTGGAAGTAGAAACCACAAGACATTAATAGAAAAAAGAAAGAGAAAACAAAACAAAAAATGAAATGAAACTACCAGACATTCTAACAAAGACTCTTGATTGGACCTCACTTCTGTCTTTGAATGGAGTCAGCACTTGTATAGTTTGTTAAGAGTCAGCACTTGTATAGTTTGTTAAAAGAGAAAAGAGAGGAAGCCACATGGGAACCCGAGCAACGCCCAGTCCTGCCCAGCAATGGAGGTTCAGCTGAGTTCCTGCCAGGGTACAGGAGTTGCTGGCAGTTGGCTCACATCCTTCTGGGATAGGTGGCTTGTCGTGGTAAACAGTGCCTTGGTTCATTCTGCTCTAGATCAATGTAACATAAAAATCTAGATCAAATAAATGACTTTTTATTTAACTAATGGTGGAGGATGTCTTTGGGTGCTGCAACTAAAGCAAAATAGCATTAGTTGATCTTGATTTTCCAAAGCCTATTGCTTGTTTGTTGACAAGCTTAAGAATTTAAAAATCTATAAATCCTAAATCATGGTGATAGGACCTGGGCAGGCCTACTTACCTATAAGAAGAACTGCTCTTACTGAATACAGTGTTGTCTCTTTTCTCCACCATTTTAGGCCTTATAATTATAGCCAGGGAAATACGGCTTAGGGCAAGTAGCTGGGAATAAGAATGTGCATGCCTAATAAGTGCTCCTAGTGATTCTTATACACCTTTGGTTACATGTGTTGGGGAGTGAGGATTAGTAGTGGGGGACTATTAATTCTTTTAAATTTCTGTATTGTTTGTCCAGTTATATAATGAGAGCCTCTTTTGTAATTTCAACAAGCAAATAACCCATGATGTCTAGTGAAGATACATGGTTATCAAATAAGTATTTGAAAAGATGCTCAAAATCTTTAATCATTGGGGAAATGCACATTAAAACCACAATGAGCTCTGGCAGGGTAGCTCAGTTGGTTAGAGCATCATCCCTATACACCAAGGTTGTGGGTTCAATCCCTGGTCAGGTCGCAGACAAGCGGCAACCAATGAAAGAACAACTAAGTAGAACAACAAATCAATGTTTCTCTCTCTTCCTTCCTCTCTCTCTCTCTCTCAAATCAATAAATGCAATTTTAAAAAATACACACACATCTTTAAAAGAAAAGTTTATTAAAAAAACACAATGAGGTATTGATTGCTTCATACCTATTAGGTATGGCTAAGATGAAAAAGACTGACTACACCAAGTGTTAACAAGGTTGTGGAAGAGCTGGAGCTTTTATCCACTGTTGCTGGGAATGTAAAATGATACCACCACTTTTTAACATTTTCTTAAAAGGTGAAATATAGCCTGACCAGGTGGTGGCGCAGTGGATAGAGCGTCGGACTGGGATGCAGAGGACCCAGGTTCGAGACCCCGAGGTCGCCAGCTTGAGCGTGGGCTCATCTGGTTTGAGCAAAGTTCAGCAGCTTGTACCCAAGGTCGCTGGCTTGAGCAAGGGGTTACTCGGTCTGCTGAAGGCCCGCGGTCAAGGCACATAAGAAAAAGCAACCAATGAACAACTAAGGTGTCACAACGAAAAACTGATGATTGATGCTTCTCATCTTTCTCGATTCCTCTCTGTCCCTATCTATCCCTCTCTCTGACTCTCTCTCTCTCTGTCTCTGTAAAAAAAAAAAAGGTGAAATATATACCTATCATGTGACACAGGCATTCCAGTCCTACGTCCAGCTTTATTGTAATAAAGAAGTGGAAAATAACCAGTTTGTAACAAAGTTTGTAAAAACCAGTTTGTAAAAATCACCAGTATTGTAATAAAGAAGTGGAAAATAAACAGACTGTGGTGTATTCATACAATGGAATATTGCTCAGTAATAAAAATCAGTGAACTGTTGATAATCCTACAACATGGATGTATCTCAATAATTTTCCTAAAAGAAGCCAGAAAAAAATATTAGAAAGAAAAATTAAAAAAAGAGTCCATGCTGTATAATTCCAGTTATATAAAATTGAAGAGGAATTGCTATGTCTTACCTTACCTCAAACTTTTTGGTGGCTTTCAAAAGTTGTGTATGATCATATTAGTCTAACTCTACTTGTAATCATTTGTCATTCACAATTTGATCATTATTCCGCTAGTGTTTATCCATGTCATTCATTCATTAATTCAACTAGTTGAGCACCTATTATGTGCTAGATCTAGAGTAGGCACTAGGGCCTGACCTGTGGTGGCGTAGTGGATAAAGCCTCGACCTGGAATGCTGAGGTCGTCGGTTCAAAACCCTGGGCTTGCCTGGTCAAGGCACATATGGGAGTTGATGCTTCTTGCTCCTCCCTCCCCCTTCTCTCTCTCTCTCTCTCTCTCTCTCTCTCTCTCTCTCACTCTCTCTCCTCTCTAAAAATTAATAAAGGTAAAAAATAAATAAATAAAAATAGAGTAGGCACTAGGTACTGTGTTGATGAATAAAAGAGACATGATCCCTGCCCTTGTGGAGCTTACGCTCTATTGAATGAACCAGTAAAACAAGTAAAATAAGACAAATAATTATCGGAGAAAAGGAGTGGTTCTTTGGAAGGGGGACGGGAGTCAGGGAGGACTTTGGGTTTCCAACAGGGAAGTAAAACCATCAGTTTCATGTTTTTGAATGACCACTCCACTCTAGGGCTGTGCGTTCAGTCAAGAGGCTGTTGTACTGATCCAGGAGAAAGGTGATAGAGGTTTAGACTCAGGTGGTCTTAGAGATGGAAAGCACTGAAAGAACTAATGAATATCCTTAATAAGACAGGGCAGATCCCAGGGGCTCTTTGAATTTAGTAGTTTTCAGTCCTTATTACTGTCCTATTGCCTCCCCCCTCCTTCAGCCTCCATAATCACATCTTACTCCTTACTTGTAAGGATGTCACGAGAGACTGACGTCAACACCTCGCTGGTCCAGTTACACTAGCTTACAGCATTCCTTTGATCTGCTGATCTAGTTAACTTGAAGTGAGGGAATGAGGATAGTTTGGCATGACCTGTTTTTGTTTTTGTTGTTGTTAAGCTATGCTGGCTCTACGGGCTCTGTTTCCTTTTTCAAAGGTTGACAGACCATCTGTTTTCATCAGGTGGCAGAAACCCAGCTCAGCGTGGATGACATCAAAGCAGGGTAGGGAATGAAAATGTACGAGTCCAAAGGGAATCAGATTTTATCATGGCTGCACTGGGGAATGCCACCAGAGCTCAGTCTCATGGTCTCTCTACCTCTCAGCTCCGTCTCTTTGGTGTTAGCTGTGTTCTCAGTCAGGCTCTGATGTATAGTTTTTTTGTTTGTTTGTTTGTTTTTCCTTTTTTGTTGTTTCTTTTACAGAGACAGAGAGAGTCAGAGAGAGGGATAGATACGGACAGACAGACAGGAACAGAGAAAGATGAGAAGCATCAATCATCAGTTTTTTGTTGCGGCTCCTTAGTTGTTCATTGATTGCTTTCTCATATGTGCCTTGACCTTGGGCTGTCAGCAGACCAAGTGACCCCTTGCTCGAGCCAGAGACCTTGGGTCCAAGCTGGTGAGCTTTGCTTGAACCAGATGAGCCCTCGCTCAAGCTGGCGACCTCGGGGTCTCGAACCTGGGTCCTCCGCATCACAGTCTGATGCTCTATCCACTGCGCCACCGCCTGGTCAGGCTGTTTGGGTTTTTTTGTTTGTTTTTTTTTACAGAGACAGAGAGAGAGTCAGAGAGAGGGATAGATAAGGACAGCCAGACAGGAACGGAGAGAGATGAGAAGCATCAATCATTAGTTTTTTGTTGCAACACCTTAGTTGTTCATTGATTGCTTTCTCATATGTGCCTTGACCGTGGGGCTACAGCAGACCGAGTAACCCCTTGCTCAAGCCAGCGACCTTGGGTCCAAGCTGGTGAGCCTTGCTCAAACCAGATGAGCCCGCACTCAAGCTGGCGACCTCAGGGTCTTGAACCTGAGTCCTCCACATCCCAGTCTGACGCTCTATCCACTGTGCCACTGCCTGGTCAGGCACTGGTGTATAGCTCTTATTATGATCATCAACATTACCTGTTCTCACCATCTGCTTGAATATGGTCAAGTGTCCGTAGACAACAACTTCACCCATCTGATCCATGGTAATGTTATGGTTTCCAGTTGAACAATAACAGTAACAAAAATAACAGTTACTATTATTGAGAGATTACAATGGACCAGGCACTCTTGTTAGACACTTTACACGGACTATCTGATTATAAGAAAAGTTATGTAATTATCCCAGGAAAACCAGCCAACTGATTGCAGAATCAGAATTTGAAATCAGGCTTTTCGCCGCTAGGATGTGGGCTCTGAACCTTCACGGTACCTCCTACCATCACTCTTCAGGGCAGAGAGGGAAGCAACACCATCAGATGTGTGCCTATTTCTTACTTTTTCTGAACACAAATCCTAAAATATAGTTGGCAGTCATTGTAGGGCAGAGCTTTGGAGGTGCTTCTTATAATTTTGTTGATTCCAAGTCCTTCTGGTTTTGAGACTTCTGGAAATTCTCTGTACAGGACCCTGCCCTCTGACTAGTGTGTATATCTTTATAAACCAGGCTCGGGCCCTGGCCAGTTGGCTCAGTGGTAGAGCGTCGGCCTGGCGTGCAAGGGGTCCCGGGTTCGATTCCCGGCCAGGGCACACAGGAGAAGCGCCCATCTGCTTCTCCACCCATCCCCCTCTCCTTCCTTTCTGTCTCTCTCTTCCCCTCCCGCAGCCGAGGCTCCATTGGAGCAAAGATGGCCCGGGCGCTGGGGATGGCTCCTTGGCCTCTGCCCCAGGCGCTAGAGTGGCTCTGGTCGCAACAGAGCGATGCCCCGGAGGGGCAGAGCATCGCCCCCTGGTGGGCAGAGCGTCGCCCCCTGGTGGGCATGCCGGGTGGATCCTGGTCGGGCATATGCGGGAGTCTGTCTGACTGTCTCTGTCTCTCCCCGTTTCCAGCTTCGAAAAAATACAAAAAAAACAACAACAACAACAACAAAAAAACACAAAACAAAACCAGGCTCATTAACCAGGCTCTTTATGTGGCCACTCTTTTTTTTTTTTTTTAACAGAGACAGAGTCAGAGAGAGGGATAGACAGACACAGACAGACAGGAACGGAGAGATGAGAAGCATCAATCATTAGTTTTTCGTTGCGCACTGTGGCACCTTAGTTGTTCGTTGATTGCTTTCTCATATGTGCCTTGACCGCGGGTCTTCAGCACACTGAGTAACCCCTTGCTCGAGCCAGCGACCTTGGGTCCAAGCTGGTGAGCTTTTGCTCAAACCAGATGAGCCCGCGCTCAAGCTGGCGACCTCGGGGTCTCAAACATGTGTCCTCAGCATCCCAATTCAACGCTCTATTCATTGCACCACCACCTGGTCAGGCTGACCACTCTTGTTTCTATAGGTGTTTCCTCCCTTTATTCTTCAACAGAGTCTTTGGCTAACATGATGCTTGAACTTTATCTTTGACAGCCTTCTCTAATCCTTACAGTCTCAAACCAGACGTTTTATAAATGTTTAAAATGATCTACTTCTAAACCCTGGGATAGGATGATGGATGTTCAACCTTCTTTGCCACGACATTTTACTTTCTGAAAGAACTTAAAGATGATGGCTTCACTTTTCCCCATAGATCTTCTTATTTTCATTTCTCCAGTTATTCCGACTGGTCAGAATTAGTCCAGAGAATTCTTTTCCCCCTTACTTCCTTTGTCTTAAAAGGGATGAAACAACCAGGATGGTGTAACATTTATTTAGTTTCTCTTCTTCCCGAGGAATGAAACGTGGAGCAAATAACCAGATATTTTTTAATGCCCTATCCTTAGTGTAAAGCCATTTTTTTTTCTTGATTTTTTTTTTATCCTCAGAATGTTTGGCATGAAGTAGTTGCTCCAAATATTTGTTGTGAATGCCCAAATATCTCTGTGCCAATGAAGACAGTGGAGAAGAGAGAGAAGAGAATTAACTGTTTTATTCTCTCGTAGAGTCAAAAGCAGTTGCTGCCAATTATTCAATAAACACCTTTTTTTTTCCTACCGATTACATGCTAGACTGATTTTAGTTTCTTTTTTTCTTTCTTTTTTTTTTTTTTTTTTTTTTTTTTGTATTTTTCTGAAGCTGGAAATGAGGAGAGACAGTCAGACAGACTCCCGCATGCGCCCGACCGGGATCCACCCGGCACACCCACCAGGGGGCGACGCTCTGCCCACCAGGGGGCGATGCTCTGCCCCTCCGGGGCGTCGCTCTGTTGTGATCAGGGCCACTCTAGCGCCTGGGGCAGAGGCCAAGGAGCCATCCCCAGCGCCCGGGCCATCTTTGCTCCAATGGAGCCTTGGCTGCGGGAGGGGAAGAGAGAGACAGAGAGGAAGGAGAGGGGGAGGGGTGGAGAAGCAGATGGGCGCTTCTCCTGTGTGCCCTGGCCGGGAATCGAACCCGGGTCCCCTGCACGCCAGGCCGACGCTCTACCGCTGAGCCAACTGGGCAGGGCTGATTTTAGTTTCTGATTGGCTCCTACAGGGCATCAGAGAGATCTCAGGACTGAGCATGAACTGGACGGGAAGGAGAACCACGTTTCCCTGCGTGTGTTCCCCACGACAGGCCTCCTGATCAGGTCCGACCAGGAACTGGAACAAGGGCGCTCGCTCAGCCTGCTCTCCAGGCTTTCAGCTGCATTTATCCTGAGAGTGTTGCCAAGAGAGTGGCTCACTTAAGCTTCTTTGTTTGTTTTGAACTTATTTTGAAACAATTAGATTAAGGTGAAGTTGTAAGGATGGTACAGGGCGATTCTGTGTACTCTTCACCAGCTTCCTCCAATGGTTACCGAATTTCCCCCTGTATAAGATGCCCCCATAAGATGCACCTTAATTTTAGGGCCTGAAATTTGAAAAAAAAAAAGTATTACTTAAAGTTATTGAATTCAAGTTTTATTCATCTATAACAATAAGTGCAAAAACAAGCACAAAAACAAGCACAGGAAATGCAAGTAGAAAAATCTACAACCACTGTATAAGATGCATCCAGTTTTACGATCCCAAATTTTTTTTAAAGTGTGTCAAGTACATGGGGAAATACGGTACATCTTAAATATAGCACAATATCAAAACCAGGAAATTGACATCAGTATAACATTTGCGTATGATTGTTCTATGCCCTTTTATCATGTGTGTTGATTTTGTGTAACCACCATCTCAGTTAGGATAATAGATCTGTTCTATCACCAAAAAGTCCTCTCTGGTGCTATTCTTCCATAGTCACCGGCCTGCCCTCCACCCTCATCCCTAACCAGGTGGCCACTAATCTGTTTTCTCTATATATAATTTTGTATATTCTATAAATGGAATCATACAATATGTAGCCTTTTCAGAATGGTTTGTTTCAGGCAGCACGATACCCTCAAGAATCATCCACCCTATAGTTCATTTTATTTCTGAGTATTCAGTGATATTGGATGTACCACATTTTTTAAAAACTCTATTTGCCTGTTAAATTTACCTATTGAAAAACATTTTGTTGTTTCTAGTTTTGGGTTACTACAAATAAAGCTTCTGTGAACATTCACAAGCAGGTTTTTTGTATGAACCTAAGTTTTCTTTCTCTGGAATAGAGACCCCGGGGTGTGGTTGCTGGTGAACCTATGTGTAGTTTTTAAAGAAATTGACAAGCTATTTTTCAGAGTGTCTGTGCTGTTTTACATTCCCACCTACAATGTAAGAGAGATCCAGTTTCTTGGTATCCTTACTAGCAGATAATTTTTTTATAACACCTTTATTGAGATAGAATTCACCCAATTAAAGTGTACAAATCCTCAGTGTCCAGGGCCAACCTGCTCCAATAGAGCCATGGCTGCAGGAGAAGAAGAGAGGGATAGACAGAGAAGGGAGACGTGGATGGATGGAGAAACAGATGCTCACTTCTCCTGTGTGCCCTGACTGGGAATTAAACCCAGGACATCCACTAAAATAGCTCATTTGCCAAGCAACAGAGAAACGGCCCCAGATGGGCAGAGCAGTGCCCCATATCCCATATGGGCTTGCAGGGATCCCAGTCAAAGCACATGAGGGAGTCTGTCTCTTGGCCTCCCCGCTTCTCATTTAAGGAAAATATAAATAAATAAATAAATTGTACAAATCAATGTTTTTTAGTATGATCACTGAGATGTACAACCATCACCACAACCAATTTAGAACATTTTTATCATCCCCAAAAGAAATTCTATACCCAATAGTCACCCACTCTCAGCTCCTATCCCTTCAGCCTGGAAACCACAAATCTACTTTCTGTTTTATAGACTTTCCTACTCCAGACATTTCATAGAAATTAAACTATAAAACATGTGGCCCACTGTGACTGACTTCTTTCACTTGGCATAGTGTTTTCAAGATTCATCTGTGGTGTAGCATGTATCATTGCTTCATTCCTTTTCATTACCAAAAAATATATAATATTTTTATTTTATTTAATTTAAAAATGTTTTTAGAGAGATAGAGGAAGAGAGAGAACTAGCAGCTTCATTGTGCATTGATGCCTCTCATATGTGCCTTGATCTCAGGATTGTATTGGCAACTCTGAGATCAAGCTAGCAACACTGGGGTCAAGCTGGCGACCACAGGCTAGAGTCAGTAACCTTGGGTTTCAAACCAGTAACCTCGGCATTCTAGGGTGACACTCTGTCTACTGAATCACTACCAGTCAGGCAATATATAATATTTTAAAAGAAATAAAGGTGTGTTTCCTTCCATTACAGGGGCTCTACACTAAGTGAAAACAAAATACTGCCTGCCAGGCCTGCCAGGAGGTCTAGATGGCAATTAATCTGAATACAAATTAATGCTATTTTTAATATTTAAAAGTTCCCTATAAAGTATGTATTATGTATGCTTTTTGTTTATTTAGCAACAACTGGGAGTACTAGGACCTGAGTAGCTCTCCTAAAATTCTATTGGGATCTTTCTAGAGATGCTAGGCACAGGGTGGTGAATGTCAGTGACTCAGGCCAGGGACAGGTCAGCAGACCACATGCTGCGTTAGGAGCTGGAATAGAGCTGTGCCACAGACAGATGCGTTCCAGGATCCTTCTAGGCTGAACAGCCTCATTCTCCCCGTAGTTTACATATGATCTGATCCACGAGTCAATATTTATGGTGCAGGACAGAAAGTTCTACTGCTACTAATACAGGTAAAAGGTCTATTTATGTAGCAAATATATAGAATTGTGAGACACAGAGGAGGATACAAGATGAGCTTGTGCTCCTCTGGTCTCTGAGAGCTTAGTGTCTCGCCAGGAAGATGAGGTGTAGCCCTAAATAACCCAAGTGCAAGGCTGAATGGGATGCATGCCACTTTAAATATTAGGAAATATTGTAGCCATCAAGAAGAGAACAGAGAACAATAAACAAATGTCCATATCTTTTTGCCCAGCTTTGTTTAATTTTAACATTATTGCCATATGACTTAAGTCTAAACTTTTTTAAAATTTATTTATTTTAGAGAGAGAGGAAGGGGGGAGAGAGAGAGAGAGAGAGAGACATCAATTTTTTTTAAAGAATCTTTTTTAGATTTTTTAATTTACTTATTCCTTTTTATTAGAGAGAGAGGAAAGAGATAGAGAGAACAGAGGGAGGAGCAGAAAGCATCAACTCCCATACGTGCCTTGACCAAGCAAGCCCGGGGTTTCAAACCAGTGACCTCAGCATTCCAGGTCAATGCTTTATCCACTGCACCACCACAGATCAGGTGAGAGACATCAATAGACATCTATCTATTCGTACATTTATCGGTTGATTCTTGTATGTACTCTGATTAAGGGATTGAACCCCACCCTTGGCATAATGGGATGATGCCTTATCCAACTGAGCTACTGCAGATTTTTTTTTAATTCATTTTTTAGAGAGGAAAGGGAGAGACAGAGGGACAGAGAGAGAGAGAAGAGACAGAGAGAGAAGGGGGGGGGGAGGAGCTGGAAGCATCAACTTCCATATGTGCCTTGACCAGGCAAGCCCAGGGTTTAGAACCAGCGACCTCAGCATTTCCAGGTTAACACTTTATCCACTGCGCCACCACAGGTCAGGCCAACTGCAGATTTTGTAAAGCAGATAAAATATCTCAAATGCTCAACAGTAAAAAGAAAGGTTCTATTGATACACCCAACAACTGACAGAATCTCTAGAGCAGGGGTCCCCAAACTATGGCCCGCGGGCCACATGCGGCCCCCTGAGGCCATTTATCCGGCCCCCGCTGCACTTCCGGAAGGGGCACCTCTTTCATTGGTGGTCAGTGAGAGGAGCACATTGACCATCTCATTAGCCAAAAGCAGGCCCATAGTTCCCATTGAAATACTGGTCAGTTTCTTGATTTAAATTTACTTGTTTTTTATTTTAAATATTGTATTTGTTCCCATTTTGTTTTTTTACTTTAAAATAAGATATGTGCAGTGTGCATAGGGATTTGTTCATAGTTTTTTTTTATAGTCCGGCCCTCCAACGGTCTGAGGGACAGTGAACTGGCCCCCTGTGTAAAAAGTTTGGGGACCCCTGCTCTAGAGAATTATGCTGATTGAATAAAGTCAGTCCCAAAGGACTCCATACTGTATGGTTCATACATATGTACTGTATGACTTACATACATTCTCGAACTGACAGGTGATAGAAATGGAGAACAGATTCCTGGTTCCCAAGGGTTAAGGACGGGCTGGGGCTGGGGCTGGAGCCAAGGGTGAAAGGACAACAGAGGGATCTTTGTGAAGGAACTGTTCTGTATCTTGACTATCTTGACTATCAGTGTCAATCTCCTGGTTGTAATGTTGTCTTTTGAAAATAATTTTTTTATTTTTCAAGTACAATTGACACACAATACTATAATATATTAGTTTCATGTGTATAACATAGCAATTAGATATTTATATAACTGATGATCATCCTGATAATTCTAGTATCCATCTGACTCAATACACAGTTATTACAATACTATTGAGTATATTTCTTTTTTTTTATTTTTAAAGATTTTTATTTATTTATTTTAGAGAGGAAAGAGAGAGAACAGGAGAGGAGCAGGAAGCATCAACTCCCGTATGGCCTTGACCAGGGGAGACAGGGTTTCAAACCAGTGACCTCAGCGTTCCAGGTCAGCACTTCATCCACTGCGCCACCACAGGTCAGGCCTTGACTATACAGTATTTCTTTAGCTGTACTTTGCGTCCCTGTGACTGCTTTTGTAACTGGCACTTTGCATAGCTTAATCTCATTCCCTTTTTCACCCATTCCCTCAACCCCCTTCCATCTGGCAACCTTTAAAATGTTCTCTGTATCTCTGAGTTTGTGTCTGTTTTGTTTTTTTAGATTCTTATATAAGTGAATTTGTTAAAATTTTAGATTCTTATATACGTGAAATCATGGCATTTGTCTTTCTCTGTCTGACTTATTTCACTCAGCACAATAAATACCCTGTAGGTCCATGTGTGTTGTCTCAAATGGCCAGATTTCATTCTTTTCGATGGCTGAGTTATATTTCACTGTATGTATGCACCACCTCTTCTTTATCCATTTGTCTATCAATGAACACTTAGGTTGCTTCCATAATTGGGCTATTGTAAATAATGCTGCAATAAACATAGGGTTGCTTATGTATTTTGAAATTAGTGTTTTGAGTTTCTTCAGATAAATACCCAGAGGTAGAAGTGCTTGGTCCTTCTCTGTCTCTTGTTATAGCCTTTGTTTTAAAGTCTGTTTTGTCCAGTATAAGTATTGCTATCCCAACTTTTTTCCCCATTTTCCTGAAATATCTTTTCCCATCCCTTTATTTTCAGTCTGTGTGTGTCTTTCAATCTGAAGCAAGTCTCTTATAGACAGCATGTGAATGGGTCTTGTTTTCTTATACATTCAATGACCCTATGTCTTTAGATAGGAGCATTTAATCTATTTGCATTTAAAGTAATTATTGATAGGTATGTAATTATTGCCATTTTATTATTCATATTTTTTATATTTTATTTTCTTCTCTTCTTAAAGAAGTCCCTTTAACATGTCTTGTCATACTAGTTTGGTGGTGATGAACACCTTTAGCTTTTTTTGTTTGTTTGGGGAGCTCTTTTTTTTTTTTTTTTTTTACAGAGACAGGGTGATAGGGACAGACAGGAACGAAGAGAGATGAGAAGCATCAATCATCAGTTTTTCGTTGGGACACCTTAGTTGTTCATTGGCTGCTTTCTCATAATACGTGCCTTAACCACGGGCCTTCAGCAGACCGAGTGACCCCTTGCTCGAGCCAGCGACCTTGGGTCCAAACCAGATGAGCCCACACTCAAGCTGGCGACCTCGGGGTCTTGAACCTGGGTCTTCTGCATCCCAGTCTGACACTCTATCCACTGCACCACCACCTGGTCAGGCTGTTTGGGGAGCTCTTTATCTGTCCTTCGTTCCCAAATGATAGCCTTGCTGCATAGAATAATCCCTGCTGGCCTGCAAGTTTATGTTGAGAAATCAGCTGACAGTCTTATGGGAGCATTCTTATAGGTAACTAACTGCTTTTTGCTTGCTGCTTTTACGATTCTCTCTTTGTCTTTAACCTTTGCCATTTTAATTATGATGTGTCCTGGTATCAGCCTCTGGGTTCATCTTGTTTGCATCTCCTTTTGTTTTGTGGACTTGCGTGTCTTCTTGTCTCACCAGGTAGGCAAGGTTTCTATTATTATTTTTTTCAAATAGGTTTTTAATTCTTTGCTTTCCTCTCCTTTTGGTACCCCTATGATGTGAATGTTGGTATGCTTGGTAGAGGCCCCTTAAACTATCCTCATTTTTTTAAATTCTTTTTTCTTTTTGCTGTTCTGATTGAGTGTTTTCTGCTACCTTGTCTTCCAAATGGCTGATTTGATCCTGTGTTTCATCTAATCTACTGGTTGATTCCTTCTAATGTATTCTTTTCAGTTATTGTGTTCTTCATTTCTGACTGGTTCTTTTTTGCTTACTATCTCCATTTTATGTTTCCTATCTCTTTGTAAAGTTCTCGTTGAGTTCATCTACTCTTCCCCTAAGTTCACTGAGCATCTTTCTAATCAGTGATTTAAACTCTGTATCTGATCTCCATTTTGTTTAGTTCTTTTTCTGGAGTTTTGTTTTGTTGTCTCATTTGGGACGTGTTTCTTGTCTCCTCATTTTGGCTGCCTCCCTGTACTTGTTTCTATGTATTCAAGTAGAGCTGCTACTTTTCCTGATCTTGGAAGAGTGGCCTTATGTAATAGGTCCTGTGGGGCCCAGTGACACAGTCTCCCTGGTCACCTAGCTGGGTGCTCCAGGTATGTGTGGGTTGTGTGTGCCCTGTTGTTATAGTTGAACCTTGATTGCTGTTGGTTCATTAGTAGAAGTGATTGACCCTCAGGCTGATTGACTGTGAGGACTGGCTGTGACTACAGTGGAGGAACTGTTGTGAAGGGATCATTCCATGGAGCAAGATTTACATTAGTGGGGCCATGGTGCCTCTGGGCTCATCCAAGTCCACCCTTTGGATGTGTTGTTTGTGGAGGTCATTAAGTGGTACTCTGATGTGGTCTGAAATTAGCCACTGGGTGTGTAGGCTCTGGGGCTTCTAGGGAGGGGCTGTGGTGCAGACCAAAGTTAGCTGCTGTCCTGTGCCCTGCCCAAGGCCACTGTTATGAGCTACAAAGTGATCTGAAGGTCGTTGTCATTTGTGCTTGGCATGGAGGTGCATATGAGAAGCTATGCTGTCAACTAAGGCTTGCTGCCACTAGTTCTGGGCTTGGGGCTGCTTAGCAAGAAGTATGGGGCATGCCAAGGCTAAACATTGTTTGTTTGGAACTTTTAAGAGATTTTGGGAAAGTCCACAGCACAAGCTAAGACAGGCCATTTGTATGGAAAAGCCACTGGAAGTGGCTTGGTTGGGATCACAAGTTGGGTGGAGCAGGGTCTGAGATAATCACCAGGAAGGAGACTCAGATTTTGTACCTGCCTGTGCCTACATGCTGGGTGTGGAGAGGGCTCAGTGAAAGAAACACGGATTGGTCAGCACTTCTCTCTGAGAGAAAGCTGCCACTCCAGCTCTTGTATTGAAGCCAGACAATTCAGTTCCTCCTCATATGTCCTTGGTATTTTTCAAACTGCTTAAGTTGAGAGCGAGTGAGTCCTGCTCTGGTTTTCAGTTCTCTCTGTTTGGGGGCCCTGCTGATTGCCATTATTCTCTTGTAAGCGCTGCCATGCAGTGAAAAGGAAGCTTGTGGTAGCTGATCTAGCATTTTTAGATATGTTGTGGTAAGGAGATTTTTCAGGCCATCTTGTCCATTGCCATTTATACTTTTTAAAACTTCAAGATAAAAAAGAAAAGTACATCTTGACTGGGAGGATCAGGAATGGCTTTAAAGAAGATGACTGTTAGAGGATATAGACGTGGAAGAGTGTACAGCTGGTGCAAAAGCAGAGGCCGGAAGTGACCATGTGAGGATGGAGAAAAGCAGGTGACTCTCTTGTCGCTGGAGTGTGTCTGAGAAAGGGGAAATGAAGTAGGAGACAGAACACTGAGCCACCACTGAGGGGGGCACCTCACAGCAGGGACTACCATTGTTACAAGCTTTCTTTCAGGAAGTTTAAGCTGGAACCACATCCAGGATGAATGGGTGTGGGTGGCAGCAGGTGGGAGAGGGGTTTGGATATGGGAAGATGATCTTGGAGGCTGTGGAAATAGCCCAGGTGACAAATAGTCTGGCCTCAATGAGGCAGTGGGGATGGAGAGGAGGGAATCATGGGGGTGGGGGTGAGGGGAGAGAGAGAGACTGACTCAGGTGAACCAGATAAAGAAATCTGGGTCAAAAGCTGGGGAAGAAATTAGAAGGAAAGCCAGGCAAGCACATTGTCTGAACCCTGGGAAATGAATTTAAAATGTCATCAGTTTTCTGAGTTGTGTCCTACCTTTTAAGGTTGTTCAGATACCACCCACAAATTCTAATACACAGTTCATCTCGACTCTGTATGCAGCTAAAGATGTTTTTAGGCCGCTTGATGAATAGTTACTTTTGGATCAGAGACTGCATATCCCAATGGGGCTCCCAGAAATAAGCTGGGATGTGTTTTCCTTCCCCAGAACCTGCTGACATGGCCGATCGTGAGGCCGATGAGCCACCCTCCAGGACAGGGAGTCCAGATGGGGAAAGTCGGGTCTCTGAGGACAAATGGTTGCTCCATCAGAGGCTGGCCATCAGGGAGCTCATTGACACCGAGGTCTCCTACTTGCGCATGCTCCAGCTCTGTGCCGTGGACATCAGAAGCCGCCTGCAGCAGGTACCTGGGTGGAGCCATACACGGTCTGTCTTTCTAGGGACCAATGTGGGTCCTAGGTTGCAGCCTCACATCTGTTCCTGGAGCAGGCTTGATGGAGGGAAAGTCGTGGTGTATGTGAAGTCACCTGGATATAAGCCCTGTACTTCTATTTATTGGCCATGCAACCTTCAGCAAGGCCTTGGAGCCTTAATGTGTTCATCTGCTAAATAGGAAGAGGGATAATCACCTTAGAGAATTAAGTGAGCAAATGGATTAAAATAGCCCTTTATCAAGTTTAAAACAGATTGCGTAAACCAACCTACATTCCCATTGACTCTTTGGGGGGGATGGTGACATGGAGAGGTTATTACTATAATGGGTTTCTACTTTTTTGTGTTCATTTTTACACCTTTCCCCCTCTGATTTCAGAAATAATACAAGCTTTCTCTATAAAATTTCAAGCATTCTCTAACATGTAATGTCCTTAAAAGCAAAGATCATTTAATTCAGTACAGTCCAGTTTTTAACATAAATAATGAATTTCAGTTAGTGTTTCTTGAATGAAATAATAATAATAATAATAGGTAGTGTAGAAGGTGAAAGTCCTCTTATATTTTACCCTCCAGAAGCTAGGATTTTTCTCTGTAGGTGATTATAGATCGTTACTTATTTTAACCAAGGTAAGATCATACTCTAGATATTTTTCTCCAGTTAGTTTTTCCCGCTAGAGCGTTCATCCAGGACGTCTCTATGTATCTATCTCCTGTGTATGCCTCTGCACATAAATGGATGTCCTGCATCCTTTTTTTATAATTTTTAAAAAGATTTTATTTATTCATTTGAAAGAGGAGAGAGAGAGAAGGGGGAGAGAGAGGGAGAGATAGAGATAGATGGATAGATAGATAGATAGATAGATAGAGAGAGAGAGAGAGAGACAAGGGGGGAGGAGCAGGAAGCATCAACACCCATATGTGCCTTGACCAGCCAAGCCCAGGGTTTCGAACCGGCAACCTCAGCATTCCAGATCGATGCTTTATCCACTGCGCCACCACAGGTCAGGCCTGCGTCCTTTTTAAAAGTGGTATAGACTACTTCATAGGGCCTGGAGTTCAGAATACATCTCAAGGTCATGATGGTCGGTACCAAATATGTCAGAGCTGAAAAGTAGTCCAACTTTCCACCCTTATATGACAGGTGGGGAAACCGAAGGAAGAAGGACAGCTCGCAGCTGACCTAGGGTAAAACCCCAGCTTAGCTTTCATTCCATGCTGAGTGCTCTATCTCTTCCACTCTTCTTATAGAGTAATGGGAAAACCTAATTTATACAATTTCTAAGTCCTTGCAAACATTCCACTGGGGCAGTCTTCCCAAGAGTGATGGGCCCCCGGAGGTGTGAGTGTTCTGGACTACTGCCCAAAGCCTGCAAATCAAGTCTCTCTACTCACTTCCCAGAAGCCTCCCATGGCTTTTTTGTTCCTTCCAGCTGCCTCAGGGAGATTTGGATGTCCTGTTCT
This sequence comes from Saccopteryx leptura, assembly GCF_036850995.1. NCBI lineage: Eukaryota > Metazoa > Chordata > Mammalia > Chiroptera > Emballonuridae > Saccopteryx > Saccopteryx leptura. Next base: position 171,241,045 of record NC_089508.1, read on the forward strand.
CAAACATCGATGATATCATCGAGGTAAACAGCAGATTTCTTCGGGATCTGCAGGAGACAGACTCCAGGGAAGAGGAACAAGTGCAGCTAATTGGTAAGCAAAAGATGAGGCAGCTGGCAGCCTTCGATTCCTGTGGAGTTGCCCTCCGCATGGGGCTATTGCTGAACTGTCTCCAGAGTCCCAGGGAAATGCAACCCAGTGGGAGTCTGTGTTTGGGATCCCTGAAGCATAGCGTGTCAGAACTGCCAGGACCTTCAAACAATATCTAGTCTAACCCATCGCTTTACACAATGGAGAGTATGAGTACTTAACATGGAGTAGCCCTTTTTGTTCTCATGAGACCATTACTTATTGATTATTATTATCCCTATTTTACTAAAGAAAAACTCACGGCTCAGAGAGGTTAAGTAACTTTCTTAGGGTCACACAGCTTGACCAGGGAGAATGAGAATTTGAACCCAGCTCTTTCAGACTCTAGAATCCTAGCTCTTAACCATTTCTTGCCTCCACGTCTCTTCTTTCTGACTAATCCCAGCTAGAGGTAGAGGACCCTGTGGATACTCGCAGTAACTTCTTTTCTGCTGTGACTTCTTGACAATCTGTGACTGGAGAAGGACAAGAGAAGAGGAAATAAGTCTTTGTTTTGATGTCCCAGGCATTCCTGCCTCTTTGGACAGTTCTCTGGTCTGGGAGCTTGCCTTCCTCTGACCTTTAGTTACTGACGTGCTCCTATCCCTGGCCATACTGGTATGACAGTTTCTTTGACATCAGTCTCACTCCTGTGGAGGCAGCCATGTTGAAGAGAATGTAGGAACTGCCCTAGGTTTCATGGCTACACCCAAGTTTTATCTCCCTGTGGAGATCATCTCTCCACTTGGTCTCAGAGATAACCAAGTTATCTCTGCAGTTGGCTGATCTCCCTATCACGCTGATTCTCCCCAGCTGCAGTTTCGGGTGACCTTTCCTGGTCATGTCTCCCTAGTTCTGGGGCTTCTCCTGGGTGAGTTCACTCTGAGGATTCCTGGACCAGCACTGGGGAGGGGATTTGCTCCTGGGCTGGTAATCTGGCTGTGGGAGTCTTTGTTGAGGGCTGGACCATACTGGTTGTAAAGCCAGTAGCCACAGCCACCATCACAGCCACCTGGCCCATGCAGGTTCGCATTTGATTCGGACAGACAGTAATGAAACAGTGGAGCCAAGAACTGGTGGGCCATTAGCTTGCACCCGGTGGGCAAGAAATACACACAGTGGGAAAACACTTCCCTTTCCATTCAGGGCTCCCAAAGCCACTGACTTATCCAAGTTTCCTAGAATCAAAGATTTCTAGCTCACCAGCCTTATTCACCTCTGTTCCCCATCTCCTTCTCTCTGCACAAACTGGCTTCTCCTTCAGTACTCCGCCATCTTGGCTGCTTCTCCTCTCCTCCACGTGGCCTTCCTCTGCTCTCCTCTCTAATGCTAATCTCAGGAACCAAGAGAGAGCAAGCTCCTGGTCTGCCCCATTTTATAGTGTAGAAATCAAAACCTTTAATCCAATATACAAACAAGGAAGACTGATACAAAGTCACTTAGGGTGGGAAAAGCTTAGTCTTAAAACTAAGCCTTAGATCAGGGGTCCCCAAACTACGGCCCACGGGCCGCATGCGGCCCCCTGAGGCCATTTATCCAGCCCCCGCCGCACTTCTGGAAAGGGCACCTCTTTCATTGGTGGTCAGTGAGAGGAGCATAGTTCCCATTGAAATACTGGTCAGTTTGTTGATTTAAATCAGGGGTCTCAAACTCGCGGCCCCCCCACCAATTTTGTGCGGCCCGCAGACTAATCAAACTTCGTGGATTAGTCTGCGGGCCAGTCTGCAGGCCGCACAAAATAGGGCCCGAGTTTGAGACCCCTGATTTAAATTTACTTGTTCTTTATTTTAAATATTGTATTTGTTCCCGTTTTGTTTTTTTACTTTAAAATAAGATATGTGCAGTGTGCATAGGAATTTGTTCATAGTTTTTTTTATAGTCCGGCCCTCCAACAGTCTGAGGGACAGTGAACTGGCCCCCTGTGTAAAAAGTTTGGGGACCCCTGCCTTAGATTATGACAGCCCTGCCTGCTTACAGCCTGTCCCCCACACCCAATGCAAACTGTAAGCAAGCAAACCTACATATCATATTTACAAACTTATTTGACTAACACTGGTATAGGTACCATCCGATGTGTCCCAAAGGGGGCCTGGCCGAGGTCAGAGGTCCAGCCCACAGCTTTGGCAGGCAAAACCATGAGTTTATACTGATACCTCCAATTCCCCCAGCATTACAAGGTTCATTCTGTCCTTCTACCTTTTATTTGTACCATCTTTCTCTGATACAAGGAAATAGCTGTCATTATTTACAATATATTTACTCATTTGATCAAAGTTAGCATATGCATAAAGGAGTTTCAGAATTACTAACCTATACCACTGTGAAAAACAGATACTTATGTTAATTTCTTTACCACACCCTTCACTATGATTGTTATTCATTTATAATAAAATTAGGTTTATTCCTATTGCTTGTATTCCATTTGGGGTCCCCCCTCCACATTCTGGTTGGTCTTAATTACTTATATATAATATATGCTTGTATATTTTATACACACACACACACACACACACACACACACATACTGGGAATATGTGAAACATTAACGTGGTTCCAAGAGTCAGAGCTATACAGGAAGGTATTTTCATCAAAGCACGCTTCCCTCCTATATCCACCACCCCATCCCATCCCTTCATCCTTTCCACCCCGTTCCATCTCTCCCTACAAATAACCAAGCTTATAGGTTTATGGTTTAAAAATATGGAACGCTTCACCAATTTGCATGTCGTTCATATGCAAGGGCCATGCTAATCTTCTCTACAGTGTTCTAACTTTAGTGTCTGTGTTGCTGAAATTAAGCACCCGAGTGATCCTTTTAAAATAGAAACCAGATCATGTCATCTGTGCTCAAAACCCTCCAGTTGCATCCTGCCATTGTTAGAATAAAATCCTAACACCGTGTTCACCTTACTTCCTGCAAAGCTCTCCAGGATCTGGCTTCAGTTTCCTGTTTATTTTCTCACAGTTGCAGCCTTGCTCGCTCCAGTATAGCCATAGCTGCCTTCTTGCTGGTACCCGAATGCCAAGCACTCCCCTGCCTCCAGGCGTCTGTATCTGTCCTTCCCTAAGCCCAGACGCTGTTCTCCTAGACATTCTCAGGGCGGGGTGCTTCTGGTCTCTGGTGAACATTCTTCATAGAAGCCTTCCCTAAACAGATCTCCTACTACTCTCTGTTTTTCTGGCTTTATCTTGGTTCATGATACTCGTTACTACATGGCATATGTATTATATTTATTTATCGTCTGTCTCCCCCACAAGAAAATACGCCCCACAAAACAGGGGCTTTGTTCTAGTTCCTACAGCTTAGAAGAGTGCTTAGCATATAGTCAATAAATAAGCAGTTGGTAAATTTTTGGTGAGTGAAGTTTGTGTCACATGTTTTATATGCATTATTTCATTTAATCCTCATAAGAAAAAAAACCACTTGGAGGTAGTACTATAATTATTCCAATCTATAGGTGGGAAATAGAGGGTTCCAGGGGTCAAAGGCTTGCCCCAGGTTACACAGCTGGGAAAGGGTTGACTGGAAATATGGCTCTTGTTCTCCCTCAGTCCAGAGCCCCGCCATGCCTGTCACTTCCTGGGCTGTGTTACAGCGTGTCTTTGCAAACTCAGTGTTAATGGTGTACTTGGCACACACAGTAATCGTAAAGATATGAGTGCGCCTTGTCAACTGTAAAGCACTGGACAAATACGAGCACCAGAGATGTGATTGCTCTAATTATAGCTAGCATTCATTGAGTACTCACAGGGAGTCAGCCTGAGCTCTATACCATCTGTCACCTGACCCTAACAGCAAACTTATGGAACTAAAACAGAAACTCAGGAACACCAGGTAACTTGGCCAAGGTGACAAAGTTGGTTGAGCCAGCAGTGGTTTCACTCACAACCTCCCTGTCCCAAGCAAGGGGTCACACAGACATGCCTTTGTGAACTCCTTGTTGCTTTCGCACTGTCAGGTAATTTATTCCTGGAGTTCCAAGAGGCACTGGAGCGAGTCTATAAGGTCTACTGTGCCAACTATGACCAGGCCTTGCTGCTGGTGGAGTCGTACCGGAGGGAGCCAGGGCTGCAGCGCCAGATCCAGGGCGTCATTGAGGCCGTGGTGTGAGTACAGGGACCAGTGAGCATGTGTTCCTGCCGCATGCACCCCATTCCCCTCCCCCCCTAGTGCTGCGCACACAGCTCTGTCGGGCTAGGCCAGGCTAGGCTGCAGAAACAAACAGCTCCCAACTCTCAGTGGCTCAAAGGTGTATACCTTCCTTTGGCTCATTGTGGGGTGACTTGGGGCTCTTTGCATCATCTTCACTTTGGGACCCAAGCTGACAGCAGCCACTGTCTGGAATATTGCCAGAAATTGTGGCAAGGGGAAAGAGAGCCCAGAGGATTGAACACTGGTGGCCGAGTGCTCCAACTTGAAAATGGTATCCCTCGCTGCTCGTGAGTCGTGGGCCAGAACTAGTCCCATAGCTTCATCCAGCCGCCAGGAGGCCAGGGTGTGCCACCCTGCCATGCGCCCAGAAGTGGAAAAGCAGGAACGTTGGGTGAACAGCTTTCATGACTACCAGTAGGAAGGGTGGTGAGAGGGGAGGGGACCACGTGCTGTAAGCGACAGTGCTGGAGAGCAGGTGTGCCTCACCTGGCGGGGCCTCTCTACAGATGGCTGAAGTCCTGCCCCATGGAAAGGGATCAGAACTGCCCAGGTGGCATCATAACCAGGGCTGACACCAGTGGGTGGAAGCTCCAGGTAGAGATATGTAGAGAACAGATTTTTGTTTAATTGAAATTTGGAATGGGTAACAGCCACATGGTTCAAAATCTTTACAATATACACATTTATATAGTAAAAAAAAAAAAAAAAAAAAATCTTCCCAATCCTGCCTCTTTTTCCATTCAGTTATAACTCCTATACCCAAAGTTAAGGTAACCTCTTAAAAAAACTGTTATGGGCCCTGGCTGGCTAATTCAGTGGTAGAGCGTCGGCCTGGCATGTGGAAGTCCCAGGTTTGATTCCTGGCCAGGGCACACAGGAGAAGCACCCATTTGCTTCTCCACCCATCCCCTCTACTTTCTCTCTGTCTCTCTCTTCCCCTCCCACAGCCAAGGCTCCATTGGAGCAAAGTTGGCCCTTAGTGCTGAGGATGGCTCCATGGCCTCTGCCTCAGGTGCTAGAATGGCTCCAATTGCAACAGAGCAATGCTCAGATGGGCAGAGCAATATTCCCTGGTGGGCATGCCAGGTGGATCCCAGTCGGGCACATGTGGGAGTCTGTTTCTCTGCCTCCCCACTTCTCACTTCAGAAAAATATAAAAAAAAAGTGTTATGGGTCTTTGCACAATTCCTTTATGTAGGAACAAGCAAATTCAAATATGCATTTTTCAATAGCTGCATAAAGTTCTTTCCAGGACAGGTTTATGGTTTATTTAACCATTACCCTGTAGGTAGATATTTGGGTTGTTACTGTCATAAATATGGTTCCTGAATAACTTCTTCCTTTCTTGCTTGAGCTGATCTTTCTGTGGGTAGATTACTGGAGTAGGATGAATAGAACAAGGGTTTGTACATTTTGCATTCTGCCAACTCCTTTCTAATGGGACCTTACCAATTGGTACTGCCACCAAGAGGGCCTGTTCCCTCACAATCACCAGCTCTGGGTATTATTTTGTCATTTCTGTTGCCTATCTGAAAGGCTGCATATGGATTTTTCTCCAAATCATCTTGGAAAGGCCATACATGTTAGAGGCTGCTGTAACTCCATAGTGACTCCTTGATGATTGTGGAGAAGAGATGTGATCATCTCTTTGAAGACCCTCTGCCCTCTGATTTGTGAGGTGACATTTGTCTCCATGAGGCAGTTGGCCCTTCCCTATGGAAAGTAAGCCCAGAGGACAGAGTTTTGCCAATACCTGGCAGTCGTTTTCACCTCCCCTGCCCATGGTCAGCCAAGCACAAGGAAACCCTTGGTGAGTGCAGATGGCCAGTGTAGGTGTGTCCTGATGCTTTGGTCCTAGCCCTGTGTCTCCCCTCCCCGCAGCTCATGAGGGGGCTCCTGCCTGCTCTATTTTTAGCTTCATGGTTGATCTTTCCTGGCCATTTGGGCTGGAGATTTTCCTTAGGAAAAAGAGCAAGAGGCTAGGGTACCATAGAGAGGGGCCAGAGGATGGTCCTGAGCAGCAATTGTGAGTCTTCATGGAGGGGCATGCTTGGATATCGAGGTTGGGAACCCTCATAAGTTTCCCATAAGCCAGGGCTGAGGGCTACAGGTCACGGTCAAGGAAATACTGTTGGAGATATCCTAAATGTCCCAGATGCCATTGACTTGGGCACTCATGCTGTAAGCACCAGCCATCATCAAGAACGGGGTTGGGGAAATCATCAGTCATTATAACCTAGTACATCTGGAAGAGACCTCGACACTATTAGTTCCTGTGTTTTGTTTTGTCTTTTACTTTTTTTTTAATGGAAAATTTCAAACCTATAGAAAAATGTAATGAACACTCACACACCCACCACCTGAAATGAACCAATGTTAATCTTTTGCTGTTGACTTCATCTATTTTTATGCTAAACTATTTAAAGGAAAATACAGATGTTATGATTTTTTCCCTGCAATACTTCAAATATATCTCTACACATTAAGCTCTAGTAATTTTTAAAGTTTTTCTTTTTTGAAGCACCAGAACCATGTTATTAAATTAAATATGTGGCTGTCCAATATAGAGAGTTGTGCTTGGGACATCTCCAAGTAGAGATGATGAGTAGGCGGTTGACCATGAGTCTGGAGCTCCGGACAGAGGTTGAAAGTGACGATCTGGATTTCAGATGTGTGTAAAGCCATAGGAGTAAATGAAGTCAGTAAGGGTGTGTGGAGAGAGGGGAGAGGAGGCTCCAGAGCATTGGAGTGAGGCCAGCTGAGTTGGCCAAAAGAGTGGCCTGCGGAGTAAGAGGAGCATGGAGGGCCAAAAGAAGAAGGTGTTTTGATGAAGAGAGAGTGGTCATCTGTGTTTGCTGTTGAGTGAAGGAGTAAGCTCAGGGCAGAAAACTGACCACTGGGGTTGGTACAGATGGGAAACCAAGGCCCAGAAAGGGGGTAAAGTGAGAACTAGCAGCACCCACTTTAACTTCTAGACCCCACAAATTACAGATGAGGAAACAGAACCACAGAAGGAATGAGTTCAATGGCAGCACTGGAACTAGAAGCCCAGGTCCCCTGGTGCCCCAAGGGTAGGCTTTACCTACCTAATACCAGCCTTCTCCCTCAGGCCACAGGCTGGGCCCTCAGGCCTCAGTTTCTTACTGGTCATCCCTCTACAGAGGATTACCAAGTACCCTTTGCTGCTGCAGAAAATTCTGGAGAACACACTCCCTGATGCCAGTGCCTATCCTGTCCTCCAGAGGGCGACCTCTGCCCTCCAGGATGTGAACACCAACATCAATGAGTACAAGAGGCGCAAGGAAGTGGGTAAGGACTTGGGCAGTTAGAGGATCCATCAGTGAGCATACTTCCAGTTATAAAACACTCATCTCACATTGGCTTCACCAATAAAGGGCATGTAGTAGCTCCTGGAAGCACAAGTCCAGAGGTGAGTGGTCTTTAGGTAGGGTTTGACCAAGGTGCTGGCTCAGTTTCCCTATAATTCTCTTGTCTCTGTTCTTTTAACGTGTGTCACCTTCATCTTCAGGCTGGTCTCCTTCATAGTAGTAAATGGCTGTTGCTGTCCCAAGATGCTCATCTGTATACCATACCCTCTAAGATAAAGATAGGGCCAAAAAAACTTGAACTGGAGCTTCACTCTGATAAAACCCTCTTGGGTCATGTGCTCACCCTGAACCAATCACTATATTTAGGGGAATGACATGAACTGATTGGCTTTGGCCTGAGTTATGGACCCTTCTTTGAGCCAATCACTGTGACCAGGGGGATGGGATTATATGGATTGGTTTATACCACCTAACACCCCCTTTCTGTACTGAAGTGAGATCAATCCCATTCATACCACATGGCTGCTATACTGTGGAGAGAAATGAATACTGGGGTGGGGGGTGTGTGGCAAATGGCTATGTATATTCCTGGGCAGGGGCGGGAGTAAGTGGGGATCCTGGCTCTCACTTTGTTAAAACAGAAAGGTTTGAAAAATGAAGCAGTATCCCAAGGAGAGAGGAACTCATTTGCACTGCTGAGACAGTCAATAACAATAACTTAGCTAATGTTTACTAAGGGTTAACTAGGGCATGTTTTTCATTTATTATCTTGTTTGATCCTTACAATGGCCCTCTGAGGTTGGCATTACTAGTCTTTTTTCACAGTTGGGTAAACTGAAAGCTCTGGTCATTTGTTCCAGGCCACAGAGTTGGTAAGGAACAGAGCCAGGTTTCAAACTTGGACCTGGAGTCAGGCAATCAGTAGAAAGCTCTGAGCCAGGAGTGGGGAAGTATGGTCCCAGTTTGGCTAGGTAACAGTGACTGAGGGGACCTCAGGCAATCACCTCTCACTTGGGTTCCTCTTTAGAAAGCAGATTCTGACCCATCATCTTATGTGATCCTCCCAGCAATCCCATGAGCTGGCTGACCTCATTTACATATGAGGAAACTGAGACCCAAGAAGTGGTGATTTGTCCAAGTCAAGCAGGCTGTTCAACCAGGGCTCCCACCTCAGAGTGAGGGCTCAGCCTGCGCTTGTCTTCCCTGACTCACCACCATTCTAGTGGGTGTGCCCTGATGCTTGAGAAGAGGGTCCGGTCAGGTGCCTAGCTAGCAATGTTGGGTGCTTGCTTCCCTGGGTTGGCCACCATCCCCATGCCCTCCCTCTCAGCCTCCAAGTACACCAAGGTGGAGCAGCTCACCCTCCGGGAGCGGCTGGCCCGCATCAACACGCACACCCTCTCCAAGAAGACCACCCGGCTGAGCCAGCTGCTGAAGCAGGAGGCGGGGCTCGTGCCCAGGGTGAGCATGGGCAGGGGGAAGGGTCACATCCCCCCCCCATCCCAAGGGGCAAGCAAGACTATGCAGTGGGTGGGGCAGGGGGCTTAGACTGCTTTCAGAGATGAGGAAACTGAGGCTAAGGGAGGTACATGACTTCCCAGGATAGGTAGAGTTGGCACCCACTTGACTGTGTGGAGCCTGGGTAGAGCTTTCTCCACTGCACCTTGTGCCACTCTCTCTGGACCTCTTCACACAGATCGGAAAGCGGATCTCTGGGTCTGGGCACAGAACCTGCTTTGATGGCTACCAGTAGTAGCTCAGACTGATTGAGTACTTACTCTGAACGAGGCATTACTCAATCCACACAATGAAGTAGGTGTTCCTATTACCCCCCCCCCATTTTGCAGATGAAAGGCTCAGAGAGGGTAAAACACTTGCACAAAGTCACACAGCTTGGAAGCAAGTGAACCAGGACTCATACTTGTGTGTCTGATTCTATAGTTTGAATACAAAGCCACCAAGCTGCACTCACTGCCTCTAACTGTCCCACTCAGCTTTGGAACTAGAGGAACTGGCTCTGATGGGCAGGTCCCCAGTAGAGACTTGGAGACGCAGGTGCTTGGTGTACGCTGCCCCCATGTGGATATTCTTGGCCCTCACAAGCATAACTTTACTCTCAGACAGAAGACAAGGAGTTTGATGACTTAGAAGAGAGGTTCCACTGGGTGTCGCTGTGTGTGACTGAGCTGAAGAACAACATGGCTGCTTACCTGGACAATCTGGGGGTGAGGCTCCTGCCATTAATAATTGGTGGGACTGGGTTGGGTTCCCTGGGCAGAAGGCAGACAGAGCCTATCTGACAGGCTGGCAAAGGTACCAGCTACAGGACCCAAATGGAAGAGGTCATCCCACGGCGGGCTGCAGGCTGGAAGAGAGCCCATGGGCAAGCAGTCCTCAGCCCACAGGTCATCGGACTGGGGCAGCCCCTGAACCCATCGAGCTCTCAGGGTTTGGGGCTCCCACTGGGCAGGGTAAAAATTCACTGGGGTCAGAGCCCTCAGAAGGACGCTGCCAGACCAGTACCCAGAGCAGAGGGACAAACTCAAGTGTTTAAAGGAGCCAAGCAGGTAACTTTACTGCATGGAGTGCACCTGTGTGCAAAGCCTATGTCTGTTCATGAGACTTTTTGGGTAGTTAAGTAAATATGTAATAATATATGGGACTTGAATGAATGAGTAAAATCTAAAGGGGTAGTTATTACTTGACTTAGGGGTCCAGTGCAGCCAGTTTTTATTTTAAGGAAAAAAAGAAAACTGGGAATTCTGACTTTTAGATGAAATCTTACGACATGTCCATGTGAGCAGCTAATTAAATAAAAATGTTAATGCCTTTCAGGAAATGGAAATGGATTTCTATCCACTGAATTCAGCCCACGGAAACAGCATGTCCCTTTCCTTGTGCCAACCTCCCCCCCCCCCCCAATTCTTGTCATCGATGCTGACTCATTCCATCCATTATGTCCCTTTGATACGTGCTCTTTGTTCTCAGTCATGTCCGTTTGCACAAGCCAGCACAATCACACAGTAATGAGCTCTGGATAACGGGGCTTGGGGGGGCAGTATCGAAAGTACATACGAGGAGGGCGGTGGTGGTTTCACACTCCTCGGCATGGGCAGCTCTCCCTGCTTGCTCCTCCTCCATCCGGGTCCCCCCAGTGGAAGGATCTGAGCAGCACAGGGAGATGTATGTGATGGGGAAAACACTCAAAGTCATGTCATGAGAAGGAATGGAGGGAGAGAAGCCAGGGGCTGTGAGAGACACGGCTGGCTTCACAGAGTTGGACGAGTATGTGGAAGCTTTCAGACTGCCTTTCCCTAGACGCAGGACTTACATGATGGACACAGTGTTGACCTGGAGTCACACAGGGACAAAGTGATTCCCTGTTAATCCTCTGGGCCCAGGAAAAGCCTCTTGTCCTGGCCTGTTTTTCACACAGACTGAGCCAAACTAAGGCAGGGAGCCTTCAGTGGGCAATGACATCCAGACAGAACCGAATAACTTGGTTTGTTTTTATAGCACTGATTCTTACATGCCTATTTATGGCAATTATTACTGGTTTTCCCTTTTTGGTAGCATTGTAAGGCTGTTTTTTGTTTTTTAATTTAATGCATTGATTTAAATAGAAACACTTAGTAGATTTAAAAAAAAAAAGTATTACCAGAACATGTGGAATATGGATGTGGCAGAAAAATCACAAGGGAAGAATGCAGACATGTGAAGTCTGGGAAGCGCTGGACTAGGGAGAAAGATCTTGGCTTTAGGGAGAAAGATCTTGGCTTAGTCTAGGGAGAAAGATCTTGGCTTAGTCTAGGGAGAACTTTCTAACCAACCCAATTGTCCAAGGATAACTGTGTGCTTCCCTGTCACCGGGGATGTGCAGACAGCCTGACCACCCTCTTCAGGGCTATGGTGGAGGGAGATGCAGATGTGACGTGGTCATGATGGGCCCTGAGTTTCTGTCTCTCATTCACCCTGCTCCAGGCTTTCCTCCGCTTCCGGCCACAGGACTGTGACCTGGACACGCCCGGAGGGCCCGTGGCGCAGTACCGCAACCTGGCCAGAGACCTGCAGCTCCAGGCTTTCCCTGAGTTTGTGAGTGAAATTTCTCCCTTCCTCTTCCTTTGTTGGGCAGGCAACAGAACCTATAAGGATAATATTCAGATGTCAGGTCCTTCACACAAACATCGCATCATAACCACACTGGGTAGTCAGCAGGCAGAGATTATTATTAGTGTGTTTTACCGATAAAAATAGCCCCAGCTGATGTTTACTGAGCCTCGCTGTCTGCCAGGCACTGAGCTAAGCCCTTCACATTCTTCACCTCATTTAATCCTTACAACATGTGTACGGGGTAGAGAATATTAATAGCCCCATTCTGCAGATGAGAGCTGAGGTTCAGAGGGGTGACTGCCCACGTGAATCAGATGGTCAGTAGCAAGCTTGGATCTGAGCCCCAAGATCTATGCTTTTGACCACCACTCTATACAAAATCTTTTACAACATCTGTGCACAGTAATGCTACTAAGAAGTGACATATTAAATACCTATTCTGTTCCAGGCGCTCTGCTCATCTCATTCCCTGCACTGTCCCAGTTTTTCAGATGGGCACGCTGAGGCCCAGAAAGGTTAGGTAACATGGTAGAGGTCACAGCTAGTTAGTGGGGATGGGACAAGCCCAGGCCTGCCTGCCTTTGAAGCCCCCTTTCTGGGTGCCCACCCGCTGCCACCTCTTGCCCGGACTCCCGAGCCACCTCTCCCCACAGAAGCAGCGGCTGGAAGGCCTGGTGTGGCAGCCGCTCTGCAGCCTGGCCAGAGCCCTGGCCGGCCCTCAGAACCTGATCAATAAGCGTCTGCACAAACTGCTGGACTTTGAGCGGCTGGAAGAGAAGCTGCTGGAGGTGGGCAGCGTGACCTACGAGGAGGAGGAGGCCCGGCACACGTACCAGGCCCTCAACTCCCTGCTGGTGGCCGAGCTCCCACAGTTTAACCAGCTGGCTGTGCAGTGGCTGGGCCAGATCCTGCGCACGTTCATGGCTCTCCAGGGGGACCTTGCAAAGCAGGTGCTGCAGACGGCAGAGGGCAGCTTGGCCCAGGTAAGGCCTCCGGGACTGGGGCGCCGCTGGGGAGTACTGAGGCAGGGCCTTGCAGCCCCTTCAGGGGCAGGGAGGGAAGTGAGGTCTTTCAAACAGGCCATCAGGTGCCTAGGAGGAGGCCGTGGGGGCCTTCTGGGTCTCTCTCATGCCTGCTCTCCTTCCGTTAGTAGAGCCAGACCATGAAAACAAGGCTAGAACTGGGGCTCCGGGCCATTCCCAGGCTCTGCAAGTCAGAAGCAGAGGAGGCTCTGCTGGGAAATTAGCAGACCTGGGGGCTGTTCCCAGCGATGGATTAGGTGTTGGTGGCAGAGACAAGGTCCTCTCTACAAAATTAGGAGTCTGTGTGTCCAGCTGGTGTTCCTGTTTCTGTTCCTGTCACTTCTAGCAGCCGCCTCCTTGTGAGTACTTACTGTGTACCTTCCATGCGCTATCTCACTCCTCAAACAACCCTATGGAGAAAGTCCATATTCAAACGGACGCTGAGGCACAGAGAGGTTAAGCAGTTTTCCCAAGGCCACACAGCTATTGGTGGGATGTGAACCATGACAGTGCAACTCGAGAGCCTGGGCTCAGTAGCCTGTAAAAGCAGCAATCTGCCAAAAGCATAAGTAGGCCACGGCAAGGGCTGGAGCAACCTCCAAGTGCAGGCTGTGGTTTTGGAATTTAGAAGACTAAGGTCGATATAGGAAAGACTCCTCCACACGCCATAGGCTGTGTCCTGTGCTTCATGTTCCCCAGCTCAGCTTTCCCCAGCTGTTCCCTGCAGGAAAATCCCTCTTCGGTACTTCTCCAGCCCAAAGTCCCACTCTACACCGGTGGCCTCCACTTCCATGGCCACTTCTGGTCCATTTGCACAGACTCCCTCCTTGGTCTGGGTGCCCCTCCCCATCGTCCCCCATGCCTTACACAGAATCTGACATGTGGCAAGAACTCCCCAAATGTGTGGCAGATGAGCAAGTCTGTCCTCTGAAGCTCTCAGAATCCCTGGCCCCCGGAGGGAGAGCCTATCTCCTCATCCTCGCGACTCCAGCAGCCCTTAGGGTGTGCTTCTGCTGAGTGCGTCTCAGAGCCTGCGTCCTGCTGGGGTGATGGAGGAAGCTGTTTCTCATTGCGGGGGGGGGGGGGGGGGCTGGGACTAGGGGCTTCCCTTCTCTTCTCAGCCCTCACAGTATCGATCGAGTGCATAGTCCTACCTCAGATACTCTTTCTGAATTGAATTAGGCCCAAACCAATCTGATCAGGTGATCTTTCCAGCCTCCCCCCGCCCCCTCCAGTGTTCCCTCCAGGGCTGCCAGCCGCCTGGTGTTTAGGCTGGGATGGCCGGGCCAGGACAGTCACAGATGCCAGTAGGGGAGGTCAACTTCCTAAAAGCGGAAAGAGGGCATTTCTTGGCTGGTCCTGTGATGTAGAACAAGGGCCTGTCAGTGATTGATGCCAGCTTCCCTGTCTCTGTCCCATGGCCCATTCCCCCGGGCTCACCCTGTGGAGTCTGGGAAAGACCAGCATGGTAGGACTTCAGTTTTTCTGGGGAGGGGGGAGGTAGGCTCTAAATCAGAACCAAGACCTCCGAGTTTGATGACCTGCAGAGAGGACATGTTTCTGTTAGGTCTAGGGTCTCACTCACCCCAGGTTGTCTGATGAGAGGGCAGAAGATGCCTAACAGGGTCAGAGTCTCTGGACAGAGCGTGTTCAGAGCTCCTTGGGTTCCAAGCCAGGTTAGACATAAAGGAGAATGTATTATCTTGCCTAACTGGGAGGCTGTGAGGGACGCAAGCCCGAGGCTTGGCTGCATTCAGTGCAGGTGATGTTGGGCTTGACTTTATTGCTAGCTCTGTCTCCCTCTCCGGATCGGCTTTATTCCCAAGCAGGCCTTTCCCTGCACGCAGTTCCAAGCACTTACCCTTACATCTCAGAATCCAAAGGAGGAACAGCCCTCCATTCCCAGCCTTCACGTCCCAAATCTGATGGGAAGATTCCGACCGGCCCTGTTCCAGGACGTTGTCCAGTCCTTGGGCTGATCATGGTGGCTAGGCAAAGGGACGCCATGGCTGCCGGTTCACCATGATGGGCAGTTCTGCAGTTCTACTGGGCCCCCAGAGAAGGACGCTTCCTCAAAGGAAAGCGGGGCAGTAGGCAGATACAGACGACAGCTGACCAGGACACAAAGGCTCATCTTGACACACCCTGGGGCTTCTGTGTGGGCTGACATTGCCTGTCTCTTCCCAGCTCCCCCACCACCGCCTCCCTGAGCCGGCCTTCAGGAAGCTGGTGGAGGACGCACTGGGCCAGGCCAGTCACCAGCTGCGCTCCTTTCAAGAGGACTTCGAGAAAGTGCTGCCACCTCCCAGTGTACAAGTAAGTAACCCTTCTCACCTGCCCGTGAGGTGAGGCTCACTCCCCTGTGGCCTCTCCCCTTTGTTTTCAGTGTTTTCTGTTCCCCATGGAAACACTCTCCTTTTCCCTCTCTCCTTTCTTTCTGAGAGCTGAGGGGGGGTCTCACCCTCTCATACACATAGGCTCTTCGTGGCTAGTAAGCACCAGAACAGAACAGAACTCTTGAGTCAAGAATAAGAAAACCGGCCCTGGCTGGTTGGCTCAGTGGTAGAGCGTTGGCCTGGCGTGCAGAAGTCCTGGGTTCGGTTCCCGGCCAGGGCACACAGGAGAAGCGCCCATCTGCTTCTCCACCCCTCCCCCTCTCCTTCCTCTCTGTCTCTCTCTTCCCCTCCTGCAGCCGAGGCTCCACTGGAGCAAAGATGGCCCAGGCGCTGGGGATGGCTCCTTGGCCTCTGCCCCAGGCGCTAGAGTGGCTCTGGTCGCAACAGAGCGATGCCCTGGAGGGGCAGAGCATCGCCCCCTGGTGGGCAGAGCGTCGCCCCCTGATGGGCGTGCCAGGTGGATCCCAGTCGGCCGCATGCGGGAGTCTGTCTGACTATCTCTCCCGGTTTCCAGCTTCAGAAAAATACAGGAAAAAAAAAAAAAAAGAATAAGAAAACCGCCTGACCAGGCAGTGGCACAGTGGATAGAGCGTCAGACTGGGATGCGGAAGACCAGGTTCGAGACCCCGAGGTCGCCAGCTTGAGCGTGAGCTCATCTGGTTTGAGCAAAAATTTACCAGCTTGGACCCAAGGTCACTGGCTCAAGCAAGGGGTTACTCAGTCCGCTGAAGGCCCATGGTCAAGGCACATATGAGAAAGCAATCAATGAACAACTAAGGTGTCTCAATGCGCAATGAAAAACTAATGATTGATGCTTCTCATCTCTCCGTTCCTGTCTGTCTGTCCCTGTCTATCCCTCACTCTGACTCTCTCTCTCTCTCTGTAAAAAAAGAAAAAAAAAGAATAAGAAAACCCAGATCTTTTAATATTAAGTGAAAATAGGCATAATATGAGAAAGTAGCATTTAACATCCAAAAATCTGGAACTTCTTCACATTTTTTTAATCAAAATTTCTGTTTTCTCATTGAACCTGCTTCAAATATCAGCATTTTGGATGAATAAGAAGTTGTCGTGTTTACCCGTGTATAAGATGCACTTTAATTTTGGGGCCGAAATTTGGGGAAAAAAAAGGTATTACATAAAGTTATTGAACTCAAGTTTTATTCATCATAAAATTCATACAACTCCTCATCACTGTCAAAACTCCCATCCATTAGCTTGCCCTCATCTGTGTCTGATGACAAATCACTGTCTTCAACAATGAGCACAAAAACAAGCGCAAAAAAGGGGAAATGAAAGTAGAAAGTATAAAACTCTACAACCACTGTATAAGACACACCCAGTTTTTAGACCCCACATTTTTTTGGGAAAAGGTGTGTCTTATACATGGGG
Source organism: Saccopteryx leptura (assembly GCF_036850995.1). Taxonomy (NCBI): domain Eukaryota; kingdom Metazoa; phylum Chordata; class Mammalia; order Chiroptera; family Emballonuridae; genus Saccopteryx; species Saccopteryx leptura. The sequence continues at coordinate 171,257,576 of NC_089508.1, forward strand.
AAATACGGTATTTATATTTTCGCGATGGAATTTTAAAAAATTAAAGTATAGTAGACATACAATATATTAGTTTCAAGTGTAGTCGAGATCGATATACCTTATGATATAATCACCATGGTTAAGATCGTCTGTCACTGTGCAAAGTTATTACAATATTATTAAGTATAATCCCTGTGCTATTCATTCTATCCCTGTGACTAATTTTATAATGAAGTATGTGTGCCGTGGAATTTTTTGTTGTAAGAGACAGTATTTCAGCTCCATAATGGTTTAAAGAACTTTGGATGACTGAGTGCATTTTTTGGTGAAGTGTGATTCTTTCAAACGTAAGGAAAGGGAGTTCCCTTGAAGAACAGACCCAGGTAGTGTAGCGTATGTTTTACAAGGAGCTGAAGTAGCCCAAGGAAAAGGGGGATCCCAGGGTTTGAGAAAATGGACGCTGTGTATTCAGTCACACGTGAGATGTGAACTCAGGGTCAGGAGACAGCCCCGAGGTTCCCCAGAAGGAAGAACGGGGCCCAGAGACACGGAGAAACAAGTAAAGGAGCCCAGCGCCCTGCACAGCCATAGGCAGCCCTCGTACCTGTCCAGAGGGCAGAGACCATCAGAGATGTGTGTCCCCTGCAAGGGTTTGGGGCTGACACTCCTGGGCCCACGCTGTCCCCACCTCCTCCCCCACTATGAGGCGGCCCCAGCAGAGGTCTCGTGGCAGGTGTGAGACACAGGCCCTGCGACTTGGGGAGTGGAAGTGTGCAGAAGAGGCAGAGCAGAGCAGCCTCTCCGGTGAGTCAGGGAACCTCCTCCCTCTTTCTGCTTTCTTATTGGAAAAGCAATCTGTGCTGATCACACACAAAGGAGAAGACTCGGAAAAACAAAAAGAAGAAAGCAATAGGAACATAATAATCCCTGTGTGTGTTGAAAGTTGGTGGGAAGAGACGCCCCCTTCCCCACCTCTCCCCATCTCACCACCACCACCACCACCACCACCACACACACACACACACACACACACACACACACACACACACTCCTCCTCCTATAAATTGCTGACTTGTTTGGCTAAGGGTACAGAACCCAAAGAAGTGAGGTGGCCCATCGGGGCATGCTGCTGTCCTCCGCACAGGCAGGGGCCGCCAGACTTGAGAAGGAAGGCCAGTGTTTGCTGCCTCACTGACTTTATACTCATGTTAACACCGCCAGTCTGAGAAACAGCTGCCCCATCTCTACACTGCCATTGTGGGGCCTGATTGAAACATTAGTTGATCCTGACTCAGGGAGCCCATTGGAGTATGGGTAATGGTAGGGTCTGTGCCCGAATGTCCCTGAAGGGCACCTCTGTCTGTCTACACCTAGCACCTTCCCACCTAGAAATAGCCAACCATGCAAATATGGTGAATATATCATAAATATATGTATATACTGTATATGTATGTATGATATATATATATAAAGAGAAAGAGAATAATATATAGTCAATCTATATTCAACATTTTTAGTTTCTTCTTTGTTTTACAAAAAGGGGACAGTCACCCCTGAGTCCCTTCTTGTTGATACTTTTGCTAGAAGCAGTGAAGGAAAAGACAGAGGTCTGCCTAGGAAATTTTTGGATGAGCTGAACCATTCTCCCCAGCTAGGTGGCAGTTTCCATCGGGGCAAAGCTCTGTCCTGTGTCTCTACACCATTCACAAGGCATACCTGTGGGCTGAAAATTCAGGGAGTAAAAGACAGCACTCTCTTCGTTCCTGTGTCTACCTCTGTCAGCCGTGTGCTGGCTAAGATGCCCGATGAGTGAGGCCTGGTGCCCGCATGGAGCTCAGAATCTAATGGGGTTGAAAGACCTGTGCAAGGCATCTCCCTGGGGCTTAACTTAGCTCGGTGCTATGGGCAGAATTTAGAGCTCAACCCTGGAGTTCTATAACTGAATGATTTCAGAACATGAATTAGAATTTTAGAAAACCCCAGAGGTTTAGACCTGGGAGGGATTTTAGAGGTTAAATTAGATGAGCTGCCCTTGGAAACTAATTGCACGAGTTTTTTATCTGCTCCAGTCGTCTGTGAGTCAGGGGACTGTTGGGCAGACGGTGGCCCCAGCTTTGACATGCTAACTCAAGCACCTATCTGTCTGTCTCTGCCCCTCCTCTCCCCAGCCACTCCTTCCAGGGGCTGAGCGCCAGCTGCAGGCTCTCCTGAGCAAGTATGGCCCGGGAAAGCTGTACCAGGTGACAAGCAACGTCAGTGGGGCTGGGACTCTGGACCTGACTTTGCCGCGGGGCCAAATCGTGGCCCTTCTTCAAAACAAGGACACCAAAGGCAACAGCAGCCGCTGGCTGGTGGACACTGGGGGTATGTGGAACTCCACGGGCCCTCCTCCTCCCTCTGGGAAAGCCACCCAACAGCTAGTGGGAGGACACAGGTACACTTGAGAGCTAGAGTGTGGCTGTGCAAAGCCAAGTGGGAATGAGCCCAGGAGAAAATGTGCGGCTTCGTGTGGTGCGTGAAATGCTAACAAGAGCACTTCAGTCTTCCGAAGCAGTATCTGTTACCAAGCACCTACTGTGTGCTGTGCAAGGAAGACAAGGACCCTGCCTTGGGGACCTCGCAGACCACTGGGGTGGACAGGGCTTCAGCATCACCCTGAGAGACAGAGATACACAGAGAAGGGATGCCTGGGTCCCGGCTGCATGGACAGGCATCTGGTGTCCAGAACGACGGAGGTGTTATCCGGTTCCCTCTGCACTGGTTATGCTTGTAGGGTGTGACGCTCAGGTCTGGGTACCCCAGTGTAACCGGGCAGGAGGCAGGTGGCGCCATGAACACAGGAGGAGATGGACCAGCGGGGTATCTTCCAAAGAAGACATGGGGCCATAAGACCCCCAGGATGAGGGTTACACAGGATTATCACGAGGGGATCTATGGACAGTTTTCCCCCATCAGGCAGTTTATTACAATGGTTACTTATGGATATTAATGTGTATTAGAAAAAATATAACTGGTACATAAACCCATGATTTCACTCATACTATTGTATAGTACAAGACTAAATTTTAAAAAGTGGGTCTATGAAAAAACTAAGAAAACGGTATAAACCCAGCAGAAATCATGAAAGGGCAGTCCATGATTCAAGCTGAAAAGAGGTGAGCGGGGATTACAGCAAGGCCCTGGGGTCGCAAGGACAGGTGCGGGTCCCAGCTCAGGCGCTTACCTGACTGCACGGTCCTGGAGAAGTCAGAGCCCCTTTAACTGGTTGGCTCAGCAGTAAAACGGAGACTTGGTGTGAAAACTAGATAATACCGCTTCTGCACCCAGGGTGCTCTCGGGAAGTGGTGGCCATTCGTAATGACAGTGGCCGGGACAGCCCTGGGGTAGCTGCTACATGAGAAGGGACGGGGGGCACTGGGAGAAGAGGAAGGGCCCTTGCTGTCCTGGAGGGAGGCAGCCGCCTTGCCCAGGGCTGCCCCTTCAGGAGGAGGGGGCCCGGGTGCCTGCCCTGGAAGGTGGTTCTCATCCCAGACCGGGGAAGGACTTCTCTTCGTGGCCAGAGAGTGCGAGGCGGGGAGGTGTGAGGCTCCCACCTGCCCTTCCCAGGCCCCTTGTGCTGAGAAGCGGTGTGGGAGGCACTGACCTCCATGCGTGGTAGGGATTTCCTCCGTCATGAAAGGGAGGACGGAGGTGGCCTGTAGCCAGGTAACGTCCTGTATGTCTGTGTATGTCTGTAGGACATCGAGGGTATGTCCCAGCTGGGAAGCTGGAGCTGTACCACATCGTCCCCAGTGACGAGAAGCTTGGAGGGCAGGCAGGGCCTCGGGAGGACGCCCCACATCTAACGCCAGAGCGCATCCCGGCCCCGGTCCCCTCCGTCCCAACCAGGACCCAGGTGAGTCCGGGAGTAGAATGAGGGCGGCCTCCCCACAGCGACCTGGAGTGGGGCTTTGGTTTTCCTCCCATCAGGAGGGGCCCCTATCCTGTGAGACTGGGGCCTTGATTGGTGACTGCACTGGTGTCCTGGCCAGGGTGGGACTTGGAGAAAGGAAGTGCCTATCTAGGCTGTCACATGTAGTTGGACGCAGAAAGCTATGTATTGCCTGATTGTGTTTATATGAAATGTTCAGAACAGGCAGGTCGCAGAGACAGAAAGATCAGTGATTGGCAGGAGCTGGGGGGAGGGAGGGATTGGAAGTACCGCTCACTGTGTGGGGTTTCTTTTTGGGGTGAGGAAGATGGTCTGGAAGTAGACAGTAGTGATGCTTGCACAACCTCGTGAACATGTTAGGAACTACCAGTGTGATTTTGAATAAATTCCTGAACTTCTGAGTCTCAATGTCGATATCTGAAAAAAATGGGGCAAAATACAATCACAGAATTGCGAAAATCAAAGCCAGGCGAAGTGCTAGAACAGGGCCCGCCATGTCGTGGGTGTTCGTGGTGGCAGCAGCAGCAGCAGCCGATGTCTTGAGCCCAAACGATGTGGCAGGGAGGCGGCTGCCCAGCGGGTACTGGCTGGCTGGGCGGGAGCAGGATGAGCAGCCTGTCTGGGCTGGGTCTGTTTGTCTTCCCGCCCTGACGGTGTCTGTGTCGTTCCCCGTGTGATCCAGGTGGTCGCACTGTACCCCTTTGCGGCCAGGAGCAGCCACGAAGTGAGTCTGCAGGCGGGCCAGCCGGTGACTGTGCTGGAGGCCCAGGACAAGAAGGGGAACCCAGACTGGAGCCTGGTGGAAGTGGACGGACAGCGGGGATACGTGCCTTCCAGCTTCCTGGCCGGAGCCCCGAGCCCCGCCCCCTGGGGCTGGAGTCTGCCCTCCTAGGGGGCTCTCCTCGGGCCCCTGCTGCCACTGGACGGGTGAAGATTAGAGGCTGTGACCCCAGGGGAGAAGAGAAACCAAGAGCAGGCCAGGTGGAAGGGGAGATGAGGCCAGGCTGGGGTGAAGGGTACCCAGAAGGCAGCCTGCGCAGGTGGGCGGGCCTTGCAGCAGGCCTGGTACTCATGGGCACGAGAGGCTCCAGCCAGAACGACGCCTAATGTCTTCAGAAAGAGGTGGTTCCAGCCCGGAGTCACAACACCCAGGTGGTGGGTCGGGGTGATCAGGATTTGTGTCGCATCTGGGCCTGCCCATGGAGTGGGTCACCCAGGTGAACGTTACCTGTGTGCAGTGTGGGAGCAGGGAGGGCCGCTGGGGAAGCCCAGAGCGGCCTGGCCTGACAGTTCACTCCCCGCCTGTGCCACCAGGGGGCACCACAGCCCACCAGTCGTGGGAGCCAAGCTGTGTTGGGCAGTGAACTCCTGAGAGCCTTCTCTTGTCGGGACAGTTGGGAGCTTCCCAGGAAACTCTCGCCTGGGCTTGGGCATGGGTGTGACCAAGTCACAGTTGTGGAATGTGTGTTGTTGAATTCAGAGCTGGTTCCAACGAAGAGGTGTGTTAGGTGGGTGTGTGAAGCCGTTGCCAAGTGTCTGTACACTGTGTTCTCTGAGCTAGGGGACAAAGGGATATGCAAATCACAAAGGAAGCTGCGAAGCAGGTGCTTACAGGCCTGGTGGGTGTGGGAGGTTAGGTACTGGCTTGAATTCCTGCTTCTAGAACAGCGGTTCTCAACCTGTGGGTCGCGATCCCGGCGGGGGTCGAACGACCAAAACACAGGGGTCGCGACCCACAGGTTGAGAACCGCTGTTCTAGAAGAAAGGGAACCAGGGGAAGCCCGAGTGGTCTCAGGAGGGCCTGGAGGCAACAGTGACATGATGTCAGTTGGCTGTGGGAACTTGGATGTAGGACCAACCTCAGTTTCCCCATCCCGAAAGGGTTGTGGTGAGAATGACAGGAGGCTAAGGACTTGGAAGCTCCTTGCAAATCACAAAGTGTATATGAATGTAAGTTGCCCTCGGTAGCGGGACGCGCTGGAAGTGGTCGGGATAGGGCCCGCATCAGTGGTCACACTGCCGCTTCCCGTGCCCATCGCGGGCAGTGTTAGTCAACGCCACCCTTTCCCATCGGCCGGGGCCTGCCGCAGGCGCCTTTCAGCACTAGGTAGCGAAACTCTTAACCTTGATGAGATCAAACCTATTCTCATCCCTTTCTAGAACCTAGAAATGGAAACCCCTCAATAAAAAACGGACCGGCTGGGGGCAGTTTTGGGTGCAGCCATTGTTGAATCATCTCTTAAGGTGTCACTTTGGGCTCAGATAAATGGCAAGACTCACAGAAGAACACAAAGGTGACCCTACATGATCTTTAATACAAATGACAAAATCTGGGACAGACCCACGTTAGAGCATTTGTAAAAACACGTAACAGTGAAGACTTATTTCCAAGAACTTCTCTATGTTATTGTAACTGTAGTGCCTATACCTGTTAGCTCTGGTCTTTTGAAGGCTTTTAAGAAAGACATGCAGCCATGCCTATGTCAGACAGTCTGTAATCACCTCCTCCGCGCTTCCGGAAGCGTGATTGCGCCGCGCCAGGGGAAACCCAGTCCCCACCATCTGTTCCCAGCCCGATTCACTTCGCATGGCGCTCTCAACTCGTTTTCCTTTCTCTTTCCTGCTCAGATTTTTTTTATACAGATAGGAAGTCTAGGGGAACAGATAATAAAATAAGAAATCCATCTGTGGTTCCTACTGAGAGCTTGCTGTGGAACCCTAGCTCAGGGTGTCTTAACGTGGCCCCTCGCTGCCCCCCCCCCTCCCCGGGCAGCGGGCAGCTTTCAACCATGCCTGACAGCAGGACCCCGCCGGGGAATTCTGATGTAATTGGTCTGGGGAGTGGTCTTGGCCTCAGGAACTCAGAAAGCTCTGCAGGTCCTTCGTGTGTGGCCTGGGTGGGGAAGCTCTGCCCTAGATAGGCAATGGTGGATGAGAGAGACCCGGGCTCAGAAGCCGCCACAAGCTGTCAGCTAGGACGGGCCCCATCTGAGCTTCCTACTAGCTCCGATGTTTGGAACAGGCAGCTGCTTTAGAGGTGGTTTGAAATAGGACAGCCTGTTCTGTCAGGTCCCAGAATGTATATTTATTAAGTGCCATTAAAAAGGGACCTGCACAAAATTGGATGTTCTTGTAGGCATAAGGGAGAGAACTGAAATTATACTTGGAACCAAATCAATCTTGTGAAGGGAAAATAAAATTGTATTCAGTAGAACACGGGTTTTGGTTCCTCGTGGATCAGGGGATGAAATTAAAATTCACTAAAGGGTGAGAAAATGCATGTTAAGAAGACAGAGGATGGCCCGAATTTTCTCCAGGGGACTCTGTGTGATGTGCCTCCCCCCCCTCCCCCCCGCAAATGCCTAGAACCATTGCACTGTGTCATTTATTTCACTATTGAACTTGCTAAAGTATTTGCCTGTGAACTGAACAAAACTTGTAAGAGCTGAAGACTGATTCATAGGGCTGTCCCTTGCTCCCTGTAGTGGGGTGAGACCTCTTTAAGCTTTTGGGCCGCAGCCCAGTTTTGGACGTGAGGACAAGATTACAATGTCAAAGGACAGATGGGTGGATTCTTGGTTACTATGGTGAGCTCTAGCTTGGTGAATAACTGATGTGAACTACTGAGAATAAAGGACTTTGAAGATGAACTTGTCTCTGGAATTTGTGTGGTCTAACCATTGGCTAGTCTGACGCCCCAGCGTGACGTTGGTTCAGTGGGCACTTGTCATACATAAAAATGGCAGCTCATTCGTTCATGTGTTCATTTAAGGAGTGTCTACAGCACCCCTTCGGTGCCTCCAGGAGTTGGACTTAGCTGCTGGGGACACAGCAGGTAGTTAGAGGGCGTCCTGTCCTCCCAAATCCTGCTGGCTGGTGAGAGAGACAGACAAGTCGACAGTCTGTTACATGCAGTGTAAGTGTTAGGATGGGGCTGTAACAGGTGACCCCAGAGCCCAGGGGAGGGTCCAGCCCTGACTCAGGCTTGGCAGCTAGGAAGGCTTCCTGAGAGAGGTGATATCCAAGCTGAGGCCCGATGGGTCACTAGGGTTGAGTGAAGGAGGAAGGGAAGGCATGTGCAAAGGCCCAGAGGTGAGAGCTGGCTCCATTTGTCAGGAAGCTGAAATGCTGTAGGGGTGGTGGGTGCAGTGAGAGGTGGTTTAGAGTGGTGGCATGGTAAGGAGCTTTGGTTTTCGTTCTGAGAGCCATGTATGGGGCATTGAAGGGTTAGAAGTAGAGGAGCGACACACCCAGGGTTGTATTTTAGGATGCAAGATGCTCTGGTTCTTCCTGGAATCTCCCTAAGTGCCTCACATGATAGATATTCTATACATGTTGCTCAGACAAACGTCCTCGAGAGGATGGGAACACAGAAGCCGTGCTTCTGAGCAGTCTCCCAGCCAGCTGGAGCACCAAGACATACGAGCATCAGGCAGGTACCTGGCACAACGGGGCAGGACACAAGCGGGAGATGCGAGGGGCTCAAGTGGACACAGAGGCTTCTTGGAGGAGGCGGGGCAGGTGCTGGGCCCTGTGGGATTAGTTGGATTGTGGAAAATAAAAGGGAAAAGAGAGGCCTTCTGAGACCTGGGAGGCAGTGCGGGGGTGTGAAAGGCGCCTGGGACTTGGCCTGAGTAAACTGGAGTTCCAGGCTTTTTTTTTTTTTTTTAAGATTTTTTAATTTTATTGATTTTTTAGAGAGCGAGGAGAAAGAGAGAGGCAGAAGGGAGGAGAGGGAAGCATCAACTTGCCGTAATTACTTCTCATAGGTGCTTTGAACAGGCAAGCTCAGGGTTTTGATCTGGCGACCTCAGCATTCCAGGTCAAGGCTTTCCCAGGCACGGCCAACATACGGCCCGCGGGCTGGATCCGGCCATGTAATGAGTTTATGCAGCCCGCGATTAAATTTTTAATATTCTCCGCATGACGCACTGTGGAAATGAAATAAGTGGTACTTTTAAATCGTTATACATAAACTACGATATTTAACCATTGTACAACAATGAAAGTTAAAATCTCAGCTACTCAGAAGTGGAAGCATCTTTGATTATTGGAAATTGAGGTATTTAAGAAGATAGTGATACACGCAAAGGAATTCCACATGTGACTAATCTAGGGTTAACTTCCAACAGTTGGTTGAATGGATTCGCGATACTTCTTTATTTTTTTTAAAAAATGCCATTATAAAGATTTACAACTTTTGTACTCGTCTGTGCAATTTTTATAAGCAATTGAATAATGGAAAATATGGAAATTTAAAAAAACTTGCCAAGGAATATTTAGTAATCTTCAGCTCAACTTATATTTGTGAACAAACTTTTTCTTTAATGAATCTAAATAAAAGTACAAGAAGATCAAGATTGAATGATTTACATTTGGAGGCTGTGTTAAGAATGGCTACTACAAGTATACAGCCAGATATTAAAAAAATAATAGGCGATGCAAAGCGCCTCAACACGTCACATTAGTTTTTTTGTTAATTTGTTGTACTAAATTACATTTATTCATAAACATATTACATAATAAAATTTTGTTTACTTAAATGAATCTGGTTTGTATTTAACATTTTTTTTAAATTTAATTTTATTTTATTTATTCATTTTAGAGAGGAGAGAGAGGGTGAGAGAGAGGAGAGAGAGACGGGGGGAGGAGCTGGAATGGAAGCATCAACTCCCATATGTGCCTTGACCAGGCAAGCCCAGGGATTCGAACCGGCGACCTCAGCATTTCCAGGTCGACGCTTTATCCACTGCGCCACCACAGGTCAGGCCTGTATTTAACATTTTTTAATTTTAATATTTCGGCTGGCCCGTGAAAAAAGTTTTCTTTCTAATCTGGCCCAGGGGCAAAAACTGTTGGCCACGCCTGCTTTATCCTCTGGCCACCGCCAGCCACCGCAGGCCAGGCCGCAGGCCCACCTGACCCTTGGCAGTAGGAAATGCACTTATCTGCGTGAGAAGTTTGATGAGATGCCCCAGGCTTCCCTGCCCCCCCCCCCCCCCATCCCAGTAGTACTCACTGTAGAGTTCTGGCGTCTCTCACGGAGGCCCTGGCTCCCTTCGGCAGGACTAACCTGCAGTGCGGGAGAGTCCTTTAGGGCCTGTGTGGCAGGAAGAGACTCGGTGCAGAGATGAAGGGTAAGGAAAGAGCCGGTTTCCACTCCTGGCAACGTCACACGGAGCTAGGGTCCTGAACAATCTATTCCCTTAACCTGGCTCCTTTGTTTTCTTTTTTATTTAAATGTATTTATTTTTTATTTCTAAGTGTTTCTTATAACAGTCTATTTTATTTATTTTTTTATTTTTCAAATACAGTCTACATTCAATATTATTTTGAGTGCAGCATAGTGGTCAGAAAATCACATACTTTACAAAGTGTTCCCCTGAGCTCATCTGTTTTTTTTTTGTTTTGTTTTGTTTTTTTTTGTATTTTTCTGAAGCTGGAAATGGGGAGAGACAGTCAGACAGACTCCCGCATGCGCCCGACCGGGATCCACCCGGCACGCCCACCAGGGGCAATGCTCTGTCCACCAGGGGTGATGCTCTGCCCACCAGGGGCGATGCTCTGCCCCTCCGGGGCGTGGCTCTGCGGCAGAGCCACTCTAGCGCCTGGGGCAGAGGCCAAGGAGCCATCCCCAGCGCCCGGGCCATCTTTGCTCCAATGGAGCCTTGGCTGCGGGAGGGGAAGAGAGAGACAGAGAGGAAGGAGGGGGGGGGGGTGGAGAAGCAAATGGGCGCTTCTCCTGTGTGCCCTGGCCGAGAATCGAACCCGGGTCCCCCGCACGCCAGGCCGACGCTCTACCGCTGAGCCAAGCGGCCAGGGCCCTCATCTGTTTTCTTATTGGTAATTTGTGTGTGTGTGTGTGTGTGTGTGTGTGTGTGTGTGTGAGAGAGAGAGAGAGAGAGAGAGAGACAGAGACAGAGACAGAAGGACAGATAGGGACAGACAGAAGGGAGAGAGAGGAGAAACATCTATTCTTCGTTGTGACACCTTAGTTCATTGATTGCTCTCTCATATGTGCCTTGCCTGGGGGCTACAGCAGATACAGTGACTCCTTGCTCAAGCTGGCAACCTCGAGATTTCAAACCTGGGTCGTCTGCGTCCCAGTCTGACACTCTATCCACTGCGTCATGGCCTGGTTGGGCTTATTGGTCATTTCTAACTTACATTTTCTGTTTTCTCATCTGTAAAATGGGTACACTTCCTGTTCTCACAGGGTGAATGAGAGGAGTCAATGAAACAATCAGCTCGAATGGAACAGCGGTATCACCTCAGGAGCATACCAGCCATGCAATGAGGGAACATGCAAACTGTGACCACCAGGTGGCAGCAAAGCCCTACAATTCAGCAGAGGGAGGCCCCGGAGGCACCACGGAGTCAAAACCTAGATGCCCATTGGTGCTGGGCAGGTGGTGCAAATCAGACTGGAGGACCAGGTGAAAGGCCTCAGGGAGTGGGGGCGACTGTGCTGGACCCAAGCACACACACTCAGTCTAAAGGAGCAGCTTCTTAGCTCCAACCTCTGTTGCCACATCAGAATGAAGGTCTGGGCTGCCAGACAGTCTGACTTTTGGAGAGAAGCCAGAAACCAGGCTTTTGTTTGTTTTCCTCGTTTGACATGAGCTCTTCCGTGTGGAGCTTGTGTGGGCAACAACAGGTCCCCTCTTTGTGTCCTCTGCCTGAGTGGGGTTGACTGTCCTGGGTAGAGGGTCTCTCGTGAAGAATCAGTTTCGTATCATATTTCCTGTGACTTGCCTTCCTGGGTCTCCCCCTCCTCACCAGACATGCCTTTCCCTTCACTAGATCTCTGGGGAGCACCGTTTCCTTGTATGCTCCCATGACCTGTTGTCATCTCAAGCTTTTATTAGATTGTGTGCCATGTTTTCTGACTCATCCGTGAGGATCTCCATAGTGCCCAGCTTATAAAACCCATTTGAGGATAAAATAAGATACTGATATAAAGTCACTTAGCTCCGCATCTGGCTCTTTAGTGCTCAGCAAACACAGTTATCATCATTATGAGGACTTCAGCAGAGACGGCATGACGTTTGGAGAAAGGCTTGCAAGGCCTTTCTCTGGGATGGTGACAAGGCCTGGCCACTCCCCGAGGTAGGTGAAGCCCCTGGTCCTGGCTCCTGACAGCCTAGCTGGACTTGTCTGTCACACTCCAGAGATCTCCTGAGACTGCCCCCGCTTGGACATCACTGGTCCTACCGGCTGGGTCAAGATGGATAGATCTTCCCATCCAGGACGATGCTTGTGGGTGTCAGTGACTCAGATTCCCCTGCCTCTCTCCAGCCGTAGGATTTGTGCCGCCCCCTGCACCTGGGCATGCTGGGCAGGCACTCAGGCAATAATCGGGCACACTAACACTGCCGGGACCCTGCAGCCAGGAGCAGCCTCTTGGGGTGTTCCCAAGGGACCCAGCAGTTTGGGGACCCCGGGTTTCTTGCGAGCGTGGGCGTAGGAGTTGCAGCCACCCCTTCTGAGCATCTGACATCTCCAGAGGGTGGATATTTGCTTGTTTGTTCTCACAGGCCTTCCCAGCTCTGCTCTGCTCTGTACTACATTTCCCAGGCTCCTTTGCCCTCTAGTTTCCCAGAGGGTTTGGCCAATGGAAAGCACTGGCAGGCAGGGGGCAGGGAGAACCCAAGGCAGTTCTCCCTCCCTCTGCTTCAGGTAGCATCTCTGCCTGTGGCTGGTCTTCTCTGAGGTTCTAGCTCTCACTGGGCAGCCCTGTCCTCAAGGTCTCCAGTCCTGTTGGACAGGCCTAGCTATGCTTCCCATCTCTGTCCGTGCCTCTTCCCCATGTCCCTGCAGGCTAAGGACTGCAGTGTCTTTTTGCTGTTGTTAGTCTCTGGGCCCAGATCTCAATCCGGTCTTTTGCCACTGTCTCCTTATATTTGATGGGCCTGGTCCTTGAGTCTCCAGGACCTGGTACTCAAACCTCAACCCAAAGACTGGGACCCTACCGCCCACTCTGGGACCTGGCCTTGATCTCTGTCCTGCCTGACAAGATACTTGTCATCAAGTGCCACCCTGGGGCTCTACCTGCCTGATTTCCCCACTTGTGTAACCTCCTTTCAATATTCAATTCCTTCTGTTCAAAATGACTGGGCCTCTTTGGGCCCCGTGAGAGGAGGAGCTCTACCAGGTGTCCCCAAACTACGGCCTGGGCTGCATGCGGCCCCCTGAGGCCATTTATCCACCCCCCCCACCCCCCGCCGCACTTCCGGAAGGGGCACCTCTCTCATTGGTGGTCCTACAGTGAGAGGAGCACTGTATGTGGCGGCCCTCCAATGGCCTGAGGGACAGTGAACTGGCCCCCTGTGTAAAAAGTTTGGGGACCCCTGCAAAACAGTGGCTGCAGGTGTGGGGCAGCCCTGAGCTTTCCCCACCCGGTCCTCTTTCTGGCTGGGCAGTGACTGACACGCGCTCAGCACCTCTGGGTACAGGCAGGGCCTGGGTGGTAGCACTGGGGGGCTCCCAGGACCTCTGTGCCTCGGGCTGCCCGACCCTCAGGGGAGACTGGGCCCATCACCATGTCGGCTGCACCTCCCTGGGCCACTGCTCACAGGCCGTTGGGGCCTTACATGAGGGAATCCACTTTCCCGGATTAATCCAGAGCCCAGCACACAGAGAGCTCTCAAGAGCTGTAAGCTCAACAAACACACGTGTCCACGTCAGGCAGCACCGTGGACCTCATCCCGTAGGTGCTCCATAGGACGAGCTGGGCTTGCATCTGAGACTAAGGTCCTGGGCTCTCCCCTGGGGCAGAGCCAGGCAGGGACGCAGAGCCAGCTGCCAGTCCTAGAAGAGGGTCAAGTCAGCTGAAGGCGTTGTGTGGCCTGGAGGCCTGGTGGCCCCAGGGCCACTCCCCTGGGAGCCAGCAGGTATCCAGCAAGCAGGGAGCCCCAAGGGGGCACTTGATGACAAGTATCTCTTAGTGCCCAGAGATCACTTGGACAGAGATCAAGGCCAGGTCCCAGAGTGGGCGGTAGGGTCCCAGTCTTTGGGTTGAGGTTCGAGTACCAGGTCCTGGAGACTCTAGGGTCAGGCCCACTGAAGAGAAGGAACTCGCGGCAGGAGACAGGACTGGGTGCTGGGCACAAAGTTAGGGTCCAGCTTTTAGTGCTAGGGACTTCGCACTGAGCCCCAGGGGGCTGCCTCAGACCCTCCCATCTGGGGACGGGACTGAACTTAGGGAGCTAGGTGGCTGGGCCAGGGAGAAGGTCTTGGATGGAGGCTGGGTGGTCAGGAGCTCAGACTTCGCATGGCAAAGCGCCCAAGTTCAAATTCTGACTCCACACTTACCAGCCGGATGACCTCATTGAACAAGTTACTTCATCTCTTTAAAACCTCACTTTCCTCTTTGTGGGTAAACGAGGAAATAGCCCTACCTCAAAGGGTTGTTGGGATGTTGAAATGGAGCGGAGAAGGCACGGAAGCCTTTGGTACTGTATCCGGGACATATGAGTGGTTAATAAGTGATTGATCCTTGATCACAGGAGCCGATGCTGATCCCTGCCACGCCCTCCCCAGGACGCCTCCCCAGCATGGTGGGCAGTGGCCCTGCACCCGAGTTTTCCCGTCTCTGGGTGACACGCCCCGTGCCTTCAACCTTTCCTCTAGTGTCTGTGAGTTCCTGACTCTCCGCCACCTCTGACTCTGAAAAATAGCCCCTCACTGCGTGAGCTCTTTCCAAACTGTAAACAAGTGGATGTCATAAGAGGCCAAAGGTTGTCACTGTGACCACGTCCTCAGATGCTCTCTGTGATTAAAGTCGGCCATCTTGAATTACTTCATCCTTTCAAAAGCTTCCTCATTAGCCCACCTGCCGCATTTGTAGAGAGCCTTACTGATAAGACCCGTGTTTGTGGGTCTGCCTTCTCCCCTACATTTCTAAATGTTTTTATCACACCTTCTTTTTCATCCCTTCTCTCCACCCCCCCCCCCCACAGCTCTCCCAAAAAGTCATAGGTCAGAGCAGCAACCATAAAATAAAAATTAAAAAAACAACGCAACAAAGCACACACAAACAACTGGAAAAATGTCAACATCCATTCCTTTCTCCTTCATACCCCCCACCCCCGGGTCACCTAGTAGGCCAGAGAGTCCAAGGTAGGGCACTCCCCTGAGATGTCCTATGTCCCCACCCCCAGCTGGAGAATCAGAGTCACCAGCCAGAAACACTTGGTCCAGATTACTTTCTGCAGTTTGCATTGTGGCAATGTGTGTAATACGTTATTTATGATAAAGTTGAATATGGAGTTTGAATTCTATCACTTCCTCCCCCGAGCACCTGCCACACTGCTTGGCCTCCTGTAAGGGACAGTGCCTAACCTGCGATCGCGACCCCAAAGCTACTCTTCCTGTGGTTGTCCCCCACAGTCAATGGCGCCGTCGTCCACTCCGTTGTTTATGCCAAAACCTGGAGATTCACCCCGATTCCCCTCTTCCTCTCAGCCCTTTGCATCTAATCCTTCAGTGGGGCCTCCAGAACCTTCCCCAGATGGGTCCACGTCTGCTGTCTCCACCATCACCACTCCAGGAAAAGTAGCGTCACCTCTCGCCTGGGCTCCTGCCGGGGCCACCCAGTGGTCTCCCAGATCCCAACCCTGTCCTTTCCCCTCAGTCCACTCCCAACAGAGCTGAGTGATTCTCCGAAACAGTGAATTAGAGACTGTCATGCCTCTGCTTAAACCCGAACAAGACCTGCTCTCACCTGAAAGGCCCCTTGTGAAGGGCCCTGCCCGCGCCACACCCTCCCCCTTGAGGGCTGGACTGTGGCTCTCTCACTGTACCTGCTTGCTGGCTTTCTATTGGGCAACGGCTCTGCGCTCCTTCCTGCCTCGGGGACTTTGCACCGGCCCTTCCCTGCCCTGGAGCACTCTTCCTCCACATCTACCCCAGGCTGGCTTCAGGCCACTCAGGTCAGCGCCTCGGGGTGCCTTCATGGACCCCTCCATCTGAGAAGCCTCCAGCGCCCCCACCCTGATCCCTGTCATCTACTATTGTGTCACCCTGACTGTCCATTAGAGCCTCGATCATCCCTTCATTGATTTCTTGTTTATTTGTGTGTTTGTTGTCAGACTCCCTCATCAGAAAGCAAGCTCCTCAAAGGCGGGATTTTATCCATCTTATTAGACACTAAATTCCAACACGCTTCGTGTGTCCCCAGTGAAACATGCTTATATGGAAAAGTTACTGGCAGTTTATCTGAAAGTCAAGTTTAACCAGCTGCCTGCGTTGTAGCTGGTGCACACACGTCAGATTTTCCCAGCTCTTAGCCTTGCTGGCCTCTAGCTGTGGCCGTCTCTTGCAGAATGAAAGGGATGCCAACTCCTTGTTTGAATGCTGTGGGTTTTTTTTTATATATTTATTCATTTATTTATTTGAGAAAGGCAGGGGCAGAGAGAGAGACAGGAACATTGAGCTGCTCCTGTATGTGCCCTGACCTGGAATCGAACCGGCAACCTCCGTGCTCCGGGATGATGCTCCAACCGACTGAGCTATGTGGCCAGGGCGAATGCTGTGGGTTTTTGAATAGAAAAAAAAAAACCAGCCTGACCTGTGGTGGCGCAGTGGATAAAGTGTCGACCTGGAACACTGAGGTTGCCGGATCAAAACCCCGGGCTTGCCTGGTCAAGGCACATATGGGAGTTGATGCTTCCTACTCCTTCCCCCTTCTCTCTCTCCTCTCTCTCTAAAAATGAATAAATAAAAAAATTTAAAAAAAAAAAAGAAAAAAAAACCAAAAAGCCCCTGCTCCTTCAAGAAGAAGACTTTCAGGCCCTGGCCGGTTGGCTCAGCGGTAGAGCGTCAGCCTGGCGTGCGGGGGACCCGGGTTCGATTCCAGGCCAGGGCACATAGGAGAAGCGCCCATTTGCTTCTCCACCCCCCCTCCTTCCTCTCTGTCTCTCTCTTCCCCTCCTGCAGCCAAGGCTCCATTAGAGCAAAGATGGCCCGGGCGCTGGGGATGGCTCCTTGGCCTCTGCCCCAGGCGCTAGAGTGGCTCTGGTCGCGGCAGAGTGACGCCCCGGAGGGGCAGAGCATCGCCCCCTGGTGGGCAGAGCGTAGCCCCTGGTGGGCGTGCTGGGTGGATCCCGGTCGGGCGCATGCGGGAGTCTGTCTGACTGTCTCTCCCCGTTTCCAGCTACAGAAAAATACAAAAAAAAAAAAAAAAAAAAGACTTTCAGGCGATAGAGGCCTTTCTTGTTGGTACAGGGAGGAGGGAGAGCCGGGGCCTCAGCCTGGTTTCAGGGTGGCCTCAGATGGCCCTGGACTGACTAATAAAGTGTGAAATTGACTTCATCCTCTGACACATCTCCCCAGACAGTGTGTTCCTATAGCATCTTCTTCTGCTGAAACCGGTGCAGACGCTGACATCCCCTCTGTCACCCGCAGACAGGCGGGTCATCAACGCCCACGCACCTCAGGGCTCAGCGCTCTGCAGAGCTCACGACGCCGTTTGGCCTTGGGCCAGGAAGCATCCCAATGTGGCATGTCTGGCGCACCTTCTAAGCCAGCCGCTGGCTCTTCCTGGTCCCTTGTCACTTCTCTGGCACTGGCTTCTAAGGCAGGGGTGGGGGCTGGAGGGGAGACCACAGTAGGTGAGCTCTTTGGGACTCTCCCTGCCCCTGCCCTCCTGGTTGCACCAAATTCAGGGTTGGAGAATCAGAGCAAGAGGGACCTCAGAGAGCACTGAGATTGGGAAGCTCAGGGGAGCCCCTGGGGACTCTCAGGGTGGCCGGGGGTAATGGGAAGCCCCTAAGCCCCTCCTTCCACTAGCACAAGGCCACTTTTGGATCCATTTTGTTTATTTGCTCCTGTTCAAGATTTCCTAGGATGAAAGGGATTCGTGGTTCTAATAAGTCCTAAAACAAATGTTCTAATCAGAAGCCCAAACGTGTCTGTGCATAAAAAATCAACTGGGTGACTTGGTAAGAAAAATGGATTCTGAGTCGGGTAGCATGTGTGCCTGCTTCGCGCCCACTTCCTCCTCCCCTGAGGATAGCCCCTCTGTTCTACTCCAGAGCCCCCCCCCACACACACACACAACCCATGCGGTTTGGCCGGAGACCCCACTTACTCGGTCTCCAGGGGTGAGCATGTTCCTGGGACCCGGCCAATCACAGGCAAAATGATCAGCCCAGGGTCAAAGCTTGGCTGGAGCAGCAGCCCCAAGATCTTGGCAGAGTTGAAGGGGAAGAGATGCTCTCTTTCTGACAGGCCATAGGCTGGTAGCTGTCTGCTTGAAACTACTGGCTAAGAATGAAGCCAGCACAGAGGCAAACTGTGACCAGGAATGAGAGACAGGCAGACAGACATACCTTCTTACATGTGAGGAACACCTGGATCCAGCCGTGGCTGAAGTTTATCCCCCTGGGCTGTTCAGATACATAAGCCAACAGATTGCTTTTGTTTTCTTCACCCAGTTTGAGTTGGGTTTCTGCCACTTGCAATTGAGGGAGTCTTGACTAATTAATAGACCACATCTCAGATCTATGAATCGTGATCTCTGCGAAGAGAATCCAGAAGTCTGGACTTTTCAATAAGCTTTTGAGGGAATTGTGATTAAAAAGTTACCACTTTATAAGTCATTGTTTGGACATCATTGAGATCCTGGTCCAAGGATATGCAGATAAAAGCGACCCTTCCATAAACAGCCATTATAACTATAGGTCAGAACCCATGCATGATGTCAGCCCTCACAACCAGATGAAATGCAAGTTGGTCTTCCATTTTATAGATGAAAACACCGAGGCCTGAAGAAGTGAATTAATGTGTTCAAGGGCACAGATCTTAGAGTATGAGTCTCTGAAGCTCGTCTTCTTTCCACTGTTCGATATATCCCAGAATGGCCATATGGCTTGCCCAGAGCCTCAATAGTTGGTGTTGAAAATTTTAGTCCTCTCTCTTTAAAAACAAACTCTCTCAATAAGCAAAGGTTGTTTGAGTCACTTAGTGTATAGTATACCAATGGGGCTGGCCTAAACAAGGAGGGGAATTTATTACACTAGATTCTAAGAAGTCTCAAAATAGGATGGCTCCAGGGTTGGTTAATTCAGTGACTCGATGTCATAATCAAGGGCTCAGGTCCTTCCCATTTTTCTGTTTTGCTCTCTTCTGGTTTCAATAGGTCCTTGGGTTGGCTCTCTTCTTGGTTAAGAGATAGCTGTTCCACTTTCAGATATGACTATGTCCAGCATAAGAGTTTGGTCTGTTTCTTCTTGAGGGTTTCTTTTTCAGGAAAGAAAATGGTTCTGGAAAGCCCTCTGCATATCATTGGTCAGAATCTTATCACATGTTCATACCTCGTCCAATCATTGGCAAGAGAGGTAAGAGCATCATGACAGGCTTGGACCAATCATGAGTCACCCTGGGCTGAGTGCATACCTGAGCAGTACGGAGCTCTTCAAATAGGGAGGAAGAAAATGAAAGGTGTTGGGTAGTGTCTATGCACAATTCCTCTCCTGCTCCTGGGTCTCCCTCCCTGAATCTGGGCCCAGGCTCCAGAAGCATCTCTCTTTTCATTAGTCATGATCCTGGCAGTAAGGTCAACTTTCCAAGTTCAAAATCCTCCCCATGGCTCCCTTGCCCTTTCTTCCACTGTTCTCCCATAGCCAGGAAGGCGACCTGAAGAAATGAGGGACCTTCCCTCTAGCACCCAGACATGCATTGGGCTTTCCTTCCTTTACAACCAGTCTACTGGGAGGACTGATACCACATTTGCTGTGGCTGCACGTGCTATTGCCTGTCCATCACCTGTTTCTCCTGCTTCTCATTATAGAATGCACACTGGACCTTAGAGATTCGCTCCTTCCCACTCTCAGGCCCTGTGGTGTAAGCCACACCGACCCTCCTGGTACCCCCAGCTCTTAGGAGATTTCTACCCCTGAAGCCTGGGCATGGAACTTAGTCACTGTGTTTAATTGTTCTAGCCACAGCACTTGATTTGGGGTGGGCAAATCTCCGTTCCGTCACTAATTTTGTAATTTTGGGAAGGTCACTTACTCTCTATGTGCCTCAATTTCTTCTTCTGTAAAATGGGAACAATTGTTCTTGCAGAATTCCCAGTCTGTTCTATGAGAATCAAATTCCTGGGCTTTGGGCTCAAACTCCTGGGAGAGAGAAATTCTATTTCAACTTAGGTTGTGGAGCTTCAGGATTTGAGTCTGAAGCTTTTAGCAACTATTCTGCAACTTCTGAGGGGAAAGCTGGTCTGAGAAGGAGCAATGGAGAGAGGGAGACCCTAAGCTGCTGGATCCAACCAAGACAGACAGCTCTGGGTATCTGAGTCACATGAGCCAATAAACTTTCCTTTCTTTTTTTTTTTTTTTTTTCTGTATTTTTCTGAAGCCAGAAACGGGGAGAGATAGACAGACTCCCACATGCGCCCGACCGGGATCCACCCAGCACGCCCACCAGGGGGCGATGCTCTGCCCCTCTGGGGCGTCGCTCTGTTGCGACCAGAGCCACTCCAGCGCCTGGGGCAGAGGCCAAGGAGCCATCCCCAGCGCCCGGGCCATCTTTGCTCCAATGGAGCCTCGCTGCGGGAGGGGAAGAGAGACAGAGAAGAAGGAGAGGGGGAGGGGTGGAGAAGCAGATGGGCGCTTCTCCTGTGTGCCCTGGCTGGGAATCGAACCCGGGACTTCTGCACGCCAGGCCGACGCTCTACCACTGAGCCAACCGGCCAGGGCCTTAAACTTTCCTTTCTTGGTCAACCAGGTCTGGGTTGGCATCCTGCCTCTTGCAATGAAAAAACAGCTAATATAGGCCCTGGCTGGTTGGCTCAGCGGTAGAGCATCGGCCTGGCGTGCAGGAGTCCCGGATCGATTCCCGGCCAGGGCACACAGGAGAAGTGCCCATCTGCTTCTCCACCCCTCCCCCTCTCCTTCCTCTCTGTCTCTCTCTTCCCCTCCGGCAGCGAGGCTCCATTGGAGCAAAGATGGCCCGGGCGCTGGGGATGGCTCCTTGGCCTCTGCCCCAGGCGCTGGAGTGGCTCTGGTCGCAACAGAGCGATGCCCCAGAGGGGCAGAGCATCGCCCCCTGGTGGGCATGCCGAGTGGATCCCGGTCGGGCACATGCGGGAGTCTGTCTGACTGCTTCCCGGTTTCCAGCTTCAGAAAAATACAAAAAAACAAAACAAAACAAAAAAACAGCTAATATAGCATGTGTTTTTGGAAAAGCTGAACTGTGCTCTCTTTTGGCCGAGTGGTATATGTGTGAAGGGGAATAAGAGAGATAAGGTTGGGAAATTAGGCTGCAGATACATGGCAGGAAGCCTCAAGTCCCTGAGCTCCACCATGCAGCCTCTGAAACCCCTGGGGAATGCAGGTTCTCCTGAGGCCCGTGAACTGAGCAGTTGTTGCCAAACAGGCTAAACTTTGCCCCCAGGGATGGGTTAATGTTTTTGTAGCTGCTGATAAAGGAGAATTCTTGACCTGCAGCAGGACTCATTCTCCAGGCCTGTTTTCACCAGGAGGGAGTTGGAGCATTCTGCATAATTGAGGGTGTTTGGAAGACAGGAGCTATTGGTACTTACCTATCAGTAGCTCCCGATGGCGATGCTGAGATGATAAGGGTGGGGAGAAACCCAGCACAACTGATGAGAAGGTCTGGGGACACCACTAAATGTGTCCGTATCTCTTTTTAATTGCCCAGAATAGGACATAAGCTGGACAGAGTAGCGTGAAGGATATCACCTCCATCTTCCTACAAGATCTACTTCTATTGCCTGACCAGGCGGTGGCACAGTGGATAGTGTCGTTACTGGGACGCAGAGGACCTAGGTTCAAAACCCCAAGGTCGCCAGCTTGAGCAAGGGGTCTCTCGCTCTGCTGTAGCTTCCCAGTCAAGGCACATATAAGAAAGCAACCAATGAACAACAAAGGTGCCGCAACAGAGAATTGATACTTCTCATCTCTCTCCCTTACTGTCTGTCTGTCCCTATCTGCCCTATCTGTCCCTCTCTCTGTCTCTCTGTCACACAAAAAAAGAAAGAAAGATCTACTTCCATTAATGCAGCCTGAGACTGCACTCACTGTGGTGGCAGCACATTATGCTTTGCATTTAAATGATGTCATACATGCTGTTTCTATGTCATGTCTCCTTCGTCACCTCAAGTCTTGCAATCTCTCTCCCACCTTGAGAAAACTAATTCCTATGGGAGTTGATGCTTCCAGCTCTTCCCCGCCTTCTCTCTCTCTGTCTCTCCTCTCTCTCTCTCTCTGTCTGTCTCTCCCTCTCCTCTCTAAAATGAATAAATAAAAAATAAAAATAAATTTATAAAAAAAAGGCCTGACCTGTGGTGGCGCAGTGGATAAAGCGTCGACCTGGAAATGCTGAGGTCGCCGGTTTGAAACCCTGGGCTTGCCTGGTCAAGGCACATATGGGAGTTGATGCTTCCAGCTCCTCCCCCCTTCTCTCTCTCTGTCTCTCCTCTCTCTCTCTCTTTGTCTCTCCCTCTCCTCTCTAAAATGAATAAATAAAAAATTTAAAAAAATTATATAAAAAAAAACTCATTCCACCTTTCCAGACTCCTTAAGTCAAAAATCTTGTCCTCTTGCAGAGGTGAAGTGGTTAGGGAAGAGACAAGAAACCAGCTTTCATTTTGAAAAATTCTTCAATGTAGAAAAAACAAAACACATATTAATATCTTTGAAAAGTAACTGGCCACACTAGGTTTATGCTTCCAAATCATCATCTGTGTACTGAGTGCATTTGTTCCTGACAGAGCCACTAGGAATCAATTCTGTCTCTCTCTCCCTAGAGACTCCCACCCACCCGCAAACCCTTGGTGCATTCTACCGTCTTACATCGGAGGTCTTCATTTGAGTGTCTGCCAAATAAAATAAATAAATAAAGTTGTCCAGGATAGTACCAAAGACACAGCCACCATTCCTTCTGATTTGGCTTCCAACCAAGATGAAAACACTTGATACAGTCTTGGTTCTTTATATATATGATATCCTTTTTATTTACATAATACTATGTACAGACATTGGTCCTGGTGCTCTTTGGATATTAACTAATTTAATCCTCAATACAAGCATTACTAACAATTATTATTCCCGTTTTACAGAAGAAGAAATGGAGGCACAGGTAGATTAAGTGACCTTCCCAAAGTCACAAAATTAGCAACAGAGCAGAGATTTGCACCCAGGTAGTTTGTATTCCAAAACTTGTGCCAATGGTATTTTAGACACCGAGTCTCTGTCCCAACTACTTAGTTCTGTCACTGCAGCCCAAAATTGCTTGTACACATAGATAAATAAATGGATGTGACTATGTGCCAATAAAGTTTTGTTTCGATTTGAGAGAGAGGAGAAAGAGAAAGTGAGGAAGGGGAGGAGTGGGAAGAATCAACTCATAGTTGCTTCTCTTATGTGCCTTGACCAGGCAAGCCTGGGGCTTCGAACTGGTGACTTCAGCATTCCAGGTTTGATGCCTTATCTTATCCACTGAGCCACCACAGGTCTGGCAAAAACTTTATTTAGAGACACTGAAATTTGAATTTCACGTCATCTTCTGTGTCATGAAATATTACTTTTCTTTTGACATGTTTTCCCCCTTCTAACCACTTAGAAATTCAAACTCCTTTCTCAGCTTGCAGGTCACACAAGAACAGGTGGTGAGGCAGATCTGGCCACTGGCTGTGTGTATTGTAGTGTGTGGCTCTTGCTCTGTGCTATGCTATTGTTCAACCTGGTCCTTACAAGTCACTTCTTATCACCTCCATTGGCCAGACAAAGCAAATGAGGATAAAAGAGGTTATGGCTTGCCCAAGGACACACAGTGAGTAGGTGGGGGAGTCAGCATTGGCCGAGGTCTGCCTGGACCCCAGAGGCAGCGGCTGGACAGCTGGCAGAGGCCGGGGGTGGGCAGGAAGCAGGGCTGTGCTGAGGACATCAGTGCTGCCTACCTTGGCTTAAAGCCATCCATCACCAAGCGCTGGAGCCTGCCCCTACCTCTCTCTTCCCCAGGAGCTGAATGCAGCATTGTGGGGTCCCTCTGCCCCCCACCTGTCACTGAGGTCCCTTTTTCACACACTCCTGGGACTTGCAAGGGACTGAAATGGCCTGCTTTCTAATCCTGGAGCCAGAGACCCAGACAAACCCAGAGGCTGTCTTGACTTGGTCTGATCTTGCCAACCACAGCCATTAGGGGAGGGAAGGGCTGATCTAAAAGGGCCCTGAGCTGCCACTTGTGAGGACACCTCAGCCCTGGCCTGGCTAAGACTGGGGAAAGGCGGGGGGCAGGGGGGAGGGAGAGAGACAGAGAACAGAAGGCAAAAGAAGAGACAGAGAGAACCATGGACTCAGAGAGAGATGGACACACACACACACACACACACACACACACACACACACACAGAAAGATCCCTTGACAGCTGTTTTCCTGAACCAGAACCCTATTTCCTAGTTTCTCAATTTTGCAGACATAGAAAAGCCAATAAATATTGCAGCAGAAAATCTCCCCGTGTTGCATATTATTAATAATTCTTTGTTTATTTTGTTTTTTCTATGTTTCCACAAGTTTAACTTCATTTAAGCCTGTGAGCAGGTCTTGAGGTGGACAGTGGAGAGGTTGTTTGCCTGAGGAGAGACGTGGGGCTCAGAGAGCTCCCCTAGCTGCTCAAGATCACACAGCAAGCTAATGGCTAAGCTGGGACCAGGGGTCAAGGCTCCGGACTCACGTATGTCCTGTCTCGTGAAGCAGCAGCAGCCCCCAAGCACCGGCTCTCTCTAGGCCCTGCGGTGTTTAGTTGTTGGTTTGGAACTGCAGACCAGGGGTCAAGGCTCCGGACTCACGTATGTCCTGTCTCTTGAAGCAGCAGCAGCCCCAAGCACCGGCTCTCTCTAGGCCCTGCGGTGTTTAGCTGTTGGTTTGGAACTGCAGAGCACCCCCTAAAGTACCCAGATTCATTGAGGGAAATTGCCTCCCCCACTATCTTGGGGGAGGGGTCACTCTTGGCTCCTTCCTTCTAATTGCTGGTCACCTTCCTCCTCTCCTCTGATTCCTGGGTGAATCGGTGCGGACACAGGACCAAGAATGCTCTTTCCAAGGATGTCGACTCTGGGGAAAAACAAGAGAATTGTTTCTGGCCATTCTCTTTCTTTGTGGCAACATCAGTGGGATCATTGATAGCATCCGGCCTCTGTCCGCGTTAAAGGCAATGGTTGCTTTGCCTACTCCCTGCCTCTTGGCCCTGAGTTCCCTTAACCCCTGCTGACCCCAGCCTGCTCTTACTGCCTTTCATCAATTATGTAGGTTTCCACTGGCCTGTGAAAAATTCCCCTTTGCTCACACCAGAACCTTGTCTGATCATATCCCCAAGAATGGAAGATCTCTCTCCCTCTCTCACTTCCAAGCCTCACCCCAATTCCTTCCTCAGGAGAATAGTGTGGATCCCCCAGACCTAATCCCCACCTTACCTGATGTAAATTTGTATAGCAAAACCAAACAAACACAAAAGAATATGCTTCCCAAATCTCAGTGTCAGTGCAAGCAGCGAAGTTACTGGAGGATTTCATCTTCCCCCTTTTGCTCATTTTTGTCCCCTGAAAAAAATTTTACATGTCCATTCACTCCATTTAGAATGAAAAACAGTATTTATGGGTTTGGTGGTTCGATTGCAATTAGAGAAACTGAAACCCTGAGAAAAGGGCACGAAAGCCCTTGTTTATGTGGAAAGAGTTCGCCCCTGTCCCTGTGTGGTGTCCTTGAGAAGGACACTTGGCCAGTGTTGAGCACCACACTGCTGGCTGTTATCACCCCACCGGTAGGGGTGTATTTATTGACAGAGCCAAGGACTGATGTCCCATTGGTTTTGTTGTATGCATGACTCAGGACAAGTATCGCTCCTGGCCCCCCAAGTGTCCCCACACAAACAAGGAGGGGCTGGGACTAAGTGACCTTGAAGAGTCCTGCTGCTCAGTTCCAGGGCCTTTGCTTGATGGGAGCAGCATCCAGGAGAGAAGCTACAACCCTCCTCTCTGACGAGAAGACTCTTAAATGTCTCCTGTAGTCAGCACTCTTTGAATTGCACAGGACAAAAAGCCACTGCAAACTGGCTTAAGCAAATAGGGAAAGTATTGGCTCATATAGCTGAAAACTTCAGGCCTCAAGTCAGGTTTGGCTTGATCCAGGGACAAGAGGGTGCTGTCAGGACCTGGTCTGCCTCAGTCTCTCCCCTTCGGCTGCCTCTTCCTCAGGCAGGTTCTTCTCAAGCAAAGACAGATGGTCAGCAGCTGCTCCAGACTGACATGTTGCCAGCTTAGCGCTTCTTCCCAAGGGTTTCAGCAAAAGTCCCAGGGCTAAGTCTCACTGGCCTGTGCTAAGTGACATGTGCATGGGTGAACCAATCACCTACTGGAGCTTGAGCATGGAGTCTGCTGATTGGTCAGACTTGGTTATGTTCCCACTCCTGAATCTGAGAAGCAGGGTGAGTATCACTTATGGCCTTATGGCCTCAGAGATGAGGTGAGGTAGTTCACCAAAGGCAAATCAGGAGCTGTTACCAGTAAGGGAAAGGATGCTGGGAAGGAAAAACCCACAGAGGGCCACTCAGTTCATTCACATCAGCAGTTCTCAAAGGATGTTCCCCAGATCACCACCATCAACATCAACATCTCATGGTCATTTGTTAGAAATGCCAATTTTATTTATTTTTTGTATTTTTCTGAAGCTGGAAATGGGGAGAGACAGTCAGACAGACTCCCACATGCGCCCTACCGGGATCCACCCGGCACGCCCACCAGGGGCGACGCTCTGCCCACCAGGGGGCGATGCTCTGCCCCTCCGGGGCGTGGCTCTGCGGCGACCAGAGCCACTCTAGCGCCTGGGGCAGAGGCCAAGGAGCCATCCCCAGCGCCCGGGCCATCTTTGCTCCAATGGAGCCTTGGCTGCGGGAGGGGAAGAGAGAGACAGAGGAAGGAGGGGGGGAGGGGTGGAGAAGCAAATGGGCGCTTCTCCTATGTGCCCTGGCCGGGAATCGAACCCGGGTCCCCTGCACGCCAGGCCGATGCTCTACCGTTGAGCCAACCGGCCAGGGCCAGAAATGCAAATTTATAGCCCCTGCCCCAGACCTGTGCAATGGAAGGGGTCCAATCCTACAGGTGATTCAGATTCACTCATGGTGGTCTTCAAACCAGTGGCTCTCGCACTCAACTTCAATGAGAATTACCAGGGCAGGTTTTAAGCTGCCTGCACCCCACTCCCAGGCAATCTGACCAGGATAAGAAAGGGGATCGGGGCTAGTCCTTGCATTTGGGAAACATTCTCCTAAGTGATTCTATTGGTAACTGAGGCTGAGAGAACCATTGGCTCAGAGGACATCTCTTCAGCTCCTTCTAATTTAACACAGTGGAGATAAAGGAGGACATGGACAGTCCCTCTGCTGTGAAGGGTGGAAAGGACTTGGGAGACAGCAACTCAAGCCGAGCCGCATGAAGTAACAGTGATCCACCCACCAGCATGGAGTCAGACCTGGGAATTTGTTACACTATGGTAAATTAATCTTCATACCCTTGGAGCTGATTCACCAAGAAGAGAACTAGAGGGGAAAAAATAATAGGCAGTTTATTGAGTGCTTACTGCATATACCAGGCAATATATTTGGCTCATTTAAATCTGACATTAAATGGCAAGATAGGTAATATTAAATATGACTATAACCCTAACCCTGTGATGTGGGTAATATTAACTGTTAAAGAGGAAGACATTGATGATCAGAAGGTAAAGACCTTGGTGGCTGAGCTGGGATGTGAATCCAGGGCTGCCTGGGTTGAAAACCAGGGCTTTTAAGTTCCATTTCGTACTGTTTTTTGAGAAGGGCCATGGTCTCCAGTTAGGAGTAGAGGAACTTGGGCAGGGGTTTAGAGGCAAATCCTTTTATCCCACATGTTTTGAGGAAAAAGCACTGTCTGGGTTGCAGTCACAGCTTCACACCTGATCAGATGTGTGACCCTGGAACAAGTCACTTCTCCAGCTGGGACCTCAGTCTTCTGATGTATACAATGGGATGGCTTTAACTGATCCCTAAGTTTTTTCCAGTTCTGTGTGAATGATGGTATGAGTACATTTCCAGCAAAAGAACCTGCTTCCCAGGCTCCTATGACCCTCTCTAAAACACTTCCGTGGGCCAGCTTGACCTAGTCATTCTGCTGGTTACAAACAAATTGCTCCCTGGGCCAGTCAAGAATTGTGGCTTTCTTCAAGGCTTAGAAGACAACACAAAGTTGGGGTTTTTTTGTATTTTTCCAAAGTTGGGGGGGGGGCAGACAGACAGACTCCCACATGCATCCGGCCAGGATACACCTGGCATGCCCACCAGGGGGCGATGCTCTGCCCATCTGGGGCGTTGCTCCACTACAATCAGAGCCATTCTAGCACCTGAGGCAGAGGCCATGGAGCCATCCTCAGCATCCGGGCAAACGCTGCTCCAGTGGAGCCTTGGCTGCAGGAGGGGAAGAGAGAGCGAGAAAGGAGTGGGGGAAGGGTGGAAAAGCAGATAGGCACTTCTCCTGTGTGCCCTGGTCGGGAATTGAACCCAGGACTTCCACACACTGGGCTGATACTCTACTGCTGAGCCAACCAGCCAGGGTAACAACACAAAGTTCTGTACAAACTAAAGTGACATGATTGCTAAGACATATCACGAAGTGAGAAAATCAAAGGTCTAGAACAATGTGTATAACATACTCCCCTTACATAAAGAGGGGAAAGAATGATCATGCACACTTGTTTTTATATGGCTAAGCCAGGTGGTAAACTATAGCTCACGGGCCAAGTCCCGCCTGCTGTCTGTCTTGGTCCATACAGTCAGTAAGCTAAGAACGGCGTTCAGATTTTTCAACAGTTGGAAAAATATCAAAAGAAAAATAATATTTCATTACACATGAAAATGATCTGAAATTCAAATTCCAATCCCCATAAATAAAGTTTTATTGGCACACGGCCATGCTCATTCATCTGTGCAGTGTCTGTGGCTGTTTTCTCTATGCAATGGCAGAGCTGATTAGTTGTGACAGAGACCATAAGCCTGCAAAGCCTAAAATATTTATGATGTGACCTTTTACAGACAAGGTGTGCTGACTTCTGGCCTTCTGGAAGGAGGCATTGGAAATTAGTGACCTAGCCCAGCTGTTCTGAGAGAGCGTTGAGCAGCTGAAAGATAGAGTAGAAAGAAGGCTTTTCACGATGTACCCCTTTTGGACCTATTTTAAAAATGTCAACAAAACAAAAGCACTGTATTTCTGCATGTGAACATATGAAGATGTGCATATGTAGAAAAGTATTTTAACAACTATACACCAAATGAGTAAGTGAGGTCACTTTGAGAAAAAGGCTGACTGAGGAGCTGGGAGTCAAGCAGCTTCAGTAGTCAATATGTTGTTGGAATATTTTATGAGAAGAATCATGTCATGTATAAATTGTGCAATTAAAAATAAAGAATGCAGGCCTGGCTGGGTAGTTCAGTTGCAGGTTTGATCCCCGGTCAGGGCACAAGAATCAACCAATGAATGCCCAAGGAGGTGGAATTACAAATTGATATTTCTCTCTCTCTCTTTCCCTTCTTCTCTCTCAAGTAATTAAGAGTGGACACTTTCTAGAGCTGTATGTTCTGTAAGGTGGTGGGCTATGCTTGGGAACTCACTGTAGCTGTAGGCACTAATCTAGTCATTGAATGAATACAAGAACCCGAGAGATGTGTGTCAGGAGAGAGGGGTGCACTCAGAGGAGAAATGCATTGTTCAGAGGGTGCTTCGGGGGGTTAGGGTTGCCTCAGAAGAAAGGGGGAGGTGAGAATGGCTGAGCAGGAACACTTTCCCTAATGGCTCCCTGGTTCGGGGCTGCCAGCTGCCCCTGGTCTATGGGTGCCGTGGTTGAGAAGCCCTAGCCTTTTGGAGAGCTGGAGGCATTTCAACCTTTCCCCATTCCCCACCCCCACCAAGTTTCTGGTTTTTAGTCCTTTACAACCTCTCTTGAAGGACACTAGGCGAGTCTAGCTGAGGACTTGTGCAAACCAGCTGTGCCTGCTGCTCCCTAGAACTGCCTTTTCAGCAAGCACCATCTGTGTGCCATCGTCCTCTAGGGAAAGACTCCTCTTACCTGTCATCTGGCACTGTGGGAGTCCCCCACCCAAGGACCAAGCCTGTGGTGGCTATGGCAGAGCTACATGAATGTTCAGATGCCCAGGTACTTGGCTCCAGAAACAGCCAACAACATGAGTGTCTGATACACAGACAAACTAAGGACACCTCGTGTTGTGCTTGCCCTCATCCCTTCTTGCAGACACAGGCCCCCTATCTTATTCAGGAAACTCTTTTTGCTGGTTCTTGTGGTTTGGGTAGGTTGACTCAACCTTGGGCACCAGGTTGGTCATGTGATACAGGCCTGGCCAATCAGAATACTCCAGGTCCCTGTTTTATAGTGATTGGTTCATAGATTGGCATGTGACCCATGCCAAGCCAATGACTGTCAACCTCAAGATTTTTGCTGGAGCAATTGCAGAAGAGGTGCTGTCTCTATGCTGTGGTTGCTACCTGCAGAATGACACTTGGAGCTGCTGGTTAACTTCAGCCCCTACAAAGAGCAAACCTGCCTGAAGACAAAGCTAAGATGGAAGGAAGTAGAGCCAAGAACTGGAGACTGGTTTCTGATGACACTGTTTAAGTGGATTTAGTGACTCCTGGCCTTTTTATTTAAATGAACCAAATAATCCTCTTTTTTTTTTTTTGCCTTGGCTGATTTATAGAGGCAAGAATTATGACTGCTATCCAGAATTGGTAGAGCTGTGCTTCCTATCAGATTCTCTGAACATCTCATGGAGATTTTATTTACACCTCCTTTTGCTGTGCGGTAGGACCCTCTGTTACCCTCTCCCAGCTGCCCCGAGGTAGTCTCCTTGTCTGGCTTTCTGGTTCTCTCCCGCCTCTCTGGGTCACCTGCCTGACACCCCTAGGACTCCTCACCTCTCCCCAGCACCTGCCCACTCCTCTGGGTGAGTTCAGTCTAAGATTCTAGCCCTTGATTATCCAAGTCTGCTGTCATCAACCCCTGTGCTCATTTATGACTGAACTGCGGTTCAAGACATGACTATTTCTGTTCTTTAACCCAGTACATTGAATACATAAACAATCTGCTTCTCCCAACAACCCTACCCAGTATGATGTATGGTGATTATTCGCACTTTCAAGGACAGGAAGCGGTGGCTCAGGGAGCTGAAGTAGCTGGCCTAAGGTCAGACAGCCGAGCCATATGCAGGTTGAGGCAGGGCCAGGACTGGACTATGGAGGGGATCATCCCTGAGCCTGTGCTCTTGACCACGGAATCCATGCTTCTAACCTAAGTGAGCAGGAGAGTCACCTGGGACACAGGTGCTCACTCTAGGGCCACCTGCTCTGAGTGAGGACTGAGCAGGCCTGGGCTGGGGTCTGGGAAGCTGCCTCTTTAACAGACACTCCAGAGGACACTGATGCACGGGGTTCCCAGAGCCTCACCCTGAGAGTAACCATTGTCCTCCCAGCAAAGACTTTGGCCCTAGAAAGAAGTTTGGCATTCCCAGACCTATTCTTGCGGGAGCTGAATCTCTGCCCTGGCTTAGCAATGATTATAATGCGAGAAAAACTTCTTTGCTGATGCAAGGAAAAGAGAGATCAAGGGCATGTGGGACAAGCAACTCGTGCCAGAGAAGACAACAAAAAATTAAAGAATAACATCATGCCACTCTTGGCAGGGGTGGTTGCTGTGAGGGATGGACTCTAAGAGGACGAAGTGTAAGCCAGGCCCTGGAATAAATTCAAATTCTGTAGGTTTCCTTCATTCTTCCCTGAAAAGAAATGGCTCTCACTGCTCCCAAGGATGAAGTTCGGAGTTCTTAACAAAGCTTAAAGCCCAGCATGAGCTGGTAGTGCTGTCTTCACACCTGGCTTTTAGGCATGCTGTTCCCTCTGCCTGGAAGGCTGTCTCTTCCCCTTTCCTCCTATGCTTAATACACTCCTACTCATCCTTCAAGCCCCAGCATTGATGGGACTTTCTCTAGGAAGTCGTTCCCGACTGCCGAATCTGGCTCAGGTGTCCTGTCTGTGCGCTGTTAGCTCCCTATGATATGCCATGAACCTATCCTCATATTGTACATTATGTGTCTGATCTCCAACTAGGAGGTGAGGTTCCTGAAGGAAAGACCAGACCACATCTATATTGTTCTCTAATATGTTCTCAGTATCAGGCACATAATAAGAAGTCACTGAATGAACAAATAAATAAATGAAGATGTAATGAAATCAAACCAGAAAGCCTGAGGCAGTTACTTGCAGTGATCATTTTGACCACTAGATGGCATGCCACTATGGCAGCCCAATTGGGATGGGCTGGGAATGGGGGTAAAAATGGAAGAAGGAGCAGGTTGATGGGTTGAAGCAAGACTTCCCAGTGGGATTCCAATTCTTTCCAGACTAACAGCTTGAGTCTTTGTGAACCCTAACTTTGTAGGCACAGAACTCTTTGCTCTTTGCCTTACGCCAGAACCCCATTTCCATCTATGGTTACATCTTCCTGCTACACATCAAACACATTTTCAACTCCTGTGAAGTTTCTTCTTCTGCTTACCAAAGAGCTGTTTTTTTGTGATTGTTATTGCTGCTAACAGCTAGAAATGGTTTAACAAATTGCTGTTTAAAAATTGCTGCTTAGAGAAGAAGGTGCACTTTGCCACTTTTGGGATCTAAGCTCCCACAGTGGTGATTGGGGTCCAATCTTCCATTGTACAGTTTACCTAAAACTTCCATTTTCTGGCTTAAAGAACCACATAAATTTACAGTTCTCTTACTCTTTCCTTTTTTTTTTACCAAGACAAGTTGACTTATTTTTCAAGGAATCATACTGTATAGAAGTCATTTTTTTAAAAAAATATATTACCTCTGGAGAATTCTAGGTGGATGACAAATGACATCAGCGAAACATGTTGACATGTAGCTTCGGGCAGTGGCCTGAGCTCACTTACTGGTTGTTAAGATTTCCAGTACACCAGCCTCCCAGTGCTGTGGTTTACATTTGGACCCTACCAAACGACAAATTAGTAATATGCCACAAGCATTTTAGTTCACTCGCCAGTAATTAAAACCAAACATTTTAACTGGACAATGTCAAGGATCCAGAGTAACAAACTGATGGCTAGCTGGTCTACTCCTGCTACTCCAGGAGCCCCACACTGTTATTATAATGGTGGCATCGTCTGGAGCATTTCTTCCCCTTCTGGAAGGTCATGAAAACCTCAGTTTGGCAGAAAGTCAGTAACTTGGATCCTTTAAGAAGTCAGGAATGAGGTGTTGCTCTGATGAGGTTAATTCTTGACCACCCCATTGACATTCATGTGACTGTGTTAACTTCTCGGTATCTTTGCTTCCTTATCTCTCCAGTGGAGGCAGCAAGGCGGCCAGACCTGGCCCACCAGGCGGGGTTCGAGCCTCCTCTTTGTACATATATTTGAGTTGGAGCTGGTTCCAGCCCAGTGCAGCCACAGCAAGCAGTTACAAAGGCCTCTGGCAATCTTGCTTTGCCTGGCTCCCCAGCCCATGCCAACCTCTGCCCATTACAACCTTCATATCTAAACGGTTCAGGAATGAGTTAGAAATGACCTTATTTGTACTTCCTACAATCCCGCCAGTATGACCGCCATAAAGATTGCTTTCTGGCTCCATGAGCCTGTTTGAAGGGTGTGGGAAACAAAAGCTGAGTTAGTCAAGGGCTTTGCCCCAAGGTTGCCCAAGGTGGCACATGGGTTATAGAGGCCTGGCTAGGGCCCAGGTAATGCCTTTCCCCTCCCCTGGGCTGTTTCTAAGGGCTCTGTGAGTGAGTGTGTATGTGTGTGTTTAGAGGAGGTCCCATTGAATCTTTCAGTCACAGTCCTCTCTCAACAAGAATGTTTTGGGCTGCCACAAAGATGGATTCAGTGTTGAGCTTGCTGTTGTTGGCCAGGGGAATGAGGTGTTGAAGAAGAAGTAATGACCCCAGTCTCTGGCTGCAGAAAGCCTATAGTTTAGTTAGGAATGCAGGGTATTAATGAATAAAAGATCATGTAAAGCAAAGCTCCCTGTGACTCCAATGTGAGCTGAGGTCACCTATCCTTTGAGATTAAATAAGCCGGAGCTGTATCCCTCCTCTGGGGGAAGCCTTGATACCCTCCTGAGGTTCCCACATGTTCCCAGGGTCCTCTGTCTGCCCTGTGTCCCCAGGCCCTGGGTTTCTGCTCTCTCTGAGGCTATCATTACTTATTTGCTCCCCAAATCCTTTCTCCAGGGATTTGAGGGTAGCCAACTACACAGATGGCTTGGTGTGGCCAATAAAGCAAATAACAGTAACTTAAATGCCGGCCAGCCCTGGGCCTGCAGGTCCTGAAGCCACCCTGCCCTGAGACCCCCTCCCTGGGCAACCCCCCTTTGTAGACCCTAGGACTCCACTTGGGTAGTTAGTCCTTCACCCTTAGAGTCCACTCCTCACCCTCCACAGGTTCCCCCAGGGATGCAGTGTCCCTTGCTGCCTATTCCAACAAGACAATGGCTTCTCCACCTACACCCTTACCCACCTCTAAGCCCATTGGAAGATTTGTTAATGTGGCGTGCAAAGGAAAGGCCATCTGCGTTTTGAATTTTGTACTATGCGCACACTATTACTTATTTCCAAAAAAAAAAAAAAAAAAAAATACAAGTGATTTCTTGAAAGAGACCTTCTTTCTTAGGATCCCACCTTCATGGCAGAGAAAGCCAAATAAGGCTTTGTAATCTCAGCCCGTTGTCTCTCCTCCCACCAGTTTCTTCAAGGAAGTAAACAGTTTAAAGATTTATTTTTTCCACTGATAAGAATTATGCCTTTCCTTTTAGAAACCAGAAATCATTACTGGGAGTTTGTGTTTTAAAAGACATAGTTCTCACTGTGTTCCATTTATTATAGGTCGCATTCATTCATCCATTCAACAAATAAACAGGTACCACAGGGGTTCTATGGACAGTGAATTCTGTCTGGGCTACCGTTACCAGGCGTGGCTTCAGGAGAGAGGTGGGATGTGACCTGGAGCATCAAGGCTGGGAGAGGGAGGACTTAGTTTGATGAACACAAAGGTCAAGGCAAGTAGAAAGCTGGAGCTGTATTCCTCCTCTGTGGGAAGCGTTGATACCCTCCCAAGGTTTTCACAAGTTCCCAGGGTCCTCTGTCTGCCCTGTGCGGGGATTGATAACCCTTCATTCAATCAACAAGAATGTCTCTGGCTCCGCATAGTTCTGGCCCTGAGCTAGGCACTGTTTCTAGAGTGGCAAACAAACAGCTTGATTCCAACAGAGCAGGAGAAATGGGAGGAGCCCAGGGGCACCCAAGGGGAGGGGGGCTGCCTCAAGGGAGAGCAGGAGAGACTGCAGGAGAGAGTGACATTTAAGCTGAGACAGGAAGAATGTGTGGGTGATGGCGCGAAGCAGTGCTTCGAGCAGAGAGAACATTGTTTATGACATTCACAAGGAAGGGAGGGCCTGGAAATGAGGTCTGCCGTGGTGCCATCCTAGAGGCGGGGGGCGGACGTGGGGAGTTTGAGGCGGGGAGAGGTAGGGGCGGGGCAAGGCAGGCAGGAAAGCCGTGATCCTGGGAGCGGTGGGACACGCAAGGGTTTCACTGTGAAGCAGCATGATCAGATCTGGGCTTTAGAAAGGCACATGGGCTGGGGGCGAAGGACAGAGCAAAGTGCAGGGGACATGAGGGGGCGAGGGTGTGTTCAGGAAGGGGTCGTGGCGAGGAAGCAGAGCTCTGACTGACGTCTGGCTAAGGCAGAGGGTGGGTTAGAGGAGCAACCTGTGCTAAGACGTGAATGGGCAGGGACGGCAGAGGGTGGGTTAGAGGAGCAACCTTGTGCTAAGACGTGAATGGGCAGGGACGATGGAGCCTGGGACCTTAAAGGGGAGGCAGAGACAGGAGGACATGCAAAGGAACAGCCTCTGAGGCAGGTCCCGGTGGCTATTGGGGTGGTGCTTGGGTGAACCAAGTTGAGAGTTGCCACAGGTGAATCTTCTCCTCTCCAAAGAGGGGGGCACATTCCAGGTTTCCCCAAGGGCCAGACGACAGCTATGGGTGGGGGGGCCGCGTCCAAGATAGGCATGGTGTAAGTTCACTTACACAGTGAGAAAGTTCACCCTTCCTTAATTCTCCTCAGTCCTGCAAGGAGAAAGCCTGAGGAGGGTGCTGGTCCATCTCTAACACCTCTGACACTTGCTTTTCTCCCCCGTTATTTATTTATTTATTTATTTATTCATTTATTTATTTATTTATTACAGATAGAGAGCAAGCTTCAGGCTCAAAGCCTTCAGCCGGCAACCCTGTCTTGCTCTTGCTCGGGTTTGGTAACATTTGGTTGCGTTTAATTCTACGGCTGCCTTCCACTCACTGTAAGTGAAACTAGACTTCCAACTGGGGCAGTGATATCAGGTTTCATTTTTAAATGAAGGCATTTAAGTTAATGGGGAAAATGGACCACTTTTAAAAATTATTAAGTAAATAATGGCACAAGTGGTATCAAAATATGGCAAAAGTCAGAAGGAGGACTGGAATGACAGAAGTTTGGGGACACCAGCAAGGCAGAGAGCCCTGTGTTTGGGGTCACGAACCTGTGTGTGTACCGGTAAGCAAATGACCTGCTCTGCTTCTTGCATGTGTCATGAAGACCAGTGGACATCAGGGATGGGAAAAGGACTCCAGGACTCTGAGGCCACTGCGGAATGGCTCTTGGGACAGTCCTTGTGTCAGGCTCACAAAGGAGGTAGTCTCTGTCCTGACCCTCCCGCTGGCTTTGAAGGTAGGAATTAGAGGTGTGGGCTGAGATTAGTGCCGTCTCATTCTGGAGAGCTTTCTGGCTCTTTGAAGAAATTAAGCCTGAAACACAAATCTCCCCAAAGATAAATTATTTAAGATAAGTTGTCCAAGCACTACCAGGTAGACCTTGCTCTCTCCTGAAGTGATGTCTAAAAATCAAGCCAAAGGTAGGCTGGGAATGTAAACCTGTCACTAGATTCAACTCACTCCAGTTCTGGGGGACGGAGCGCAAGGTGACCCCTGCGTGGGTCAGCAAGGGGAAGTGGCCTCTCTGTGGCCAGGGAATTGCCACTGTTGCAAGACTCGAGAACTCCACAACTCCTGGCGTGGGGCTTTCTCTTAGAAACTTTCGGTCTTGATGGTGGTGGGTGTGCTCCTGCCCACTCCCCAGGCCCTGTGGCTGGGAGCTGGATCGGGCCCTGGCATTGGCTGAGCGAAAAACGAGGGATGTCCTTCAGAGCAAGTAGCTGCAACTTAATCCATCTCTTTGTTGTTTCCTGTTTATTTATGGTTGGTTGTCACCCCTAGAAGGTAAGCGGAGTGAGGACTTGTTCTGCCTGAGATCCCGACGCCTCTTACAGGGCCCAGCCCTCCCTTAGTGAGTGTCAAGTGCATGGAAGGTCCAGGAATGCGATCTCATTTGTCTGCCCCCTCAGGGGTCCAGAGAGGCTAGTCAGGGCGTGACGTAGAAATACACAGTCTGGCAGGAATTGGAAATTGGCTTGTTCTTACCCCTATGACCCCATCATCTGTAAAAGGGATTAAAAAAAAGAATCCCTTTAAAATAAAAGTTAAACAGTTTTAAATTGCTCTCAGTTCAAAAATCTAAAGCAATATTTTCGGAGCTTTGGTGTGCTTTTATCAGCTACCTAAGTCACGAGGCTGTGGCCAGGGTGGCAGGACCTGGGAAGGAGAGGGTCTGCATTGTTCTGTCGGATGGTGAGGCTGGCGTAGGGGAGTCTGTCCCCGTTCATTGTGAGGAGGTAACTGGGCTTAATGAGGAGGAGTGACTGGAGCCTGATTTTCATACCCAACCATCCACCGCTTTGCTCCCAGCCTGAGTTCAAATCCCAGTTCTGCCACTTGGTAACCATGGGACCTTCAGCAGGTCATTTCACTGCCTTGAACTTCAGTTTTCTCATCTACAGAATGGGGGCAATAAAAGTACCCAAGTCGTGGGGCTGTCAGAAGGAGTAGACGAATGAAGGCATGGACAGTCTTCAAAACAGTGGGCACCACATAGCAGATGCTCAATAGCATCAGCTTTATTTTAGATTCCAAGAGTCTAAAAGCACTGAAAATTGATCTTAGAAAATAAGTGTGATTTACAGTCACTAGAAAACAAAATGTACACTTATAAGGATGAGATAAGTTCTAAGACACAACTATTGTCATCAGTGAGTTGGGGTTTTTCATCCTACACAGTCTTGGAAACTCTCTTAAAAATGTGTGGTCTTGGCCCTGGCCAGTTGGTTCAGTGGTAGAGCATTGGCCTGGTATGTGAATGTCCTAGGTTTGATTCCCAGTCAGGGGACCCAGGAGAAGCAACTATCTGCTTCTCCACCCCTCCCCTCCCCCTTCTCTTTCTCTTCCTCTCCTGCAGCCATGTGATTGATTTGAGTGCATTGGCCCTGAGCGTTGAGGATGCTTTTGTGGAGCCTCTGCCTCAGGTGCTAAAAATAACTCAGTTGTGAGCGTAGCTCCAGATAGGCAAAGCATCAACCCCAGATGGGCTTGTCGGGGGATCTCAGTCAGGGCACATGCGAGCATCTGTCTGTCTATCTCCCCTCCTCTTACTTGGAAAAGAAAAAGAAAAAGAGAAGAAGGAGGAGGAGGAGGAGGAGGCAAAGAAGGGGAAGAGGAGAAGGAGGAAGAAGAAGAAGAGGAAGAAGATGAAAAGATGTGTGGTCTCTTTTTATAAACCCCAGGAGTCACAACATCAGAGGCCTTATTGAAGTCAGGTGTGGAAGACCTCTTCTTCTCTTCAACAAGCAAATTGAAAAGATTCCCTAAAATGTAACAGCTAAAGTTCCATTTCTTAAAATTCAATAAATTAGGCCCTGGCCGGTTGGCTCAGCGGTAG
Source organism: Saccopteryx leptura (assembly GCF_036850995.1). Lineage (NCBI taxonomy): Eukaryota > Metazoa > Chordata > Mammalia > Chiroptera > Emballonuridae > Saccopteryx > Saccopteryx leptura. The sequence goes on from NC_089508.1 coordinate 171,296,425, forward strand.
AGCGTCGGCCTGGCGTGCGGGGGACCCGGGTTCGATTCCCGGCCAGGGCACACAGGAGAAGCGCCCATTTGCTTCTCCACCCCCCCTCCTTCCTCTCTGTCTCTCTCTTCCCCTCCCGCAGCCAAGGCTCCATTGGAGCAAAGATGGCCCGGGCGCTGGGGATGGCTCCTTGGCCTCTGCCCCAGGCGCTAGAGTGGCTCTGGTCGTGGCAGAGCGACACCCCGGAGGGGCAGAGCATCGCCCCCTGGTGGGCAGAGCGTCGCCCCTGGTGGGCGTGCCGGGTGGATCCCGGTCGGGCGCATGCGGGAGTCTGTCTGACTGTCTCTCCCCGTTTCCAGCTTCAGAAAAATACAAAAAAAAAAAAATTCAATAAATTAAAAGTAAACCACAGATTTAAAATTATTGCCTGACAACTAGGATTATACTTTGAAATGTAACATACTGATTGTAGATCTTTGTAGTAAAATCAACTTGTACATAATTCATTCTATGCTCCTAAATTAATATGATTTTTGACCTGCGTAGGGATTGTATGTATTTTCATTTCCTCTTACATTTTCGTGCACCCCACCTCACCTATCGCTTCCAAAGGTAGCAGAGCCTCTTCCTCATGGTGTCAATATTAGAGGGAATGTTCATTTCTCCTCTGGAACCCTTCCTAGTTCCTCTGGGATTTGCTTCCCACAACTAGCTTCCTGCTGAAGAAACCAAGAGAAACCAAAGTCCCAACATATGAGTAAGTAGCCCATAGGGTTGCATCCTATAGACCAGGCCTTCAAGGGTTTTGCTATGTTTTGTTTTGAGTGCCTATTCTGTGCCAGGTCCTGCATCAGCCACTGGCGTCACAATGACAAGCAAGACCCGTCTATATTTACCTGAGCGTGAGTCTATCTGTATAATGGGAATAATAATATTGTAATAATAACTTAGCCTTTCTCAAGGGGTTGTGTGGGGATCAGATGAGCTAATGGAAGTGGAAGTGCTTTATAAATTATTAAGGTGCTCTATAAATATGCAGAATGATCAGGTATAGCGTGAAAGATGTTAAAAAAAAAAAAGAAAGCTTGGGCCTGACCAGGCGGCTGTGCAGTGGATAGAGCGTCAGATTGGGATGTGGAGGACCCAGGTTCGAGACCCCAAGGTCGCCAGCTTGAGCGCGGGCTTATCTAGTTTGAGCAGAGCTCACCAGCTTGGACCCAAGGTCGCTAGCTGGAGCAAGGGGTTACTCAGTCTACTGTAGCCCCACGGTCAAGGCACATATGAGAAAGCAATCAATGAACAACTAAGGTGTCGCAACGAAAAACTAATGATTGATGCTTCTCATCTCTCTCCGTTCCTGTCTGTCTGTCTCTGACTCTCTCTGTCTCTGTAAATTTAAAAAAAAAGAAAAAGAAAAAAGATAAAGAAAGGTTGGGTTTCTACACCATTTATTTCATGATAATAAAACAAAAACAGCTTGATCAGGCAGTGGCGCAGTGGATAGAACGTCGGACCGGGATGCCGAGGACCCAGGTTTGAGACCCCGAGGTCGCCAGTTTGAACATGGGCTCATCTGGTTTGAGCAAAAGCTCACCAGCTTGGACCCAAGGTCGCTGGCTTGAGCAAGGGGTTACTCGATCTACTGAAGGCCCGTGGTCAAGGCACATATGAGAAAGCAATCAGTGAACAGCTAAGGTGTCACAATGCGCAACAAAAAACTAATGATTAATGCTTCTCATCTCTCCGTTCCTGTCTGTCTGTCCCTGTCTATCCCTCTCTCTGACTCTCTCTCTCTGTCTCTGTTAAAAAAAACAAAAAAAAAACACACACACAAAAAAACAAAAAAAACCCAGCTGTTCCTTAAGCACCTACTATGTGCTGGTCATTTCACGGGCACTCTTGCTAGTCCTCACCACAAGCCCACAAGAAAGCTTTACAATCTGTCGCAGGAGGCAGGTCGCCTTGTCCCAGGTTGCACAGCTAGTCTGTGGTGGAACAGCTAGTTTGTGTCCCACCACAAACTAGCCAGCTCGGCCAGATGGTTTCACTTTCGCAGATTCCCATGCGGCTGTGGGGCAGGGCCCAGGTATCCTAGAGAGAAGGGTCAAGGGAAGGCCGAAGGTAGGACTGAAGAGGAAGAAGGGGTAGATGCATTTCTTTCTAGATCACGGAGGCTAAGATGAGGCCCAGGGCTCTAGGGAACTTCTCAGAAAAGAGACAGGAACTAGCAAGCAGGAACTATGATTTAAGGGTTTTGTAAGTTTCTAAACCCCTATAACTTCCCCTTATTGGTGCTTCTGTTTCTCAGGCCTTGTGCCTATAGGGAGAAGCAGTAAAATCCATCCTTCTGACTCTACATGTTTAAGTGTCTTCTCCGGTGACCGCAGGCCCAAGGGGACGGGCCTGGGATACCTCCTCAGAGGCAGGAGGAAGGGAGTGTTGAGGGGTCCTGTTCCACGCACGCTCACTTTGGTTAAGTACGGCAGGCCCAAAGGACCAAGAGCACAGGGGTGGCTAGAAAGAGGAATGGAAAGCCCATGGTATCTAGGACCTCAGGGACAGCGGAAAGGGGAACAAAGGACATGAGTCCAACCTGGTCCTGAGTTGGGGTAGACGAGGAAGGCAGAGAACTTGTTCCCGTCCCTGCAAGAGGCCGTCACAGGGCTGAGCTAAGGGCTTGGTTGAGCTGTGTCCTCCTTGGCCCTCCAGGCCCTGAAGTTTCTCTTCCTCCTCCCCCCCCTCCAACGGCCCACCCGCATTCTTGGGGAATCAGAGGCTAAAAATAGACAGTTGCCACCAGACTCTGGGCCTGAGGAAATCAGCTCAACACCAGTCCTGTGGACAGTGGGCTGGGGCTGAGCTAGGGGATGAAAGGGGTGACAACACAAGGTCCTAGGACCCCCAGCTGGTGATGCAAATAATCCCCTCACCCAACCTGGCCCTTGAGAACCAGGCCTTCTAGCCTTCAGCTCCATGTCCTTCTAAGGCTGGGCTATTTGGATCCCAAGCAATGTCCCTACGCTTGCCTGAGAGATAGAGCATGCAGCAAAAAATAGCTTCACCCCCTTGCAATATTCTTGCCCATAACTGGACACAGCGAGCCTTTATCAGCCCACAGGCCTGCTCCCACTGGAGCAAAGGTGCTTTTCTGGGAGGGCAGAACCCGTGACTCCTCGGCCCAGGGAGGACTTCGCGGGGCTCTCGTTACTGACAGCATCGCTGGAATCCTCTGGAACCGAGTCCAGCCTTCAGGGCGGGAGGTGGGGTGGGGGTGGGCTAATGTCAACCGTCAGCACCCATCTGTCAACTAAGGAACCTTCCCGGTCTTATCTGTCCTCTACTCTCCAGCCCGTGTCACTGACAAATGTGGGTCCACAATCAAAACATACTTGATGGATTCAAAGAATATCATTCCAATGGAGTCACGCCTTGGACTTTGGTCTACAGGAATCCAGAGGCCGGAAGACCTCCTTGGCGCTGTGTTAACTCCGTATTTGACTAAACGGAGGCTGCATCTCCGGAGTCAGGCACTCTCACGCCTCTAGTAATAACAACAACACTAGCTACCACGAATTGAGCACTGCCGAAGTACCAAACATTGTGATCAAGACTACATGACTTTATGCAATTATCTCATTAAATCCTCACATGTTATAGTTTCATACCCATTTTACCAGTGGGAAAAATGAGGCATGGAGAGATTAAGTTGTTGCCCATTTGCACACACATAGTGAATGATGGTGCTCAGGTCTGATGCGTTTCTCTCAGTCTGGCTCCAGATTCTATACCCAGTGCCCCTGTAGGGAGCATTCTGTTTCAGATGCAAGACTCCAAGAAAAGGGGCAAGGGAAGCCACAAAGCCAGTGGCACAAATCCCCAAAACAGCTCCCTGGAGAGCTGCCACTGTGCCCTGCTCACTGCTGTGACCACAGTCCCCGGTGGTCCCCACAGTGCATGTGAGCCACTCTGACCTCTGGGTCTGTGCATGCGCAGTTCCCTCCACCTCCAATGCTCTTCCCTCTACGCTGCAGAGGCCACCTCCTCCTGCTCACCCTGCAAGGTCTCAGCTTAACAGCCTTTTCCTCAGAGAAGCCTGGCCTGGCCAGGTTTATTCTCACCATGCTGTGTACTTCCATTTTCTAGGCTTTAGTACTTATTATTAAACTCTGTGAGAATCATTTTGTGGTTCACTGCTGTCTGTCTCAGGAGAATGCAAGCTCCGGGAGGGCAGGAACTGTGTGGATCTTGTTCATCAACGTGTTCTGTGACTCAGCACCGTGCCCAGTATGTACTAGGTGCTCAGTAAGTATTCTGGCTGAAGGAAGGAACAGACGAATGACTGATTTGTGGAACGTTGACCGAATGACCTAAACAGTGATTGCAGATGGAGCTGGCTGAGTGGGAAGTGGAGGCTGCTGCACAGAGGGGGCGGGTAGGGTGTGGGGAAGAGGCTGCCATGAGCTATAGAGCCTTGTTGGGGGTGGCAGCAGAGAGGGACAAGAAGGGACTGGATGACCTTAAATGAACTGGCTGACCCTAAGATCTGTCCAAGTGTGAAATGCTTTGACTTGATGAGAAGATGGGCTGGCGTCCAGGATGCTACCCTTTCAAGGTCGTCTACCGGGGGCCCTCCATGTCTCCCCTGAGCAATCAATCAGGATAAACCCCACCACATGGGTTCTGAACCTTGTGAGGAAACAATGGTATGAAACTGCTTTGAAATAGTTGTGGTGGAAGCTTCTCCCGGCAATGAATTCTGGAGGGTGGGATTCCTGAGGGCTTTTGCTTTCCACCACACACATTTCTGTGATAATTGAATTCTTTCTCCCTTCCTCCTTTTCTTTCTCCCTCATTCCCTCCTTTCATTTTTCCCCCAGAAAAATGTATTACTTTTGTATGCAGAGTAACAAAGTTAAGTTGTTAAGGTTGCCTTCAAATATTTCGGGGGTAAAAATGTTTCTTTAAGAAGTTTCTGGCCCTGGCCACATAGCTCAGATGATTGGAGCATTATGCTAATAAGCCAAGGTTGTGGGATTGATCCCCAGTCTGGGCACATACAAGAATCAACCAATGATGACATAAATAAGTAGAACAACAAGAAGTTTCTGGTTGCACCCTGGCTGAATAGCTCAGTTGGTTAGAGCATTATCTTGATGCACAGAGGTTGCTGGTTTGATCCCTGGTCAGGGCACATGCAGAAAATAGATGGATGTTTCTGTCTCTCTCTCTCTCTCCTGTCCTCTCTCTCTCTAAAATCAATAAATAAAATTTTTAAAAAAATTCTGGTTGCAGAAAATGAGGAAAAATAAGGGAGGGGGAAACTGAATGTAAGCGGCCAAGTTAAAATGAACAACTATTATCAATCATTTTTTATTTTGCTTATTTTCTAAATTAGCATGCAGTAAAGTGGACTTTCTGTGTACATTTCTATGGATTTTAACACATGTGTAGATTCGGGGAACCACCACCACAATCAGGATACAAATGAGCTCTATCAGCCCTCAAACCACCGAGGGTGGCCCCTCTGCAGTCACAGCCTTCCCTCAAGCCTACCCCTGACGACCGCTGGTCTGCCCTCCAATGCCCTGGCTGTGGCTCTTTAAGACTGTCTAGGAAACAGGATCATGTGGTATGCAGTATTTTGAGACTGTCTTCTTTCCCATCGTATCTATCAGCAGTTTGTACCTTTTGTTTTTTTCTGACAACTTTCTGGTGTATTGACTTGCTACAGTTTATTTGATCACCCCTCGAAGGACATTTGGGTCGCTTCTAATTTTTGGAAATTACAAACAGAGCTGCTATAAACATCTGTGTATACAGGTTTTTGTGCGAATATGAGTTTTCACTTCCCTAGGATAATTACCTAGAGAACTGCTGAGTGTTAAGTGTAGGTTCAGCTTTATAAGAAACTGCCATCCTGTTTTCCAGAGTGGTAGCACCACCTTGCATTCTCACCAGCAGCGCATGAGGGTGGCAGTTTCTCTGTATCTTGTCAGCACTTTGTCAGAATTTCACTTTGTTTTGGTTTTTTTAGGTCATTCTAATCGATGTATAGTAATTCTTAACATGGCTTTATCTTGCATTTCCATAATGGCTAATATTGTTAAATCTTTTTATTATTTACTTATTTGTTTGTTTGTTTGCTACAATCTATCATTTTGGTGAAGTTTCTGGTTAAGCGTTTGGTTCATTTCTTAGTTGGATTGTTTGTTTTAAGTTTTGAGAGTTCTTTTTATATTCTGGATATCATCAGCCTTCGGTCAGATGTGTGATTTGCAAATATTCTTTCCCAGACTATAACTTGTCTGTTCATTCTCTTAACATTTCCTGTCACAGAGCAAACATTTCTAGTTTAGACGAGGAAAATGCCCGTCAGTTTTTTACTTTCATTGAGCGTACCTTTGACTTTTTGTCTGAGGATTCTTTACCGAACATCATTTTCATCACTTCTTAAGTGCTAGCCTGGGTAGCCCATGTTGCGTAACTCATTTAATTATCACTGTGATCCTATCAGGGTGGTATTATTTTTATATAATTTCATATTACAGATGAGGAAACCGAGGCACAGAGAGCTTAAATAACTTGCCCACAGCTTCCCTTGGGCAGAGCTGGGATTTGCTCGCGTGCCTACAGGACTTCAGAGCCCACCTTCTTCACCACTAGGATCACGTTCAAACTCTGCCCGTGGAATCTTGTATTGGAAAGTCATCAGAGCAAGGACACAGGTAACATTCGCTCCTACTTGCCATTCAATTTTTAGCTTAAATGTCACCTCCTGAGGGAGATCTCCTTTGGCCATCCCATCTAAAGTAGGCCCCTCTCCTCCCCTCCCTTTCCCTTTCTACCTTTGACCCTGCCCCCCTCTCTTGACAAAAAATGAGTTTCTCCAAGGCATGTTCCATCATCTGAAATTTGTTCATTTTCTTCTGTTATTTGTTTTTCTTCTACATAATTTGTTTCTTCCCCTCTAGAAGGGCAGCTGGGTGAGAGCAAGAACCTTATCTTTTCACCTCCCTATCTCCAGCTGCTAGCCTACTGCCTGGTGCAGAGTGAGTGTGTACCGAGTACTTGTTAGTGGGTGTTAGTGGATGGATGGATGGATGGATGGATGAATGAATGGACAGACAGACAGACAAATGAATGGATGGAGAACTGCCTCAGTTGGGGAAATCCAGCTTCTCAAGCAGGAGAGAACTGCAACTTTGGAACTAATCGGGTTCTGGCAGGATGAAATCAAAAGGTGTCTCCCATATGAGCCTATTTGTTTGTGTGTATAGACGTTATGTAGAACATTTGTGTTTAAAAATAGAATACATGCATGTATATGCTAGTATATGCTTGGAATGTCTCTGGAAGGGTACAAAGATACTGCTGGAGAACTGGGTGGTTAGGATAAGAGGGAGGGAACGAGGCTCACTTTTCACAATATACACTCTTTCATTCATTTTAAAATTTCTACCACATGCATGTGTTGTATATTCAGAACCTTTATTTCTTTTTGGAATAATAATGATAGCAGGCATCTTGCCCCTGCAAAGCTGGGCAGGCCAAGAGGTTAACCAGAGGGAGTTATTCACAAGACAAATTAGCACCTTCCCTCCAACCTGCCCCTAATTTATAGGGATTGGTACATGGTAAGTGTTAAAGTAGAAAACTTTTTACAAGAATAGACTGGTAGATGACATTTATGAGTTATTATTAATAAGCAGGGCTTATTCACTCATTTTTTAAATAAAGTACATGCTCATTGCCACAGTGCAAACATTCAGATGTCTCTACAGCTAAACCAACACCCTCCAGGCCAACTCTTTCAACACTGTGGTTAGAAATTTGATGTCCCTGCAATTTACTTTGCTTAAACAAGAGTTCAGGGCGATTGTGTTTTCTATGAAAATGGAATCAAACTATAGACATTGTACTTTAGCATCCCTTTTTTACTTCATATGTTTTAATATTACGTTGGCGCACATGGGTCTACCTCATTTGTTTGAATAGCTATGTAACATGCAACTGCCTGATGCAATCAGGGTTTCCAGGTTCTTGTTACTACAAAAATGGAGCAATGACTATTGTCTGTCTGTCTATCTGTCTGTCCATCTATCTGTATCAGTATCTATTATTACTTTCATTTCTGCAAGCTGTCTGCAAGCTGTTTCTCTTTTTGTTATAGTATTTTGCAAAAATCTTCCTAAAAAATTGTAATTTTTTTTAAAAGCCCAACAAATGGCTAGGGTAGTGTGGGTTTTCTTATGCCTTCATCAGCCGGGAATGTTAACAGTATTGTTCCTTTTGGCCAATATTAGAAGACATATGGGGGCTCGATATTTCATTTCCACTTCCCTCCTTATTGGTTTCCCATTGTCATTTCCTCTTCTCTACACTGTTCACATTCCTTGCCTGGTTTTTCATTGGGTTGTTTGTATTTTTCCAGTTTATTTGCAAGAGTATGCTCATACGCGGCTGGGATAGTAAGCCTTTGTTATATAAAGTTCACATATTTTCTCCCACACTCTCATTTATCTTTTGACCTCATTTGTGATGTCTTTTGTTATATAGAAGTTTAAGATTTTTATGTAATTCAGATTTTCTATTTTTCCTTCATAGCTATTAATAACCACGGATGTTTGTGTAACCCAGTGTTTTTCATACCGTGCTCCTAACCTTCGGGTTTCGTGGGGATGAATGGATGTCAAGGGGGCGGGGGTGAGTGGAGCTCTTGGCTGTTAGGCACTCATCACAATCCCTTCCCCTGTTCTTATTGGTTTTTCACATGTTGCCACCAATACTGTAGTGGAAGAGGGCCTAAGATTTGCAGCCTGAATTATTGGGCAAAAGATTCAGACTTCCTGGGCCTTAGTTTCTTAATTTCTTCATCTAGGAGGTGGGGACTTAGACCAGTGCCTGCCCGTGGGATTGTGGTGAGGCTTTAGATACATGAAAAGCCACTGCTTAATTATCACTTACCACGTGCCCGACACTGTAGGCAATGTACACATATATTTTCAACCTTGTCCCTAAACCTGTCTAAGAGGCCAGCATCATCATCCCTGTTTTACAGAGAAGAAAACTGAGGCCCAGAGAACTCAGGTAACTTGCGAAAAGGCCCATGAGTAGTGAGTAGTGGTGCCAAGATCTGCGCCCTCATCCCTGTGTGACTTGAAGGCCTAGATTATTCTCTTATACACTCTCTATAGCACATGGAGATCTATTGAACAGCTACTATGTTCCTTCTCAGCGAACAGGACACTGTCAGTCTGCTACTGCTTACAGTCCACTGGGCGAAGCAGTCATTAAAAACAAGACAACTTTGCCTGACCTGTGGTGGCGCAGTGGATAAAGCGTCAACCTGGAAATGCTGAGGTCGCCGATTCGAAACCCTGGGCTTGCCTGGTCAAGGCACATATGGGAGTTGATGCTTCCAGCTCCTCTCCCCTGTCTCTCTCTCCTCTCTCTGTCTCTCTCTCTTTCCTCTCTAAAATGAATAAATAAAATAAAAAATTAAAAGGAAAAGAAAAAAAACAAGACAACTTTGCCTGACCTGTGGTGGCGCAGTGGATACAGCGTCGACCTGGAACACTGAGGTCGCCGATTCAAATCCCTGGGCTTGCCTGGTCAAGGCACATACAGGGAGCAACTACTACGAGTTGACACTTCTTGTTTCTCCCCCCTCTTTCCTTCTCCCTATCTCTCTCCTCCCTCTCTCTAAAAATTAATAAAGAAAGAAAAATTAAAACAAACAAACAAACAAGACAACTTCAAGTTGTATTGAGTATGATTATGAGCTGTACAATGAGAGACAATAATGATGACTGCTCTTTGAGACTGAGCAATTTGGAGAGTTCCCTCTGAGAATATTCTCTTTGACCTGAGACATAAGGAGTGAGTAAGAGTTGACCGGTTGGGAACTGCAGCATACAGAGTGGGCAGGTATCAAGAATAGAATAAGAAGTCAATATGGCAGGAACGCAGCCTGTGCAAGGTCTGAGGTAGGGAGGAAGAGGTCAAGGGGTGCCAGAACATTTCAGGCCTGTGCAAGCTGAGGTTAAAAGATTGGACTTGATTCTAAAGGTAAGGGGAAGCCATGGAAGGTTTAAGGCAGGGGTCCCCAAACTACGGCCCGCGGGCTGCATGCGGCCCCCTGAGGCCATTTATTCGGCCCCCATCGCACTTCCGGAAGGGGCCCTCTTTCATTGGTGGTCAGTGAGAGGAGCATAGTTCCCATTGAAATACTGGCCAGTTTGTTGATTTAAATTTACTTGTTCTTTATTTTAAATATTGTATTTGTTCTCATTTTGTTTTTTTACTTTAAAATAAGATATGTGCAGTGTGCATAGGGATTTGTTCATAGTTTTTTTTATAGTCTGGCCCTCCAACGGTCTGAGGGACAGTGAACTGGCCCCCTGTGTAAAAAGTTTGGGGACCCCTGGTTTAAGGAATGTTGCAATATGATTGCACTTCAAAAATATCGCTCTGCAGGCATAGACATACCCTATGACAAAACAATTCTACTCCAAAGTAGGTACCCAACAAAAATGCACACTTATGTGCTCCAAAGATAAATATATTAACAACTGCACTCTTTGTAATGGCCCCAAGTTACAGACCACTTGCATGACTCTCAGTACTCAACTAAATAAATAATGATATAGGCCAGACAATGGAATAGTAAATACTACACAGTGATGAACAAACTATAACTATATATAACAATGTTGGATGGATCTCACAAACAAAATGATGAGTGAATTAGGGCAGATATAAAACACTACATATTGCATTAACCCATGCACATAAGGTTTAAAAAGAGGCGAAATTAATCTACGGTTAGAAGTCAGGGAGTAGTTATCCTGGGGAAGAAGTGGGGGTGGCTAGGAGAGGGGCTTCTGAGATACTGGTGACATTCTGCTTCTTGGTGAGTGTCGGTTACACAAGAGTGTTCAGTTTAAGCAAACTCATCAAACTTAATGCTTATGATTTGTGCATGACTCTGTTGTGTGTTACATTCTGGCCAGTATGTGAGCCCTAAATTGGAAAGGAGCAGGCACAGTCAGGGCAGGATGAGGTAGGGCTATTGCAGGGTCCAGGTGAGTGATGGCTGGCCCCAAGGGTGGTGGCAGCGTGGAGACATGAACATGGATTGGGGAGAAGAATCCTGTGGTGACGGTGGGAAGAGTAGGGGTCTACGAGCAAGGGGAGGGGTGGTAGAATCCAGGATGCCTCTCCAGCTTCTGGCATGAGCACCCGGATGGAAGGAGGTGTCAGAATTAAGATGGAGAAGGTCGGGGAGGCACAGATTTGAAGGGTATGGGAGAGCCTGAGGCCTTAGCTTTGGACATGTAAGACTTGAGATGTTTCCAAAGGCAACCTCGTGGGAGCAGATGGGTATACAAATGTACAGTAAGATTTCATTTGACTAAAAGACTTCTGCCTAAAAGAGAGGAAAACGAGAAACCATCACTCTAGCCTTTATCCTTTACAAAGCACTTTTAGTTCTATTCTCTCCTTCTGTTTAATTTTTGTGACAAAGATTGCTGTATGGGAGTCAGGGTGGAGGTGAGTGGGGGGAATGCTGTCTGTGTAGAAAGTAGAGAAATATTCATGCGTACACTGTGACGTGTATTCTATTTCGCTACTGAAAGAGCAGGTGCGGGAGAGGAGCCTGGGCGGACTGACAGGAGGCATCGGCCCCAATGAGAAGGCTGAATGAGGTTCTCACTGCTCTGGGGCTGAACTAAGGGGTCTGTGACCCAAACAAAATGGACGGAGAAGCTTTCAGACAGCCCTGGGCTCCTGGACAGGCCACATACATGTGCCAGAAACATGGGCCCCCTTACTCTCTAATCCCCCCTGTCCCTGCCTCTCCCCGAAGAACATGATGGCATCTCTCCCCTGCTGGACTCTACAAAGCTGCCAGGGAAGAGTTCCTAGCACCGACCACTAGGTCTAGCCAGGAAGAGGCCCTACTAACTCTGTAGTCCTGTCTTTCGGTCTACTTACTGGATTCTCATGCTTCAGCCCTGCGGGACTTTCTACTGCCTACAGAATGCTCTCTGTTCTCTCTAGTTCCAGGGTCTCCGTTGCCTGCTTCCTCGGCCTGAGGACTCCTTCGCTCTCCACTGGGTTTACACTACATGTTCTTCACGTCTCAGCTTAATCTATTTTTTTTTTCAAGAAGGCTTCCTGACTCCCTGGGCAGGATGCACTCCTGACCTGTTTACCCAAGGCTACCCGTGCTGCCCGACGTGACCCTTACTTCTCTTTATAGTAGGCCACCATCTTGGCCACCAGACTGAGTTCCAGGGCGGTGGGAACTCTGTCTGCCTTCATGTCCCCAGTAACCTGACACACAGTGCTCAGCACAGGGACAGTTGACTGATTTGTCCCATGACCTCGCAGCCTGAGGACTGTGCCCTGCTCCCTGGCATCAAGTGCCAAACATGTCCTCACAGCCATGTTTCTTCTTTGCCTTCTGGAATAAACCCTGGGAACTCGGCTGATGACCTTGAAGCCGGGAGACCCAGCATCCACTGTGTGCTCAAGGACTTGTCCTTGTGTTTACAAATTCCCCTGAAAATGCTCATGACCATGACTGACCCCATACCTACTTTTTCAACACAATACTTGGACACAGTTTATAGGCAGATTGGAGCCAAAACTTGCCCCCACCTCTTGCAAAGGACTAATTAGGGTCAAAGTCACTGGGGCCAACTCAGCCTGAAATAATGTAATCTCAGAGGATGTCCAGCAATAGTGTCAACAGTGTGAACAGCGATCCTGGAAGAGGCAATAGTCACAGAGCATCAAAAACTGTGTTACAGAGATTTAAAAACATGAATACCTTTCACTGCAGCAATTCTGCCTCACTGAATTCATCCTGATAAACTAGCACATGGGAGCAAAGATTAATTTATGAGGATGTCTGCCATAGCACTGCTCACCACAATGTGAAAAAAAATAGAAATAATCTAGATAGCCAGTCAACAACAGAAGACTGGTTAAAAGTGGAAATCCAGACAATACCCTGCTCCATTAAAAATGATGTTGTGCATGGACGTTACTGACACGGAATTATGTCCATGGCATGTTGTGTGTATGTGTTGGGAGCTGTTCAGTGGCCAATGAGAGAAATTCATCTCAAAAAGGGGAAAAGCACAAGGAGGGCTTTTGGATCCATGGACTCCAAAAGGGAGTTGGACAACTAAGTGTTGGGAAGGATCATGGTGTGGTCAGACCTTGGAATCTGGACTTGGACAGCTCCAAGCCTCCCTCTCCATCTGCCATGTTTGTCTCCCCGTGTGCCAGATTCACTTTCTCACTGCAAACGCATAGTGGGGAACAAGGTCTGGAACACCAGAAAGAGTCTACCTGAACTTGCCTCTAGCCCTAAATCCAAAAGTCTCAAGCCAGGAATATATTGGCTACCTTAGGCCAAGTTCCCAAATCAGAACCAGTCAACTGTGAGCAGGGCAGTTAGACACCGTGATTGGCGTCGTTGAGTCAAGACCTACTTCTAGACCAATCACCTCAGACCAGGGGAGAAGTCTCCTTGACCTATCATGGGAGTTCCTGAATTAAACAGAGAAGAACAGTATATCCCCAAAAACGGAATTGGACCCATAATCTCAGTTATCCTCTACCTAATGTTAAGGGAAATGGGTATTAAAACAGAAAGCACCCTGAGGTCCCATTTCTGTAAAAACATGAGGTAGAAGGGAGGACACGAGGGGAGAGAGATGTCTGAAAAGATATTCTAAATTGTTAAAAGTGATTTTTCTTGCAACTGTGCTGTGTTTTCTGCAATGAACACCAACTATTAGTGAGGTTGAAAATTTTTAAGGAGAGAAAAGCCACATTGACTCCATAAGTATTTGGACTATCAACTCAATAGGCTACCATTCATGTCTCTGGCTGTTAGCCAGCTCATGTTAGATATGAAATACAAATGAGTCTATGAAGTGCAGAGTGCATTTGTATCTCTGGTCAGGCATCCATCCAATAAATAACTATTTACAAGGGGCCCAATAACTGCCAGGCAGCAATATGTGCTGGAGATACAGTGACAGCCAAGGGCCAGACCCTGCCCTCCAAGAGCTCACAGTCCAGCGGGAGAAACAGATGAGGTCATAATCAGTTACGTTATAAGAATCTCAAAACAGAGGCATGACCAGCATGCTAGGAAAACGGGAATCTCAAAACAGAGGCATGACCAGCATGCTAGGAAAACGGGAGATCAAAGAATAACATGTTCTGTTTGGGGGATCTTGAGAGGTGGTCTCAAGCCATTCACTGGGCTTTGAACAGGGCCCTGAAGGAAAAGCATGAAAGGAAGGATTTATCAGGTGAGGGAACCAGCATCTGCGAAGGTTCAGAGTCAGCGGGACTTGAGTTGGCAGGTAGCTGGGTGTGGCAGTCTGAGGAAGCAAGTGGTGATTTCCATTCCCTAAGCGTTTAGGGAGCAGCTGTTGTATGTCAAGCTTTTGGCTAAGGGCTTGCTGACGAGATTGGAAAGGACCGTGATTGCCATTCTATTTCTTTTCCAATAAAATGAAATTGAGATGAGAATGTGAACTTATCACTTCTCCCCTAGGGGAGACGAAGATCTTCCCCCTCCCTGAGCCCTCTGGAGTCTCTTCAGCTCATGCATCTCCACAGTAGGGAAGCTAGACTGGAAGTGTGCGCATGTGTAGAGAAAGCAGGATCCCAACACCCTGCTTCCTGGATCTTTGCTCATCCAAGAGCTAAGGATATTGGAGAAGCAGATATTTGGAGAATTCTCCCAGGGATTGTTATGGAAGTTGAGCTGTGCCTAGAAGGTCCTACCTGGGTTTTACAGTGGAGACCTGGCTCTATCCTCCTAGCTCTGGGTCTCAGGAGGGGCTCTGAGGACGGGAGATTGTTATCTCTGAAGTGCGTTTCATACTTCGAGCCAAATGACCTTGGCCTGAATTGCTGAGGGTTAAGTAAGGTTAGGTAGCCACTTAGTCAAAAATAGCTCTCCTGCTGACTCCAGCCCACAGAACAGCATTTGGGCAAAGGGGGCACAGATGGGCCAGTGCTGGGCTCGCATGGGGAAGTCCCCTTCCTGGTCTTCACCACTGGAAAATTGTTCAAGAATGTTAGCTGGGGCTTTAGGGCTGCCGCCAGATGATGTCTCAGGCTTTTCTGTTTGGCAGCAGACATGTGGTGGTTTTGCTGACACCCAAAAACCAAGGAACCATAAAGACAGAAATCCAGTGCAAACATTAAAAGTAAGAGGTGAAGGCCCTGGCCAGTTGGCTCAGTGGTAGACATCGGCCTGGTGTGTGGATGTCCTGAGTTTGATTCCTAGTCAGGGCACACAGGAGAAACAACCATCTGCTTCTCCACCTCTTCCCCTTCTCCTTCTCACTCTCTCTCTCTTCCGCTCCTGCAGCCATGGCTCAATTTGTTCAAGTGCATTGGCACTGGGTGCTGAGGATGGCTCTGTGGAACCTCCCCTCAGGTGCTAAAAATAGCTCAATTGCCAGCATGGCCCCAGATAGGCAGAACATCAGACCCATATGGGGGTCACCAGGTGGATCCCAGTTGAGGCACATGTGGGAGTCTGTTTCTCCAGCTCCCCTCCTCTCACTTGGAAAAGAAGAAAAAACAAAAAGATAAGAGGTGCAGAAAGCCAAAAGAACACTGAACTAAGAGTCTTCATATCTGTTACTACCACTGACACTCTGGAGCTGGGCATTTTTATTTAATCACTCAAATGCTCATTGAGCAGCCAGAGATTGTGCTAGCACAAGGGATACAAAAGGCAATTACAGACGCTGTTCCTAGTCTCGGGGTTTCAGCTTGTGGTGAGCCGCCTTGTACCCCGTCCTCATGATAACTGACATTTTCTGAGATTTTCCCTGTGCCAGGCACTTTACAAGACACTGGTGAACACACCAGACACAGTCCCCAGACACACATAGCTTACAGTCTAGAGGAAGAAACAGACACATAACAGATGGGAAAAATAAAACTCAGACAAATGAATGGTCTTTGCAATAAAAATTCTCATAAAGATTTGCAAAGGGCCCTTCTTCCAGATCTAAGAATAGGACCTCTCTGTTGAAGTGGGATTGTTACTATCTTGTTCAAGCACATCAGGGCCCCTCCACTGTCTCTCTGGTAGTGACATTGGAGAAAAGTCATTGGCCCCTGTGTGAGGAATGGGTACCTTTTCCCGCTGTTCAGAGTGGGTGTGGATCTGACATTTTTGGAAGACAATTTGGCAACTGACAAATTATGCCCCTCCTTTGACCTAATAAGTCTACTTCTGGGTTTATCCAAAGGAAATAACTGGTTAAGTGGACAGAGATGTGCATTGTAATGAAGCTCATAGCCCCTTATTTATGATAGTCAAAAATTTGAAATAACCAAGATAGCCAATATTAAAGGACCATTGAAACAAATTGAAGTGTATCCATAAAGTGCTGTGAAATGATGAGGTAGTCCCTCCACACCACTGAATTGGAGAGATGGCCTTATGTTAAGTTAAAACATTTTGGTTTAAAAAGTTGTGAGCAGAGAAATTAAGACTCCTGTATACTATTTGTGCAGATATAACCTGGCATAGCCACTGTGGATAACAGTTATGGACATTCCTTACAAAATTAAAAATAGAATGACCATACAATCCAGTATATTTCTAGGTACATACTCAAAAGAACTGAAAACAAGATCTTGAAGAGATATTTGTACACCTGTGTTTAGCATAGTGTTATTCACAATAGATACAATCTGGAAGCAACCGCCTGACCTGTGGTGGTGCAGTGGATAAAGCGTCGACCTGGAAATGCTGAGGTCGCCGGTTCAAAACCCTGGGTTTGCCTGGTCAAGGCACATATGGGAGTTGATACTTCCTGCTCGTCCCCTCATTTCTCTCTCTTCCTCTCTCTCTCCTTTCTAAAATGAATAAATAAAAAGTATTAAAGAAAAAAAAATCTGGAAGCAACCGAAGTACTCCTTGACAGATGAACGGATTAACAAAATGTGGTGTATACACACAATGGAGTAGTATTCAGTCTTCAAAAGAAAGAAAATTCTGGCCCTGGCCGGTTGGCTCAGCGGTAGAGCGTCGGCCTAGCGTGCGGAGGACCCGGGTTCGATTCCCGGCCAGGGCACACAGGAGAGGCGCCCATTTGCTTCTCCACCCCTCTGCCGCGCTTTCCTCTCTGTCTCTCTCTTCCCCTCCTGCAGCCAAGGCTCCATTGGAGCAAAGATGGCCCGGGCGCTGGGGATGGCTCTGTGGCCTCTGCCCCAGGCGCTAGAGTGGCTCTGGTCGCAACATGGCGACGCCCAGGATGGGCAGTGCATCGCCCCCTGGTGGGCAGAGCATCGCCCCATGGTGGGCGTGCCGGGTGGATCCCAGTCGGGCGCATGCGGGAGTCTGTCTGACTGTCTCTCCCTGTTTCCAGCTTCAGAAAAAAAATGAAAAAAAAAAAAAAAAAAGAAAGAAAATTCTGACATATGCTACAACATGGATAACTGTGAGGACATTATCCTAAATGAAGTGAGCCAGTTACAAAAAGACAAATATTGTCTGATTACATTTATATGAGTCACTTACAAAGACAGAAAATAGAATGGTGGTTCCCAAGGCTGGGGAGAGGGAAGAATGAGGAGTTTATTGTTTAATGGGCATTGAGTTTCAGCTTTATAAGATGAAAAAAATTCTGAAGTTGTAGAGTAGTTATGATAGCACAACTTTATGAATGCATTTACTACCATTTAACTGTACACTTAAAACTGGCTAGGATGGTAAATTTTATGTTATGTGCATTTTCCCATAATTAAAATATTAGAAAAAAACTGTGTGCAAAAGCACCAAAAAAGAATGAAGTACCTAAAAATAAATTTCACTACAAAGATGCAAGACTCAAATACTAAAGCTATGAAACATTGCTAAAAGAAATGAAAGAAAACCTGAATAAATAAACACCCATGTTCATAGTTGAAGATATAACATTGTTAACATGAAAATACACCCCAAAGCAACCTATAGATTCAATGCAGTCTCTAATAAAATCTCCAATCCCACACATTCCATGTTTCAAAAGCAGAAAAGCTGATTCTGAAATACACATGGAGTTGCAAGGAGCACCAAGTAGCCAAAACAATGTTGAAAAGGAACGCAGTGTGAAGACTCACACTTCCTGAGTTCAAAACTCACTACAAAGCTGCAAAAATCAAAATAATGTGGTACTGGCATACGGATAATCTTACATAAATGTCAATGGAGTAGAAATGAGAAACCAGAAATAAACCTATACATCTTTGGTAACTGGATTTTTTTTTTATGAGGATGCAAAGACCATTCAATGGGGGAAAAATAGTCTCATTCACAAATGATGCTGAGACAGCTGGATAGCAGCATGCAAAAAATGAAGTTGGATCATTACCTCACACCATATACAAAATTAATTAAAAATGAATAAGGCTCTGGCCGGTTGGCTCAGTGGTAGAGTGTCGGCCTGGTGTGCAGGAGTCCCAGGTTCGATTCCCGGCCAGGGCACACAGGAGAAGCGCCCATCTGCTTCTCCACCCCTCCCCCTCTCCTTCCTCTCTGTCTCTCTCTTCCCCTCCTGCAGCCGAGGCTCCATTGGAGCAAAGTTGGCCCGGGCGCTGGGGATGGCTCTGTGGCCTCTGCCTCAGGCGCTAGAATGACTCTGGTTGCAACAGAGCAACGCCCCAGATGGGCAGAGCATCGCCCCCTGATGGGCGTGCCGGGTGGATCCCTGTCAGGCGCGGGAGTCTGTCTGACTGCCTCCCCGTTTCCAGCCTCGGAAAAATGCAAAAAAAAAAAGAATAAAAGACCTAAATATAAGAGCTAAAATAATTTTGAAAAACTCTTAGTAAGTCTTTGTGACCTTGAGCACAAGCAACAGAGAAAAAATAAATAAACTGGACTTTATCACAATTAAAAATTTCCAAAAATTGAGATATAGTTGATATATAACATTACATTAGTTTCAGGTGTACAATATGATCCACATTTGTATATATTGTGAAAGAATCACCACAGTAAGTCTAGTTAACTCCTATCATCATTCATAGTTACAAAGTCCTTTTTCCTGTGATGAGAATTTTCAAGATCTACCCTCTTAGCAGTTTTCAAATGTACAATGCAGTCTTGTTAACTATAGTTGCTATGCTGTGCATTATATTCCTGTGACTTATTTTACAGTTGGAAGTTCATACCTTTTGGCTCTTTTTATCCATAAAATTAAAAACTTTTAGGTATTAAAGGGCACTATCAAAAAGGTGAAAAGAAACCCACAAAATGGAAGAAAATATCAATATTTGCAAATTATAATATCTAATAAGATTTTTTATCCAGGATGTGTAAAGAAGTTGTACAACTAAGCAACAGAAAACTAACACAATTTTTTAAATGGGCAAAGGTCTTGAATAAACATTTCTTCAGCCTGACCAGGCGGTGGCGCAGTGGATAGAGCATCGGACTGGGATGCGGAGAACCCAGGTTCGAGACCCAAGGTCGCCAGGTTGAGCGCAGGCTCATCTGGTTTGAGCAAAAGCTCACCAGCTTGGACCCTAGGTCGCTGGCTCAAGCAAAGGGTTACTCAGTGGCTGAAGGCCCACGGTCAAGGCACAATCAATGAACAGCTAAGGTGTCGCAATGAAAAACTAATGATTGATGCTTCTCATCTCTCCCCGTTTCTGTCTGTCTGTCCCTGTCTATCCCTCTCTCTGACTCTCTCTCTCTGTAAAAACAAACAAACAAACAAACAAAACCACATTTCTTCAGAGAATATATACAAATAGACAACAAACACAGTTTTGTTTGTCTTTTGTCATTAGTCATTAGGGAAATGTAAATCAAAACCACAACAAGATATCACTTCATTTGCACTAGGATGGCTATGATAAAAACAATAAAACCAAAAGTAGACAATAATAAGTGTTTGCAAGGATGTAGAGAAATGGGAACTTTTATACATCACTGGTAGGAAGGTAAGTGATACAGCCACTGTAGGAAATGGCCTGGTGTTTCCTAAATAAATTAATATAGAATGACCATTTGACCCAGCAATCCCACTTCTAAATGTATACCCTAAAGAACTGAAAATTACTGTTCAAGTTAAAACTTATTCAAATATGGCCTGACCAGGCGGTGGCGCAATGGATAGAGCGTCGGACTGGGATGCGGAGGACCCAGGTTCAAGACCCCGAGGTCTCCAGCTTGAGCGCGGGCTCATCTGGTTTGAGCAAAGCTCGCCAGCTTGGACCCAAGGTCGCTGGCTCGAGCAAGGGGTTACTCAGTCTGCTGAAGGCCCACGGTCAAGGCATATATGAGAAAGCAATCAATGAACAACTAAGATGTCGCAATGTGCAATGAAAAACTAATGATTGATGCTTCTCATCTCTCTGTTCCTGTCTATCCCTGTCTATTCCTCTCTCTGACTCTCTCTCTCTGTCTCTGTAAAAAAAAACCACACCCCAAAAAACCACACACACACACACACAAAAACAACACTCACAAAAAAAAAAACTTATACAAATATGTTTATAGCAGCACTATTCACAACAGCTGAAGGTGGAAACAACCCAAATGCACCTCAACAGATGAATGGATAAACAAGTTATGACATACCCATACAATGGAATATTATTTGTCTATTAAAAGAATAAAGTACTAATATGTGCTATAAATAGCCAAACCGTGAAAATATGCTAAGTGAGAGAAGCCAGACATAAAAGGCCACATTTGATATGATTCACTTATATAAAATACTCAGAATAGGCAGATCCATAGACACAGAAAGCAAATTAATGGTTACCAGGGGCAGGGAGAGTAGAATAGGAAGTGACTCCTTAGTGGATATAAGGTTTCCTTTTGGGGCAATAAAAAAATTTTGGAACTAGAGAGTGGTAATGGTTGTACAACACTGTGAATGTACTAAATGCCACTGAATTGTGCACTTTAAAATGGTGAAAAAGAATTGTGTGTATTCCAGAAAAATAACTGAAAGCATAGATGCCCAAATCTCAACAAGGATTATTTTTGGGTAACAGTAGGTGTGACTTTTCACTCTGTTTCATTTTTACTTTTGTTTTTCTGATCATTTTACAATAAGTATGTTTTGCATTAATAATCAGAGTGAACAGAAGCCACAGTGAGCTGTTTTTATTTTGGGAAGGAAGGAAGGAAGGAAGGAAGGAAGGAAGGAAGGAAGGAAGGAAGGAAGGAAGGAAGGAAGGGAGGGAGGAAGGGAGGGAGGAAAGAACAAGGGGAGCCCTTGGACCAACCCCCTTCTTGTCTCTCCCATCTCCTTGGAGCTACAGGCCTTGCTGAGTTGTAAGGGCTTCTGGTTAGACACCAATAGGGACCCTTTCAGTCATTAATAGGAGTGAAGTCAGCAGCCGACAGAACTCTTTCTTATATGTCTTTTGAGAAGGTCCCCAAAATGTAGTGTGTAAAAAGCAAAGTTCAGAACACAGTGCCCCAGTTATTGTCAGCACACACACACACACATGCACACACACGTGCTCAATGGCTAAGGGATGTATGTACACATTTGCAAATGCAAAGATCCTCTCTGCCAAAATGAATTTTAAAACCTCAAGACTATGTTCCCTAAAAGGGGATGATAGGATGGGATAAAGCTGAAAGGAAGGGGGGAGGGCGCTATGGTGAGGGGGCAAGGGAGATGTTGAGGGGAATAGGGGGGAGGGGGGATGCATTGGGGGCAACACTAGAATCTATGTAAACAAAATAAATTAAAATCAATAAAAAAAACAGTAAAAAAAAAAACAGAATCTGTTCCCTGGGGAGGAGAGCTGGTGACTGGGGGCCAGGAGGAGGAGGGAAGGAGGGTGACTTCACTGCAGCTGCTCACCTCTGTCCTTTTGGAATTTGGTACCATGGGCTTTTAAAGATCTACGCTTGCTTTCCTGAGCACTTACTTAATGTCATAAAAACAAAGTATATGAAACATAAGAGAAAACATTGCTAGGTAAAAATAAAAACATTTTTTTTTTGTTTCTAATCTATTATGTATTTACCAAATTAACAGCAGTCATTAGTTAAATCAGGCAGGTATTTCTTTTAACGTGCAAACAACACAAACGTTTAAAGTGAACACAGAAACAGTCCTGGCTTACTCTCAAAGAAGAAAAAATAATAATAAAAATGTACTCTAAAATAAAACAAAGGTATCAGAGAAATGGTCTTTTTAATTTTTTTTTTATTTTTTTTCCTACATTTTCTCCAATGACATCTAAGACGGTCTGTAAGTAACCGAGCTGTTGACACAAAGCCACAGGTTTTAGGTAGCTGGTAAAGCGGTAACAGACTGACCTTGACCTCCAAGCAGCTCTGGACGCTTCTCTCTGGCCCTGCTGTCTGCAGCCTCCTTGGCCCAGACTCTGCTGCTGCCCTCGGGTGGCCTGCCCCGCCTGCCAAGCCGATCACCCAGTCCCCAGTCCTCAGGACACGCTGAAGGAGCTAGGACACGCAGAGGGCACAGTGCTTCCGGATGTCTGTCTAGGAGGGGCATGCTGTTTACAAGGTGTGTGTGTCCAACAAGCACAATGTTTTACTCTAACAGTATGTTATAGACAAATAAAGTTTTCAAGAGAATTTTTTATTTGTTCTTTATGTCAGGTTGAGCTAATGTTGATTGTCCATTTTAAAGAGGGGCACACTGGCCCTGGCCGGTGGGCTCAGCGGTAGAGCGTCGGCCTGGCGTGCGGGGGACCCGGGTTCGATTCCTGCCAGGGCACATAGGAGAAGCACCCATTTGCTTCTCCTCTACCCTCCCCCCCTCCTTCCTCTCTGTCTCTCTCTTCCCCTCCCGCAGCCAAGGCTCCATTGGAGCAAAGATGGCCCGGGCGCTGGGGATGGCTCCTTAGCCTCTGCCCCAGGCGCTAGAGTGGCTCTGGTCGCGGCAGAGCGACGCCCCGGAGGGGCAGAGCATCGCCCCCTGGTGGGCAGAGCTTCGCCCCTGGTGGGCGTGCCGGATGGATCCCGGTCGGGCGCATGCGGGAGTCTGTCTGACTATCTCTGCCCGTTTCCAGCTTCAGAAAAATACAAAAAAAAAAAAAAAAAAAAAAGAGGGGCACACAGATTTTGGGGGGAGATAGGTGGAGAAATGGGCTAGCCCAAAGGCCACCTGCCCTGGTCCCCCAGTGTGACCATCAAAAGGGGAACCTTGATGTTTGACTGCCAGCCCCCACCTTGCAGACAGATGAGAGAAACAAAGTCACCTCCAACTTCTCTGTTCCCAGACATGTCATTGGTAAACCTCCCTAGGTTGGTCCCATGGTCTGAGACCAGGAGTTTGGAAGTTTTCTTCTGGGATTTGCTTTCAGAGCCTTTCCCCGTCTTGGCTTCTCTGTTCTGCTGTTCCCTGTGCATTTCTGAGGTGATGTTAGGTCAGACCAAAGGTCCTCTGGCAACTGCTCCACCAAGGTCATTACTGCCCCTGGATAACTCTTCCATTGCCTAAAATCCTTCCATTTCAGAACCATGGTTTTGCATTATCAATCCTTTTTTATTCTTTTTTTAGGTGAGAAGAGGGGGAATAGTGAGGCAAACTCCTGCATGCACCCAAATACAGATCCACCTGGCAACCCTCATCTTGGGCTGATGCTTGAACAAACTGAGCTATTTTGAGCACCTGTGGTCAATGCTCCAACCAAGCTACCCTCAGCTTCTGGGGCCACGCTCAAACCAATCAAGCCACTGGCTATGGGAAAGGAAGAGGGAGAGAAGGGAAGAGGGAGGGGGAGAGAAGCAGATGGTTGCTTCTTTTGTGTGCACTAACTAGAAATCGAACCCAGGACATCCATATGCTGAGCCAACACTTTTTCCACTGAGCCACTGCCCAGGGCCACACTATCAATTCTAAATCCCAATATAAAAACAACAATTTATAAAATGAGTTATAAAAATGTACAATGTGTAAAGCAGAAAAACTTCTTCCATCCCCCCCAAAGTCACATACTCAGTACCTAACCACTGTGATATTATGAAGTATCTCTTTGAGAGTTTTAGAAATAAATCCGAGTCGTTTTTATTAGCATTGTAGTTTTATAGTGTTGTGATCATTCCATATATCAATTTTGACCCTTTTTAGTAAAAACCATCTCAGCGGAAGCATTTGTGTATGTTGCTGCAAATCCTGGCTCTGCTGTGCTGTGTAATCTTGGGCATGTTACGTAACCTCTCTGTGCCCCCCGTTTCCTTACCTGCAAAATGGAGATAATACCAGTATTGACCTGGCAGTGCTCCTGTGAGGACTCAGTGAGCTAATGCAGATAAAATGCCTTGATGACAGCCCAATGCCACGAATGTTAACAATTCATCTATTGCTAGGATAGACACTGTTGATTTTGCTTTTCAGCGAGTGTGAATAATACTACAATGAACACCTCTGTCTCCAGCACCTTGTCCACATTCAAGGTTAACTCCTTAGAAAAGTTTCCTGGAGATGAAATTTCTGAACCAAAGGGTCGAGGCCTTTTTAAAGTTCTTGAGATACACACACACACACACACACACACACACACACACACACACACACACACACGGTTGTTCACAGCTCCGGCCAGAGAGGGAGAATCCTGGTTTGATTTACTATCTATTTGTTTGTTGATTTTCAGCTTTATTGAGATATACTTGACATGTAACATTGTGTAACTTTAAGGTGTCTGATTGAATGATCTGATACATGTGTATATATGGTGAAATGTTTGCCATGTTGAGGTTAGTTAACACCTACCTCCTTTGCCTTGTAATTACCATTTTGTTGTTGTGATGGAGAATCCCAGTTTTACATGTCAATTTGACTTCTGCAGGACAGACCATCGAGCCCTTTCCCCCATCCCTGACCCCCACATCTCCCCTTCCCTCCTGCAAATCACGCACACAAATTTAGTGGGTGTGAGTTTAGAAGCCAGCTTTCTCTGAACAAGCCTGCCTGGAAGTCTGATAAGATATCTTGGCACCATCTAGGGAACTGTTGGAATAACCCTGAGACCTCAGTTTCACTCTGTTAAAACTGGGCCAAGGATCTTGCCCAAGGTGTGGTGAGGAGTAATCAATGGCTAATGGCTGGAGCTGACTTTTGTACTCCTGGTCATAAACGACCTTTGAAATGCTTGGCCACTTTTAAGTTTCTCAGGAAAAGTGATAACACGAGGCCAAAGTTCGTGCCACTTGGCCAACCTGCCTCTCTCCAGCATCTACAAGGCTGAGGAGAAAGAGGGGCTAATCACAGTCTGTGCATGTCCAGAGGGCTCACTGGGGTGGGGGTCACAGGGGCAGGCAATATTTCCCCATCGATCCTTTCACATCTCACACCATAGGCAATATCTCTATGCTTTATCTACCACCCCACCCCTGATATGACTGAGGGAGGTAGGTTTTGACACAGTAGACAGAGGACTTATCATGAGGTGAGGTTCAGCCTTGATAGGAGGAACGGATCAAACCATAGTCATCCCTCCCTCCAGCACCCAGACACCCACCAACACTTCCCAGAAAAAACTGAATCAAAATCCTCTGTACCCGGGTCTGGGGATCAGTGTTTATTTATCAAGCTCTCTGGAAGCTTTCTATCATCTAGCAAGTGTATGAAGGAAACATAAGGACCTACATACCCCAATGAGATCTCTCTGTGCTCAAAAACCTTCAAAAGCTCCCCACACTTCAGACCAAAGCTCTCAGGGGTGGCATGCTGGACTCCAGCTCCCCTGCCCAGAGCCTTATCCCATCTCTCCCGTCTCTCATCACCCACCGTAGACATTCAGCAAGTTCTTGGCGCCTGAACCAAGCAACTTTGTTCTTGCTGTACTGTTGACTTGATGAAATCCTTTCAGCCTGACCAGGCGGTGGCGCAGTGGATAGAGTGTCGGACTGGGATGTCAAGGACCCAGGTTCGAGACCCCCAAGGTTGCCAGCTTGAGCGCAGACTCATCTGGTTTGATCAAAGCTCACCAGCTTGGACCCAAGGTCGCTGGCTGGAGCAAGGGGTTACTTTGGTCTGCTGTAGCCCCACGGTCAAGGCACATATGAGAAAGCAATCAATGAACAACTAAGGTGTTGCAAGGAAAAACTGATGATTGATGCCTCTCATCTCTCTTCGTTCCTGTCTGTCTGTCCTTATCTATCCCTCTCTCTATTAAAAAAAAAAAAAGAAAGAAAGAAAGAAAGAAAAGAAAAGAAATCCTTCCCAACAACTTAAGACCCAGCTCTGGTGCTCCAGGAGTGCCCCTGACCCAGCCCAGATAGAAATGACCCCCTTTCCTCTGAGATCCCATAGACTCCCCTTTTCTGTGCCCTCACATGGCTCTGGTCAATTTCCACCTCATTTTATAGGCTCTGTCAACCTCACCTCTGTAAACAGTCTAAAAACTCCTGAAGGACAGTCCCCCAATCTGGTGTGTCTCTGTGTCCAGTGCAGGACTTTATATTGCTTCAGGCAATTAGTAAGTATGGCTGAGATGAATTAATTCTTGCCACCATGCTAAAGAGCTACTGGTAGAAAAGGTAAATTGGATAGAGACAGTTTTACTTCTTTCTTTCCAGTCTGATTGATGCCTTTTATTTTATTTTCTTGACTAATTGCCCTGGCTAGACCTCAGGTATAATATTGAATAGAAATGGTGAGAGAGGACATACTTGTGTTGTTCTTGATCTGGGAGAAATCACTCGGTGTCTCATTATTAAGCATGATTTAGTTGTGGGGTTTTTGTAGCTACACATTATTGAGTCAAGGACTATGCCTTCTATTTCCAATTTGCTGAATGCTTTTGTTTTTTTTTAACAGAGGCAGAGATAGACAGGGACAGACAGACAGGAATGGAGAGAGATGAGAAGCATCAATCATTAATTTCTCGTTGCACGTTGCGACTTCTTAGTTGTTCATTGATTGCTTTCTCATATGTGCCTTGACCGTGGGTCTTCAGCAGACCGAGTAACCCCTTGCTGGAGCCAGCGACCTTGAGTCCAAGCCGGTGAGCTTTCTGCTCAAACCAGATGAGCCCGCGCTCAAGCTGGCGACCTTAGGGTCTCGAACCTGGATCCTTCCGCATCCTAGTCCAACACTTTATCTACTGTGCCACCGCCTGGTCAGGCTTACTGAATGTTTTTATCATGAGAGGGTTTTTAATTTTTTCAACTGCTTTTTCTGCATCAATCAAGATGATAATGTTTGTTTTTTGCTATTAGTCCATTGATAAATGGTATATGCATTACTTGATTTTCAGATGTTAATCCAACATTACCTTCCTGGGCATAAATCCCACTTGGTTGCAGTGTCAAATTCTTTTTATATATTGCTAGATTCTGTTTGCTAGTACTTTGTTGAATTTTTTTGCACCAGACAGGGCTCAAGCTACCTGAAATAGCTGAGCTCAAAGCCAATATGGTAGGAAAATACCCTGTGGTGAAGAATTGGAGTTAGAAACCTGATTTCTAATTCTCATTTCCCTTCCCAGAACCTAGTAGGAGCAACGGTGATTCGAAACTTTTATAGAGTGCACATTGTGAGCCAGGCCTAGTGCCTTATGCTAGGAGTAAAAAAGACCAAATCTCCACTCTTGGGGATGATAGATAATAACAATACAATCTGAAAGAACAACAGTATGGTGGCCCATAAGGCTGTGAGAAGGGGAAGTTCTCCGGTTGACAGTATTTGGAGAGGGTTTCTTAGGGCAGCAGATTCTGGTTGGGTCTTGAAAGGTGAGCATTTGCTGTGAAGATCCAATGAGAAAGGAGCATGTGAGATTGTTTGTAGAATGTAACAGTATCACAACACAGACAGTGATCTTTATTATTAAGATATTATGATGCTAAAAACACCCATTTAGACTAAAAACTATTGACTTGCCTAAGAAAGACTTTTTCCAGAGGCACTAGCAAGTTCCTATGCAGTTTTTAGGGCAAGTTTGCTAGACTTGAAATCAGACAAAGAAGAGTGAGGCAGGGCGGAGGAGTAGTCAGGATGCGGACTTGGGTATCAGACTCACCTGGTTCTAAGCCCTGACTGTGCTTTGCTCTCCAGGTGCCCATCTGTGGAATGGGGGTGATAGTATAAGAAGGCTAAATGACAAGTATGGATTGGGGTGGTGGTTCATGGTGAGCGCCTTGTACTGCTGTTCAAGCAGAAAGGACTCAGAGCCCAGGTGGTTCAAGCTGTTGTGAATTCATGTTTTCCTCTTGAAAAAGTGCTTCTCTTTTCTTCTTTGTCTTCTTTTTTTATTCCCCTCCCCCTGCCAGTAACCAAATATGTAACATTGGGGAAATGTCTTTTTCTTGGCTTTCATCTTCCTTTTCAGTAAAATCTCTTTAGATTGTCATGACCAAAGCAAGATCTGTCAAGAGGAAGATCCTTTCTTTTTTTATAAGGACTTTATTTTTTAATTTTAGAGAGAAGAAAGACAGAGAGAGAGAAAGAGAAGGGAGGAGGAGCAGAAAGCATCAACTCCCATACGTGCCTTGACCAGGCAAGTTTAGGATTTCAACCGGAAACCTCAGCGCTGCAGGTCGAGGCTTTATCCACTGCGCCACCACAGGTCAGGTAGGAAAGATCTTTGAAAGCAGTGAAATGCAAATATAAGACAGAAAGGTGTCCACCTCAGCATTGTTTATCGCAGGGAGGTGGAAACAGGAAATGACTTGCAGAGGACAGTTGAACCATATAATGAGTCCTCTTTCATTCAATAGGGCGGTAAAACATAAACAGTACGGGTCCCATGAGAATCAAATTCCTCTTCTCTTGTTGAATGATGAACCTCTCAGCGCCCAAAACAATACCTGTCCTTTGAGAGGTGTTTCATTTTATTGAAAGAACGAATAAAAAAAAATGCTGTAATTTAATTTCCAGAGGACACCCTGAAGGAATGCTGTGGGCTCTTGCTTTACTGCACCACACACACAAGCTGACTGAAAGAGCTAGTGGTGGTTGGAGGGGCTGTGACTGGGAGGAGAGGAGCGGAAAGTCAGGCTGCAGAGAGAACAGAGCTATTAAGTGGGATGTTAGAGGGTGTTTACTGGGTGAGGAGCCATCTAAGTCTCTCTTCCACGGCTCACAAAGTCTTCAGTGAAATATACAGCGCCTGGCAGTGCTTTGGGGATTGGATGTTTTCTGAAGGGTGACATGAAATACAGAGACTGCCCTCAATCAGAGAATACCCATGGGTGTCCAGTCACGTCTGAGTATTATAACGTAGTAGAAAATTTAATGGTGTGGAAAGATGTCCACAAAGTATCGTTAAGGAAAATAATTGGGTGCAGGAGAGGGAGTGGGCAACTGCAACCCCATTTGGGCTCGAAGAGGAAAACATCTGCTAGTGTCAAAATGGTGAGATTAAGGAAGATTTTTGTTTTCTTTATGATTATTTATGCTTTGTATTTTCTTTAATGAATATA
This sequence comes from Saccopteryx leptura, assembly GCF_036850995.1. Taxonomy (NCBI): domain Eukaryota; kingdom Metazoa; phylum Chordata; class Mammalia; order Chiroptera; family Emballonuridae; genus Saccopteryx; species Saccopteryx leptura. Next base: position 171,325,817 of record NC_089508.1, read on the forward strand.
GACTGCCTGTGAAATTGAAAATAAGGCAAATTATTCAATGAGCTTGAGCTGTCCTCACTGTGTTTGACAGGTTGGTAAAGAAGTTGAGCTACAGCGAAAGTGACCTTGAAATTGTCAAGGTCAAGCCAAAGCTGAGTGGCCCATTGATTCATGGCCAGTTCAGTGACCTTTCCATTTGACTGGAAACATCTCCCCAGTAGTGTTTTGAATGCTTTAGACACACAGCATCTGAAAAGTAGAACCATTCCTTATCCCATTCACTCCCCCCTCCTTTTTTTTTGCTAGATTCCAGGGGACAGTCATTGTCCAGGAGAGTGCCAGTTGTTATAAGAGCATTCCTTCTTCTCTCATTTCAAAGGACACTCGCCAGGTTTTCTTTTGCACTTTGGGTCAGTAGCGTGACCCTCGAGCTCCTCTGGGCAGAGAATCATGTCAGCAGGATGGGCTGTGAAGCCTCCCGCAGATCGAGCCAGTTATAATCTGTGACTCATATCTGCAGATAAAATTTTTTTTCTACAAAGGTGTCTGTTGAGTGAGAAGGACACACAGAGAGACAGAGGCAGAGGGGCATCCAGGAAACATACTTAGAGCATCAACTCACAGCCCAGGAACTAAAAGGGCCCTTCGAGATTGCTTGTGTCATCACTAGAAGATTAGGGAAACTGAGGCTTGGGTGGCACAGACTAACAGTACAGCCAGGGCCAGGACCCAGGTGGTTTTTGCTTCCTAAACATGTCTCTGTGACATCTTTTCCTGTCTTTCATCCCACACCAGTCACAGGGATACCACAATACCTCCTAGCTGATCTTCTTTTGGCCCCGGGCTAGGTTACAAAAGGTCCTGTAACCACACTGAGGAATTTGGACTTTAACCGGGGGCAATGAGACACCACGGAAGAATCTGTAGTCAGGAGAGCAGTGGGTCAGATGTGGATTTCAGGTGGCCACTGAAAGCCTCTGCAATGTATGGAATGGAGCCAGGGAAGTGAGAGTGGACTCACGGAAACCACGGAGGAAGCTGCCGTAACTGTCCAGGTGAGAAGCGATAGCAGCCTGGACCAGGGCTGTGGCCATGGAGATGGAGATAAGTGGGTAGTCTCCCTGACTCTTTCAGGCCCTCTTTGATGGTCTCCTTTGGCCTTTGTAGTCAGTATCACCTCCTTTAATACCTAGTAACGGTATTTGTTACGATCCTGTTAGGTATGATTACCCAGAAACCCAACTCAAGCTAGCTCAAGCTCAACACTATTGAGCAGTGTTAGGCACGTGATATGTGTTCAGTAAATGATGAATGAATGAAGGAATGACTGGCTCTTGACTCCTAGACCCTGGTTTTTGCTACTACACATTAGGCAATACTGACCTTAAGCCTACATTCCATAGCCCTAAGTACTCTAAAGGCTAGCTATTCTGGGCATGCACCCAACTCAGGAATTCCCTACAACATACCTGACAGATATTCATTTGGCCTGTCTCTGTTTCAATAAGCAATCCATATTTAAAACAAACAATAGATAGATTTTTTTATTGATTTTAATTTATTGTGTTTACATAGATTCAAGTGTCCCACCAAATACATCCCCCCACACCTGTGTTCCCCTCAACATCCCCCTTTCCCCCCTCCACCCAATGGCTTTCCTCCTTCTCTCCAGGATTTGCTGTCCTGCTCTCTATAACGCTGTGTTTTGTATATATAATTTCACCAATCTCTTTCCCTTCTCTGATCCCAATAGATATTTTTAAAGTCATCTTTATTGAAGCACAATTTACATATGATAAAATGCACTGGTTTAAGTAGGAAATTCAGTGAATTTGATAGATGTGTATGTGATGTAACCACACCCACAATACAGTTAAAAATATTCCACGACATCAAAAAGTTTGCATGCTCTTCTCTGTAGTCAATCTGCTCTTCCCACCCTGGGCCTCTAGTTCTTGTCACTATTATTTTGCCTTTTCTAGAATTTCATTTGAATGGAGTTATACACTGTTTAGTCTTTTGAGTCTGGCGTAAGTCACTTAGCACAATGCAGTTGAGATTCATCCGTGTTATTGCATGTATCAAGGGCTTGTTCCTTTTTAATTGCTGAATAACATTCCATGGAATGGCTATTACCACAATTTGTTTATCCAACTGAATAAATAATGGTAAAAGAACCAATTAGGTTCTTTCAAATTTTTGTTCTCTTGTTAACAAAGCTTCTCACATATGCAGTTATGTATACACACAAATATATATATGTATATCTATTTTAATATCTATTTTATAAATACCTAGAATGGAATTTCTGAGTCACATAGAAGATATAAGTTTAACTTTTCTAAAAAACCTGCCAAACTATTTTCAAAGAGGTATTATTTTATATTTGCATTATTTTGCATTTTTGTCAATATTGCATGAGAATTCTAGCTGCTCCACATTGTCACAAACTTGGTGTGGTCAGCCTTTAACATCTTTTTAAAAAATTTTTTTATTCATTTAAGAGAGGAGAGAAAAAGAGAGAGAGGAAGGAGGAGGAGCGGGAAGCATTAACTTCCATATGTGCCTTGACCAGGCAAGCCCAGGGTTTCAAACCAGCGACCTCAGCATTCTAAGTCAATGCTTTATCCACTGCGCCACCACAGGTCAGGTGGTGGGTGGCCAGTCTTTAAACTTTTAGTCACCATAGAGGAGGTGGGGAGGTATTGCATTGTGATTGTCATTTGTTTCCCTAATGACTAATGATATGGAGCATCCTTTCATGTCTTTATTTGCTCTTTGTATAAAATAGACATAATTTTAAAAGAAAAAATTTTTAAGACTTTATTCATTTTAGAGGGGGGAGAGATAGAGAAGAAAGAGAGAGAGAAGAGGAGGGAGAGGGGCAGGAAGCATCAACTCCCATATGTGCCTTGACCAGGCAAACCCAGGGTTTCAAACTGGCGACCTCAGTGTTCCAGGTCGATGCTTAATCCACTGTGCCTCCACAGGTCAGGCAAAATAGACATAATTTTAAAGTAATATTTTCTGCTGTTAGAAATCTCCAAGCTCTTTTGGTTGATTTCAGTTTAACAGATATTTATTGATCACTTCCTTTATGTTATTTATGGTGAGGTCTGATACACGTAGGATTAAGACCCAGTCCCTGGCTAGGGGCACCAACAGAAAAAGGTGTCGTGATTACCTAGAGGTTTGTCACAACAAAGACTTAAAAACACAGCGGGGGAGGGCAGGTTGCAGAAGAGTTCAGGTCTTTCTCACTGGAGCCAAACTTGGTTTAAAACGGCGTGGGTAGAAAAATGAGAAGCAGAATTGAAGAGTTCTGTTTTCATTGATTTTCTCTGTCCCCTGCTACTTAAGACTTGGGCATGGTGTCACCAGACTTTCAAGCTATCGGCTTTGGGCCCAGGCTGAGCAAACTCTGAAGCTTATTGAGTCAACCTCAGATCCTCAAAGCACCTCAACCACAATGGCCTTCTCTCCTTAGCCTGGACCGGTGTGGTCTCACTTGGCCAACAAGCACACACCAGTGACAAAGGGCTCAGACTGTTCCAATAGCAACAGTGATCTTAAACCCAATGACAGATGAGAAAACTGTCTCACATCGGACCAGTGGCCTCCGGTCACAGATTGCAGCAGAACTAAAATTTGAACTTACTTTTGAAAACCCCCAGCATCTCTGTTTGTCTTTGTTCCTTTCATCTTCCTACCACTTTGCCAGAGGCATTTTCTCTAATTAAGCCCCAAATCAGTGTTCTTTTTTGTATGTGCCAATTTTGTTACTACATCCCCATGAAAAATAAATTTAACTTTGACCAAAAAAAAAAAAAAAAAGAAGAAGAAGACTCAGTCCCTGGCCTTGATTGCTCAGTCTCATGGACAATGGATACTGAGAAGAGACATTTTTTCTCACGGAAGGTATTAGCGCATTAATAGAGGTAAGCCCCGGAGTGAGGAAGAGCACTCTCCCCTGCCAGCGATGACAGCAGGGAGAGTGAGTCGGAAGGTGGGGCCCGGGGCTCAGGGCAGCTTCCACCCTGGCTCTGAACGTGGTCATCACAGATATGCAGACATAGTGTCATTCATTCATCACACACTTGTTGAGCACCTACCTGAGTGGCTCAGACACAGAGATGGCCATGAATGGAACAGACAGAGTCCTTGTTGCAAAGATCCTACAGAATGAAGACAAGTTCACTGCTTTCCTCTTGGCACCTTATATCAAAAATTGTCCTGGCTGGATAGCTCGGTTGATTAGAGCATCGTCCTGATACACAAAGGTTGCAGGTTCGATCCCCACATCATGGCACACACAGAAACTGATCGATGTTTTTGTCTCTCTGTCTCTCTCTCTCTTACCTTCCTCTCTTTCTAAAAATCAATTAAATATATATATAGTTTGTGTCTTTCCAGGAATTTGACCACTTCACCTGATTTATCTAATTTATTGGCATATGGTTGTTCATAGTATTCCGCTAGAATCCTTTTTATTTCTGTAAGGTTAGTAATGATGTCTTTTCTTTTATTTTTTATTTTAGTCATTGGAATCTTCCCTTTCTTTTCTTAGCTAAAGTTTTGTCCACTTTTTTCATCTTTTTTAAAGAACCAATTTTTGGGATTTTTCTCAAATGTTCTTTTGATTTCATTAATTTTGGTTCTAATGTTTATTATTTTCTTTCTTCTGCTTGCTTTGGGCTTCTTCTGTTCTTTTTTTCCAGGTTAGATTATTGATCTGAGATCTTTTTAAATATAGACAATTTAGCCTTATCAATTTCCCTGTCATGTGTCCTGTTGATTCAGAAGTCGGAGTCCCATCACACCCTCCCCACCCACCCTCAAGAAGCTGGAGGAGAATGAACAAATCTAGAGCCTTTGCTGGTCCTGATACCGCTGCTTAGGTGACCTTGGCTAAGAAGCTGCCTCTCTTGGGTCTTACTTATTTCTTACCTATAAAATGAAGGGCTGAGCCACAGCGTCTCCAGGGGCCTTCTAGCCTAACTGGCTTGGAGGGCAGGCTCACATCTGACACTTCTCTCTATCCCTGTGAAGTAGACAGCTGTCGTTTCTGCCTACTCCACACATCTCCCTCTGCTAAAGGCACCTGATTTCCATTTGGGGAGACACCCCCCATATTTATTCTACACTTTTTTTGTGTGTCATAGACTCCTGGACAGTCTATAGAAGCCTATGAATCTCTCTTCAGATTGATGTTTTTTAAATATACAATATCAACAACATATGGGTTAGAAGAAGTCAATCAAATATATTGAAATAATTATCAAATGATTAGAAAAACAAATTTATGATATAGCAATATATTTCTTTTCATTTTTTTTTAAGATTTTTTTTCTTTATTCATTTTTAGAGAGGAGAGAGAGAGGGAGAGAGAGAGAGACAGAGAGAGAGAAGGGGGGAGGAGCTGGAAGCATCAACTCCCATATGTGCCTTGACCAGGCAAGCCCAGGGTTTTGAACTGGCGACCTCAGCATTTCCAGGTCGATGCGTTATCCACTGCGCCACCACAGGTCAGGCAGCAATATATTTCTTTATTAACACACTAAATAGCAAGATCTAGTGCTCCTAATAACTACCATAATTTGAAAATAGTGATGAACATAAAGCATATTTTGAGATATCTAAGACAACCGCAATGTGATATGAAATATCTGTGATTTCTATTGGTGATAAAGTTATAGGTACTTTTAATAATTCACTGTGACTTATTTGCTACATGTATAATAAAAGGAAATGCTAAATTTCAGTTAGAAGTTAGTGAAAGGAGATGTATAAATTTTTCTCATTCAAATTAATGGTCCCTTGTTAAGAAAACTTGGTTTGGAGGGTTTGTATAAAACCACTTAATTCCTGGATTCAGAAGTAAGCACGTAATCCAGTGCTGGCCAATCAAAGCAGGGATTGGCTTAACCATGGGCATCTGAGCCAAACTGATACAATCAGAACGAATCCTGGACTTCTGCTAGACAACTGGGATGGTGCCTTCTCCTGGACTTGCTGAAGGGGTTGGGTTTAGTCCTGGAGCATCACCCAGACTCAGAAGAAAGCAGAGCTGAGAAATGATCATTCACATCTTCTTGGCAACATTCGTCCATTTAATGTATTAATTATGGAAGCCAATACATTATCTGTTAAAACCAGTTTGAGTAGGGTTTTCTCTTCATGGCAACGAAAGTAGCTACAACTAATATAATTCCACAAAGCTTAACAGAATGCCTGACACAAAAGGGTTTGCTGATGAAAGAATGATGAATGAATTTCAGACAGAGTAGCCATGTGATTAATATTATTTACTACACTCATGTATGCAGATCTGGTTTGCTTCTGTATTAAAGATGAAAGGTATGCTTAAAGTAAGTATTCCGTGGTCATTTGTTGGTAGAATGAATGAAGGAATGCATCCATTGTTGTTCTTTTTTATCGCCGGTTTTGCGTACACTTCAGTGACATGACCAGGACCATATAACTACCTGGAGAACACTAGTCTAAGATCAGGATGGACAACAGGTACAAGTCAGGTGCAGGGCACACATGCCCTGGGGAATACCATGCAGCAATTTACATGAATTAGGTAGATCTGTATGTACTGATATGGAAAGACCACCAAGACACATTAAGAAGAAAATTACAAAACAGTAATTACCCTAAGATGCCATTTTCATTAGAAACAAAACCTCCCAAGCAAAACTTTGAGCTTCTCTATAAATATAATAAGTATGTAAATCAAAGAAAAGGCCTGGAAGGCCACTTGTGAAGCACTATCAATGGGGCAATGGGCACCTCTGAGGGGGGAGAGTTTTTGGGTGGGGTGGTCACAAAAACTTCTATCCTTTTCTGTATTATTTACACTTTTTATACGAGGATAAAATAAATATGGATCCCTTGTATAATTTAAAAATAATTTATAATGAGAAAATAATATAGTAACTCTGATAGGCGGTGGACATTCCCTTTTAAGCTGTTTTTATAACCTGCCCCCCCCCCTGATGTTTTTCATATTCTCCGGAAAGCTGAAGACAGAGGGCTGTGCCCATGATGCTCTGCTGAGCCTGCTGTTGTGCCCATGATGCTCTGCTGTGCCCATGACGCTGTGTCCATGAGAGCATGCTGTGTCCATAATGCTATGCTCTGCCCTCTATGCCATGCCGTGCCTGTGAGGCCATGCCCATTCCCTAGGATTCTGCAGTTCTGGCTGCTCCAGGAGCCAAGGAGATTCCACCCCATATAAAGCGGTCCTGGGGTGGCCTACTGACCTGGATTCTCCTCTCAGTATCCTGACTCCAACCGCCTCTGCTGCCAAACTCCACGTGGCCCAGATGATTTCTCCTGCAAACGGGAGAGGGAATCAGAGCACCTCACAGTCGGGGCGGAGGCCCCGGCAAAGACACCCAGCTGAGAAATATCTGGGATGGCTGAGCCAGTCTAAGTCCATGGTTGTGCAGCCTGGAAATCCTGAGTCTCAGAATGGAGAAGAGATTTATCCAACTGTGAGTTCAGCTCCAGAGTGGGACTCCAACCTGACTTCCGGTTCAGAGCTCATTATAGGGAAGGTTTCCAAAAGCTCCACCATCATAGCTATTCCTTTACTGTTGAGACTTTCAGTCTCCACAATATCCCCACTGTAATGTGTATGTATCTGTTACTTAAATAACTTAGCACCCAGCAACACAGTTTATCAGAGGAGCTGGTTTTTAGTATAGAAAGCAGAGAGCAAGTTACATTTTGCTTTATTTCTTGTAAAAACAAAATTGTAACAAGTGAAAACATTAAAAGAAAGTATTTCTGCCCTCCTAGTCATGTTTCATTTGTTCACATTTATGTCATGTGCATTTATGCATAGAGCTATAATCATTCACAAGTATTTTCTAATCTCATTTCACTTAATGTTGTACATGACTTCCTGGACATTTTCCATACGGGGATACTTGGGTTACAACACAGCTCCGTCCCTACAACAGGGACGTAACCCGAATTTTGGTGTAAATTGAAACACACCCTAGCCTAAGTCACTTACCTATCCTAACACAGTTGTAAAATTATAATCTAGAACATAAAATCACAACTAAGTCACAGAAAAAGGAAAAGGACATAAATATACTGTACTGTACCCTGTACTGTAGTAACAGAAAAAAATGACCAAAAAAGAGGTTAAAAAACAAATTCCTTACCTAAAGGATTGCTGTGGTTGGCTTGCACACTGAAAGGGGCATTACAAGTGGGAGAGAGTGACTTATTGAGAGGAGGAAGTTGGAGAGGCAGGGGAATCTGCAGAAGGTGCTGGAGATACTGGGTCAGACGAATCAGGATTGCCCAAGGAACATGCAGGGGACGCTGGAGAGGATTCTACTTTTATGATGCTAACGGCGTAAGCCAAAACATGCACTTTTTAAAGTTTTTATGGGAGTGAGCATCATAAACTCGGCAAAACGTTGTATGTTGAGATTATAGTAACCCAAGGACACCGCCCCCCCCATGTAGCTTCCTACCTTCTGCAGAGTATTTCATCACACATAACTATTCTTATATGATCAATTACCTCAAACACACAGAAAAGCATAAGAAACAAACAATATACTATGCAGATTTAACATATTAATATTTTAAAACATTTTTGAGATTTAGAACAAGTCGAAACATTACAGATACAGTTGGAACTCTCTTCTGTACAATGTACTCGAATCCCCCCAGGATAAGCGACAGAACTTGCAAGGCCCAGTACAAAATGAAAATGCAGGGACATATTCAAAAGTCATGAATTTCAAGATGGTGACAGCAGAGCACTCAGCCCAGCATGGGCCCTTCTAGGTGCGGGCCCAGTGCGACTGCACAGATTGCACACCCCTGAACCCAGCCTTGGCTCCCCTTCTCCTCTGACCCTCCTAGTACCAATCTGCATCACCGCAGTCCCATCTTTGTGCTTTTACCTGATGTGCAAGTGTTGACCAACGTTATGGAATGCTTGTGTATTTAAAAATATCAATGGATGCATAATACTGTATGTGTCCTTAGGCTGCTTGCTTACGTCACTTGTTTTTGTGATTTATCTGTGTGGATTCCTGTAGATGTTATTGATTTTCACTATTGTTTAATATTCCAGGGTGTGATCTCACTACAGTTAATTTTTTTCAGTACCTTCTTGTAAGGCCAGGAGCCGCCATCGTGGCCATTCACATGCAGGTTCCCATTGGATTTGGGCAGACGGTAAAGAAATGGCGGAGTCAGAGGATGGTGGGCCATTCTGTTTATTGGTGTCTCACCAAGACAGGCAAACCACAAGAGAAGACAAAGGAAAAGCAGAAAATCAGCTTTTCCCATGAAGGGCAGGGGATCAGGGAGGCCCCTGCAATGGTGATAGCAGGAACCGAGAGAGGGAACAAGCTCCCAGTCTGCCCCATTTATAAAATGTAGAAATCCAAACCTTTAATCCACTATACAAATAGGGAAGTCTCTAATACAAAGTCACTTAACTGAGGCATGATGGGATTCCTCTTGAGAGTGCACCACCCTACATCAAAAAGGGTGGGAAAGGCTTAGTCCTAAAACCAAGCCCCAAGATACAAGAATTCTGCCTGCCCACAGTCTGCCCCCAACACACATTAATATCACCTGGGCAACAGGCTTCCACATGGGCAGCGCCATCTTTAACAAAGTGAGCATAATATATTTTATCTGCCCAATACTTCTATTTATTTTTACCATCATTAAAAAAACTGCAGTGAGGCCTGACCAGGCGGTTACGCAGTGGCTAGAGCGTCGGACTGGGATGCCGAGGACCCAGGTTCGAGACCCTGAGGTCGCCAGCTTGAGCACGGGCTCATCTGGTTTGAGCAAAAGCTCACCAGCTTGGACCCAAGGTCGCTGGCTCAAGCAAGGGGTTACTCGGTTTACTGAAGGCCCGTGGTCAAGGCACATACGAGAAAGCAATCAATGAACAACTAAGATGTCGCAATGCGCAATGTAAAACTAATGATTGATGCTTCTCATCTCTCTCCATTCTTGTCTGTCTGTCCCTGTCTATCCCTCTCTCTGACTCTCTCTCTCTGTCTCTGTAAAAAACAAAACAAAACAAAAAAAACCCTGCAGTGAACAAAGTTCTTTGTGCACATGTGTGAGCTTTTGTCTACTGTTGGTAACAAGGTGTAGAATCAAAGTGTCTTCCTAGATGTTGAGGTTATTTTCAATAGTTTTGTTTGGCATTGGTATGTTCTGCTTGTATGCCGTCGCTTGGATGTCCTACAGTTCTCTGAAAACCCCGCCCAGGGACTTCCTCACCAAGTTGCCTCCCCTCTAAGACCCCTCATCCATTGAAGACAAAAACAGTGTCCTAACTCTTTCCTGTAACCCTCTCAGCACTCTTTACCTATGACCTGAGCCTATTGACTCCCACTCTGAAAGATGATTCTAACCCATCCACTCCTCCATGTCTCTCCTCCTTTCATTGTCTGGCCAGGACTCCACCTTTCCCCTGGGCTTCTCTCTTAGCTCCTAAATGGTCCCTTATCCTCTCCAGCCCCGTACTTCCTCCACTGAAGAACTTATTCCACTTTAGCAAATTGCGTGTTGACTCTGTTTCTCCTTTGTGTATTATAGAGATCAGAGTTGTGAGTTACATATGAACAAAGATCATATCACTTGTGTGCCTGCAGCCCTGCCTGGCATGTAGCAGATTCTACAACTATTTATTGAATCAAAGTATATATATATATATATATAAATATAAATATATATTAAACTATATATCATGCTATAGTTTCCCCATCTTTTGAATCAAGCCTTTAGGATAAATTCCCCAAAGGAGCATTATTAATGACTTAGGATAATAAATGTGAAGTTCTAAGCCCTGTGTACGTGAACTTGATCTGTACACAACTCTAGGTCAGGTAGTACAGTTAAGATGATCCTTGCCAAGGACTGATTTTCACAAAGTCCCAAAGCCAGTAAGTGACAGAACGTAAAGAACAACAACAAGTACTCCACTATTCTTGCCATCTGCTTGCCTTATTTGATAAGGATACTAAATTTAGATGTTGCCCTTTAGTGTCAGTTGACTATCTCTTTAAGTGTTGCTGATCTGTTGCCACACATAAAATAGTCTTATGGGATTTATTCCTCTATTAAAAAAAAAAAGCTCACATCGCTTCTCGGCCTTTTGGCTAAGATCCAGTGTAAAAAAAAAAGCTCACATGCCCCCCCCCCCCCCACCATCTATCAAATGGGCTTAAGGAAGACACTGTGTAAGATCTTTTTGCTCTAGGGGCAGGCGGATGAGAAGAAAACACACTTCTATTTTTCCCCCCTTCATTATTTCACATTCTTGTACCTGGACAGTGAAATCAGTGGCTAACATGCTCTGCACTGCCCTTGCACAAATCCTACCCTTCAATGGGAGGTAGAGATGGCTTTCAGAATTAACAATACAATACAGGCGCCCTTTTAATTCTTCTTGGCTGGAGTCCCTGCCTCCTGGACAGAAGCTGGGAAATAGGTGTGTGTGTCTGGCTCCCTGGCCTGGGTCGTAGAATTACAGAGTCGTGGGTGGCTGGCAGGAAACCTCAGTGATTATCAAGACTCACGTCCTATCTCCTTCCTCATTCAACAAAAATTTCTTAAGCTGTTGTGTTGAATAACATGTGGGCTGGGATGGCAGCTGTTGTGTTCACTGATTTTTCTGTGGCCCCTAGCACAACAGCTGGCACATAGTAGGGGTTCATTAACCTCCTGCTGAATGATGGGGAGTTTCCTGCAGCACAGTCATTGAGGGGAGCTTATTTTGTTTTTAATTTAAGTAAGAGGAAGGGAGATAGACAGAGTCTTGCATGGGCCCTGACCGAGATCCACCCAACAACCCTGGTCTGGGGCTGATGCTCACAACAGAGCTATTTTTAGTGCCTGAGACAGAGGCTCCACAAAGTCATCCTCAGTAGCCCAGGGTCAATGCGCTCAAATCAATCAAGAATCGAGCACATGGCTACAGGAAGAAAAGAGAGAGAGAAAGGAGAAGGGAGTAGGGGAGGGAGGAGAAGCAGATGGTTGCTTCTCTTATGTGCCCTGACTGGGGTTTGAACCTGGGACTTTCACATGCCAGGCAGATGCTCTACCACTGAGCCAACTGGCCAGGGCCAAGGGGAGCTTATTCAATGAAGGTTTCTGGGCCCACTGCAGACCTACTAACTTACAATCTCTAATGACAGGTGACTGTCATGCCCTCCAGAGTTGGAGAACCATGGCCACTGTGTCTGATTAAAGCATTCTCCTATTACCAGAAAGGAGAAAATGCTGATGTTTTTACTTTTGAGCATTTGTCGGTAGTGACTGTAATACTCAAGTCAAATAGGTTCATATTGCTCTAACTATTTTCACAGAGCCTGGAGGAGTCTGGGCTTTGCTCGGAGTATGCGCAGGGCGAACTTTCACTAATCTCAAGAGAGGCTAAGCCAATAAAAAGGCAGAGAAGATAGGAGTTGAGCCACATGAAACTCAGGCTTGGCATTATTATTGTCCTTCACTTGAAAGTCATAGAATAAGAAGTGTGCCACCATTCCTGGGAGTGGTTAGCTAATGTGAGGCTTTTCTCAATCCCTTTCAAGGGACTGTGCCTTGGACCAAGCACAGATCTGGATTCAGATCTCAACGTAACTTCTTGGTCTGGGGCTAATCACTGTAATCCTTTTTAGTGAGTGACCTTTTTAGTGTGAGAGAGAGAGAGGGATAGACAGGGACAGACAGACAGGAAGGGACAGAGATAAGAAGCATCAACTCATAGTTGCAGCACCTTAGTTGTTCATTGATTGCTTTCTCATATGTTCCTTGACTGAGGGTCTACAGCAGAGTGAGTGACCCCTTGCTCAAGCCAGTGACCTTGGTCTCAAGCCAGTGACCATGGGGGTCATGTTCATGATCTCATGCTCAAGCCAGCAACCCTGTGTTCCAGCTGGCAAGCCTGCACTCAAGTAGGATGAGCCCGTGCTCTAACTGGTGACCTCAGGGTTTTGAACCTGGGTCCTCAGTATCCTAGGCCGAAGCTCTATCCATTGCGCCATCACCTGGTCAGGCCACTGTAACTCCTTTTAAGCTTAGTCTCCTCAGCCATAGAATGGACATCACAATGCAGATTATTCAGAGTTGTTAAAAACAACCTGAGATGATATAAACTCAGGTGTCTGGCATGTGCCTAGGACAGAAAAACTGCAAAGTTTTGGCTGATACCTATAAAATGCCATCCTATTTGGGCTGGAAGGCTCAGCAGAGGGTCATTCAGCCCAGCTCTTAGTTTTACAGGTAGGGAATAGCCTCGGGGAGAATAAGCAAATTGCCCACTATCATCTGGCACCTTGAGTTTCTTGAGAGCTCTTAATCTCAATGAAGAATTTAAAATTCCTCCGTGTACTAGAGGGGGTGATGAGGCCGATGCCTGACACTGTGGGTGGCCTTGATGAAGGAATTCCTGGGATAAGATGCTTTTGAAAAGGAAATTAGATATGCCAGGTGAGGTGCCATCGCACCTGAGTATCTTGCCAGCCAGAAGCCCATTCTGAGGACATAGAGATTAGTGAGAAAGTTCCTGAAGCTGAGCCATTAGTGGCTTTCCTAGCAACACCAGGATTTTATTTTTTAATGGAATTTATTGGGGTGACACTGGTTAACATAATTACACAGGTTTCAGGTGCCCAATTCAATAACACATCTCTACTCTCCATATTGTGTGTCCATCTTCCCCAAGTCAAGTCTTCATCCATGCCATGTATCACCCCTATACCCTCCTCTACCCCCCTCTCCCACAGCAATCACTGTTATCTGCCAACACTGCAATTTTAAAGACAAACACTTTTGGGTGAGCATTGTTGAGGTCTTCCCTGGGAGGCCCTATCTAGTCTAGCAGCTCTGCAATGTCAAGACTGGAGATGGCTGGCCTTGGGAACTCTCCAAGTCTGGCCTCTGGGCCATAAGGGGCACAACAGTAGGCTGGATCTGGTAGAGACATCTCTGGAAACTGTCCCGTAGGGCTCTGGCTCTGGTGTCCCTGAGTAGCCTCAGAAAGTCAGGGTGTTGGGAAAGTTCAAGTCCTTAGTGCTAATGGTGATAACATTGGTGATGGTGACATAGTGGGGATAAGCATTTCCTCTCTGCCAGGGCAGGGTCAAGCAATTTTTTATTTTATTTTATTTTGTGTGTGTGTGAGAGAGAGAGAGAGAAAAAGAGAGAGAGAGAGAGAGAGAGAGAGAGACAGGAAGGGAGAGAAATGAGAAGCATCAACTCATAATTGTGGCACTCTTAGTTGTTCATTGATTCAACTTATTTTACATGCATTATTTCCTGCAAATCTCCTAAGATCCCTGCGTAGAGGAAACAGAAGCTCAGAGAAGTTAAGTGGTCAATGTCACATAGCTAGTGAGCACCAGGATTCAAACCTAGACCTATTGGAGTCCAAGAGAGCCAGCAGCCTATAAGTGCTGGAAGAAAGAAAAGCAACACTGACCAGTGCCTTCAAGGGATATATATTTTGTTGCTATTTTTACAGATGAGGAAACAAAAGGCCAGAGAGTTTTTGCATACTCCCAATGAGGTCAGGCACCATGCCAAGCACTTTACCTATACTATTTCCTCAGTCATCATAATTGGCCTACAAAGTAAGTAATTCTATGATACCCATTTGTATAGGTGAGGAAACTGAGGCCTGGGACTCAATGGGAGTTAAAAACTCAGCATTCTAACTAGAGAGCCCCTATGCTTAACTTTCTGAATTGCCCAGGACTAGAACAAGGTATGGCAGGGCTGGTCCAGCCCCCAGGACTCCTGACTCCCAGCCTAGTAGCGCTCCAAGGTTAGATGTGGACTCTTTGTTGGAATTCATTGTTCCTTAAAAGCACGTTGGCCTAAAGCCCAAAGAGTGAAATCACACCCTGCGGTTCTGGGAAGCTCAGATGGGAGAAGGAAGCTCTTGCTCTGGTGTTCAAGTCTGAGCAGGTGTACTGGAACTCTCCCTGTTTCCCTCAGTTGGGAGGGAGCCTACGCTGGGGTAGGGTGGGGCAGCCCCTGTGAGCACAGGTGGGGGGAGAGCAGGAGACAGGCGTGCCCAATAAAACAGGTCTAACTCTTCCCGCCTTCATGCCTTTATCCTGGCCGTGCCCTCAGCTCCTACCTGGCAAACAGCGGGTCATGATGATGAGAGTTCAAGGCTGGAGTCAGGAAGCCTGAGTTCGGGTTCTGGCTTAGGCACTCAATCCACGTGCACCTTTGACTCTGGGCATTTTTTAATCTATACAATGTGTGGTGGTGATGGTAATGTGTGTGTGTGTGTGTTTGTGTGTGTGTTGGGAATCAAAACTGTCCAGTTTTTAGTTAATATTTTATTTATTAACCACTTCCTATGTGCCAGGCACTGGAGACATGGCCAGTGGAAAAGCAGATTCAAGCCCTGCTCTCATGGGTCTTGGAGTAGAGCAAGGAGAGATATGTAAATCAAATTGTCACTGAAACAAATGTAAAGTGGCAACCAGGGCCAGTGTATTAAAGGAAGGCCTGCAGAGAGCCCATGTGGTGTGGGTGGGAGAAGAAGGAATGGGTTGACAGTCTGAGAGGCAGTGGGGAAGGATGCCCTGGAGATGTGGTTACTAGGTGAATGGCCGCTGGGCAGGAAACAACACTGGGTGTGTAGAGAGAGGCCCATTGTGAGAAGGTTCATCTGAAGAACTCAGAGAGGGCCAGGCTGGCAGGAATCTAGGCACTTCAACGTATTGTGGGCCATGATGATAAGAGAAGTTACTGGGTTTATTTTGTTTTGTTTTTCGGTTTTAAGGGGTTTAGGAGCTTGCAGGGAGACTTGAGAGAGATTGCCAAATTTAACAGAATATGAGTCAATGCATTTTCAGGTTAAAGACAAAAATGCCTCCCCTTCCTAGGAGCCTTTCCTGATTTCTCCACCTTTGAACTATGGTATTTCTCTTTCTCTTTTCTTGCAGCCCTGGTGGAGAAACTCAAGCCTCTGAGGCAGTGGACGTAGGCCTTGTCTTCCTTCTACTGAAGCGTACTGGGGCTTCAAACGCGGTTCTCCGCCTTCTCTGGCCTCAGTTTCCCCATCAGTGCAGAAGCAGTTGTCTCGATGGACCCGCCCAGCGCTAAGGCAACGTGATTCGCTCTGGCAAAAGCTGGGGGCTGCCCGCATTGCTGCGCAGGGATCCGGCTGCAGGCTGGGGCAGCGTCACCCGGCTTCAGACGTTGTCCTGCCGGCCAGGGGCTGCCTGCGAGGATCGCGGCTCCAGACGTGCCGCAAGAAAGTGGGGGCGCGACCCCCTGCTAGCGCGGGCACCGCGCGGCCCCGCCCCCGCAGCCAGCGGCCTTGCCGCAGCCAGAGCTTGAGCTCCGCCCTCTGCCTCCCTCGCTCCCTCCTCCCGCCTCCCTTGCTTGCTCGCTCGCTCCCTCCCCCCTGCCGGCTCCGCGCTGATTCCGCCGCACGCTGCAGCCGCGGCTGGAAGATGGCGGGGAACGACTGCGGCGCGCTGCTGGACGAAGAGCTCTCCTCCTTCTTCCTCAACTATCTCGCCGACACGCAGGTACGGCCAGCTGGGGCCACGGGCCCGGGGCTAGGGGTGCTGAGCTGCTGGGGTTTGCCGCCGCAGCCGCGGAGGCTGGGACGCAGCGCTGGACGCATCGAGGGAATCGGGGGGTTCCGGGCTGCAGAGCCTCCCCCCTTCCATGCACCCTGCGATACGCTCTGTTAAGGGGGCAGGGAGCTGGATGTACTCCCGCGCAAGCCGGAGCGTTGTGGGCTCTACGGCCACTGGGGAGGCTCTAGCTTTGGTCTCTTGGAATTCGCTCCCCCGCCGGCAGCTGGTGGGGGGGTTGTACCACGTTTCTTTGGGGAGGTGGAGCCGCGCCAAGGTGTGGGGGACCCTCAGGATAGCTCTGGGTGCTGGAGGCGCGCCCTCAGGCTCCCGGCACTTGCTGCCGTACTTTCACGTGGACTTGTGGCCCCGGCACAGGCGCCTATCCCCGTCCTCGGAGTCCCCTGCTCCTCCAGTCTCTAGTCTCTCCGTGACTGCCCGTCGGCCCCGTGGCTCCTCTTCCGCGCCTGCAGCGCGGAGTTTCTTGCCAGTTGCCCGCTAAGGGCATAGGGGTTTGAGGGGCACGTGGACATGCGGGCGGGATAGCACCTTCCTGATTACGCTAGCCAGCGGAGCGCCGGAGGCGGTGGGGGGAGCTCGGCTGGATGGGGGCGGAAGGACTCTCTGGGGGCGCCTGGGTCCCTCTGCGGCGCGCGGCCCCCGTGCGCGCTCAGTGATGCTGGGGGAAGGGAAGGCGAGGCGGCGTCCCAGGTTCTGGCAGCGCCTGGGAGCCCAATCGGCGACACGCGCGTGACAGGAGAAGGTGCTCTGGTGTGCCGAGGGTGGGTGGGGGGGGACGGAGACGCCGAGGAGCTGGTGACTT